>NC_138071.1:4820770-5479717 GCF_964194185.1 Rhinolophus hipposideros
TGAAGGAAAAGTCGTCACAGGAGGAGGGGTGGCCTACTCCAACCGACCACGTTTTACCTGAAAGCAAAGGGACCAAACTAGTGTGTCTGGGTACTGTAACTGCCAGGTATAGAAATAAACACACAAATTAGTTTGGAGGAGAATTTCATTATGAGGGGAATCATTTGTGTGCCCAGTCTTACTTATGCTAATATAAGGGCACTAAACTCTCTCCTTGCCCCAGGGAGAACATACAACAGAATCTTTAAAAAAATTCTTGTGGCTGATTAGTTTGCAAAACGAGCCCTGAGAATTCTGGTAGGGAATGAGTATGAGACCCCAGGCTCTTCTTCCACAGAGCTGAAATAGACAAACCTGGTTTTGAGAGTGTGGTCCTAAAATGGATCTGCTAGCATGAGAGGATTCCAAAGAGAATTCCTTATGAGAGAATTTGCTGGTGATACAGGTTGGACAAAAACAGAGTTTCCAGCCAAATATCTGAGGAACCTCTGGACCTTGCAACCAAGACGTGTTGTCACCCTTTAGAACAATGGCTGAATATGTGGGTGAAAAGAGAAAGAGCTATACCCTTGGAGCTCAAGGGTGAATTTTGGCTTGGGCGGGGATCTGGCCCAGCAAGGTACCACCTCATCCCTGAGCTTGACTCCTTGTAACTCCTAGTGCTCAGTGACGGCCTACCTATAAAAGCCACAGAAGCGATGCTGCCTGTGGATCAAAGACACTTTCCAGTTGGGCTATTTGGAAGCACTGACCAACCTGGGTTCAGTGAGTCCCTGGGAGTCTGAAGTGGGAGATCTAAAAGAAGAATCCTGAATTTTTGCTAATCTGGATTCATGGATGAATAGAGCAGTAAGTTGGTGAAAGTTTTGTTGAGCTGTTGAAGAAGGGTATACCATTTATACTAGGTTTCAAGCTCTAGTTATTCATTTTGTAGTGGGAGTAGAGACAAAGTTTGAGGGATGAAATTCTTAGAAACATACTAATATTTATGTATTTCAAGACAACCAGGTCTCAGGGACTATTTGGCCTTTGAGATCTTTTTGATCATTGATAGCAAATTTATTGGAGTGTGAATTTCTGGTGATTTCATAGTGGGTCATTATACGAAGTCTGACACTTAAGATCGCAAACTCATCCTAGAAAAAATGCTGCACACCTCACTGCTGAATATCACTATGGTCACCTTCG
The DNA here is from genome assembly GCF_964194185.1 of Rhinolophus hipposideros. Lineage (NCBI taxonomy): Eukaryota > Metazoa > Chordata > Mammalia > Chiroptera > Rhinolophidae > Rhinolophus > Rhinolophus hipposideros. The sequence goes on from NC_138071.1 coordinate 4,821,959, forward strand.
CAGTAACTCCCCTTGGGAAGCTATGCACCAATGCCAGTGCCTAGTCTACCCTTCAAAGCAATTTTGGAACTTTTTTTCTGGAATGGCCATCAGAGCTGTCTTCGTATTACCCTTGATGTCCTGCATGTCATCAAACTGTCTTCCTTTCAGTATTTCCTTTCTCCTCGGGTAAAGAAAGAAGACACTGGGAGCCAGATAAGTTGAATAAGGAGGGTGTTCCAATACAGTTATTTGTTTACTGACTAAAAACTCCCTCCCAGACAGTGCTGTGTGAGCTGGTGCATTGTTGTGATGCAAGAGCCATGAATTGTTGGTGAAAAGTTCAGGTTGTCTAACTTTTTCATGCAGCCTTTTTTTAGCACTTCCAAATATAAAAACTTGATTAACTGTTTGTCTAGTTGGTACAGAGTCTTAACAAAAAAAAGTTAGCAACATCATTACAACTAGTTCATGAACTTCATTGTCAGACCTTCGTACATACTAGGGGTGCCAAAAAATGTACACATTTTAAGAGATGTTATCTATGTATTACTTTTTGAATTTGAATTGAATTACGGTAGCAATGTGTAGTATGACATTTGCTTAAAAGATGGCATTAATCAAATGAATGCTACTGTCATTCATTGTATTACAATTTTAAGAAAGCTTTTCCTTTTTTAAAATGTGTATACATTTTTTGGCCCCCTCTGTATGTATATGATTTACTTGAAGACTCTTCCTGAGCCACATGGCAGATAGGGAGCTATTGAAATAACTACATAAAATCAGAGTTTTGTGGACTTTAAGAAGTGTTTACTACAGAAAGTATTTAATTAATACTTAGTGGTCTTAGTGTTCTTGTATTTTAATTAGTGTGGGTTATTTTTCATCAGAATAACAGTAAGAAGTCAGTATCGTCATCTAGTTGTGTCTCTAAGGAAAATATTTACAGTAATTTTCCAATTGTAATCAGTGTACAAAATGTCCCTGGCAAGAGGCTGGTGTGCATATTTATGCAGAGATTCAACGTTAGGTGTTATCTTGATATGTATCATGTGCCATGCACGGTGGGAACTTTTCCTGAGAAAGTAAAGCAGAATTGCTTGCAGCACAGTTGAATCATTCGTTCATTCATTCATTCATTTAAAAAATATTGATATATTGAATGCTTGCTACGTGCCTGATACTCTGTAGTTGAATCCAGAGTGAAAAATGAGAAGGGAAATTGGTGCAGGGAAAGAGGGAAGGAGAGAGCCTGCCTCATGGAAACAATCATGACCATCCTTGGCTCGTTTTGTACTGGAAATGTAGCTTTATAGGCTAATTTTAGTAAAAAGTTACATTTTACAATATTAGGCCTTTTTATGGTCCTCTCTCCATTTGTTCAAATATGTCATTTCCATTACTAAAGATTCATAGGTTTTTCTTGCAATTCTGCACAGTCATTATTATTTATGCTGAAGTATTTTAATTGCTCTTATAAACAATAGAATTCTAACTGATTTCCTTACTTTTGATCTAAGGCCTCCCCACATCCACACCCAAAATCTATTCTCCTTTTACATTAAGAGTTTAGAAATTTTTTATCTCTTGACTTAATAGGAAATTACGTTATTTTTGTTTCAATTGTTATCCTTAAATTTTTAACATGCTTACTTAAAAATATCTAATGTTGATTAATATTTCTATCATTAATATTTCTTCCCTGCTATCTTGATATTGTTGCCAATACTTTATTTCATTTTGTTTTATTATCAGAAATTAGTAATTACTAGTTATTTTTACATATGTAGTATTGCAAATTTGATTGCATGTGTATAAATTTCTTTGCTTATCATTTCCTCTTGCATTCCTTTGGAATATATTTCTTTTATCCTGAAGTTCCTATACATAGGGTCTGCTCTTGGTAGATTTTTGTCTGAAAAGGCCTTTATTTCACCTTTGTTCAGCTGAATATAGCGCTATATATTGATATTTATTTTCTTTCAAGGTTTTAAAAATATTATTCTATTACCTTCTTGTTTCCATCATTGCTTTGGAAAAAGTCTGCTTCTGATCTGATATTTTCTTTTGTAGGTAACTTATCTTTTCTCTCTGGTAGCTTTTGATATCTTCTCTTTTTCTTTTACTCTCTGCACTTTCTCAGCGATATGTGGATTTATTTTGTTTATCCTACTTGGAACTTGTACTTCTTGAAACTGAAGGTTATATTTTCCACTCATTCTGAAAAATGTTTATCTTTCTCATTTTCTCTCTTCTTTCTTTCTGGAATTCCTATTGTAAGATATATGATGGATCTATTTATTCTACCATCTATGTCTCTTAACTCTTCATATTTTCCATTTCCTTATATCTTGGGCTGTATTCTGAGTAATTTCCTTGGATCTACCTTCTACCTCACCAAATTTCTCTTTAGCTGTGTCTATTTATCTGTTTACCACTGAGTTTTTTAAGACACATTTAATCAGCATCATGATCAAACTACAAGGGGTGCCCAAAAAACTGTATTAAAATTTTCATACTCAATATATACCAATAACAAAAGATGAATACAAGTCACATTTGACTTTTGCAATTACAAGAGGTGCTCAAAGTAGTTACCATCAGCATCCAGACACTTCTGATTATGGTGTACGTTGTTTGGTAGACTCTGGCAAGCATGTAAACTGTTCCAGCACCACAGCAGAAAAAGCAGGACTTGTTCCTGTGCAAGGCTTCCGGATCTTCCCTTGTGAACATCGCACACACAGTACCATGTATCTTAAACTTACCATGAATGCATGCAATTGTTAGGCATGTTGGAAGTTCTGTTGCCTACTCACACCTTCATTGTTGTTGTACTTCCACAACGTTCTCGAATTTCAAATACCACCTCAAAATGGTCTTGTGTTCCTCCAATGGCAAACGTGCTTCTGCCATTTTCTTTGATTTTCCTGCCTGTCACATGGTGATGCTAGCATTCATTTGATTAATGCCATCTTTTGAGCATGAGTCATACTACTCATTGCTACCGTAACTCAACTTCGAAAAGTAATACATAGATATCATCTTGTAAAATGTGTATACATTTGTTTGGCACCCCGGGTATTATATTTAGCAATCAACAACATGTGAACAGCAACAACAAAACCCCACAGCTCTACATTAAATACTTTTGTTGGAATGCTTTGCACTGTCCACAGAACAAAAACTAAAATACTTCTTTTACAGGCAGTCACAAATACAGTCCTTATTTTTTCTCATTTTTATCTTTTTGGCCATAAGAATGTTTTTTTAAAAAATTTCTTGTAGCAGTTAAGTACTGCCACTGTGGTTGGGTGAGTTCACAAACCTCTTGTAACCTGTAGCTTCTCTGTCACTTCTCTTCTGATAAGCTTTTTTATTTTCTCTTGGAAGTGATTAAAGTTTTCTGCCATTGCCATGACTACTGGTATTGCTGGAACACCCATAACCACCTTGGTTTCATGGTGTGGCAAAGTATTGGCCTATACCACCACAGGGACCAGAGCTTCTGCCTCCAAAGTTTTCTCGCTTCATGGGTCCAGGAGTTGATTGTTGTCATTGCCAAAGTCACGGTAGCTACCATCACCTCCAAACCTGCTTCCATCATTACCCATCCATGATTGCCATTATATCTACCATCACCATGGCTGCCACCAACGCCATTACAACCACTGAATTTTCCTCCATGACCAAAGTTGTCATTCTCTCTAAAACCACCTCCACAATCACTGCCGTGATTGTGAACGTTTTTAGAACCACTTTTGGACGAGGCATTAGCCATTTCTTGCTTATCCAGTGTTCTCCTTACTTCACAGTTATGGCTATTCACAGTGTGGTATTTCTGAGTGACAGTCTTATCCATGGAGTTATGGTCACCAAAGGTGACACAAGCAAAGCCTCTCTTCTTGTCCCTGCCCTAGTCATTAATTATTTCACTCCTCTCTTCCTATACCGCTCAAACTCATCTTTTACATGACGTTCATATCTTTTGCAACGCCACTTTTTTATAGGTAACTGGGCACCTTGTCTTTAAAACCTTCTCTTGAGCCCTGTTGGTTTCTACAACATTTCTGTCTACGTTGTGTGGCCTTGCACTCATGACTGTGTCTGCTCGCACCCCACAGGCGCAGGTGACCAACCCAAAGCTCCAGTAGTGTGTGGTGTTTGGCTCTTTCATTACGAAGCAATCTGGCTCAAAATGACTCCTCAGTCTCATTGGTTATACTGAAGTTCAAACATGTGATGAAGAGTTTCGGCAGCTCTGCGGGCCCTTTGGGAGACTCTGAATTCGACGCAGGGACAGCAGGAGGAAAGACTTTAACAATATTTCCTCAGCTGTGGCCACATCAGAAACTCACCCAGTTTTTAATGTCTGTGATTACTACATTTTTAATTTATGGATGTTCCCTTTAGTTTTTCAAATATCTTTTAGCTTAAAATTTTTCCGTTAAGTATTAAATACCTTATTTGTGTTTATTATTCATTTTTAATGTTCTTTTATCATTCCTAGACAGATTCGTTTTATAGTGTATGTATAAAAATGTTACTATCTGATATTCTTGGGAGTCTAGGTCTATGGTTTGATTTTTCTGTAATGCTCGATCTTGGTGGCTTGCTCTTTGGTGTGTTTGTAATTTTAGATAACAAATTTGGGTTTGGTGCAGCTTTATTTGTGAAAATCCTCTGCAGCCTGGTTAAAAATGTGACCTTTGAAGAGGTTTTGTTCTTGCATCTACTAGATACCTCAATCTAGAACTGTTTTATTTTGCTTTAAATTGATTGCCTACTTAATTTCTTGGGTAGGCAATTCCTGGAGCATACAAGTTAAGTAAATTCTAACATCAAATTAAGGTGAGGAGAGGCTGGTAGCTATAAATGCTCAGAGGTATAAATTTATTTTAATTAATTAATTATTTTTTCCCTACCCTAATCCCATTTCTTAATTAGTTTCCAGTTTAATCCCTGTGCTGTAGGTCAAGTTTTTCCTTATTGGAAGTAGAGCACTTTGAAGCTGCTGACGTCATGTGGGAAGGGATGGCATGTTGCATCATAATTCCAAGTCCTCACTTCAAGTAGGCCCAAGACTTCGTTTTCTGAGCTGACACGGCCTTTAAAACTCTCTCCCTCTCTAGAGAGGGATATTAGTAAACCTCCACTGGGGTACCAAAGCTTGAGTTTTAAGCTTCCTTTCATTTTTGGCTTTTGGAGCTTTTCAGTATTTGAGGGTGGGGGTTGGCAGAGTTCACTTATACATTTCAAAGAATGTTGATTTTTACCTGATGTCAAATTTCTAGGCATTTTGTAGCAGGATGCTTCTTTTGGGGACATTTAGTTGGCTATATTACTAGAAACAGAAGTCTCATTTATTTCATTTACATTATTCAGTACTGTTTCTCCAACATTGGGGAAAATATTTGGTAGATGATAAATTGTGTCAGATATTTGTTGAATGAATAATTGTTAAATTAAGGAATAAAACCAAATAACATTCATGCATTTTAAAAGAAAAGTTTCTAAAATGGATTCTTAATCCCCAGACAGCACTAATAAGGGTGAGAATCTTAGGCCCCATTCGAGGACAATGAAAGGAAAACGACATTTGGGGGTGAGTTGTCTCCCTCAGGGTTGTCAGTACAATCTATCTAGTGATCTGATTCTGCCATAGTTGTTATAAGGAAAAATACTGATTGTCCAAGAAATAGGAAAATTGCTTTTGGACATCATCTAACTCTATTTATTGCTCCAAAACAATGAATCACAATCTAAGATTGCGCTCCCTAGATTTTATGTGTGTATGTGTTTATTTATTTATTTTAAGGACCACCTTTATGATCTCGCATATCTTAGCAGCTTTCTCACAAATTAAAATGCATATCTGGGGACAGTTTATTTTTTAATTTTTTCCATCATGAATAAACATGAGTGTAATCTATTCCATACACTTTTAGAAAAATTATAATAAAAATTCTATCCTCTCCCCTTACCCATCATTTAAGATTCCATTTAAACAAAGTTTCTCTCTCACTCTCTTACACACCTTAGATATTCATGTGGGGACTTGTCCTTGGTTCCTTTACATTCTGAAGAGACTTTTCTTTTGCTCATTTGACCACTATCAGAAACCATCCCAATCACAAGACTGGACAAAGTGTGCAGTCAGTCAGGGGTCAACTGAAGGTCAGTGCCAGCAGCCTCTACTACTCCAGTCCTGTTGGACTGTTTCTAGATCAGAAAATAGAGGGGAGATCACCTGTTGTTCCTAGAAACATTATCTAATAATCTAGGATTATACAAATCTTCCCATTTTGCTTTATGGAAAGAAAGACCACCCACACTTCATGTTAAACAAGGTAAAAATATTATTATTGCTAGTACATGCTCATATCATATTTATATACACTTTGTACCTTAAAAAATATTTAAAAATACATTTGAATGCAATTCTGAAAAAAATAATTCTTGGGCGTTGTTGCTAAAAAAATTTTAATTGTCTCCCTTCTTCAGGGTAAGAGGGCAAGACTTTTATGAAAAATACTTTAAAAAAATTATTGACATGTTTATTCAACCTGGATAAACAAGCATTAGGTAGGAGTTTGGGGAAAAAATAAATAAATCACGATTCATGCTATGTTTGAGTTGATACATAATTTTTTAAACTATCTTCAATTGTGGATTGAATCTCCACATGATAGGGAAAGTAGATTTCTATGACCAGGAATCTCAGATTTTCTAGGAGAATCTTAGAACTATTTTATTTTAAATGAAAGTACTTTGTTCAATGTACAACTAAAAGTTGCTTGATTTCTGGTAGAGCTTTGTTAAATGTGTATCTGCATATATTATGATGTCTGGATTGCACACATGAAATCAGAAATCACGGAAATTCTTTGGCAATCCACACATCCTCATTTTTGTTTGGAGAATAAGGTTATAGAATCTACTAAGTAATTTTCAACAGCCCACCGGACAGAACACTTCTCATTGAGTTTTAATCAGAGGGAGCTCTGGTATCGTGGAAAGGGCACTGGAATGAGAGTTAGAAAAGACGTATTTGAGTCCAGTCTCTATCTCTACCGAGCCTTCTTATGACCTTGGGCAAAGTACCAAATCTCTGTGAAACTTGCCTCACTTCAAAAGAAGAGGAAAATTGTATTTCTATCTGAGGGTGGTTCTGAGGACTAACTCCCATCATGCATGTGAAAGCACTGGTAAGGTAAGACACACAGTGTGTGCGTCCCGAGGTCTGAGCAGGACTACGTTTCCAGGACGCAGCACAGTCATTGACTCAGGATGTGCTCAGTGCAGCCTGACTGAGTGAATAATAACTGTTCTCCCCTGAAGATGATTCAGAGTGTCTTGCTCACATCACAGTCCAAACAATGAAATTTACTGTGTTTTCCCATGAATAAAAGGAGGAGATTGGAATAACTTTTTCCTTCCAAATGTGACATTCATGATTCCGTGAGTCCTCACTCTCAGGTTCCTGAAAGTGTCACAGAATCTCACTGCCTGTTGAAGTCCCAAATCTATGTGACAGAAAAATTTTCAGAAACTATTTAATTATATGTCTACAATATGCAAACCAGAGAGATCATCTTGACCCACTTATTCAGTCAGTTCAGAAAAAAAGAAAAGACAAACACCAGTCAATGAATGGTTAATAGCCAGAAGTATTCAAATTCATTTGTCTGTATAGACAGTCTACTGAGTAATTCTTACTCTGGTTACTAAACCCTGTAGAAGAGGGAAATTTCTCATCCGTGAATCATGATTGTAATAAAATCTCCAAGGGCTGGTGTAAATACTTTAAAAAACAGGAGTGCTTATTATTTCATGAGAGTTGCTGAGAAGATAAGGCATTGTTTATAGCTACAGCAATATATAGGAAAATTAAACCGTACTCCCTTCCCCTTCTAGTTGTATTCTTAGGATGGGAATGTTTGTCTTGATTAGGCACAATTCCACAATGACAACTCAGAGTTCAAGGTCTTTCATGAAGTCTTCATTACTATTGGAGAATAATGACCAAGGGGCAGATGCCAAAGTTTACATGGGCGGGTAGACTTTTGGAGACTCCAATTCAGATTTCGTTTTCTGTATTTCCTGCTATTTGTTCGGCTGGTGTGTGACCTCCACCTGTAACATGAAGCCCCTAAACCTTTACAGATGGGTTTGCCGAGCTCCCCAGCCTCTGCTGCAGTAACCAGAGCGAGCAAGCCAGCTGAGCAGATACTGGATGCGTCTTTGTCATTTATTATTGGAATTGGCTTCATGGACGGTAATGTGATTCCTCTCATCTGTGGGACGTAGCAAAGCCTGCAATGCTATGAAAATAGGATTGGGTGGACCGCCTGGGGAAATCCAGAGTCTGTGATTCAATTACAGGGGCTTTCACAGGGTCAGTCACTACTCGGAAATTGCAAAATCAAGTCAAGAATCCAAAAATAGTCTAAGTGGTCAATTGATCATGTTGATTGGATTTTCATCATGTGATGTTATCTAGAACTAGACAATATCGTGAAGGAACACATGAAAAGTTATTTGTTCACCCGAGTGGTTCCCATCTGTTCTTCACTGCTTTGGGCAGCCTAAAATGTAAATTCACCTTGGCCTGTGAAAGTTTGTGAAGTAAAAGAAGACAGGCTTTCTTCTTTCTTCTTTCAGCCAGGTATCGTCTGCCCCCAATTCGCCAGCCAGCTGGGTTGCTCTTTATTTTGTTTACCACCCAGGCTTTTCTTTCCCCACCCTCCCCTCTCTTTGGCCAGCATGTGTTGTCCCTTCCCACCTCGGTTGGGACACGTAGGACAGCATTTCAATTTCTTCCGTCGCTCATGTACCACCCACACAAGGCTAGAGTTACCTGTGATAGGGACATTTGCAGGGTGTGTGTGTGTGTGGGGGGGGGGCTTTCAATGAACAACCCCACAGATGACACTCCCCACCAGTGGCCTTCACCTGGAAAGTCTCACTATCTCTTTGTCTGAATCTCAGACTTTCTCCACTTTGCAGTGTCCCCTCTGTATTAGTACCCTCTTTTCTGCCCTGAGAAACTCAAAATTACTCAACAATTTTCAGCAGCGCTAGACCAGTCTCACCCCTCCACCTTCCAGGCCATTTCCTGGGCTCCCCCCCCCCCCGCCACTGAGTGTAACTGAGGAGTCCCTAAGAAGTCTGCTGCCAGCTTCTAAAACCACATTATTGTTTTTCCTTGCTGATCTTCTATCCTTCCTTTGGTTCCCATCCTCAGAAACCCAGGAGCCTCATGCTTTCCCCACCGTCCAGGGACACAGTGTGGCGTAAGTGAGCTCTAGTCTCAGCCTGTCTCGTTCCGCCCATGATGCTAAGGGGTTCTGTGACAATACCCATCCCAAAAGATTCCTTCCCAGCTGCTCTGACATACTAATACTGAGAACTCACCCCGTTAAACTAATACTCCCAGTGGTGCTTCCAACTGAAAATGGCAGGGATACAGGTGGCTTGCATTTGAATAGAGGACTTAACCCAAAGTGTTAGATCAGTAGTTCTCAACCAGACACAATTTTACTCTCACCCCTCGCTGCCTCCTCCCCTCACTGGAGACTTTTGGTAATGTCTGGGGGACACTTTTCGTTGTCACAACTGGGGAAGAAGGGAGTTGCTCTGGCATCTAGTGAGTAGATACTTCTAAAGACCCTACAATGCACAGGACAGCCCTTCACCCAAAGGGCTAGATGACAGGGAAATGTCATTGACAGTGTTTGGGCAAAAATATTTTGGGGAAATGTCCTTTTGTAAAACATACAGACACATGTGACACTACCTCTTCTTCAGATCACCCAAGCCCGGAAGTTCCTGGAAGGAACAATGGGATCCTGGAGGGATGCGTGAGCAGCCTGATTCTAGAGCCACCCTGGGGTACTTGAAGACAGCACCTTGATCAGGTTACCCCAAAACATAGTCCATCATGAGGAGAAAATGAGGCTGGATTTCCTTTGCTGGGGAGAGTCCGTTTCCATGTTTTGAGCTTGCACTGCTTGGAGATGAGCAGTACACAGCATCAGAATGCACAGAGCTCAGTAAAGGGGTGAGAGGTCTTATATGTTTTCAATCAAGCTGAGAAAATACTGTTTCAGCCCAAAGCCAGCACTTACACGGAAAACAGGAATTCAGAGAAGTCATTGGGTGTGCAGAGATTGAATTTATAAGCACTGCCAAAGCGTGCTGGCACCGAGAGGGTGCAACCACAGGTGGACACGGGGGAAATCTGGAATCTTTCTCAGTCTAGATATGTCTACGAACTTGTTCACAGGAGTAGTTATCAGTAAGTTAAGTCAGAGGCCTTCCCTGAAAATCCTTATAAACTTGAAAGACACCTCTTGATCAAGTTGTGTTAAGTGTGGTCCTGAGAAGAGACGAGGGCGTAATTCCCATAACCTGTAGGGAATTCTTTTCACCAGAGGGTTTGGCAAGATAATCACAAGTTTAAAATAACAAAGTCAACACTGAAAATTCACTTTATTATGTTTTGATTTTACAGAAAATGTAGACTTGTAAATAACAATAGTTCTTTATAACAATCTGCGTGACATTTTTATTAGCTTGTGGAAGTGGGAGGTTTGGTTAAACAGGAATCCATGTGAATATCAGGAGGAAAACAAACCCTAGAGCTGGAACAACTATGATTTAGAAAAATAATGATCATGTTGGGCTTTGCAAACCACCTGTCACCTTGCTGATCCCCAGAAAAATGTAAAGAACATTCTCACGGATGAGTGAAAATTTTCTCTGCGTAGGTAAGGAGGTCAGAACGAGCACGCCTTAGCTGTCAGCTCTCAGCGTGCACGGCTTTTCAGAAGGTCAGTACAGAGCTGACAAAAGCAATTTACCAGCTTTGGAACTCGTGAGGTGTATTTGTTAAGAGCACAACTCTTGCTCTTCAGATAAGGGAACCCAGGTTGAGTACAGTAAATAGACACAAAAGGATGGTTCTGGTCCACTGGACGCCTCTCTGAGCCTTTATTTTGAGAGTGGGTGAGAAGGGAGATGAATGTTCTTCAGCTGAGCGAGACAGCAGCAGCCCCGGGCCGCCCTTCAATAAACGAGAAGGAATAACAAGATCTTGGCTGAAAACGCCACCAAGCAGAGGAGCAGGCACGGTCACGTCGCCTGCCCCTGGGAGAGGCCCACCTCATGTCTCCCTGGCTCCATGGAGATTCCTTAGTAAGTTAACAGAGCTGAGAAGTGTCAACGTGAAGGTACATTTGCTGATTTTAAAGCTACCTCCTTTGAAAAAGAAATGTGATGCCTAATGTGTTCAAGCCACACAAAAACTCCAATAAAGGGACTATAGCTGTGACAGTTGACAATACCTCTGGAAATTAACGTTGGTAGCCGTAGGTGTGGAGGATCTGGGCCAGGCTTCGGGCCCTGAGACTCAGAAGCTGGTGCTAGGAGGGGGCAGGTCAGCAACAGCAGAAGGAAGGGTGGAGGTTGCCTACAGGAGCTGGAAAAGCCACTGTCTGCCATTACCCAGCTCAGCCGGGCCCTGGGGAACAGATACCTGGCTCTTTCCCTCTCACGCCCCGCCCCCATCGTCTGGCTCCAAGCAGACTATGTTGCTGTCTGATAGCTCTTTCTGGGATGCTCATTTCAATCTGGCCACACCCATGTGAGGTAGCCAGTGTTCTGGGGTGCTCAGTGCCCCTCCCACTGCAGCCCTGAAGCATCTGTGGTCTGATACCCTGCCAGGACCCCCAACCCATGGGGCACAGAGCCACAGCTGAGTGTGGGCATTGTGGGCTTTTGTGCTTGAGTTTAAGCCATTGAGGGGTAAAGTGGTCTCTCAAGGCAGGGTGTTAATGCTTTCAGAGCATGAGGGGCTGTCTGGGACACTGTAACTACAACGGACTTTGACATGTGTGTTCACAGAATACAAAGGTCAGCCGACACTGCAGACTGATTTAGGGAGGCAGACCACTGAAGAAACAACCCATTTGCTAAGTCTCAGAGTCATGTGCAGATTTTGTCTTCATTGACGAACACTCCAGTGAATTAGTCAAGATCACCCATTGTGTGGAACTTTTCAGATATTGCAGAAAATTAGTGGTATCATCCTGGACCTAAAAAACTTCAGTTTATAATAAGAATTTTTGGGGGAAGGGAATTTGTAAGGGGATTTGACCTGACTAGATTCTCTCGTTTTGGGTAACTCGTGCCATGCATTCCCTTAAAAACCTCAGATAGTAAAGAATTTAGTATATTTTAGAATCACAGACTATCAATGCTCCAGCGAGCCCTAATGAAACTGCGTTTGAAGTTATCTTCACCTTTTATTTTCAATTTTTCAAATAGTGGAGATTTCCTCTTTCAGAAGTAAAAGCAGATAAACAGTTTCACTCTCTCATTATCCGCTCCACAGCAGTCACACCCACTGCCACCTGAAATGGTTGCCAGAGTTTCCCTTACAAATTAGAGCAATTTATGCAGGTGTCTACATGGATATGCCTTGTCTCCTTGCTCTTTATCAGGAAGGATGCATTTCATTATATGAAGAAAGTCAGATCTAAACATCCCAAAAATAAAATAAAATGAACATTGCCTTTGGATGCTGAAATGATTTAGAATCCATCAAGTTGAGGCTGAGACAGACTAGTTTCATTTAATAAAGAATTTAACTCTCTTGATTACTCGGTGTGTGGTACTATTTGGGATGGAGCATGGGGGTAATGGCTCTTTGTACAGATCCTTTCATCTCTCTTGGTCTCGGTTTCCCCAGACACAAACTTAGGGGAGCTGAGATGTCTTCTGAGATCCTTTCCATGTCTAATTACACCGATGGATTTATGATGTCACAATTCGTCCAGCAGGAAGAAGGGCTAATGGCTTTGGGACCCCATGAAGGTCCCTTCACCTTCCCAGGAAGGTGTTCACAGCAAGCTTCCATGTAACTAAGATGGAACCCAGCTGCCCGGCCTTCCTGCTCCCTGCAGGCCCACCTAAGCTCAAAACAGCTCCTGTCACACTCCACTCGTCCCATCCTCTGCATCCAGAGGCTAAAAAGAGGGAAGAGCCACTTTGGAAAAATTAGACAACGAATTTTGTGGTTTGGAAGTGAGGGAAAAGAGATGAATGTTGTCATTTTGAAGAGGGCTGAGTGGCAAATATCAACTATGACAGTACTCCAGCAGCTTGTTTTATACAAGCCTCGGTCTAAAGGTCCTGGGTAAAGCAAGGATAGAGAAATGGAAGGTCACAGGAGTGAAAACTGAGCGTGAGCAGTTTGGCCTCAGATGCACATAATGAAACATCTCAGGAGTCAGTGTAGCTCTGTGAAGAGACCTCGTTTTGAACTAGAACCTAATTGTAGGTGGGATGAGAAGTAGCTTTGTATATTTCACCTTTCTTTCACGTCATATACAGAGCGGGGCAGGCAGCCTCTCCATTTTTCCTGGATGTCATCTTTTAGCTCATGGCAGAAGCCAACCACAGCTTGCATACTGATGTTCCCATAATTATAGCTAGGCCCCTTAAATAGAGTCTCCAAGTTACGATTTGCTTGCAATATAATATATCAGGGTTACCAATTTTATAAGCAAGGCTATGTGTCATTTGTTTCAGGCTATGGTATTTTGTTGTCTCATAAGCATCGAATGAACACAATTACATATGACAGGTCTTTAAGATGTGTTTGAAGGGTGACGGGTACGAGTTGATACTCTTTTTCAGGCGTCTGCTTATGGTAGAGGCTGTCTAGGCAGGACTTAGCATTGGGAACCTCTCTGTCAGCATTTTCGTTCCCCTGTCTTGTCATCTCAGAAGTTTTTATTCTCAAAGCTGTTTCAGTTACAAAATTCCATGGGTCACGTGCATCATACCAGATAGGAATTTTATTCCCCCCTGTTTCGTCATCTGTACAGACACATTTTCTGATATTCCACTGTTTTCCTCCATCTTCACCCAACAGTTACAGAGTACTGCCAGACTGTCAATCTTCTCTTGAACTCCCTTCAGCCCCTAAGTGAGGAACAGGCCTCGTTCCCTGAAGGTCCTTTATATCGAGGGGGTGATGCAGAGCCATCATTTTCTGAGGCTTTTGCTACTGCTGCACCAAAGGACCACAGTCCTGCCTTGTTACATCAGATTTTCATATAGCAATAAATGCCTTGAAACACATGCATTTTAAACCTGAAGTTCATTGAAAGCCACCCCTCTCCAGGAAATTGCCAATGAGCCCTAGAGATGGTGGCTATGAAAATCACTTGATCAGGCAAAAGCCTTGCTTGGTTGTTCAAGAATTAAAGCTAATTCAGTGGTAGTGGATTCTGCTTTCTTTGCTTTACCCTCCAGAGAGCGGTATGGAATTTAACTGTGAGCATTTGTTGGAAAACACAGAGAAAGCTCCTTTGAGGCACTCTTTCTCCCTCTCGCTCTCGAGAGGAGCCATCTAGGTGGGTGGGGACAGTGACCTGGGCCCCCGCCCCTTCCCCTCTGACCAGGGAGAGAAGTACCCCAGATGCTGGAAGCGGAGAGAGGAGGGCACGCCCTGTGGGCAGCATGAGGCCTGCCCTGGGGCTTCTGCTGAGACCAAGGCCACGTGCCTCAGGAAACATGTCCCAAAGAGAAGTCGAGGGCCCAGTGTCCTTGCAGATCCGATGGAGTCCTTGCAGGAGGGAAGGTGGATGGTGACTTCGGCTGGGGTCATGTGGGCGCGGCCCAGTCGGCACTCTTCGGAGCCTTGCATGTGTGCACGTCCAGGGCCTCCAGGCAGTCCTGACAACGCACAGCACAGCACCAGTGGAACTTACACTCGCACTTGGTCATCCTCGTGACACGGGAGGTGTCGTAGCCTCTCCCGCAGCACATGACTTCGCAGCTGTCCATGCCTCGGGAGGTCAGGTTGCACACACGTCCTGCTGTACCCAGGGAGCCTAGAAGACACGCCAAAGAGGGGTCACTGAAAAGGGATAGGTAAACTGCATTTGGCCTCGGGAGGAGAAGAGTTACAAGGTCATCCTCCAGGACAGGCCCTGACCCCATCTCACCACAACCTGGGGCTGTGCCATCAATTCTGGGGCCCACGTAACATGTGCTGCCCCTGGGGTCCAACGGCAGGGAGCGTCGCGGGGCCTAGGGACCACATCTGGGAGGGACGGATGTGAGTGCTCTTTGGATCTGCTTTGGGCCACCTGACTCCAGCGTTCCCACTTCCGAGTTAGACAAACTTTTCAGATTATTGTCACCCAGCCTTGGATTGATGGATCACTGAGTGGGCAAGGCCAGATCAGAATGACAGCAGGATCTATCCCCTCTCCTGACCTCAAACCACATTAAGGAAGCAGTGGCCAAAGTTAGCTGTCTCGGAATTTGTTGGGGTATGGAGCCCTCAGAAGAAGGGGATTCTGTCTCCCCAGACAGATTTCACTGGCTTATTAGAAAGTGGAGAGTGCTCTGGTTGCCGAAGGGGAGGTGTGGGTATTGTTTGTGTAAGACTTTGCGGATGGGGCCACACCCAGGATGGTTTGCTTCTGGGCTGAGGTCTGGCAGGCCATCTAGCTGTGTGCGAGGTGCCTGGTGGAAGTCAAGATTGCAGGCTTTTGATGAACAAAAGTGGCATAAAAAACTTGTTAAGAACAATCTGTGGAACATCGTCTTAGGTATTTAGGGTGATGTTTGCTAAATGGCAATTCATATTTATTTATTTGTTTCTGAAAAACAACCTCCAAGATATGAAGCACCTTAATTTGTTCATTTCTGGAGAAGCACCCAAAATTCTTTCAAGGTTATTATCAGACAACAGAATCAAGGGTAGTGCACATTTTTAAGAGCCTCTGCTTAGCTTACAATGATCCTTTCTGCTTCTTGCTTATGAACAGAGATGGGTGCCTGTTGGCCATAACTGAACAACATTACCCTGTGTTCTTGGTGACACGTGGTTGGACCAGGGTGGACACTGGGCCAATCAGGTGTATTTCCCTGGGGATTTGGGATTTTCATGGAGATAGTCTTGCCAAGTATAAACTCAGTAGCCAATGGCAGCCATGCACCACAATGAGGTTTGTAGAATAGGGGAGGTCCACAGAGAAACAAGAACAACGCAGATGTACAGAGACAGAGAGGATAAGACCTGGGAAAAGAATGCTGCCCAGATCCTGGACTATTTTCTAGTCCTGTTTCCATCTCTCCCTGAGGCCTGGCTGCATTCCAAGTTTTGGGTTCCTAGAGACTCTGGATCCTTATAATAAATTTCCCCTTACAATAAAGCTTCAACCACTCCAGTTTCTATTACGTGCAATTGATAATCTTAAATAAAACTAGAAAAAGCTGAACTATTTGAAAAACACTTTTATCAGAATGAAAAAGACAATGACTTAATTCATTTTCCAGTCCTCCATCATTTAGCTAGGAATTTCTGCCTCTTCAGAGCTCTTACAATGCCTCATGACTCTCTGTTTATCACCATCTGCACTGTGTTCCAATTATCTATATAAATGTCATGTTGCCCTGACTGTCAAGAATGACCAAAGCAGCCAGGTTCAAGCATGGTGTGGGGTCATGGAGAGGAGAGGGAGGGGCAGAACATGCTCTGCGTGTCCGGGCCACCGACAGCAGGAAGACAGGCAGGGGATTTCACGCGGACAGGAAGGATGGCAGAGGGCCGGGGTGAGGGTGGCGAGCGGGTCAGCCAGAGGTGGCCCTGAGCCTACGTCGTGCTGAAGAGGCAAAAAGGGTCAGAAGAGGCAGCAACCATCAGGAGTGTGCTCAGAATTACTGATTGTGCACAAAGGACTCTGCCAAACGCGGCAGCACATCCATTTATTTAATTCCATAAACACTTAGTGAACACAAACACATGTAAGCCACTATGCTGGCTGCTTGGAGACTTGGGTAGTGGTGGTGGGGAAATAAAGTAATTAGGATTCGGTTCCTATTCTCAGGGAACTCAGAAAACAATGAAGAAACAAATATGTAAAGCAATATTTCCACTACTTCAAGATAACAGTCCATTTGCTGAAAACTTACTATAAACCACAGTAGACTTTTATGCAAAGCCGCTGTATAACCTACCACTGTAGATGAAGCTCAAAGATGATACAGTGAGGCTATTTAGGGCTTGAACAAATCAGGGTTCAAACCCCAGCTTTGTCACGTGCCGCGGTGTGATCTTGGGCAAGTAACTTCATCTCATTAAGCTTCAGTGATGCAACATTGGGGTAAATATAGCTCCTTCCTCACAGGGCTATAGTGAGGATGGAATGAAATATAATGTGAAAGTGCCTGGTATAATAAGTGCTCAATAAATGCTAACCATTCATTCACTTAACATGAGTTTATCGAGTGCCTGCTATTATTAAACATAGTTCTGGAGCTCGGGATGTATCAGTCAACAAAACAAAGTATTGCCCCAAGGAGCTTATGTTCTAGAGGAAATGAGCCAAGCATATTGTAATAATATTCATTGACCTTAATACTAATAGTAGCAAACAGAATCAGAAAAGGAGCTGTTAACAGCATGGTTTTATAGAGGAGGTGGCATTCAAGATATGACATGAAGAATGAATAAGTTTACAGGAGAAAACGGACTGACAGGTATTCCAGGAAGAGAGAACTTCCCTCTCTGGAGGATAAATGGGGTCAAATATATGGAGATGGAAGAAGAACTGACTCTGGGTGGTGAACACACAACATGATTTATAGATGATATAATACAGAATTGTACACCTGAAACCTATGTAACTTTACATTGTCAGCCCAATAAACTTTAATTTAAAAATATATATATATATATAAAGAAAACCTCCCTGCAGAAATTCAGAGGTCAAGTTCACGGACTGCAGATCCATTGTGGCTGAAACACAAGTGTGTTAGGCAAAGAACATGGAAAGGGAGTTTGGAGCAACAGGTTAAAAAGTCTTGCTGTCTTGCTACAGTTTGGATTTCATTCCATGGTGCATAGTGAGCTAGTTCAGACTTTTAATCGGGGAAAATCCTGTTGGAATGATAAGTCTGGAAGAGTGGCTTGGGGCTTAGTCCAGGCGAGAGATAATGTGTGGAGACAGAAGTAGGACAAACGCACAATGGGTTAAAGAGGGAGAATCACTAAGATTTGGTGACTCACTGATTAGGGGACGGGTGGTGGGCGACATCAAGTAAGAAAAGACTGAACATTGTTAATTTGTCTCAACAATAAGGAGGTAAGTGGTACCCTTTGATGAGAGCAGCTTCTGTGGAATGACAAGGATGGAAGCAGTGGAATGAAGAGTGAGTGAGCAGAAAAGACAGGTAGACACGGAGTGCAGGCAGTTTTCAAGAAGCGTGGTGATGAAGTGGATGAAAGAGCATAGCTGCAAGGACTGATGAGGTGAGGCCGAAGATGGGACTTTTAAGGTTATCTTAGACCATTACGTTTATCAGCATCTTGTTATATAGCAGGAGATCTGACACATTCTGTAGGCTTTCATTTACATAAAGTACAAAAGTGGGGAAAACTAGTCTATGCTCTTAGAAGTCAGGGTAGTGATTTCTCTTGGGCGGGGGTTAGTGAAAAGAGGAGGCTTCTGGAATACTAGTCCTTCCGGGTTCTCGATCAGGGAATGTCATATGGGTGTGCACATTTGAGACCATTCTCCGAGCTGCACACATGTGATATGTGTGCGTTGCCACATGCATTTTCCACTTCAATTACAAGAAGAAGAGGAGAAGGGGAGAGAGGGCGGCCACATTTGAGAGAAGGTTTGGTCTTGAACATGCTGGGTTTGCTGTAACTGTGGGTCATCCACGCAGAAATGCTCACTGAAAAGGCTCTCTGGGACTCAGGAGAGAGATCAGGATGGAGACGCAGGTGAGCACATCTTTTGCCCAGAAGTGGTGGCTGAGGCCATGGGTGTGAATGAGACCCCCAGTGGGTGCAAAAAGCACTCTCCCCTGCCATCCAAGCGGTGGCTGAATTTTCACCTTTTTGTGTTTTGTTCATAAGCCCTCCACAGCAATAACATTCTTCATTTCTACTGAAATGCATTATCGAAATATGAGTACATTCGCATCAATTAGAATTCTTTCCCCCACTTGGGGCTGGGGGACCAGGGTGCCAAGATAGGGGTCTCATTCCTGAATCAGGCTGTGGGCCTTTTACTGATACTGAACCCAATGGTCTCTCCCCAGTGGCTTGAAGCCTGCGGAGATCTGAATGGTGGCTTCACTCAGCTGTGAGCCATGGTCATGGTGGTGTTTGTCCCCCAAAAGCAGAAAACTGAACAGTAGGATTGCTCAGTGAAGTGGCCTCAACCTTGTCAAAGTTCTGGGAGGAGCAGACAAAGCGACGGCCACGGACAAGAGCTGAATTCACCCAGAAGTCGTTTCAATAAAAGAGACAAAGTCTCCGGCCGTGAGCTGTCAGTAGTTCCATGTTCAGTTACAAATGCTGGAAAACATGACTAATCTGAACACAGCACTCCCACTGGCTGCCCTAACGGCACAAAGAGGCCCAGAAGCAGGATGGTCAGAGGGCTACGTGAAGGTAGAGAGCCACTGATGTGAGGACAGAGGTGAGTTGCAGCCTGGAGCAGTAGAGGGCCCCTCTGAGGTATCAGCGGCCCCCAGGAATGGGCCGCCAGAGAGGGCAGGGCAGCTCTGAAGTCCAGGGACAGGATAAGGCTGTGCAGCGATGGACTCCGAGTTGGCCCTGCTGTGGGGTTTGGACCTCATTAGGCTAATGACAGACTGTAGGGCACAGGGCAGCTTTGACACCGGCTGTCATTGGAGCAGAACATACAGCCATTTCATCAAAACCCCGAAAGAGCATTTCCAGAGTGCAGAGCTTTACAAAATGTGTTGGTATTGCTTTCCTTTATGGGAATTATAACAAGGACTCATTATTATTGGTAGCAATGGGGTTATACTGTCTCAGGATCCTTCCATTAGTCATTTGAAAACTAAACCATCACCATTATTCTTAAAATAAAAGAATCAAGACTATGCATTTGGGCGTGTGTGCACATGTGTGTGCGTGTGTGCACGTGTGTGTGCGTGTGCACATGTGTGTGGGTGTGTGTGGTGTGTGCGTGTGTGTATGTGTGTGGTGTGTGCATATGCATGCATGTATGTGTGTGTGTGCGCTCTTTATGAAAGGGAGCCACTGAGTTTTATGATCTGCCCACTTGTTTAGCTTTGAACATTTGAGATATATATTTTCAGATCTTTTTTCTAAATAATATACCAACTTGTTATGAGTCCCTCACCCCTGCGTGAGCCACAACAAGAGCTCCTGAGAAATAAACCAGTCACACCCATCAGCCCTGAGTCCAGAAAGGACAGTTTTCACCTTTTCAAAGCCCAATAGAGCTGAGGTACATCCATCCGTTTTTTCATCTCCTTTCCCCACCTCATTCTCCTTCTTTTTTCCTTCTCTACCTTCTTTTTCATCCTTTCTCTTCTTTCTGTTTGTAATTGGCGCCAATCGGTATTGGAGCACCGACATGGACGAGGGCCTGTGATAAGCATTATCTCATTTAATTCTCAGACACTTATAAAATAGGTATTACTATCATCACCCTTTTGGAAATGAGGAAATGGAGGGTCGGGGAGCTTGGGTAACTTGCCCAACTTCACACAGCCGGCAGGTTGGCAGGGTGAGGATTGAATCCATCCTGGCCTGACTCCAGAGTTCGAGGTCTTGGCCATGGTGACATTCGGTCTCTCAGCAGAGCTCCGTCTGCTGCCCTGCCAGCCCCAACACAGGACCAGTGCTTAGCACATTTCCTGCTCTTTCCCTTCATTATAATATCAAATGAAGAACTTGCAAAGGTCCTGATAGGTAACTGTTTTAGAGAGGAATTTTTTCTCCAGTGCATGATATGCCATAGACAATCGAGACACCTAAAGTTACGTGAGAAAGCGAGTAAGACAAATTAACGTGGTGTCCGTAGCTTACGCTGCATTTTTCCTGCGCTGATATTCCTGTCACATTTTTGAAGAATGAGACTAATTACTTTCAATGCCAAGATGACAGCTCCAAATGTGTGCCCTCAAGGTGGCTTGACCGTGTCACTAATGTGGCCACAGCTGAAGACTTTGGGAAGAACCGTCTCCAAACAGAACTTTCTGGTTCAGGAAAACCCACAGTACTAATTTGTATCTCACCAAAAAAGTGGAATGACATAGCCTGATCACTTATCCTCCTCTCCTCCAGATTTCATTCTAAGATTCTCTGAGCCATTTCAAAAACCACTGATCTTTATATAGGTCAAATATTTGCCTTGTATGGTATCTACCAAAAGGATGTATGACTGACTCTAAAAACATTTCCAAGGAGGAATTTTAAAAATACTGTTGAGTAATGGCCCTATCATTTGTCTCCAAAATTGACATGTTAAAAGGATAAACACATATTTAGATGTTTCACATTTAATATGTTTATGTAAAAAATCATTTGTATTGCTTAAAAATGTTATCTCTTACTGCACTTTGATTTACTCAGTTCACTTAAGAGAAGTGACAAGTTGGAAGCTCTTTTCTCTGACATCCTTTTGCTTTATGTTTGTAAAGTGTGTGCAGATGTGCGGTCTGCCTGGGTACAGATCGCAGTGCCCAGACAGAGTGCTGCAGACTCCGGTTCAGCAAGCCCAACCTTCTCCTGTCATCTTCACACCACACTGTTATAATGTCATTGCCTAGACTCAGAGTCTGTAAGATCCAGGCAGCCTGTAACGTCTATGCCATAGGAAGGTGAAGGTTCCAGCCAGAGCTGCCCGTCTCCTCCCCTTAGTTGCTGTCCTCACCCGACTTGCACAAAAGCTCACATAGTCATGGGAAAAAGGAGGATGAAGAATCAGAATTTCTAAATCACGGAAGTTTGGGACCACATAATGCAATTTCTGTAGGCAATGCTAAGGGAACTTTACAGAATGAAGCATCCCATCCCCTGAGCTATAAAATTAATAATGGAGTCAGGGTTCCCAGGGCAAAAACATTTCTGTCTCCACCAACATGCATCTTCCTGACAGCGGAGGAGGATGGAGGGCTGTTGCTAATAGTTCCCAGACCCACACCTCCGGGACCTGGAGGAAGGGCGCTCTCTTGCGCGCTCTCTCTCTCTGTGGATGGGCCTGTGTCTTTGGAAATTCCTGCCACTCCAGGCTGACAGAAGCCCATATGTTGACCATTAGGGCGTAAAGCAAGATTCACTTAAGCCCATCATCCAATAGGCTGTTTCTCCTCTGCTTGACTTACACGTTGTCATTAATGACACAGATTTATCGAGGGAAGAAAAGAATGCTAAAGAGCAAATGTTAGAGACCTCACATTCATCTACTTGCTTGGCTTACCCCTTCCTTGCATTAAGAATTGCAAAGCTAAAGCTGGGAAAGACAATGTCTCTATTTATCTCCGATGATTTTATTAAATGTTTTTGTAAAACTAGGAAAAGTTTGACTGGCACAGGAACACATGCCCCATTAAATTAGCAAACCCCATCACATAATTCAAGTTGTTGAGGTGTCTTCAAGGCTTTTCATATCTGGCACTAACTAACCTAATTCCCTTTATTCCCTACTGCCGCCCAGCTGGACGCTCTAATCAGGCCATCTCCTGATTGTCCCACTGAAGTGACTTTCTGATGTCACAGATCTGTAGACTGTTCATAGGAATTACTCTCATCTTCTGCTCTGGACTTTTCTCTCCTTCCTTTAGATTGAAAACCTTTCCATCCTTCAAGATTCAAGCCTACTTCCATCCCTTTCACAGAGCTCTGCCTGTCTGCTCCAAGGATAGCTGACTTCTTTCTTAGGTCCTCTAACATGTCATGCAATAGGGCTCATGTGCTGTTTTGAAATGTTTGTTGATTTCTCATGTATCTTATCTCCCCAAGGACAGGGGTTAGGTCTTATATTTCTTCTATATACTGCATTGTGGTCAGGTGGCCAACATATATTTCCTGATTCATTAAATATTAAATTTAAAACAATTTGTTAAAAGTTAAGATCAGCTTTCCCTTGACAAATGAGAGCACATTTCTTCATCTACTCTTTGGGCACTAAGGTGAGAGGAGACTAGCTAAAAGCCTGCTTCTATTAAAATTATCTCACTTGATATGTAGAGCACAAATACAATAAGTGTGGCCATTTTTAAATGATAGAAATTCAAAATGACAACTTAGTTTATGGCATCAAGTTCAAGTTCTGTTACTGCAAACAGTAAAATTAATTAACAATTTATCATTTATTGATTGAATCATAGGAACCTTAAGAATTCCTCAGTGAAACACATATCTTAAGAGACTCAGAGAAGTAAACTTGTCCATGGGAACCCAATTAGTTTCAGTAGAAATAGCATTAGGCAGCATTAGGTGGCCCCAAAGTTCCCTAGTGCAGGATGTTTCCTGAGGAATGTGAAATATGCATATTTTAAAGAGCAGATTTACCCACATCAGCACCAAATAGGTTTCATGGGAAAAACTTAAGTGAATTAAGCAAATACATTACTTTAAAGTAATTTAACATCATTCTTTTGTTTGCAACACATCAATATGGTAATTAGAAATGACTTTTTCTCTGTTTCCACAAAAAAGATACCTATTTGATAAATTCTTTGTTGTTAGTAGTTGAAATAACGTCAAAGACTTCAAAATAAAATGAAAATTTTGTTTCTATTTTTTTTTTAATTTTCTTTGTTTCGAAAGGTTTTTGTTTTTTTAATTTTCACAAATTCAATCTGATTGCCACTTTCAATTAATTCAAATTAAGGCACTTTTTAGTACATTTTAAAAGTATAGTAATTCTAGCAAGTCTATATTCTGAAAAGTAATGCAGAATTACAGATCATGTTTATAACAAAATAGAATTGGATGTAAAAATATTTTCGCTTATGTTAACAATGAAAATAGGTGAACTGCCCAGTAATCCCACCGATAATAGTAAATGAAAAAGTCCTCCCAAAGAATCAAAAAATTGAGTATTTGGTGACTGCTAAAAGCAATAGTGATAGTCTGCTGTTGCACTGGAGAGGTTTTATCTCACCCAGGGAAATGGGCAACCAGTGACATCTTCAGCTCTGTAAATGCTCCACTAATGCACTTGAATATGAGGGAAAATTCCACTTAGCACTTAAGCTTCAACAGGAATTTTCATAAGCTGTGTATTACAATCAGTGATGAGTGAAGACATACTTAGTAATTACCTCTTGAAGAAATCAAGTTATGTTTAACCTACGACACTGCACCAACATTAACTAAGAATTCAGCTAATGTGATGAATATGTTTATGTTGTTTATTTCTTGCCATTCAATTCAAATCAACGCATGTTTATGTGGTAGTTGCTGGGGCCCCAATGGTAAACAGACAGATATAGTTCCTGCCATTATGGAATCAGAGTCCAGTGGGACAGACTGGTAACAAACAAATATGTAAAGAAATTACCTTGTGGCACATGCTTTGAATGAAAGAACAAGGTTTTCTGAGATGGAGAAGCAGATAGATCCTTGATACGTTCTAAGAGGACCGCTGATGGACCAGATGTGGAAATGAGAAAGTCATGTAACAACTGACTTGCAGGTTTTTGGCTTGAACCATGGAGTGGATGGCTGCGCTGTTTTGTGGGAAGGGGAAGCTTGAGGAAAACAGGTTTCGGAAGTGGGACAAATCAAGCACTCAGCCGTGAACAGAAGCAGTAGAAATGGGAGCAATCCGAGTGGAGCTGTTTGGCAGGAAGTTGGATACAAGATGAGGGGAAAGGCCACAGAGGAAGACTGAAAACAGCAGTTAAATGGAAGAGATCGCCCAGGGAGTAAGTACAGAGAGAAGTGAGCCAGGACGGAACCCTGAAGATCTTCAGACTTTAGAAGTAGAAGAGGAGGAACTAGCAACTGAAATTGAGAAAGACCAGCTATTGGGGCAGAAGGAAACTCAGGAGAATGTGCTACTTACAGAGAACAAGGAAACAGAGTTTTAGGAAGGAGGGACAGGCTAACTGCGTTATATGCCACATAAGAGTTTGAAAAGATGGTCTACTGGATAATAATTAATATTAATTTTATAAGATAATCAATTTCCTATGAAAACGGTGACTTATTTATAAGCCTCAAAAATATGTTTTTCATATTGTTCTCTTGTGGTCTAGCTGTCTTAGCAATTTTTATATATCAACTCATGAATGTCTATAATAAGTTTCAAAGCAGAAAGAGTAACTTTTTCAAAACGACAAATGGAAGGTAAGATGTTGTCATAGAGCAATGGAGTGAGGACTGAAATCTAAGAAACACCACTTTCCTTTCCAGACTGGAGGGCTGGGTCCCATCGCCTGCCAACCTGGCTCATGTGCAGGGACCGAGCTCGTCTTCCCCTCTTTGCATTCCTGGAGGTTATCATAGTGTCTGGCATAGAGAAGGGGCTCAATAAACATCTGTGCTGGGAAGAAACAAGGGACTGAAGATGTACTGGTGGGAACTGTACATTTAGTATCCACATCATCCATTGCTATTTCCTCACACGTCCCTCCCTTGTTTTCAACCAGGCCGCAGTCTCAGCGTGCAGAAGTTCTGCAAACCTGGCCCCACACCGCGGGGTTTGTCTAGAGCACCAGTCTCTGTAAACCATGGTTGGGATTGTGTTCCCATGGGTTCTGAGCTGTTTGCCAAACATGATTTTTGTGGCAAGAACCCGTGATACCTGAGCGCTTACACCATTCACAGCCTGCAGCTGTCAGCCAGGTATTGGGCTTTCAACAGGCAACAAGTTAAACAACTGCTGGACTCCATTTGTTTTCTGAACTTGACTGGAGAAGGGGTGGAGGGTTGCTTGTTTCCTCCAGTTGATGAGGAGACCTCAGGGTGACCTCTGGCCCAGGTCAGGGCTTTTACATCATAACCAGTGAAAGTGGCCTGTGATTAGCTGCAGACACTCCTCTGGAGAGGATAGCAGCATTCCTTCGTTAGAGATGAACCTATCTCTAACTTAAGGGCTTCTTTGATTTATGGCTGCCGGGGCAATAAGCAGAGTAGATAACCACAGAGCTGCCGGAATAGCCATCCCAGAAAGCCCGGCTTCCTACAGCTAGCTCCAACTTGGCCTGTGGAGTGTCACATGCACAGTGTCGCATGGTTGTATGGACTCTTCGAATCTGCAGAGTATTTATAGTTGAACATCAGAGCATTCTCTTTCTTCAACTGAAGACTAAAGGAAAATATCTTTTGTTGTTGTTGTTGCCATAAGAATTTCTTCCTTCATTGGTTTTTGAGCTTATCATTTCTTAAGAACAATGAACATTAACACTCTTGAAACTTTGAAGGGCTTGTAGTTGGTTGGGCATCAAGACAACCTGAGCCAAACATGGGAAAAGGTTGAGTCTGACCACTTTCTACCCCCTACTTGGCGGACACCTCATCCCATTATGTTCTCATGTCCTCACGCTGCCTTTTTAGGACACAGATCTCCCCTTTCTCCCAAATTTCAGGAAGCAAAGTAATACAGTGAGAGAAGTATGGGTTTCTCTTTTGATTTTTATTTATTTTGTTTTGTTTACTGCTTACAGGCCACAAAATCTTGGGCAAGTTAAGTAGCTTTTCAGAGCCTCAGTTTCCTTCTCTATAAGTAGAGGGTACTGCTGTGAAGATTCAAAGAAAATGTACAGAAGGTGCCTGACTCTTAATAGTAATTCACCCAATAGTCCCATCGTCCACCTGGCGGTGGGTTCTGTCCTCACCCAGGAGTACTTCAGGGTCTTGACTCACCCTTCTGCAATTTTCATCAAAATGTGTCCTGGTTTCATTATGTCAGGACTGCATTACAAGGCTGCCTTGAAAACCTCTGTCAAACTGATTCCAGGGGAAGCTTTGATGGCTGAAATAATTTTAATGCGCTTACTCACAGTAAAAGAGGGTTTCAGAGAATGCAAGGCTTAAATGTGAAAGAACACCCTCTCATACTGGGCAAGCCGAGGTAGGGTATATTTTTGAGATGACATTTCTTTAGAGACCCTCAAATAAAGAACTTTTTTCCTTTGTAAGAGATCAGGTATCTCTCCAAAATAATTTCTCCCTGGATTTTTTTCTTCCTGAATACTTATGGAAAAATCTGGAATCCTGGAGTACGTAAAACGTTGATTTTTCAAACTTTGATTTGTTTAAGTTTGAAATACATATAGAATCTCAGGCCCAAACCCCTGAGCTTTTGTTCCATAGGGTCCTCATTTTGGCAAATAGTAGACTAGCCATGTAGATTTGATGCACTCCACAAACTGAATGGACAAAATAAGCCAGCTCACACCAGGCAAATCCTGAGTTAATGTGAACAGGAAACAGATGCTGACTAGCGAGAGAAAAGGCAGTCAGTTCAAGTATCTATCGACAATATTCAACGTGCTTACCACCATTGCTTTTCCAGTGCTGGCGAGTAGAAGGTGCCCAATAAGTTGAGTATTAAATGTGCATGATATAAAAAAAAAAAAAGAAACAATATGACCACAACAAAGTAGATTTGGTGGTATTAGTTGTACTCTAGGGGAAGGTTATGTCAATTTTAATAGAGAAAATGAAAAAGAATATATATAATTTGCTTTAAAATGTACTACAAACTTCTGACTTATTTTAGAGCCTGGATACTCTGATTGTAACCCATTTCGAACCCCTGGGAGCTTCATTTAGCAGGAAACATGCCATCCTACACAGTGTGATTCTAGAGAAGGGAAGGGTCCCACAGTGATGTGTGCCTGCGGAGGCTGTTAGCATTGACCCAACACCTTCCTTTCACTATGAGGGAGCAGAACTCAAAACAGAAAAGCCAGTGCGCGTTAGATGCAGGAATCTCCCCTTCTGGCAGATCTCGGATTCAGTCACATCTCCCCGCCTCCACAGACAGAGTTAGGAACTACTCCAGGCTGTTTCTGAACCACACGCTTCCACAGCTGTTTTGTCTGACTTGGTAGACGCACACGGTGGCCAGGATAAAGCCTCGTCTCAGAAGGCCATGGACGGCACAGACGGGCGTAAGGCCCTCAGCAGCTCTGTGGGCTGAAGCAGGCTTTCGCAAGGAAAATCTGCGTTTCGTACATGTAGCCATGTTAGTACGCGACTCCAAATACAAACAATGAAAAATACACTCTGTCAGAAATCTGAACATTGGCTTCCATGATGCCAAACACCCTGAACCATATTTTCACTAACGTGATCATCTGACGGTCAACAGAATTTTAAAAAAGTATTGCAAAGTTTGCATGCACGATGTTGGCATTTTCTTAGGCTCAGCTAAACAGGGCATTAAATCTGGTTCAAGTAATTTATGAATAATCTAGGAGTCTTAGTGGAAATCTGATCTAATGCATTGGAACTGGCTACTTAAAAACAACAACAACCAAAAAGAACAACAAAATGGCTCCTGGTTAATCAACACCAACCATTCACATCTTTTCAAGGCAGAGAAGCTAAAATGAGCCTGAGGAAGAAGAGACATGAGTTAGAAGAATGAATAAATTACATAGGTTCCCTCAGAAAGTCCACACCTGTGGCAGTGTGCCTTGTGGCTGGCACATTTGGAGGCAGAGTAAAGTGCGTAAAAGAATGGACAGACTCAGGTTCAAGTCCCTGCTCTGCCTCTTACAAACTGAGAGTCCTTGGGCAAAATCCATAATCTGTCTGTCAGGGCCTCAGTATCCTCTCCCGTACAATGGGATCATAGCATGCCCACCTCACAGACTTCTGCGAGAACCAGTCAGTGAATGCAGATCAAGTCCTAACACGCGGCCGTTACCGCAAATGAGTTTGCTATTTTAGGGTCAAGAAACAGAATTGTGTCCTAAGACAGGGAGTAGGAAAAGCACAGTGTGCAATAATCACTTAGTATCCTGAAGATGCCTCAGGAGTTAGAGTCTGAATCTCCTCTGTGAGAAAATAAGGTCTTTATTTCATGGAGGCGATTAAATGATCATCAAGCGTAACTGTTTGCTTCACACTGCTTCAATCCAAAACAACAACAACAACAAAAACACCACAAAAGATATTCCAGGGAAGGAAGTCCTCTTCCATTTGAAAGGAGGTTTTTGCTTCACATGGCTCTGCACACGTAGGGACACACAACTGTAGCATCAAAGTCAAGAGCACAGGTCATGGGGTCAGACAGCCAGACATCTGTCCCCTCCAGGACCAATGAGATCTTGAGCTGGTCATTCAATTGTCTCACCCATACAATTGGGATGAAGACATTCAGGACTGCTTATCTGGCTTCAAAACATAAGATGTTTGGTTCTTGGTTTGTGTTGACCAATGAGGAGCCACCCTCTTCTTCTTCTCCTTCCCTTTCTCCTTCCCCATTCCCTCCTTCTCCTTCTCCTTCTCCTTCTCCTTCTCCTTCTCCTTCTCCTTCTCCTTCTCCTTCTCCTTCTCCTTCTCCTTCTCCTTCTCCTTCTCCTTCTCCTTCTCCTCCTTCTCCTCCTCCTTCTCCTTCTCTCGCTCCTCCTCCTCCTTCTATTTTCCCCAGTAACCAGTTCCAATGCACTGATGTCATAAGGCATCTCTAAGGATTAAATCAAGTCATGTGTGCAATGACCTTAGCCCAGCACCTAGCTCACAGGAATCAACACGTAGTTCCTAAAAGGATCCTGATATTATGGTCTCCATATCCTGTCTGAAGAGCCTGAGGTTAAGCGCTAGTTAATGGCAGGAAGGGATCCAATCCTTGGGACAATCCTGTATCAAAGCACAGGTTCCACGCAGATTCCATTGAAACTTTGCCCTCACAGGGAGGATGACTTGTTAGAGGTCCCAAAGCATGTCAGGAATGCAGCAGCCTGGTCCCTTTACTTGGTCATTAGCAATCCACAGGCTGCGTGTACAAACCTGCTCAAGTGAAGAATTAGCTCATCAACCACAAAGGAAACTCAGCCACTAGAGACAAAGAAGAGGCTTTAGACGTCTGTGATACTCCCTGGTCATCCTGCCTCTTGGTCAGTCCAGTGTTAGCAGCTGGCTGCCATCCGCATTGTTTTATTGGTTCCTTTGCAATTACTTTGGAATGAAAAACAAGCTCAGAATTTAAATTTGAGGATGCTTTTTCCTGATAATGAATTCCTTTGCTTTCTACTAAGTCTGAGGTGTTGGCTTGAGCCAAAGTTGTCTGTGGGCTCCCCATCACCTTTTATCCACTGAGACTTGTACTCATGTTGTACCAGAGTCTTTGCAAAGACTGTGCTAAGGCTGGAGTTCAGTGCTGACCAGGAGAGCGCGAGACAGAGACCAGCACAGGTATAAGACACAGATGTGGAAATGGCTGTGCTGAGGCTGATGGAGCTGCTCCTGAGTGAGCCCAAGACAGACAAGGTGTCGTGTGCAAGGGCAGGCTGTGGTTTTAATGTATGAAGTGACTCTTACACCGTCCTCAATGACTGCCCACCGACAACCAAACTAGTAGGGACGAATTCTTGCTTTCTAGTATTTGGCAACTTCTGAGCATATTGAAAAGAACAAGGGAGCGTGCAGTGTGGTAGATTTCAAAACAGGTGAACTTTCAAGCCCTAGGAGCCTCTTCTGTAGTCACAGAGGTGGGATTTGTAACGGGGAAGATACACTGCAAAACCATCCCTCTCTCAGTTTCTGGATCACAGGAACGGTGCTGAGCTGCTAAACACAGTATACATCAGTCCACTAATTCGAGTTTTGTCCAGGATGAAGAATTTTGCTAATCTGCATATTTTGACTTTTTGCCACAGACATTCTTGTTGGGTTCCCCTTTCTCCAGAATCTTAGGAGAGCTCTCTGTGCACTTCAAATATGAATTATAAGAACATGAGCTTTGAACGTGAAAGGAGCAGGCTGCACTTACAGAATTGGCAGGCTGGAAATACAGAACTGCATTTACATTTGAGAGTATCGATCATCAGAAGAATTAGGGGCTGTGACTAAAGTGTTTTGAACTTACCTGCATCTCGGTCCCTGATACAGTAGTCTGGAGAATTCTCAAAATATACAAGGTCGTTTTTTGTGGGTTTCTTAAACCTCTTGTTAGCCACAGTGAAACCAGTGCCATCTTGGTTCATGACGACTTGGATGGCCCCGTTGTACTTCCTCCACAGGTAATCGCCCGTTTTCCTGAAGTCAGCCATGGCCAGCCAGCATGTCCTCAGCGTACATGAGCCACTCACGCCATGACACTTGCACTCTTGTTTCAAGAAGCGCTTCACAGCCTGCCGGAAAAGATGGGCAGTTCAGTGGAGGTAGGCTCAAGCTCTTGACACATACTGCAACTTTCTGAGTGACCAAAAGTAACTGAAGACATAGGACCCGGGGGCTTAGGACAGGGACATGTCTGAGGTCATTTGCTGGTCACTTCAGCCACATACACTGACTACAGCACGTGGGGAGGTGGAGAGAGAGTAGGGAACAGTGCCTGACTGTGAACTCCATTACACTATCACTATAACAAAAACCTCACTAATTTGAATTTAATAGGGTTTGAAGAGTAAGGAAATTAGAGTCTTTTCTAAATATATATAGCTTTATTATATTAAAAATGTATACCATTACTCAAATTAGGTACACAAAGTAATTGCTAAACCCACATCTTTTAATAAATCAAAAATAGTGATTGTTACTATTATATTTATGGAGTTCTCGCCATGCTCTGGGTATTGTGCTCATGCTTTCTACACTCTATCTCAATGACTTAATCCTCACAACAATCCCTGCTACCATACTGTACTTACTTTTCACATCTTAAGAGGGAAAGTGCCTGGGCAGGTGAGACCCAAATGGGGCAGAGCGGGGGACTAAGATGGCCCTCTGAGAGCTGTGTCTGTGGAGGACGGCTGCCATCCTGGTCACCCAGTAAGTCTCATAGCAAACACACAGAATATAAAGATTTGGAGGTGGGGGCACATGGGGGAGTGTGATTGCAGAAAAGGAGTTCATCATGACATCCTTTAAAGATGCCCAGGTCCCTGCGACACGGAAGACCAAACTAAGGACATTTGTCCTGCTCACTTCTCTGTCCTTGCCCTCCAAAGCTGGCTTATGCAAACGAGGACAGATCCCAAATGTACCAGGGCTCCATCCACTATGACAAGCTCAGCAGGAAACATCTGGTTCCCCAGGTCTAACATGGGAAGTGTGTGCATGAATTAATAGACGTAGGGCCACCATGATATCTTGGCTCCTTCAGGTTTAGCATACTTTTGACACATTTCCAGGCATGTGAATAAATTGCAACTGACTTTCTGAAATGAAGAACATTTCTGCACATTTGATTCCACTAGAGCCTTGGTCAGAAACTGAATTTGTGGGAGAGGCAAATGAGGTTGGTGCACCTGGGTTAAGTTACCTGAGGTGACTCCCCAGGGAGAAGCAGTCTGGCCTATTGGTATCTATGTGTGTTTGGGGTGAGTGGGGGAGAGGTGAGCATGAGTGCTTGTGGGAGCCCCACCTGGCTGCATGCTGGAACCATACACCCACAACCCACACTGATACCAATTATACCAGAATATCAGGGAGTGGGCAGAGCAGGTTGCAACTACCACTTCCAACTGCTTAGAAATAGTTCTCTCTGTGTTACTTTACGAATTTTGTTCAGTGTACTTTGGAGAATATCATAAAGGGGGTTCCCTGCCCCCTCTGTCTATGCCTCCTACCCAGAT
Organism: Rhinolophus hipposideros; assembly: GCF_964194185.1. Taxonomy (NCBI): domain Eukaryota; kingdom Metazoa; phylum Chordata; class Mammalia; order Chiroptera; family Rhinolophidae; genus Rhinolophus; species Rhinolophus hipposideros. The sequence goes on from NC_138071.1 coordinate 4,854,524, forward strand.
ACCCTCTGTCTTGGGGATGCAAACTAAGGATTGAGACTCTCAGCGGGGGGAGGGGTGTCTCCTCCTCTGCTCTCTGACTGAGCCAAGGACCAAAGCCACAATCTTGAGGAGACCTCTCAAGTTGATCATCCCCACAGCCCTTCTTTGAGTCACATTGCTTTGGGTACCTGATAGAGGAAGCCTCTAATTATCAGTTGTGATCTCCCTTGAGCTTGGGAATTGATTATGAATGCTCATTTTTTACAGCTTATTCCTTTCACAGCTGAGTTATTTACTCATAAGTAATACTCCTAGCTTAAAAAGTGGTAGGTAATATTATTGCCTTCCCTTTCTAACGCTAAGCTCCCAGATTGAAAACTTCAAAGTTGGTATTTTTATATGATTGACTGAAAGATTTGCATATTAATTTAAGATTGGATCTTCATGATACACCTTATGAATCCTTAAAAATAGATGTGGCAAGATATACTGGTCAAGATGGCAGAGTAGGTAAAACCTGTGCTTACCACCTCTCATATCATATTTACCATATCATATTTACAATTAAACTACAGAATGATTATCAGGGAGAATTGCCTGAAGTCTAGCTGAACAGAAGTCCTATAACTAAGGACATATAGAAGAAGCCACCTGGAGACTGGTAGGAGGGGCAGAGATGTGGAACTGGATGGTCCCACATCTATGTGACCATTAAAAATCAGGAAGGATATCTTGGCTGCATAGATTTCCCCCTTCCTGGAGGAGTGAGGGGTCCCAGCCCCACACCAGTCTCCCTAGCTTTGAGTTTCAGTGTTGGAGAGAGAAGTCTCCAGAACTTCTGGCTGTGAAAACCAGTGGAAATTGTGGCAGAGTGAGATGAGGATGGCTGAATTCCCAGGTGCTCATCTCAAAGGGTCAGCACACAGACTTACTTGCTGGCGAACTCACTCACTCTAAATCCAGCACTGGGGTGGCAGCTTGAAAGGCACCAGGGTCATATAGAGAGGAACTGAGTTGTCTGGCTTCAGGATGAGGGCTGGAGGAGCAACTTTCTCCTGGATAGAAATGCTGACGGAAGCCATTTTTCCTTAGTTGAGCCCACTCGCCTTCTGGCATGCAGACCCAGGCAGCTGCCATATCTGAATCTCTATCAACCTGACTAACATCATTCATTTGCCTTGATTCCTTGAGACCCTGACCCATTCAACTTTTGGGCCCACCCAAACCACGTTCAGTGGCTTTTCCACATAAACAGTTTGTCTTGGCTCATTCTGCGGACTTTCTTAAAATCTCTCAAAGGTTCACAAAACCCAAATAAGAAGCATCTGGCTTCAGCATGCCCTGTACCTGTGGCTGAGCAGCCCTAAGCCCAGCACTAGCAACAGCTGGCCTTGGTTTGTGGCTTGGCCTCTCGAGGCACCTCCAAGCCCAGTATGGGTGGTGGCCATCTGTGGATCGGTTTGTAGCTCATGCCAGGTAGTTTTGGGCAGGGCACAGTCTGCAGCTGAACTTAGCCTGGGGTGGGACCCTCCCAGGAGGCCCCAGGACTGGCATGCTGAGTGGCCAGTTTCAGACCCAGCCAGAACACCCAAAGGGCACACTATGCAGGAACCAGAGCCCTGTTATAGTGAATCCTGCTCTGGAGGGTCACCTCTGCACCACAACTCCTCCACTGTAGTCACAGTCAGTCCTCACAATCAATGAGCCTGAGAGTCAATCCCTCCCATTGAAATGCAAACAGCAACCAAGGCTCAACTACAACAGGCACATAAAACCCACCAAGGGACACACCTGGAGTACCCACTCAGGTGACCAAGAAGACTGTGCCACTGAGCCCCACAGCACTCCTACTACATAAGGCCACTCTACTAAGATGTGAGACATAGAAACAAACACAGGGAGACATAGAAACAAACATAGGAGGCAGCTAAAATGGGGAGACAAAGAAACATGTCCCCTACCTCCCCCCAAAAAAACCACACATACACACACACACACACACAAATAGAATAAAGGTCCAAAAAAAGAACTGAACAAAATGCAGATAAGCAATCTACCAGATGCAGAGTTCCAAACACTGGTTATAAAGATGTTCAATGATTTCAGGGAGAACTTTAACAAAGAGGCAGAAAACAGAAAAATGGAGACAGAAAACATAAAAAAGAACCAGTCAGAAATAAAGAATACAATAATCAAAATGAAGAATACATTAAAGGGAACAACATTAGATTAGATGAAACAGAGGACTGAATCAGCGATTTAGAAGATAAGATAGCAGAAAACATCCAATCAGAACAACAGAAAGAAAAATGAATCCATAAAAAATGAGGATAGTTTAAGAGCCTCCAGACCAACGTCAAGTGTATCAACATTCACATCATCGGGGTACCAGAAGGAGAAGAGAGAGCAAGGAATTGAAAACCTATTGGAAGAAATAATGAAGGAAAACTTCCATAACTTGGTGAAGGAAATAAATATACAAGCTCAGAAACTCAGCAAAGGAAATAAATATGCAAGCCAATGAAGCACAGAGAGTACCAAACAAGATGAACCCAAAGAGGCCCACACCAAGACACATCATAATTAAAATGCCAAAGGAAGACAAATAGAAAGTCTTAAAAGCAGCAAAAGAAAAGCAATAAGTTACCTACAAAGGAGCTCCCATAAGACTGTCAGCTGATTTCTCATCAGAAACTTTGCAGACCAGAAGGGATTGGCACAAAATATTCACAGTGGTGAAAAGTAAAGGACCTACAACCAAGATTACTCTACGCAGCAAAGCCATCATCTAGAACTGTAGGACAGATAAAGAGCTTCCCAGAGAAGAAAAAGCTAAAGAAGTTCATCACCTCCAAACTAGTATTACAAGAAACCTTAGAGGGAATTCTTTAATATGAAAAAAAATTATACATATTTTAAGAAAGGAAAACTGTATTAAAATTGTAATACTCAATATAGACTGATAACAAAAGTTAAATACAAGTCATGTTGGACTTTGCAATGACAAGAAGTGCTCAAAGTGGTTACCATCAGTGTCCAAACACTTCTGATTATGGCGAACTAGTTTTTGAGCAATGTTGACCAAAGTATCCACTTGGATACATTTTTTGGGCAACCCTGGCATATACATAAGAGTGAAAAATGTCAGACAGTGAAAGGCAGATGCAATGTAATTTCTCTTATATGTGGAATTTAAAAAACAACATACACAAACAAACAAACAGAAACAAACCCATAGGAACAGAGAACATTTTGATGGTTGCCTGATGGGAATGGGGTTGGGGATGGGTAAAAAGGGGGAAGGGATTAAGAAGTATAAATTGGTTGTTACAAAGTAGGCATGAGGATGACTAGTGGCATAAGGAATATAGTCAATCATATTGTACTAAATATGTGTGGTGTCGGAAGGGTACTAGATTTATTGGGGTGCTGGATGGGAGGGGGTTGGGGGACATGGTGAAAAAGGTGAAAGGACTAAGAAATACACAAATTGGTAGTCACAAAATAGTCATGTAAAGCATAGGGAATAGAGTCAATAATATGGTAATAATTATGTGTAGTGCTAGGTGGGTACTAGACTACTCGGGGATCATTTCTTAAATTATACAAATGTCTAACCACTATGCTGTACACCTGAAATTAATATAAAACAATATCGAATGTCAACTGTAATTGAAAAATTTAAAAAGGTGGGAAAGGTGAAGGGGAATAAGAGGTTCAAATTTCAGGTATAAAACAAATAAGTCACGGGGATGTAATGTACAGCACAGGAAATATAGTCAATAATACTGTGATAGCATTGTTTGATGTCAGATAGTGGCTGGACTTATCATGGTGATCACTTCTTTAGGTATATAAATGTTGAATAACTGTTGTGTACACCTGAAATTAATATAATATTGTATGTTTGCTACGTTTTAATAAAAATCTTTAAGATGAAAAAATACACGTGGCAGTGGTACACAGTGTTGGTTATCATCATTCATCACTGTTGAATGGCAAAGACCATTCCTCTTTTGCTTCCTCAGTTTTTCTCAGGTGTTGGGCAACCACATGTTTAAGGGGTGGCCAGGCCTCTCTCTGACCTCAGAGCAGCCCAAATCAACAACAGTAATTTCATTGTCCTGCTACCAATTTTTTTTTCAGCAGAGGGCATATGATGATTTGATCTGGGCTAATCTGATTTCAGGAGTAATCTGTCTGGGGATTTGTAAGAAAGATTTCTTCACTCTTTAAGAACACATTTAAAATCCTAATATAAGATGCGTTGGGTTTGTCTCAACTTTTGAATTATGCATACTCTGCAACCTTCCATTCTTTTGAATAAATCAATAATTAACTGGATAACATTATAGACTTATTATAATAGGGAAAAAAAGATAGAGGGAGAAATAAGAGGGGATTACATTGCACCTTCCAAACTAATAGTCATCAAAAATCTATTACACAGGCCATTCACAGAATACAAAGTACTAAAAAAAAGATTTTAAAAAATGTTCAAAGTCACTAGCAATCAGACATGCAAACTGCAACAATGGAGCACCATTTTCCCCCCATAACAGTTTAGCATGTAGTAAAAAGATTGATGGTAATATCTGGTGTTGGTAAGAGTATGGGGAAGGAAATGCTTTAACAAACTGTTGAGAGAGTAAATTGATACACCATTTAAATAGAGAGCATATTTGCAATACCTGTAAAAATTTTAAATGTGTGTATACTTTGACTTTGGTGATTCCACTCTTGAAATATTTGCACAAGTTTTGAAGGATACACACCCACTTGGATGTCCTTTACAGCATAATTAGCAATAACAAAATATTAGGAAAAAACCCAGATGACATCAATAGGAAAATGGTTAAGCACATCATGATATATGCTTAATAATGGAATATTATGTGATCTTTGATTAATCAGGTATGTTAGTCTTACATGCATGAAAGGAAATCAAGGGATAGAAGTAAAATGCAGAACAATATATGTGGCAAGATCCACTTTTAAAGGGCTGCATACGTGTGTATACACAGAAGAGGAAGGGAAAGAATGCTCTTTTATAATCTGGCTGCAATCTGAGAGGTTGCTGGTCTGGAAACAAAGCGGGGAGGAAACAAAAAGAGTCCAATTATCTGCACAGTAAAATACAGGAATTTGGGGGTGTCCCCTGGCACCTGGAAAGCAGAGCAGTGGTTCTCTTTCTGGCTACACATTAGAAGCACCTGGCGATCTTTCCCTGCCCGCAGATGAGGGTTTCTCCCTGGGCTGAATAAATCAGAATGTGGGCTGGGGATGGGGCCTGGTTTTGACCGGTACTTCTGTACTTCTGGTCTCAGGTGCTTCTTATACCGAGTAAGGGCTGAGAATCTCGTCCAAACCCAGGAAAGCCACGGAGGACTAGAGAAGCTGCAGCCCCACCTGGGGTCCCGGGACTACTGGGAAGGGTGGAGGACAGGGGTGGGGGGGTGGGGGTGAGGGTGGAGGGGAGCAGGGGAGCCATTCCCATAGAAGGGGCAGCATTACGGTTCCAGGAACAGGGGTATTTGATTATTGAATTAAAAGTTGTGTTCTACCCTATGTCTCCAAAACGTCCTCACCTCCAGAAAATATTTGCCTCCAGCAACAAGTTGCCCTAGTGCTGCTTTGAGAGGAATGAAGGATGGGGGTGACCACTGGAGTAAAAGCCAAGTGTTTGGAGGAACAGGCTGCAGAGGAGGGTCCAACCTGAAAGGACATGCCCCATACCCTCCCCCCAGGAATCTCCGGGGGCGCTGGGTGAGGGACTGGTGGCCCTCTATGTGGGCCCTTGATGGAGAGGTTGCAGACATTTTATTTGCTTCATAAAGGAAGTAGTGAAAAAAGGAGGACCTGGGGACATCCCAGGGGCCAGATAGCCTAAGGCTTTTTGTGTTAGTTTTTAATGACTACTTCCAAATTTTTTAATTCAGGAAATGTGTGCACATGACTTTACAAACTCAATAGTCCAGGAAGGATCAGGGTGAACAGCAAGAGCCCTCTCTGTACCCTTCTCCTCCTCTCTCCTGTCCTTACTCTCCTCCCTGTCTGCACAGTCCAGCCCCAGCTGTCACTTGTAAATAATTCTGCTTTTAGTCCTTCTGGTGCTTACCACCTAAATGCTTATCCAACCAGTTCTGTAGCTGACCTCCAACTTTGTGAGAAATAGAAAAAGGCATCCCACCCTCAAGGTATTTTATGGACCTCTGCCAGAACATAGCCATCATAACCAAACAAATCTGCAATGACAGAGGTGACTTGAGCCCTATGGAGGGGTGCAATGCAAAGTTGGCACAGCTGAATGTGACAGCTCTGCATGTCACTGTTTATTTACCTACCAATCAATGTTCCATATTTCCTAATGGTCTTCTCATTATGGAGAGTGAGGATTTCACTCAGCCCTCACTTCCCTCACCCCAACTACCAACATGGTTGTATCATGATTCTGGTGATCTCTGTAACTTCAAGGAACAATCTTTCACCTCCTTTTCTTGTTCCCAAAGTCATCGGTGCTATCTCTTATGAGGATATTGCAGTCCCTCCTCCCCTTCTACTTCCCAGTCTCAGTCAGCAGTGTCTGTCCTTTTATAGTGACAAAGATGATAACATTAAAGTTCTGTTTTGTAAGTCTCCTACAATATGTCTAGAACTAGATTCTAAAAGTTGTAAACAACAAACACCTATGTAACACTGTTAACTGCATAACCATCAAAGTGCCAGGACTGCATTTTATAATCTATGATCTGATATCACAGTCTCTGTGCCAAAGAAGAATGTTCTTGAAATGAAGTTTGGTGTTTTCTCAGTTTACTGGCTACCAATTGCATTTATTATAACTTAATGTTTTCTATTATGTGTTTTAATGTTTTCTATTGTCACAATCGTTCCATCTACTCCATCACTTCTCCTTATTCCCTAGGGGGCTCCACAATCCTCCGTTTTATTATTCCAACCTGGCCTGGCTACACAGCTGAGACTTAACACCATGCTCTCCTAGATTGGCATACTCTGCTAGATGCCATGTCTTGTCTTTGTTTTCCTCATTTATTCCTTTGCTGAGGCGCCTTCTTGAATAACTCCTTCCAGGTGCACAAAGAATATATTATATGAATTCTTGCATATCTACGATGTCTTTATTCAGCCTTAAAACTTGATTAATACTTTGGCTGAGTATAGAATTCTGGGTTGAAAATATTTTCCCCTGAAAACTGTGGTGGGATTGTTCCGCAGGCTTTGGCCTCTAGTATTGTGGACGAGAATTCTAGTGTTGTCAATGTCTGGCTAATACTTTGGCAACTTATTTATGTTTTCATTTCAGTTTGTATTTTTTTTCTACATGAAAGGTTCTAGAAACTTTCAACTATCTTTGGTGTTCTGAAATGTCATAATGATATATTTAGGATTAAAAACAATTAATTCTGCTCAGCACTCGGTGGGCCCTTTCAATCTGGAAATCATGCCCTTCAACACTGAGACATTCTCTTAATATTTTCCTCCCCTTTTCATCTCTCTTTATGGCACTGTGATTACTCAGTTGCTGAACCTTCTGAGTTCATCCTCCACGTCTCTTATATTTTCTCTTTAATATTTTTAATACTTATTTCCTGGCTTGTTGAGGAAGAAATTCCATTAGAATAACACTCTTGGCTCTCTCCGCCCTCTTATTCATTTTCTCCACTTCCGGGGGAGAAGTGACTTGTCCAACTGGTGGGTTTAGAGGAAGGAGCAGAGCTTCTGTGCCTGGGTTCCTTCTCTTTGGGCATCTGCCAGCCTGTGGAGAGGATGAGTTAAAGTCAGCTCCTCCCCTTCAGCAAGGGGCTCCCTTGCAGGGGCCCCAGCATCCAGCTGGTGAGAGGGTAAATCTGCCCAGTTCAGGGGTACAGTGCTAGGAAGCGCTTCGAAGCTACATCCTCCAGTGCAACTTTTTTTTGGGGGATTGCAACAGTCGTGTTTACTCCATCCATCTGTCTCACTTGTCCATTTTTCAGCTGGTTTCAAATTTAAGTGGGAAAGATGGGTGTTGTTTATAGATCTCTTTAAACTCCATTTGTCTTTTGAGCTTCTTGTTTTACTTTCTGGGAGATTTCTTTGGCTTTCTCTTCCAAGTACTTTCCTGTTCTCTAGTTGTCACTTTTTCAAAGCATCCATTCTTGTTGTTTATGGATGTGACTCTCTTCTTGAATCTCTGTGAGAAGACTAGGCTTTTAAAAAATTCTCTTCTCATCCCTGATTTATTGATTTTTTTCTTCTTGGGCCATTTTTCCTGCAATTTTTGTTCTTTTTCTTTCATGCTGCTGAATTTAATCAAATATATGATAATCCTTGAACAGTCTCTTCATATCTAAGAATGAAGTCATAAAAGGTGTGGTTTTTTTTTTTTTTATATAGGTGGAGCTTGTGGGGCAGAGAGGTTAGCTTTCTGGTGAGCAAGCATGACACTGGCTATTATGCTGGAGACTAACTCCAGATAGCCTGGGAAGTTACACCAGACTTCTAGGAGTTCTGTTCATGGGTGGAGAGGAGGGGACGGGATTCACTATTCCATCTACGGGTTTTTCAGTTAATCCCAACTTTCAGGCCTGTGCTTCTCTCCAGTTATCATTTGTATCTGAAATTTTCTCGGCATCTCGGTTCCCATGGTGGCTATTGCCCCATCTGCTTTTTCTTTTCCGCCATTTGCTGTGGCTTCTCCATTCCTCTTTATCAGTTACAATTTCTTCATTTACTTTCCACTCTCCAGAAATTTGTTGAGCTCTCCCATTTCTTTGACTACCCTTTACTATTGATTTAAACCATTTTCACTCCATTACTATATCTTTAATGAGGTTTGGGAGAGGAAGAGGTGAAATAGTATATGTCCTGTCCACAGTCTTGAGTCCATTTGCACTGTGAAATGTTCTAGACAGAAACAAGGATTGTGAGGGGAGGAAATATTCCCATTTTATGATACACTTCTGCGCTGTTCAATTTGTGACTTCTGTTTGTGCAAGTATTGTTTTTACAACAGAAAGAAAAAAACACAAGAAAGAATCCATTATAATGACTTGCTTTCTCTCTTCAGTGAGTGATGCTGGTCACTTTTTCCAGAAACTCAGGCCACAGCCCTGTGACACAGTTAGGTCCCATTTTCTATTCTGTCTCTTAAATCTTTTCTACAGGGTCTCTTGTTCTACTTTCTTTTTCTTTGATTCTTAAAGCAGGCTGCTGTCAGGATTCCACTTTCAGCCCTTTCTTATTCTCCTCTCTTCACATTCTCACAGCTTTTTAAAAAATTTATTAAATTTATTGGGGTGACATTGGTTAATAAAATTATATAGGTTTCAAGCATGCAATTCTATAATATATCACCTGTATATTGTATTGTGTGATCACCATCCTGAGTCAGTTCTCTTTCCATCACTATATATTTGACCCCCTTTACCCTCTCCTACCCCCACCCCCTTTCCCTCTGGTAACCACTAAATTGTTATCTGTGTCTATGAGTTTTTGTCTTGTTTACTTGTTGCTTTTAGTTTTATATCCCACATATGAGTGAGAACATATGATTCTTGACTATTTCTGTCTGATTTATTTTGCTTAGCATAATAATCTCAAGATCCATCTATTTTGTCACAAATGGCAGTACCTCATGGCTTTTTATATCACCATCTTGGCGAGCACAATACTTCATCAACCACTCTCCCCTCACCATTTGCTTATCCCATCTAATGGTTGCTCTGTGGCATCTTGTCAAAAAATACTTGCTCATTTGATGTTGCTACTTTTAAAAAGACAAATAAATTTGACTGCTAAGGACTCTTTTAGTGGTTAGCCTTATGGAAACCAGTTTTAGTTTAATATGTAACTTTTCCTCATAAAAAATCTTCAGGGGTGGACGGTTGGCTCAGTGGTTGGAGCAGAGTACTCATGACACCAAGGTTGCTGGTTCGATTCCCACATGAGCCAGTGAGCTGCACCCTCCACGACTAGACTGAAAAAAACGACTTGACCTCGAGCTGACCTACCCCCCATAACTAGACTGAAAACAATGACTTGACATGTGCCCGATGAGTCCTGGAAAAACACACTGCTCCCCAATATTCCCCAATTTAAAAAAAAATTATGCAATAAGCTCATGATTGTTTCAGTGCTAAAATCTTACTTAGCAGATTTTTGATGGCATTTGAATCTTTGAATTTGAACATTTTAAGCCTTCAGTTCTGCCGAGGCTATTCTCTATTCTTAGAATTTAAGAAACTTATAAATATTACCATTCTATACCACAGAGACAGAAATCTGAAAAAAAAAAACTATTGAAGAAGGAAATACATGCACTGTTCAGGCTAGAACGATCCTATTTTATATTTATCTGCCCCAACTTATTATCAGCACATAATAATGATGCGTAACATTCATTAGGCTCTTACTATACATCAAACCATGCTAAGCACTTAATATTCACTATTTTACTTAATACACACGAGCATTAAAATATATACTACTTTTATCCCATTTTACAGATGAGGATATTCAGACACCTAGAAGCTAAGGACCTTGTCCTCAGTCTCACAGCCAGTGTGGCTGAGACAGGATATAACCCAAGCCCATCTGACACCAATTCCACACCTTAAATCACTCTGCCAGTGTTTCTCACACTGGGGCTTACCAGCCCCCGGGGTTCTTATTTTCTGGATTCAGTGGGTTCTACAAAAGTTTTTACACTTAGTGATTTCATATCTAATTAGTCTACAAAGAGTTGATCTGCCAGTTATAGAGACAAACTTCTCCCAAGGAGAATGAAATTTTGGTTTCTTAAGTCAGCTTTTCTAAAGACTGAGCCCAAGCAATGCTAGTGTGTCTTTGTAAGACTTTTTACGTGAGAATTTTTGTCTTGTTAGTACCTACATTTTACTAAGTTTATGACCTGTGTATCATGCCATGTGGATACTCTTCCTTTCAGAAAAAGGGCAATCCACCTGTAGGAACGTTATGCCAACTTAACAACTGAGCTTGCCTTAGAAATCCTACTCAGAATTTATTTTAGGCTGTTAAATGTTTTGATTTACCTAACAGATTTAATTAACTTGAGGATTCAAAAAAGTGTTAGTACTTCACTTTTTAGCTGAGTGTATGCCATAAAGCAACTAACATATTTTTGGTCTTATATCAGTTTTTTCTGATGAAAACATACATTAAAAACATATTGTTTAATTTTCAGATGCTGGCTTTAAGCCAAGTACATTTATTAACAATTAAATCCTTTTGACAGGTCCACGTCTCTAAGAGTTACTGAAAATTAGACCAACTTACATCTTTCAAACATAGGAATCAGATCAACTTATATCTTTCAAACAAACATACCTGGAACTAGGAAAAGAAGGAATATTTATTAGCAGACCGTGCAGTTGATTTGCTTATGCAATCTTTTATTAACTTTCATAAGACATTATGATTTCTTGAGCACAGTCATTCTTTAAAAACAGTGATTACGGTGGGCTTAACTAGGAATTATAAGGTGTGGAATTTATATTTGTGGAATTCAAGAACATTACCATTGACTAATACATATAATAATTCTTTTTAAAACATAATTCTTTTTAAATAAATCTTTTTTAAAAAGATTTTTATTAAAATACAGCTAATATACAGTGTTATATTAGTTTCAGAGGTACACCATAGTTATTCAACATTTATACACCTAAAGAAGTGAAGTGATCACCAGGATAAGTCCAGCAACAATCTGACACTGTACCACGCTATCACAATATTATCGACTATATTCCCCATGCTGTACATTACATCCCCATGACTTATTTGTTTTATACCTGAAATTTGAACCTCTTATTCCCCTTCACCTTTCCCCCCTTTTTAATTTTTCAATTACAGTTGACATTCGATATTATTTTACATTAATTTCAGGTGTACAGCACAGTGGTTAGACATTTGTATAATTTAAGAAGTGATCCCCCTGAGTAGTCTAGATCCACCTGGCACTATACATAGTTACTCTTATTACTATATTCTTGACTATATTCCCTGTGCTTTATTTTACATCCCCATGACTATTTTGTAACTACCAATTTGTGCTTCTTAATGCCTTCACCTTTTTCTGCCTGCCCCTCAACCCCTTCCCATCTATCAGCCCAATAAATCTGGTACCCATCTGACAGTGTACATAGTATAATATTACTCATTGTATTCCTAATGCTATATCCTACATCCCCATGAATACTTTGTAACAACCAATTTGTACTTCTTAATTCTTATCTCCTTTACACTCACCCTCAAACTCCTTCCCATCTGGTAACCATCAATATGTTCTCTGTATCTATGAGTTTATTTCTGTTTTGTTTGTTTGTTTATGCTGTTCTTTAGATTCCACATTTAAATGAAATCACATTGCATCTGTCTTTCTCTGTCTGACTTACCCCACTCAACACAATATCTTCTAGGTCCATCCATGCTGCCACAGATGGTAAGAACCCATTTCCTTCCATGACTGAGCAATATTCCATCATATATATGTACCACCTACTCTTTATCCATTCATCCATCAACGGGCACCCAGGCTGCCTCCACATCTTGGCCATTGTAGAAAGTGCCTTAGTGAACATATGGATGTACCTGTTGCCTTGAAGTAGTGTTTGGGTGTCTTCAGATAAATACCCAGAAGTGAGATTACTAGGTCCTTCTTTGTCACTTGTTATAGTGACAAAGTTTGTTTTAAAGTCTATTTTGTCTGGTATAAGTATTGCTATTCCAGTTTTTTTTTTTCTGCTTTTTTTCCATTTTCATGAAAATTTTTTTCCATCCCTTTACTCTCCATATGTGTGTATCTTTCAAGCTGAAGTGATTCTCTTGTAGGTAGCATACGTAAGAGTTTTATTTTCTTATCTATTCAGCCTTATGTCTTTTGAGTGGAGCATTTAATCTATTTACATTAAAAGTAATTGTTGATAGATATGCAGCTATTGCCATTTTATTATTCATAATTTTTATTTTATTTTTTTCATCTTAAAAAAGTCCCTCTAACATTCCTTGTAATACTGGTTTGGTGGTTATGAACTCCTTTAGCTTTTTCTTGACTAGGAAGCTCTTAATCTGTCCTTCAATTCTCAATGACAGGTTTGCTGGGTAGAGTAATCTTGGTTGTGTTGAATATTTTGTGCCAATACCTTCTGGCCTGCAAAGTTTCTGTTGAGAAATCAGCTGAAATCTTATGGGAGATCCCCTATAAGTTACTACTTGCCTTTCTCACGCTGCATTTAGGATTCTCTCTTTGTCTTTAAACTTTGCCATTTTAATTATAATGTGTCTAGGTATGGGCCTGTTTGGGTTCATCTTGTTTGGGACTCTGCACTTCCTGGACTTGTATGTGTATTTTATTTACCAGGTTAGGAAAGTTTTCAGTCGTTATTTCTTCAAATAAATTCTCAATCCCTCGCTTTCTCTCTTCTCCTTCTGGTACCCTTATGATGTGAATGTTGGTACACTTGATGTTGTCCCAGAGGTCTCTTAAACAGTCCTTATTTTGGAGAGGGGGGATTCTTTTTCTCTTTTTGCTGTTCTTTTCCAAATCTCTGATTTGATCTTCTGCTCCATCTAGTCTGCTGTTAATTCTAGTGCTTTCTTCATTTCAGTTATTGTGTTCTTCACTTCGGACTGGTTTTTTATTTTGGTTTCTATGTCTTTTTTTATGTTTGCTATCTCTTTGTTGGAATTCTTACTAAGTTCCTTGAGCATCCCTAGAACCGTTGTTTTGAACTCTGTATCTGGTAGGTTGCTTGCCTCATTTTGTTTAGTTCTGTTTCTGGAGTTTTTGCCTGTTCTTTCATTTGTGACGTATTTCGTTGTTTCCTCATTTTTGCTTCTCTCTGTGTTTGTTTCTATGTATTAGGTAGATCTGCTATGTCTACCAGTCTTGGCCAGGTAGGTGCCCTGTGGCACAGTATCCCTTGTCACCTGTGTCAGGTGCTCTAGGAGTGTCCTTTGTGGCAGTTGTGTGTGTCCTCCTGTTATAGTTGGGCTTTGATTGGTATTGACACGCCAGTAGGTAGGACTGACCCTCAGGTTGACTGTCTGTGGGGTTTTTCCATGTCTACAGCTTACAGGAGGCTATCCGGGAGGCCTACCTCATTGACTGGGATTTGCCCCAGTGGGCCTTGGTGCTTTCGAGACTGTCCTTTATGTGTGCCACTTGTGGGTTATTTGGCTGGTGCTCTGCTGTAGTCTGAAGCCAACCTCCAGGTAGGTTGGTTCTGGGGCTTTTTGGGATGGGCTTCATTGCAGGCCTAGGTCACCCACTGCCTGTGACCAGTCAGGGGCTATTTGGTAAGAGCTGCAAATTGTTCCATGGTTGTTCACTGCCTGTGCTAACCCTGAAGGTGCATGGGAGAGGCCATGCTGTGAACTGATGGTGGCTGCCACCATTACTGAGTCTGGGATGCCAGGACACCCTAAGGTCTGCTGCCACCTGTCAGTTTCCTTGAAGTTCAGCCACTGATAAAGTCTCATATGGTATGTGAGTTGGGTGAGGCAGGGTCTCAGGGAAGAGCTGTGGTCACTAGGTTAATGTAGACTCTGGTTTGATGCCAGTGCTGAGCCAGGAGCTACTCAGCAAAAATCTCAGAGCACATCGAGGCCAGTTGCCACCTGCCTGCAGCCTCTGGACTCTGATAGGTTTTCAAGAAAAAGTGCAATGTGGGCAGGGCTGGCTGCTATTGGGGAAAGTGCTTCCAGCAGTTCAGGAGTTGAATGGGGCATGGTCCCAGTTAGTCAGCAGGGTGGAGCAGCAGACTTCACTAGACAAATCAAATTCAGATTTGGCCAGAGGGGGCAGGCTCAACACAGGAAAAATGGCGCCCAACTGTATAGAAGGAGGATCTCTCACCAAGAAAATGCCAACTGTCCTCCAGCCCTCATCTTGAAGCCACACAGTTCAGTCTGTCCCCCGTATGTCTCCAACGCCCCCCAAGTTGCTGTCCCTCCACTGGAGCCCAAGGTGAGTGCCTACAAGCAAGTGAATCTGTGCGCAGGCTGTTTAAGAGGACGCCTGGGTTTCTGACTCACCCATATGGTCCAAATCCCCACTCTTTTTCACAACCAGATGTTGTGGGTTCTCCTCTTCCCAGCACCAGTACTCTGGGCTGGGGAGGCCGATGTGGAGCTGGGGTCTCTTGCTCCTCCAGGGGAAACTCCATGGCTGAGATATCCCTTCCAGTTCTCAACCACCACACAGAGGTTTGGGGCCTGTTTCATGTCTCTACCTCTCCTACCAGTCTGGATGTGGCTTCTTCTTTATCCTTAGTTATAAAACTACTGTTCAATCAGACTTCAGAGGGTTCTCCAGGTTGATTGTTCTATAATTTAGCTGTAATTTTAATGTGTTCATGGAAAGAAGCAGGCACAATGTTTATGTACTCTGCCATTTTCGATTTCCTCTTTATATAATAATTCTTATTAACTAATAAGGCCAGTCTAAAAAGCATTTTTCTATGAATAATAGAACTTTACATGGAACTGTAAAAATTTTAAGAGTAATTCTCTGCTTTGGTGCTTTAATTCTGGTTAGTGTTTGATTCACATGCTATATAAGTATCTACAGTATCAAGGATATATTACTTTTGGGTCCAACAAGACAGAAGTGAGGCTGGCAGAACTGATCTCATTTTTCAGAATGCATTTAATTTTATGAACTAAAGGGACCATTCAGAAAACAAACATCTACTCAGTGAAGGTTGTGCCTCATAAGGACGCTGAACACTGTTTAAAAGATGGTTAGGATGAATAGGAGGTTAAAGCAATCTGGCTCTGCAGCTCAGCTTTATCATTTTCTTTTCTATTGATATTCCTTACTTTTTGACAGTGATTTCTTTTGAATCCTGACCAGTTCTCTTGGTTCAGACCCATTATTTATTATTTATCTTAAATGGCATCATAGGATCTATTCTCGGAAGCTTTATTAGGCCCTAGATTTACATGCTTTTAAGACTGTGTTTATGTCTTGTGCAAAATCCATTCCTGTTGACTTTGGAGGCATTTCCTTTACACAGAACTTAGATGTATCTGCTTTGTCTGGGCACCCTGGTGTTCCACAGCACTGACCTTGAGTGGTGCTGGGTTGGGCAGGGTGTGGAGCAAGAAACTCTGGATCCTTTCACCCTCTGAACTTCTCTCATATAAAATACAGGATGTCAAGTAAAGATTGAAGTTCAGCGAGCAAATAAATTGAATCTGTTTGCTAATTCTGGCCACTCTACTATAGATTCTTCATATGTAAAATGTGGATAATAATGCTCCCTACCTCTTAGGCTTGCTTAAAACCTGGTGCATATGTGTATATGTTTTATTTTAAATAGCAACCCTTGTTAGGTCACTTGTCCAAGATCATGCTCAAGTATTAGAGCCAGTGTTCTGATTCCAGAGCTCCAGCCTCCATATTGCCTCACTGAGATGACATCCATAGCTAAGGATCCATGAGTAAAATAGCCCGTAACAATGTAAACATTATGTTAAAGATATCAACATACTTGCCATATGCCAATTTTTTATTAATAAACATCAGGAAGCTTACTATCTATATCAGCCCTTATATGTTTATTTAAGGCTGAAAATCAAATTCAGGAAGTAGAAATTTCTCATAATTCTAGTAAGTCTATTTTTTAAGTCATTAATTCAAACATATCACAGAATATTTGAACTTTGAAATCTATCTCTCTTTCAAAGTGGACTCGAGAGAAATTAGCAATGCATAACAATGGAACTTAGGGATTTAATTTCTTTCTCTTCGTTCAATATTTGCCTATTGTTCCACAGTGACATCCAAGTATCTTAGCATGGCATTTGAGGCTCTCCCGATCAGCTGAGATTCAGGTTTGCAGCCTCAGCTCCTAGTACTTCTCAGTCATGAGCCCCATCCAGATGTTCTTTCCATTTCAGTATGTTTCTTAGTCTTATAGTCCCTTCATCATGGAAAGTGTTTTCCCTATCTCAACCCTGGGAAATCTTTATCTCCCATTCATACCCCCAGTTGTTTTATGACACATCCTTTCTCTCAGCTCACTAGCCCTTTGGCTGATTTTCCTATTACATCACCTCACATAGAGCTTGCCTCACGGTTATATTTCACTAGTCTCCCTAAAATTTAGTTTCTAGTGACTAGGGGCTTCTTTGTCTTATTTTTTTCTATGTATAACTTAGTACCTACAATAGCACTTTTCCCACATAATTTCCATAATAAATTATCTATTGAAACAAATTTAGCCCAATAGTACATAGGAATAGTGTTCTCAAACTTACAGTGTGCCATTCCTTGAAATATTGTGAATCCACCGAAAAAGGCTGTTGCTTTGGGCAGCTCACAGTGACTACTGGTTATGTTCTTGACATTTAAAACAACATTTTCCTCGTTGTTTAAAAAAATAATACATATTCTTTTTGGAAAGCTTGTGAAATAAAGACACACACAAAGGGAAAAAAAAATCATTGGTAAATTACTTTCCAAGGGTGGTGGCTGGTCTGCTGCTTTTTTTTTCTTCTAAATACAAATACTCTGTGTGTGTGTGTGTGTGTGTGTGTGTGTGTGTGTGTGTGTGAGAGAGAAATTCTCAACAGAGACAACATGGAAAGGTAGATCAGGATGTAAGGGTGAACACAAGTGGGTTTGAACCCCAGGCCCAGCACTTCATGACTGTGTGACCCTAGGTTAGGCCCTTCATCCCTTTGAGGCCCAGTTTCTCATCTGAAAAATAGGAATATTAATACTGCTTTTTTATTCCTATATGAGGTTTTGGAAGACCAAATTACAAAACATTTGACAGTATTTTGCACATTAGCAAATACTATCTGCCTGGTTTTTATTAGCATGTTAAATTGTACCAAAGATGAGTGTATGGATACACAGAGCAATCAGACTGAATCCTAAGTAACAGCTCCATTTGGATTTGTGCCTAGCCCTATTACCTAAGGTACAGATGACTTTCACTTCACTAAAGGGAAAGGAATTGACTTTTATTGAGCACCAACTACCTGCCAGGTTCCCTGCGATCTGCCTTACATTTGTCTTCCCATCACACCCTTTTACACATGACAGAACCAGAAATTCAGTGAGCAAAGCCACTGGTATCACAAGATTAAAACTAAGGTGGGTCTCAGTTCAAATCCCATGTGCTGTCTTTACTACAGTAAGAGGTCCCTTTTGGGGAAAGTTGTTTTTTTATGTTTTTGTTTTGTTTTGTTTTTAATTCCTCTCATTCTTATTATGGAATTTCCAGTAATGGAATGGCAGTGTTTGTTTGGATACATGGATGATTTTGACATAGATTCTCTTAGGAAAGGTAAAAAGAAGTTGTGATTTATTTCATCTAGAGAAAAGAGACTAATTTAAAAGCCATTTTCAAGCCCCTGAAAGGGAACAAATGGTGGATATCAACCAAGTACCTTTTGTTTGTAATTTACCTAAACCTGTCTTAAAATATAATTTAGAAGTTTCATAGCATGCCTCCTTTAGGCCTAAGAAAGAACTGCTGAGAGAAGCTGTAGAATGTCTTTCTTGATAGAGTGGTTGAGTTAAACAAGGTAGATTTATCTTTATAGGGCTTATGAATAATTCTATTTGGAGCTAGAAAACCAGTCTTAATGAAGGATGAGTTTCGAGTAAACATGAAGGAAAGAAACATCATCACAAATTCTGCTAAAGCTGATTAAAATAAAATGATATAACAGCACAGGAGATGTAAAATGATATTCCATGCAGAGACACATGAGGGTGCTCTAACCAGCTGCTATAATAAATGAATTAAACTGCTTGAATATTAGGAAAAAATTAAGATCTTTTGTGAATGGCAGTGCTGAATTCCAATTTATAGCATTGGTCAAATAGAAGAATTTTGGAATAGATGTTTTTTTCTTTTTAATAAAATATATTGGTCCCCCTCATCACCACCATTTAAAAAAGTAGATATTCATACTGGAAAATTTGGGAAATACTGTGAAGCACAAAGAAGAAAAAAAATGAACTAATGTTGCTGTCAGCCCTGGGAGGCTGGGGTTTTCTAGAGCCAGGCCAGTTGGAGGCTTAGCTCAGGAGACCTGCCTTCAAACACAAGCCCAGCCTGTTCTCATTTTGATTCCACAGACCTTCTGCTTGTATGAAGGGGGAGTAGAGACTGGGGGTCTAATGACCGCAAGAAGAGAATTAGAGACGCATGTTTATCTCAATACATTTACTCTCATTAAAGTTCATATTCACTGACATCATGCATCTCCTTGAAAAAGTCTGCCCACCCACCATTAATTAAAGCCACATTTTAAAAAGTCAGTGTGTGCACTTCTATTCCAATGAAAAGAAGCCTCGTTGGTTTTGCAGAGTAGGCAGGAGAATATCTGAGGCCTGACAGCTCTACACAGTGAGGAATCATGTGATTTACATTACAAGTCATGTTTATTCTGAGCCTACAAGATAATAGCTAAGATCTGTTGCCTTGAAGAGTTGAAACATTCAATATCTAATGACTTATTTAGCAAAAGTAACATTTATTTTGATGAGTCATCATTCTTTTGGATGCAATGCATGACCATATGCCTTTATCTTTACAAATAATCTAAGAGATCTAACTATATTTCCTGCTTGAATAATTAAGCAGCACATTCTTATCAAAGACACCACTTTTTATAACTTATGTAAGTAGTATCAATGTCAAAACAAAGGTCAATGTAAATTTTCCTTTATCCAAACTATTGTACAAACAGTAATTACCAATACTTGTAGGATTGCACAACTGTAGTCTATATTCTTGGCAGTAGTCACTATAAATTCATAAATTCATGAAAATAAGGAATGTTGATTTTTAAAGTTCAGGAAAGGTACTATTTGTAAACAGTTCAGGTCACACTCATCTTATTCCATGTGCTAAGCAAGAGTTCTTTCCTTCCAACTTCCGTTAAATATGATTTGGTCTCTCCATGAGCTTAGTAATAGACTTTTCATCCAAACAGATCTGCATTCTTTTCTATTCTTTTTCATATCAAAGCCCCCTTCGATTTTATTGATCTTTATATATTAATATCAAGCAAATTTTAATTTTGTGTTGACAAAAAGACAAATTATGGTTATCTCTTCTCATTGGCAGTTAGATTATTCTGGAATCATTCTAACCAAATATTTGATTAGCCCAGCCAGTGTATGATTTTTACCAAAGGCATAATGTGCAGCATTCAGATTCTCTAGTTATTCTGGTCATGCCACCATGCACAGACATGGCTCATCAATGGACATGAACAGTCACTGAAATGGTTTACTCCTAGGCCATAGCACCCCTGGAGTTGAAACCTGAGGTCTAATCCTGACTTTTCTACCGACTTTCCATGTGACCTTGAACACCTGAGGGCTTATTTCCTTATCTAATTAATGGGAGTAGGGCAAGAGAGTGAATACTGACCAGGTGCCCACGGCCCAGGAGGTTAGTCAGGACTACAGGATAAGGAGCTAGAGCACCCCTTTGGGGCAATGTCTTCCCCTGGCCCATTTACTCATCCAGTACCAGAAGCCCCAAGGTGTGTATGGTTCTAAAAAGAGCACCCCTGAATCTAGAAGAAGCCAGTAAGCCATGCCTGATGAGTTGCTTTCATGATAAGTTTGAGAGAAGACCTTCCGGGTCTTGATATCCCTTAGATACAAGCATTCAACATCCTATTGGTATGTGGGATGAGGCACTAGCCTCACCCCCAGATCATATCTTCCGTCTAGATGATACAGTACCCAGAGGGACCATAAAACGCTCGACTCTACACAGTGCCAAGAGCAATGGGTGGACTCCTGCAGCTCAGCTGTGGGAAGGAAGGTGGAGTGCGGGTGGGAACACTGCAACCCAGTCGGTGGTGTTCTTTAGAGCAAACAACAGCAAGGGGCTGGGGGACGGGGGCAGGTGTGAGCACAGGGCATTTTATGGACTCGAGGCAAGGGAGACAAGCTCCGCCAGGGCGGCGCGTGCAGAACGGGAGCCAGGGCGCCCTACCTTCCGGCCGGCTCTGTTGTTGTGCACGTTCATCAGCGCTCTGGCGTCCTTGCCCTTCCGCTCCTTGGCGTCCACGAACGCCCGCGCAAACTTGATCCCATAGTCAATGTTGTCGCTGCAGCCGCCCCAGTCGAAGGTGCCTTTGCTGTCCTTGGCGGTCCCCTTCTTCTTGGGATCACAGGAACAGGATTTTAATTCTCCTTGGCTACAGGCCCTGGTGACGGCAAATACAACTCCAGCTGAGGAGATGGCGTAAACAAAGGCAGATTCCCGACTACCTGAAACGAAAATGCTTTGCTTAAAAGTGCTCTGGAGTTGCTAGCACCCAACAACTTTCACATGATGGCTGCTTAATACTTGGGCTGCCTCTGAGGTACTTGGAGACTAGGCAAAAAGCTACTGAAGGATTCTTCTCTAGAGCCCAGGCTCTTTCTTAAATACAAAGCATCGCCAGCCAATAGAAGCTGTTGTCAATTGAGATAACCTGTATGACAACTATCCTTAAAACAAATAGAGTTATACCCTGGAAAATGCCTCCTCCGGCTCCTGGCTTCACATTCGTCTCATGCACGTGCTTGCTTTAATCTAGACTGTACTCATCTTAGAAAGAGGAGCAGAACATCGCTGAGCCTCCCTTTCTTCTGTTAACAGTCCGAGTTCTATAATTCTATCATTTCATGGTATATTTTGGTATTCATGCTGCAACAGCTCCCTTTGGAAAGGCCTCCCAAACCTCCAGGCACCGCTGAGGACACTCATAGGCATTTACATGATCGAGACTGAAATACTAAAGTCAAAGAAATCCAGGGGCTGAGGTGGGAAGAGAATTCAAGGCAGCAAACAGCGCCCGCACGAACACTGGAGAGAGTGTTGGCTTGGCATCAACTTTCACAAGTAATTGAGCGATTGTTGAAGGCACTATGCAATATCCTAGAGTTACATACTATGTCTAACTATTAAGGTGAATTTACTTTCTTCTGAAACACCTGCACTAATCACTGGTATTTGGTAAAAGACAGTGGAAAGCTTTTCTTTGGTTTTTTGGAAGGAAACAAATTTACCGCCTATAATTAGACTTGGGCAAGAACCCTTTGGGGTGCTTTCTTAGAATTGTTCTTTATTAGTGCATAGGCTCCTTTCACTTACAGGGCTGAAAGGTACATATTTCAGTGCAATAACTACATTAAATTATTTTAATAATCTGTAGTAACTCATAACACGGTGTTGTGGTACAGTGACAGATATAAGGCTCTTTAGGGTCCGTGTGCACCTCATTTTTCAAGTGGAGCTGTATTTCATTGTTATTAGCATGCCTTTTTATTAATGGTTGCTGCAGCAAATACATTAACAATCAAAATAGAAGCTGAATAACCTCATGCCAACGCAAGGCAGAGAACGGAGAGCCATTTGGTGATTCAATATGTCAAGACGAGTGTGACTTTCTGAACCACACAGCTGGGAGAACAAACCGCCTTTTCGCATGGAAGCCCCGCTTGGTTCCGTTTGTCATTCAGTGCTAAAATTTATTATACACCCCTTGCAATATTTGTTCTGCTAGTCTCATTATTAAAAATCAGGAAAACATATCTACACCATATTAAATGGCACTTACCTCAGCCTTCAAAAAATATCTCCCTCAAAACCTCTAACCATCATAAAAAGGAATCAATCATGCCCTGTAGTTAGGTAAAATCAATTATATGAGTATTTGCCGTAGGTAGCAGGTAGCGCTCTCCAGAGAGAAATGTGATGGTCACAGGGGCTGTTTTAGAGTCGCAGATTATATTACAAGGATCACAGATTTTCTAAGTGGAATTGAGATGTTTTCTAAAAGCTGGTGACTAATAGGTGCTAATGTGGCTTAAAACTCAGGTGGTAGCTCTCAGATAAGTGAGAGTCTTATTATACCCACGTCACAGCTTAGGAAGATGCCGTGTCCGCAGTTACCCCTTAGAGCTGCTAGCGCTTGGTTTTGGCTTTGGAGTTCAGTGTCCACATTTAGAGATATCACATAGATGGAAAATTCACAAATGCTTAATGTACTTCTCACTACTCTTATTTTTTAAGGAGAAAGAAGAGAAAGTTCATCAGGTGATTTTTTTAGAGGAAAGATATGGAAGATGTGAATGATAGTATGTCAGTGACCAGACAGTATTTTGAAAGTGGTAGAGAAATAAATTGTGTAGGCAAAGCATTTATCCTGGCTTAACGTGCAAATAATTACATTGACTTGTTGGCTGAAAGAAAAAGAAAATCACTTAAAATCCGCAATATTGTAGAAATAATTTCCAAAATGAAAATATCACCTTTCTAAATATTTGTCCCTTATTATTCAAACACATTACTAAACAGCTAGATGTTTGTTTATTTAAATAAAAATATTAGCACTTGGACTGACTTTTCACTTTACCTCCAGATGTCTTGGTATCACGTAGACGTGGCCTTAAGATGTTTTCAGTTAAGTGTCTTAGATGAATCACTAAAATGCTATGTGTGAAATAGTAGCACATTTCAAGAGTTGGCTTTGTAACAAAACAAATTTTGATCTTGGGACTCTTGTTAGAAAAACGGATTCTTTTTAAAGCCATCACAATATGAAACAAAATCCAAATCTAAATAGTGATATTTCGACTTCCCGATGTGTTATTGTTGAAGTTTCTCTTATTTTTGGATTGAGATAAGTCAAGCAGTGTCTTCTTAGTGCATAGGCATAGTTTTTGTTTGGGGCGGGGGATTGTTACCTCGGAGGGCACAACACTAGCAGACAGGCTTTCTGGAAGGTTATGGGTTATTCAGCTCTCTTTTAAAATGCTTGCTTTAAAAAAAAAAAAAAAGCATTTACAAGGATAAAACCTAATCACATTTTTGTATAAGGCTTATTCTAGAATTCTAGAAGTATATTGTATTCTTGCAGGAATATTTGTGGGTTTAAACTTCTCTGCCTGTGACTGATTGTAACAGTCTATCAGATGAGTGAATTACAAATGTTCCTAAAAATTGCTCTCTCACTCTAAGCTCTCTGAAGCAAAAGAGGCGAATGTTCTGCATTTCTCTGTGATCATGGGATATGTCAGTCACTTTTATGTTCTTCCTATAAACGGCGTTGCCTAGTCATCTATAAAGACATTTAGGTTTCCAAAGGAAAGTTCTTCACAACTCTAAGATGTGAATTTCCCTCCAAGCAATTAATTGTAAAAATCTTTGGATAACTTCACTGGAATTTCATGATTATTTCCAGGATAAGCTACCTTAGGCCAAATTCAGCCCTCCCAGAACCAACACAAAATTATCACTGACAGTCACAGGAGTTTACATAAATTTCCACGGAGAAATCTGGCCTTCTGTGAAGAATGAAAAGAAATTGTGTAGCATGTGTGCTTTAAGTTTTGAGTACTCTGGCAAAGCATTTAGCTCCATCTGAAAGAACTCTGAAGGGAGTACAAGTTAGGCTCTCCTATTTACCTGAGGCCTTATACTAAGACTAGTTCCAACCCCTTCCTTCTCAGCAACTCTGTAGCTCTAAAAAACCAACATTGTCAAGGTTAAGTTAAAGTACTTTATGAATGAATTCCTAGCTTTGGCAGATGTTCAGGATCAGTGGTCAAAGGACTCCCTTTAATTTGTGATCTAAAGATGGTTGTTGTTGTTTTTTAACATGGAGACATCTTAACGGATTTCCATAGACAGAATTTAGAGGCGATCATTTTAAATGAAAAGTACATTTAATCTGTTGTCACTGGACAATGGTTGTGAGCACTTTGAAAAGGGAAAGTCTCGATGCATCCCAAACACTGACAGCATGTACAAATATATCCAAAGGTCCAAAGATGGCTTGTACAGATATCTGCAAACTCTCTGACAAGGGCCAGCACTTTAATTGATTCACTGGTGAGCTAATCTAGGTGAAGTCTGAAAATGCCCTGTCACTGAAATTTATTATGAACCTTTCAAAAATTTGCACTCTCATACCAATACTCCAAAAGGAATGCAGAAGAATATAGTTCTGAAACTAGAGAATGAAGTTGCAGAATATGGCAATAAGTTCACTTCAGGGATACTCTGAGTGAGTGCACTACGCCCTTGGGGGATTTTGGAGACATTCAGTTATGCATTTGGCCTCATAAAACCCTAGGGCTGTGATGATTACATGATAGAAACACCCTCTGTTAAGTATTACCAAGTGCACAGCCTGGACGATTTTCTGAGGAATGGGGGGGGGGTAGGCAAAAACAAGTGTACAGTTTCCTGTTTCTGGGGTTCACACATAAACTGTTGTGTTTTCAGTCAGATTTCCCAGTAGCAAATGGGCCATGCTATATCTTGGAGAATGCTAATAACAGCAGGTTAAGGAATGGATATTTCTTGAAATTAAAATCGGATTTTCACTTAATGTTTTCTAATTGTATATCAGCTAGTGAGCTGCTTTCCATATTCAGAACTTTTACAAAGTGTATTATGTAATTAGATCATGTTTAATAATCCGTCTAAGTAAAAAAAAACAAAAAACAAAAAACAAAAACAAGTATGTATTCATAGTTCCCACCCCTCCCCTCCATCAATATCCTTCTGCCTAAAATGCATTTGGAAAGTAACAGGCATTCACTACAAGTTTATGGTGACTATTCATTCACCATTCAATGAATAAAGGGTGCCTGCAGTACAAAAGGCACCAAGCGAGGTATAGGAAAGGCAGGCTTGTTCCTGCCTTATGTAATTTATAGTCTACTGAAAAAAATGTTTAATTTAGACACAGTGTGAAACAAAGACGAGTAGCTGAATGGGAGGTCAAAGGCGGTGAGCAGAGATCTGTCTCTGCTTCTTAATAACAGTTACATGTTATTACAATAATGACCATCCGTGGACAATACTTGATTTGGGCATTCCATTCTCATCTTCTGCTCAAATCCTTCTGAAAGGTTCAAGTCCACGAAATAAGAGTCAAACAGTCGAAAAAGAAAGCCCTGTGGCTGCTGCCTTTTCTCCTAAGGACAAAATCTGAACCTGAAGGGACAGGCAGCGCTGTGACATGACACAGATGAACAGAGCCAAAAGTAAAAAGACACCACCCTGGGGTCTACATACGTACTAACCTATGACTGGCCTATAATGTTTTAGACAAGCTCATTCACTTATCAAGTCTTCATCTGCAAAACAGAGACGATGTCCACTCATCAACACCACCAACAGAAGAAGCTTCTGACTGAATAAAATGCAACAAAAGATGAGCAGGGACTTGGAAGACCCGATATTGGGAGACATGAGTGAGGAGAGCACAGGAGCTGCCAGAACGCAGGAGACTTACTTCGGAGCAGGACCCTGCCGAAGAGGCTGTGGTCCCGGTCGAGGGTGTTGCAGTTCCAGCGGTGCTGGCGGAACTGGTGCTGGCACTCAGCTGTCCACTCGGCCACACCCAGGCCAATGGCACGCATCACGTCGGGGTGTCGGTGGCACAGCTGCCGCTGGCGGCTTACCAGGCCTGGCACATTGTCACACATCACCCTGGAAGAGCCGCCTGTAGCTTTCATGTACCTGGGAAAGACCAACACTGAGGTGAGAACACTGAACTGTGAGGCCCGGGGCCATGTTTCCTGGGAGACTGAAAAGTTCAAAGCACACGTCAAATATGAATTCCTTATGCTTCGGGGGATATCAGGAAGCAAAGCTGATTTCATTTTAGTGCAATGAGAAACGGCATGGTAGGCATGGCGAGTGATCTGGTAGAAGCTGCCCCCAAAGGGAGTGATGACTGTCTTGGACATGAAGCCAGCCTGACCAGCTGATTGTCTGGACAAGGTGGGAGAGGCAGGGTCTGCAGTCAGAGAACAGAACGAGGGGGAGGGGCAGCATGTGTGGGGAAGAACCTTCAAAGGCTGTTCCCAAGAAGGCTCTGATCTCAGTGACACAGTGTGTCTGGAGTTGGCTTTGGGGGAAGCCGACCTTTAGAAGCTCCGCCCTCCCATTTATTTGACCTAATGTTTAAGTGTGTTAAGAAACTGTCTGTGTCTGTCTAACCGACACCTGCTGGTATCTGATGTTACACTCTCTTCACAGACATGCTGTTCTTTCCTTACTAAAGAATCCTTTATATATTTCCATTTTCCAACTCTTCTTGGCTTTTACAGAGAACCTTTGGAAAAAATTCTTTCTATTGTTATTAAGGACACTAAATGTTTGGAAGAATCAAACAGTGTTATAGCTCCATAAAGTACTTTTGAAAAGAAACTTTAACAAAAAATTACATCATCATCTCTGCCCAGATGTTCTCTATTAGTTGTGAAATGTTTAGAAAGGTACCTTTTATATAACCCAAGCTGCCATAGGTGTCTTTTGAAGCGATCAAACAAGGAGAATGTCTTTCTCTTGTATTTTCATTATTTTATATGATCATAAAATCGTTACAGCTGTGATTTCCAAAAAATATATTTAAGTGACAGCTGAGAGACAATGTGACAAAAAGCCTTGGCAATAAATAATGTTTATACACCCATGGAAACAGAAATGGTCATTTTATTGAAAAATGGTCATTCTGATAAATCAATCTTTGATGCTGTGTAGGAACGCGAGGGCGAACCGCCTTCCTGCTCAGTGTGGCTTCAGAAGGACTCGAACCCCTCCTCCCATCAGTGCTCTGCCTGCTCCTTTGAAGAGCTCCAGTGTCCTCCTGCAGTGCCCAGCTCTGGTCTGGCATTTGGCTGAGACTCTTTACTTTTGTCAAACTCTTGAAAATTCACCCTACGGTAACAGGTCCTTCTGAATCAGTATTGCAATATCTGTTCGAAAACTTTTAGGTGCAAGGAAGTTAGAGCTCTCAACTCCCTCTCTTTTCAAGACCATTAGGTCAGGATACAGAAGAGTTTCTGGGAGGGGAGAGAATCTCCCATTGGAACCTGTAACGATGCTAAGACCGTTCACTACGCAAAACAAACAAATAAATCGCTGATCAACATACAAAAGACAGCAGCAAAGTTACTCTTTGGGGGGGCTGGTTTTGAACAGAGTATCGTCTTGGAGCCCCC
This sequence comes from Rhinolophus hipposideros, assembly GCF_964194185.1. Classification (NCBI taxonomy): domain Eukaryota; kingdom Metazoa; phylum Chordata; class Mammalia; order Chiroptera; family Rhinolophidae; genus Rhinolophus; species Rhinolophus hipposideros. The sequence goes on from NC_138071.1 coordinate 4,882,518, forward strand.
TGCCCTGGAGCTTTGCGTTACCGTGTAGTTTCTACCTGGAGGCATCACAACGCTCTTCCTTCCGCCCCACTGGGGCGAAGCATTAGGAATGTGGAAGGACGGGAAATAGTGCAAAAATCACTCGCTTTGGGTTCTACAGCTTCTGACTGCCTGATCTGGCCTCTTGGTTTATCTGAGTTTTTTTGGGGGGGTGGGTGGAGGACGAGAGGGGACGATTGTAGTTTTGAAAGTGAAGACACACACACACACACACACACACACACACACACACACACACACACACACACACACACTGAGCTAGAGACCCGGCTAGCGAGTCTCTCAATGGGATAAGAAATTGGCTGATTTTGCTGTCGCTCAGCTGGATCCAAATAAACCAAACATCAGAGCTCTGGTTTGAGGGGTAATGTGGGGGGGTTTTTTGGTTGTTTTTTTTTAGAGTTGTCAAAGCTGAAATGATCTTCGGAGGAAAGCAGAGGGGCTCGGGATGGGGCGATAGGAGAGGGCAGCAGCCAGGGTGCGGGCTGGGGTCCGCGGCTGCCGGGGCCGCAGGGAAGCGCGGCCGGGAAGGGTGTCCGCGGCCAGTGCCGTCCCCATTCGCATCTCGAAATCCCCCCGCGCCGGTGCTCGTGGACTTACCACCATGAAGAGCTGACCTCGGGGCTGAGCCAGGTCAAGAGCAGAGGGAGCCAGAGCCAGATTCCACCGAGAGGGGCGTTCATATTAACCCCCTTGCGTCCACATGAGGTCAGACTCCGTGTGCGGGCGCCATGCGTGCCCCGAGCAGAAGCGCTCAGCGCCTGGAGCGCCTCGTCACCGCCGCCGGCGCCGCGCCTCGCCCCCGCCCCCGCCCCCCCACCCCCCCGCGCTGGGTCTGCGGAGAGCGGCGAGACTCGCTGATAAAGTTTCAAAGGACCAGCGGGGCCAGCGATAAAGGCCAGTCCGGGCCGCCTCGCCCACAGCCCAATTCCCCCGGCGCGGCGAGCGCGGGCGGCCGGCGAGCTCTGCGCACCTTCCGCGCGCCCCTGTCCGCCCGCCGCGGGGGCGCTGCCTGGGGGGGGGGCGCTGCCGGGGGAGGGGGCGCTGCCGAGGGAGGGAGGGGGCGCTGCCGAGGGAGGGGGCGCTGCGCCCGGCGCCCGCGGGGAGGGGCGCGGGCTCCGGCAAGGGAGGACGAAATGATGGCGAGAGATGTCTGCGCGCGCGGCGAGGCGGGGACGGAGGGACAGCTCTGCGTGGCCTCGAGCTCCCGCGGAGGACGGCACCTTTCGGGAAGCTGCCAGCCCACGAGCCCGGCGGGCTGCGGCCACGGGTCGCGCCTTCTGGAGAGGCGACGCTACGCTCCCGCAAACGAAATTCCTGGAGCGGGCGATGTGGGGGAGCGAGGGAGAGGACGGGAGATAGCTGTGTGCGAGGGGCAGGGATCCTGAGGTGTTCGAGTCACGGCCCCGCTTCTTTCTCGGACGCCGAGAGTAAGGGCGAGCACTTGTAAATTTGGAGCGGCCGAGTCTCTGCGGGGCAGCGCTGGGGAGGGAGGGGCCGGGCCTCGGGGAGGCGAAGACCCGCGGCCTTGATTCCGCGGTGCTGGGCTCGTGTACGGAGCTCGCAGGGAGGGGACCCGGGAAGGTCCGTGACCCTCCGGACCTCACCCAGGCGCCCTCGGCCAAAGTGTCCGGGGAAGATGCGGTTTTGACGCACACCCAGCTCCTCCCTGGCGCTGGGCAGCGCGAAGGACCACCGAGGGGGGGGACGAGGCAGCGGGGAGCCTGCCGGGGGTCGCGCCTCCCGCCGCCCTGGCGCTCAGCCTTGGAGCTTTGAGGAGGTAAAGGGACCCTCTCCGTCCTGGACCTCGGCCCTCGCAGAGCCAAGGGACAGGGGCTCGGGCCAGCGGGTGGAACATCTTGAGCAGCAATTGGCTCGTAGCCCCGCCGTTTATCACCGGAAAGGAAGGAAGACCAGGAACTCGCGGCGGCCGTGAACTATTCCACTGCTCTTTTCCTGGGGCGGGGGGACCCGCCGCCCGCCGGAGGAGCAAGCCTTGGGGATCCCGGAATGTGTGTGCTTGGTGGGGGTGGGGGTGGGCGCCGCATTATTCGCAGGGCGTGGAGGAGCGGCGGTCCAGAGAAGAAGAAACCGCTCTCCCCCCACCCAGTCCTCGGGCGAGAGCCGCAGCCCCGCCGGGCGCGAGAGCGGTGAGAGGCTGGACGGGGCGAAGTTCAGAAACGCCAAAAACCTGACAGATGCTGTCATCGCCACCCCCTTCCCCCCGCCGGTCCCTGGCAGGTCCAGCCCCTCCCAGGCTGACCCAGATACATCCCCGTTTGGGTCCGGAAAGGGAGGGGAGGGAAACAAGCACCGCGCCACCCACGACTCGGGAAGAGCAGGGCTCCGAGCCAGGGCTGCTCCGTATCGCTGGGCCACGACCCAGGGGAAGTTCTGGTCGGTCTGTGCCGGTCGCGAGGGAGGGGCGGTTGCGTTTCTGCTCACAGTGTGTGCACACACTGGTGGTGCTGAGTGGAGAGGCAGGGGTGGGAGGTGATGTGATAGGCCCCAAACAGCAAGTATCTCATTTACCTCTAAGCTTACGCTCACAAACTTCTTTCCTGGGTGAAGCAGAAGAATAAGCTAAAATTTAATTCCACTCTTCTTTGTCCACAGTCTCCTACAGTAAATCCAGACACTTGGGACATATAAGAGAGATAGGTGGCCCCAGAGGAACGATGAGTTGACCAAATTTCACTTGTACCAGCAAATAATGTAGAGGTGTGGATGTGTATGTTGCAAAAGGTAGGCAGTTGTAGTTTATCTCACAGACAAGGAGACCTGAAACTACCTAAAAAGCTCAACTCAAAGTTCCACCCACCTTAGCAGATCGTGTCCTCACAGCTAAGAGGAATTAGAAATACATGGAGTGTGACCGTTGGCTTAGAAGCCCTTTCTCTCCGCCCAGGGAATCAGTGAGTGGCCAGGAGATCTGCCCTTTAGTTGCTGGTGAGGCCAGTGGAATGACCTAAACCTGAAACAGACCTCCAGGAAAAAGAATGTACCATCCCCCAAACGAATTAAATCCACCCAAAGGACTTCATCCTGGGGCAGGAGGAGAAGTACCACACCACTTGCAGAGAAGAAATCAGACTTGGTGAAAGGCAAAAGGCTGAAAAAGTTTGAGAAGCTAAATCCAGATGTTTAAAAAGGTCCACCCAAACACCCCTTCCTGATCTGTCTAGAGGCAGTCTAAACCAGATGATTTGTCCCTTCCAGATCTGTGACTGAATTTCTCTCCCATTCTCCACCCCTAATCATGTAGGACCCATTAATAGCCCTGTACAACTGCTCTTCCTTCCCAACAGGTCTGACTTTCCTCTTTCATCTTTACCTGTTCTCTCGATGGACACTTTCACTTTGAAGATAAAGTGTTCACCAGTAGAACTTCGGAAACGATCGAGAAAATTAGAAGGTTATTGCAAACCTCACTTCTCTTGCAATAACTACCGTCCTAAAGAAGAGTTAATAAATAATGACATAAACTTCACATGACTTCAACCTGCTACAGCAAATGATGAGGTTAGGGAAGAGAGGGCTCCGAGTGCCTTGAGCTCTATGAAGTGAATGTCTGATTTTTGGTTTCTTCAATGAGAAATCTCACAATTGACTGTAACACTCATTTACAGTATACAGAACCCAATTCTCTTTCTGGAAATTAATGTTAGTTTGCTTGTAATTTCAGTATAGCATTGTAGCCAAGTGAGTCAGTCTATTTTCTTAGTTAGATCCATTGTTTGTCTAATCTCCCAGGGCAGAGAGAGAGAACTAATTTACTACTAAACCATCTCCACCCTTTAAAAATGGAGAGTTACTTCTAAAACCAAACAGTCATTTGTCTTTCAGTCTGAACTCGCTTCTTCTTGTCTCCTAATTTAGCTACTCTAACCAAAAACTCAAAGGTCTACTATCACCAACTTAGATTCTCTCTCTGACCTTAAGAGACAACGTTGTGTAGTAACAGGACAGGTCAAGGATGGGAAAGAAAAATATATGTATCTTTTTTACTTTACTAATCTGAGTATCATATACTCAGCATAGGTTATATGTCAAATAACAGAATATCTAGCATTTAAACTGTTTTACTTACTGAATTTATCCAACAAAGAGTATTATATACATAACACCATAGGTTAAGTTAAGTTTGAAATTCAAAGTTTGTCTGCAGTACGTTTAAAACACTGCTCCCTTTCCCCTTTAGTCACTCCTAAAATTTTTACTAAGCACACTTACCTATTCTTTGTCACAAATTGCTTTTAGGGAAAGTTTTTATATCAGTGATTTAGATATCAATGTGCATTTAAATTAACGTGCACCAAAAACTTGTTTCCAGCCATGTGGGAGAAATAGGTACCTGATTTATTCTCCTACTAAAAACAAAACAAAACAAAAACAAAACAAAAAAAAACCAAACAATAACAACAACAAAAAAGAACTCTAAGACTGGACAAAATTAGATGAGGCAACTTTTTTTTTCAGGGATTAGACAATAGGCAGCACACAGGTGTGAACCCTGCTAGGAGGGAAACACATGAGGTGTGCCCCACAATTATACCATAATTGTTCTGGTTTTCTACTAAAGGGCACTTTTTCTGGGGTGCAAGAAAGTGGAACCCAAGCAGAGCAACAGACTCAGTAAGGGGGATGAGGTTAGAGTTTTGTGCTGTTGAAGCAGCTGAAATTGGGGGTGTAGCATATCTGAAAATAGGTAGCTGTGTAAAGGGGGGGCCACACAAGTCTACATGGAGATGCACCACGGGTCTTTGGCCAAGAGCTGGACTGAATATAGATATGACAGGACTCTGTAAGGCCTAGAGCGTGCTGCATGTCATGCAGTGTTGAGGGACTTTGGAGTTCCAGCTTAGGAGGAGAGGCCTCGTTAAGCACTTTAGACATTCAGTTGAGATGCTAGAAAGGCCATCCCATTAAAGTAAGGGTCATGCCTTAGTCTAAAAGGTATGTCTTGGGACAAAAAATTCAAAATTTTGTTTCTCCATATCCCAAGCTCTAACAAAGAATAAAAACAAACACACAGAGGGGAATTTATAAGAATAAAACCAACATTCATTAAAGGAAGACAACATTGTATCATTTACAATCTCAAGCTTACAATAAAAAACTAATAGGCAAGTGAAAAACCTGAAAAATGTGACCCATACTTGAGAGAAAGCAGTCAAAAGAAACTGACTCTGAGATGGTCCAGATGTAGGAATTGGCAGGAAAGATTTTTAAAAGTAGCTCTTATGTATTGAACATTAACTATGTTCAAGTATTTAAAGGAAATATGCTCACAGTGGACAAATAGATGGAGGATCTCAGTAGAGGAATAGAGGCCATAAGAAACACAGACAAGGAGAAAATATTAAAGCTGCACGAAGGATAGACACACTAGATTCATGGGAGAAACCACAGGATATAGCTTACTTTTAAACAGAAGTTATTAAAACTGGGAAAGTAGAACAACGTCTTTAACTGGAATTCTATAATCATTGTAAAGTTCCTTAAAAAATGAAGATGAAGTTACCTTCAAACAAAAGCTAAGAAAATAATTATCAAGCCAGTTTTTATGCTGAAGGAAAATTACACCAACTGGTATTGTGACATTGCAGGAAGGAATGAATACTGGGGAGGGCAAATTTGTAGGAAAACATAAAATAATATTGACTGTTAAAACAACGATTATTATATCTTGTGAGGTTTAAAACATATAGAAGGAAAATATATGACATCACTAGCACAAAAAACAGGAGGGGATTCTGAATCCAAGTAAGATGGAGTAAGTACACTCTATCCTGTCTCTCTGTCTGAATATGGTCATACAACTTGGAATGAATGCTTTGGAAAGCTATTTGAAGACTCTGAAAAGTAAATGGTGGCAGGTAGATGGAGGAAGACCAAGATTTTAAGTATCACTAAATGATGATGAGTTTCTTATTTTGTATCTCCTCTGGTATTCTGAAGCCTGGACACAGGCAGCCAAAACCTTGAAGTGGGAACCTTGCATGGAAAGAAAGACCTACAGGAAAAGTCTGCAGAAATGTCATATAGTTTTCATTCAAGGAGCGTGAAAGGAACTCCAAATGTCCTCAGAGTGGGAAAAATCCCCTTGGTTCTGCCCCCCTCTGTTTCTCTTATACCTCCGTTCCCTGGGAAGTCCTGTGTTAATGTTGGCAGTAGTGATACTGGCAGAAGTAACAGCCCACATATGCCTAAAACTTTTGAGAGATGGGACAATTCCTCTCCAAACAAAGAGGAACTGGGGTCCCAAGAACGTGGGACAAACCTCTACTGCTGTCTTTCTCTTTCTCTGCTGCTATGTGGCTCCAGACATAGGTGCAGTCACCAAATATGTGGCAGAGTGAGGTAACTAAAGCCACAATTTCTGGTCAGAGGACCAAAAATGGGAGTCCTTGAGAACCAGAAAATATCTAGGATGTCATGAAAAATGAAGAGCTTGAGAAAAAGTTGTTCCCATGAAGTTATATGTGAACTACTGTTCTTACCCCCCCCAACCTTTTCACATGTAGATCTGACTCTAAAGGGCATACCAAAGACTTTGAGAACAGAACTGTGGGATAGACCACCTCCTCGATCCCAGACAAACCTCTGGGTTTAAACTTCGAAGCAGGCAAGTATAACATTGCAAAGTTCTTGAAAATTGAAATAACATCAGAACAACAACTCACAGAAAGCTGGTCAGAATTTTTGGCCTGACTGGGTTGATTTTGTGCTAAAATAAGAATACCAACATTCTCCATAGGATTTAAACAAGACCCAGGGTCTCTTAACATTCCACTCAAAATGTCCAGAATAGAATCAAAATTACCTGGCATACAAAGAACCAGAAAAATATCAACTCAAGTAGGAAAAGACAACCTATAGACACTAAGTTCTAGGTGACACAGATGTTGAAATGACCAAAGACTTTTAAAGTATCTATTTTGAAAATGCTCCAAGAAATAAGGGTGAACACTTTTGAAACACATGAATAATAGAAAATATCAGAAAAGAAATATAAAATGGAAAGAACCACACAGAAATGTTAGAACTGAAAAATGTATGCACTATCTTCACAGTGAAATCATGAAATATTCATGTCACTGGATAAGACCAATTTCAAAAAGGAGATGACAGAGGAAAGTGTGAGTGAACTTGAAGACAGATTTAAAAAAATTATCCATTCCTAACAACAGAAGAAAAGAAAATTTTGAAAGGAAATGAACAAAGTCTCAGAGATCTCTGGAACAGTTCTACAAGGTGTAACATCGTTTCATGGAATCCTAGAAAGGCACGAGAAACAGTCCATTGCAACAAAAAACATTTGCAGAAATAATGGCTAAAAACTGCCTAAATTTTGTCTGAGGCATAAACCTAGAAATTCTATAAGTCCAGCAAACTCCATACAGGATAAACCTAAAGAAATCCATGCAAGGTACATTTTCATAAAAGTGCTGGAAGCTAAAGGCAGAGACAGAGTCTGATAAGCTCACAGAGACAGGGGATACCGGATTTTGCTGTATACAATGCACACTTTTTGACCTAAATTTGTGAGGGAAAAATAAGGATATGCATTATACATGGGTAATACTAATTTCATATCTATATAAGAGTTTTTACTTCTTTTATTTATGCTTATGAGTTAAAAGTGTAACTCTAGACATCAATAATGATATCCGTATGCAAAATAATAGCCAGGAATATGATAATCGGCTCTTCTGAATTCACCAGGAACTTGCAACGATGAAGAGTTCTGGCCTTCTATAATGTGTAAATATCACAAATTTGTTACCGGTACATAACATTTCTTGTACCTTGTATCTGTTCTTGTGTTTTGCAATTATTTGTTACTTAAAATTTATTGTACCATAATATGTTAAAAAAAATAAATGCTAAAATTCCCTTATAATACAAAAAACAAATACTTAAATGTAAACAAATAAAAATTTGAATTAAAAAATTAAAAGGAAAGATTTTTTCCCTTGAAAGTTTGGGCCAAAAACATGGGTGTGCATTATACGTAGCAAAATATGGTACATTACTTGTGGGGAACAAAGGAGAATGATGATTTGAATGACTACACATTTCTCATCAGAAATTATGAAAGCAGAAGGGAAAGTAACAGTATTTTTTAAAGCTCTGAAAGAAAATAATACTCAGCCCAGAATTCTATATCCAGTGAAAATATGTCATCAATGAAAGTGAAATAAAGACACTCTCAGATGAAGGAAAACGAAGAGAATTCATTGTCAGACCTGTTTTAAAAGAAATGCTAAAAGAAGTTCTTAAGACAAAAGGGAAATGATACAAGAAGGAACCTTAGAAAATCTTAAATAGAGGAAAGGCAAAATAAATGGTAAATTTTAGAAACTTCCAATTCACTCATTATTTAAAATATGTTTGATGGCTGATGACAAAAATGGTAACAATGTCTGATGGTGTTTTCATTGTATGTAGAGGTAGTGCATAAGAAACTATATCAAGCAAGAAGAACAAAGGGAACTTATATGGCGATAGCTTTCTAAATTCCACTTGAATTAGTAAAACATTGATTCTAAGTATACTGTAAAAAGTTATGAGTATATAATAGAATCCACCTAGCAACACTAAAGAAAACTGTACAAAGAGATATAGCAAAAAACATAACACATTAAAATAAAAAATGTTCAAATACTCAAAAAGAAGGCAAGAAAGGGAAACCAGAAGAATGCAAAACAGAATAAACAGGAAATTAATAATTAAAGGGTAGACATAAATCAAAACATATCAACAATTACATGAAATACATATGGTCCAAACACAAAAATTTAAAAATAAAGATTGAATGAATGAATAAAACCATAAGACACAACTATATGCTGTTGACAAGAAACTCACTTCAAATATAATAAAGGTAGGTGAAAGAAGAATAGAAAAATGTATATCAAGCAAACAATTTTTAAAAAGCTGAAGTAGATATGCCAATATCAAAATAGGTATCTGAGCAAAAACATTTACCTGAAATAAGGTACATGACATGATAAAAGGGTCAATTCACCAAGAAGAAATACAGTCCTAATGAATCACAAACATTCTTAGGGCATGTAGATGAATCCTTTCCAGAAGGCTTTCAATTTTCTCAATGCAGGGTTACTACAAGCCTTAAATTTGTAAAAAAACAAAAACCAAAATACCTGTGAAGTGTAAGCACAATAAAATGAAGTATGCCTGTAATGATCTGATATATATATATATATATATATATATATATATATATATATATATATATATATATATATATAATATCTATCTATCTATCTATCTATCTATCTATCTATCTATCTATCTATCTAGAAATAATTACAATTAGTTTAGTACACATCCATTACCACACATATCGTGTTTCCCCGGTAAGACCTAATCGGAAAACAAGCCCTGGCATGATTTTTCAGGATGACATCCCCTGAACACAAGCCCTAATGCGTCTTTTGGAGCAAAAATTAATATAAGACCCGGTCTCATTTTCAGGGAAACATGGTAGTTACAATTTTTGTTTTCTTGTGATGAGAACTTTTGAGATTTACTGTATTAGCAACTTTAAAATATACAATACAATATGGTTAACTATAGTCACCATGCTATATACTACATTCTCAGGACTTATTTGTCTTATAACTGGAACTTTGTACCTTTTGACCACTTTCATTCATTTCACCCACTCCCCATCCCTGCCACTGGCAGCCACTAATTTGTCCTCTGTGTCTATGAGGGTTTTTTTTGTTTGTTTTAGATTTCACATATAATGATCATACAGTATTGGTCTTTTTCTGCCTGATTAGTTTTACTTAGCATAATGCCTTCAATGCCCATCCATGTTGTCACAAAAGACAGGATTTTCTTTTTTCTGGCTGAATAATATTCCAGGGTGTGTGTGTGTGTGTGTGTGTGTGTGTGTGTGTGTGTGTGTTGTGTGTCACATTTTCCTTATTAGTTCTTCTGTCAATGGATATTCTGGTTGTTTCCATGTCTTGGATATTGTGAATAATGCTACAGTGTACATGGGGGTACAGACATCTTTTTGAGATAGTGATTTCATTTCCTTCAGATAAATGCTCAGAAGTGGAACTACTGGATCATATGGCAGTTCAATTTTTAATTTTTTGAGAATCTTTGTACTATTTTCAGTAGTGGCTGCACCAATTTACATTCTAATCAACAGTGCACAAATGTTCCATTTTCTCCATTCTCACTAACCCTTGTTATTTTTTTTTATAACAGCAATTCTAATAGATGTGAGGTGATATTGTGGTTTAGATTTTCATTCTCCTGATTAGTGATATTGAGAAACTTTTCCTATACCTCTTGGCCATTTATATGTTTTCTTTGGAAAAATGCCTATTCAGGTACCTTTCCCATTTATTAATCAGATTTTTTTTCTATTGAGTTGTATGAGTCCTTTATATATTTTGGTTACCAACCTGATAAGGGGTTAATATTTTTTTGTTTCTCTTTTCATGAAATATGTTTTTCCCTTTACTTTGAGTCTGTGTGTGTTTTTCGATCTGGAGTGAGTCTTTTGTAGGCAGCATTTGTAAGGGCTTGTTTTCTTATCCATTCAGCCACCCTAAGTCTTTTGTTTGGAGCATTTATCCATTTACATTGAAAGTAATTGTAGATAGATATGTAGTTAGTGCCATTTTGTTATTCATAGTTTTTATCTTTTTTTTTTTTCTTCTTCTTAGAGAAGTCCCTTTCACATTCCTTATAATATTGGTTTGGTGGTAATGAACTCCTTTAGCCTTTTCATGTCTGGGAAGCTCTTTCTTGGTTTTTCAATTCTAAATGATTGCTTTGCTGGGTAGAATAACCTTGGTTATAGGTCCTTGCTTTTCCTCACTTTGAATATTTCATGCTAATCCCTTCTAGCTGCAAAGTTTCTGTTGAGATATCAGTTGACAGTCTTACGGGGCTCCCTTATAGGTAACTAACTTCTTTTCTCTTGCTGCTTTTAAGATTCTCTCTTTGTCTTTAATATTTGGCCTTTTAAAATTATGATGTGTGTTGGTGTGGGGCTTTTTGGGTTCATATTGTTTGGAACTCTCTGTGATTCTTGAGTTTCTTTTATTCTTATATATCTATTTCCTTTACCAGGTTAGCAAAGTTTTCCATCATTATTTCTTCAACTTGGTTTTCAATTCCTTGCTCTCTCTCTTCTCCTGGTACCCCTATTATGTGAATGCTGGTATGCTTGATGTTGTCCCAAAGGCCACTTAAACTATCCTCATTTTTAAAAATTCTCTTTTCTTTGCCATTCTTTTTGGGTGTTTACTGCTACCTTGTCTTCCAAATTGCTGATTTGATCCTCTGCTTCATCTAATCTACTGTTGATTCCTTCCAATGTATTCTTCATTTGTTATTGTATTCTTTATTTCTGACTGGTTCTTTTTATGTTTTCTATCTCCATTTTTATGTTTCCTATTTATTTGTTGAAATTCTGTCTGAGATTATTGGTCATCATTATAACCAGTATCTTGAACTCTACATCTGGTAGAATGCTTGTCTCCATTTTGTTGAATTCTTTTTCTGCAACAAGTTTGTCTCTCCATTTTGGTTGCCTCCCTATGTTTGTTTCTATGTATTAGATAGAGGTGCTATGTCTCCCAGTCTTAGTAGAGTAGCCTGCAAACCAAGGCCAGTTGTTGCTAGTGTTGGGCTTGGAGCTGCTTAGCAAGAGGTATGGGGCATGCTGAGGCCAGATATAGCTTTTGGTGCTTTGTGAACCTTTGAGAGATTTTAGGAAAATCTGCAGCATAAGTCAAGAGATGCCATCTGTATGGAAAAGCCAGTGGAAGCAGCTTGGGTGAAATGGCAAGTTGGGTACAATAGGATCTTAGGGAATCACTAGGGCCGGGTGAAGAGTGTTAGCCACGTTGATGGATACTCAGATATGGTGGCCTCCTGAGTCTGAGTCTGCAGGTTGGATTGGGGGAGGGCTCAACAAAGGAACAATGGCCTCTGCCAGCACTTTTGCCTTGGAGAAAGCGGGCCTTCCAGCCCTCACCTTGAAGCCAGACAATTCAGTTTTTCCTTGTATGTCCCTGGTGTCTTCTGAGCTGCTTCCCCAGCACTGGAGCTCAGAGTAAGTGAGTAAGTCTGTGCGTGGGCCCCTTAAGAGGAATAGCTGGAACTACAGCAGCCCTCCATCTCACTCAGCCACAATGTCCTCTGATTTTCACAGGCAATTATTGTGGGGGCTTCTCTTCCCAGCACTGGAACATTGAGCTAGGGAGTCTGGTGTGGGTGGGACTCTTTACTCCTCTGGGGGAACAGCTGAGATATCCCTCCCAATTTTAAATTCCCATATGTGTATGTAGGATCAGCCTATTCAGCATCTCTGCCCCTCCTACCAGTCTTGAGGCAGCTTCATCTGTATGTCCTTAATTATAGGACTTCTTTCAGCTAGACTTTTATTTTTTATCCTTCATACTAGATTTGTAACTAAACCCACAATCATACTTATATTCTGAATTTAGCTGTATATTTACCTCTACCAGTGATATTTATATTTTCATATACTTTTCTGTTACTAATTAGCACCTTTTTATTTCAGCTTAAAGATGTTTTTTTTTTTTTTAAATTTCTTGTAAGATCAGTCTAGTAGTGCTGCATTCCTTCAGCTTTTGCTTGTCTGAAAAACTTTATACCTTGTCCAATTCTGAATGACTTTGCTGGGTATAGTATTCTTGGTTGGCAATGTTTTTCTTTCAGCACTGAATATATTATGCTACTTCCTTCTGGCCTTCAAGGCTCCTGCTGAAAATTCTTTTTATAGTCTTATGAAAGTTCCCTTGCCTTTAACACATCATTTCTCTCTTGCTGATTTTAAGAATCTCTCCTTGTCTTTAACTTTTGACAATTCAATTATAATATGTCTTGGTGTGAGACTCTTTGCAGTTCTCTTTTTTGGAACACTCTAGGCTTCCTGTATCTTGATGTGTGTTTCCTTCCGCAGGTTAGGGAAGTTTTCAGCCAATATTTCTTCAAAATGTCTTTTGCCCCTTCTGTCTTTCTAATTCTCAGATGCCTATAATGTGAATATTTGTTTCCTTGATGTTGTTCTGTAAGTCCCTTAAGCTATCTCAGTATTTTTCATTTTTTTTCTTTGTGCTTGTCTGATTGGATTAATTAGAAACTTGCCCTAAAGGCTGAAGCTTTTAAGATAAACAAATAATCTTCTTTTAGGGAAAGAATGGCATTTCAGCGCTGCTTCTGCTCTGGGTTCTGAGAGGTTAGCTACAATGAGTCCATGTTAACCCTTAAAGAACTGTCTTTTAAAAAGACAAATACCATATGAATTCACTTATATGTGGAATCTAAAAACAAAATAAACAAATGTGCAAGACAAATACAAATTCATAGATTCAGATAACAAACTGATGGTTGTCAGGTGGAATAGATGTTGGGGGTCTTGGTGAAAAGAGTAAAGGGATTAAAAGGTATACATTGGCTATTACAAAATAGTCACGGGAACATAAAGTACAGCATAGGAAATATAGTCAATCATATTGTAGTAAGTACATATGGTGTCAAGAGGGGAATAGACTTATTGGAGAGATCACTTCCTAAGTTCTATAAACGTCTAACCACTATGGTGTAAAAAGAAAGTTATTTTTAATTATTCTTAAAAAAAGAACCATCTCTTAGTTTACTCGTAAGTCTCACGGATACAAGCCCTATTGGCTTTCAAAGCAAGATGTTTTGGGGGCCCATCTCTCGGGTGCAGGCCTTAAAAGTTGAGGCATGGTATGTGGATTCCAAACCCTTCATTCCTCGGGAGAAGTTGGGAGTTGTTAGTTACCTCCTGGTTGCTTGCTGCTGCATCAGTGGTGAGGTTTATGGTGAGATTGTATCTCAGCCTCTCCTACCTGTTTTGATGTGGGTTTTTAAATCATTTACCTGAGGTGTAGGAGCTACTCAGGTAGTTTATGGATTTCTATCAGAAGGAATTTTTCCATATGTAACTTTAGATTCAGTATTCTCTCGGGAGGAGGTGAGCTCAGGAGCCTCCTACAGTACCATCTTTAACCAGAATCCATCCAAAACTTAGTGTTTTAAAACATCAATTTATTATTATCTTTCACAGTTCTGTGGACTGGACTTAGGCTTGTTGTTCATGCCTGGAATCTTTCATATAGTTGGAGTACTTGCAGTCAGACATCAGCTGGGACTGAATTCATCTGAAAGATTAATGGTGAATGAGGTCCCATATGGCTTTTTAACTCACATATCTGTGAGTTATATGATCCTCTATGTGATCCTCTATGTGACCTGGGCTTTTTTTCATGCTGGCTTAAGACTGCAACTCAGAAAAAGTAGAAGTTGCCACACCAGTTAAGGACTACCCTGAGTCTCATCAAAGCAGTCAGACAACCTACCCAAATTCAAAGGCATGAGAAATAAATTCAACTTTTTGATAGGAGGGTAAAAAGGTAATCATGCAGAAGAACATGGACATAAGAGATAATATTGTGGCCATCTCTGGAAAATATTATCTTCAACAGTCTTCCCACTGGCCAAAACAATTCATATTCATTCTGCATGCAAAAAACAACACAAAAACAAAAGCAAAACACACTCTCTCCCACAAGTACCCCAAAGTCTTATTCCAATATGGCATCGGCTTGAAATTTAGGACCTGTCATCTAAACCAATTCCAAGTGATGATAAGGCTCCTCAGTGCTGATTCTAAAATGTATATGAAAATTCAACAGGCTTAGAACAGTCATGATAATTTTGCCCAGTCGGAAGATTTACACTATGAGATATCAAGCTTAGTTTACTATAAAACTATAATATTAGGACAAGGTGATGTGGTGCAAGAATAGAGACAAATTAATAGAGTCCAAACATAGAATCCTATACATAGGGACAACTTGATTTTCAGCAGAGGTGCAAAACAGTCTAATGGGGAAGAAAGTTTCTTTCAATATTTGGCAATAGAGCAAATAAATGCTTGAATGGCCAAAATTAATCTTATGCCCTACCTCCTATAATACTCCTAGAATAATTCAAGATGGATCATAAATATAGATGTGAAAGCTAAAGACAATCAAGTTTCATGAATAAAACACAGGACCTTAATAACCCTTGTAAAAGCAAAGATTTCTTACCCAGAACATAAGAAGCACTGTGAAGAAAAAGAGAAACATATTGCACTTAAGAACTTCTGTTCACCAAAACACACCATTAAGTAAGTAAAATAGTATACACTAGTCTGTGAGAAGATATTTGCAATACATGTAGTCAATAAGGAACTTTATCCTGAATGTTTAAAGAGTTCCTACCAGTCAAAAAGGAAAAAGGTAGACCATCCAGTTATAAATGGGCAAACAGTTGAATAGTCACTTCACAAAGAAATGAGTATGCAAATGTCTAGTAAGTACATGAACAAGGCCAAGTGAAAAGAAGGAGAACAATCAGACTTAAAGTTTTCTGGATTCTAATTTTAAGGGAAAGAGAGAACTATTGGTTCTCTTTAGAATTTCCATGTGACATTATGTTAAAAATTTAATGATAATTACTAAAAAGAATAAAAAAGGATATATAATCTACAATCTGGTAGGGAAAAGGGGGATTAAAAAACAAACTTCATAAATTCAGTGGAAGTTAGAAAGGAGAAACACTTTAAAAAAGCATAAGGGATTGTACAAATAAATACAAATATAACAATAACACAATAAATGTAAATGTACTGTTTTCCGTGTTTTTAAAAATGATTTATTTTTTCAGTTACAGTTGATATTCAACATTATATTAGTTTCATATGTACAGTATAGTGGTTAGATATTTATATAACTTATGCAGTAATCCCCTGAGTAATCTAGTACACCCCTGGCACTATACATAGTTGTTGCAACTATACTGATTATATTCTCTATGCTGTACTTTACATCCCCATGACTATTTCGTAACTACCAATTTGTATTTCTTAATCCCTTCACCCTTTTCACCAAGTTCCCCAACTCTTTTCCCCTCTGGAAGCCATCAGTTGTTCTCTGTATCTATGAGTCTGAGTCTGTTTTGTTTGTTCATTTATTTTGTTCTTTAGAGTCCACATATAAGGGAGATAATATGGTGCTTGTCTTTCTGTGACTTACTTCATTTAGCATCCATGTTGTCTCAAATGGTTACGATTTCATTCTTTTTTATGACCAAGTAATATTCCGTTGTATATATGTACCACTTCTTCTTTATCCAGGTGTCTACTGATGGGCACTTGGGTTGCTTCCATATCTTGACTATTATAAATAATGCTGCAATGAACATAGGGGTCATATATTTTTTCGAATTAGTGTTTTGGATGTCTTTGGATAAACACTGAGAAGTGGAATTGCTGGGTCGTAAGGTAATTCTATTTTAAAACTTTAAAGGAACCTCCATACTGTTTTCCATAAGGGCTACACCAATTTACAATCCCACCAACAGTGAACAAGGGTTCCCTTTTCTCCACATCCTCGCCAACACTTGTTTGTTGATTTATTGATGACAACCATTCTGACAGGTGTGAGATATTTCATTGTGGTTTTATTTGCATTTCCCTGATGATTAGTGGTGCTAAGCATCTTTTCATGTCTATTGGCCATCTGTATGTCCTCTTTGGAGAAATGTCTATTTGTGATCTGATGCCAATCTCTAGGTATGTTGGTTCTGGGGCCTCTTGGGCGGGGTTCTGGTGCAGGTCAGCTACTGCCTGTGACTGGCTGGGGAGTACTTTGGTAGGAGCTACAAAGCAATCCACAGTTGGTCGCTGCCTGTGCTGGACCTGGAGGCACGTGGGAGGGGCCATACTGTGAACTGAGGATGTCTGCCAACAGTACCAGGCTTGGGGTACTGCTGGCAGAAGCCCAGGATACCTCAAGGTCTGCTGCCACCTGCCAACTTCTGTAAGGCTCAGCTGCTGATACAGTCTCATGAAGCATGCGAGTTGGGTGAGGCAGGGTCTCAGGGAGACACTAAAGTTGGACTAATGTTCACCAGGTTAATGTAGATTCTGGCTTGGTGCTCAGAAAAAGTCTCAGGGGTCACAAAGGCAGCCACCACCCACCTGGTGTCCACAGATCCCTGAGAGTTGTCCAAGAAAGAATATAATGTGTGTGGAGCTGGCTGCTCCCCAAGAAAGTGCCTCAGGTGTTGAATGGGTTGCGTGGGGTAGGTTCCTGGTGTTCACAAGGATGGAATAAGCAGGCCAATACAGATTCAGATTTGGCGGTGTGGGATAGGGCTCAACAGTAGAAAGAAGACACCTCCCTGTCAGCTACACAGGAGGAAGGTTCTACATAGGGAAAATAGTTACTGTCCCTCCAGTCCTTGCACTGAAGACACACAACTTATTCTCTCCCTGTATTTCTCTGATGCCTCCCAAGTCACTCTCCCTCTGCCAGAGTCCAGGGTGAGTGCCTGTGAGCAAGTGAGTGTGTGCAGGGGCTGTTTAAGAGGATGTTTGGGTTTCCCGCAACCTTTGTCCCCCTTGGTCAGTCAGAATTCCTGTTTTTCACAGACAGATGTTGCAGGGGCTCCTCTTCCTGTCACTGGTACTTGGGGCTGAGGAGCCCAGAATGGGGCTGGGGTCGCTTGCTCCTTCAGGGGAGACATCCACAGCTGAGAGAATCCTCTAGTTCTCAACTGCTACACACAAGTGTGCGGCCACCTGTTAAACATCTCTGCCCCTCCAACCAGTCTTAATGTTGTTTCTTCTTTATATCCTAGTTATAAAACTTCTGTTCAGCTAGAGCCCTCAGATGGTTCTCCAGGTTGATTGTCCTAAAATTTAGTTGTAATTTTATTGTGGTCATTAGAGGAGTGTTTATCTACTCCATCATCTTGGGTCCTCTCTCGACATTTTTTTTTTTTTTAAGACTCTTCCATCTCTGTTTAAAGATAGGGGTTGGCAGGTAGATTTCCTTTTAGGATACAGAAAAAATGAAAGTATAATGATAGTAAAGGGCATGCCAGGCAAATAATGTATTTTTAAAATTATACCTACATTAGTACCAGGCAAGTTAGATTGTAAGGCAGAAACATTAGTAGAGATAAAAGGTTGATTACATAATGATAAAAGATACAACCCACATGGCAGACAATAATTTTGCTTAAATTCGCCTAACAATATATTCTCAAATCTTCATAGTAAAAATGAACAGAAACACTAGGTTAAACTGACAAATCCATAATCTTTGAGATTTGAACTCATTTCTCTCAGTAATTATTAAGTTTGCTTTTGCTATGTAACACATAGCTTTTTTAGAACAACAACTAAAATTTAGACACTTAAAATAACAGCCATCTATGAGTATTAGCCCACTATTTTAAACAGCATTCAGCTGGGTAATTTTTCTCAATCGGGGTCACACATGTTTGATGGCCTCACTCACATGAATATGCTGAAACGAAGGATAACTGGTCCTTGTTTATCTCATCATCTATTAAATTATCCTGAACTTGTTCATGTGACAGTAGATCAGAAAAGCAGCAAGAGAGCAAATCCTAATGCACAAGCATTATTCAAATCTTTGCTTGCAACACGTTTTCTCTTGTCCCATTGGGCAAAAAAAGTCACATGGCTGATCTGGGTTAGGGAAGAGATTCTACTTTTTTGATGGACATCCTGTCCCATTACAAGGGCATGAATGTAGGGAAGAAAAGATTTTGTGGCTATTTTTACAACCTATACATTGAGAGAGCAAGAAGACAAATAAAATTAGTAAGGCTGTAAGAGTTGAACAATACAGAAGTTTTATATGATTGATATATGCAAAACTTGTACTCCACGATTTAAAAATACCAAATTTTTTAAAGCAAATATGACACACTTAAAAAATTCATCACAAAGTTCCAAAACTAATTTTAGCAAAAAAATGAAGAACTGCTCTTTTATAAACCTCATTTTCAGATCAAAATTCAATAAGCTCTATTTCCCAAGGACATGTGTAGAGATTTTAAAATGTTTTTAAATAATTCACTAATCAAAGAAAAATTAATAGGAATTAGAAAATATATTGAACGGAATAACAGAAATACTATGACATAATTTATGGGATGTAACTAAAGTGATATTTAGATGAAAATTTTAGCTTTAAGTGCTTATACTATAAAAGCAAAATGATGGTAAGTAATGACCTGTATACATGCCCTCAAATTAAAAAAAGAATTAACTCAGGAAAGCAGAAAGAAGAAAATAAAAAAGAACAGGAATTAATGAAATACGAAACATAGATTCATTAGAAAGTTTCAAGAAAAACATGCTGAGTCTGTGAAAAGATTAACAAAATAGACAAGCCTCTTACAAGATGGATCCAGAAAAAAAAAAGATAGATTGTTCAATAATAGTGTTGTGAAAATTGGTTCACAATAAGAAAAAAAAATGCTGTTAGACTCCTATTTCACACTCTGTACAAAAACAATTTTCAGGTATATTAAAGACCAAAATATGAAAAGTAAAACTTCATAACAAGAAATTATAGGTAGATTTTTAAAATGTTTGGGCCGCAGAGAACACCTAGACAAAAGATAAACAGTAGGTCGGACATAGTCCAGCATGTTACAGATAAAGCATTAGAATTTCAACTAATTAAAGGACTAAAGGTAACAAGAAAAAGATGATCCAGTAGGAAAATAGGGAAATGATAATAAAAAACAATTTATAGAGAGAAAAAGTGGTCTATATAGAGATGATCAGTTTTACTAGTAATTGTAGAAGTACAAAATAGAAACAATCAACTCGACTGAATCCATCAGACAAGAGAAAATGTACATCAGTTAATATTAAGCATTTGTATGGCTGTGGGATCACGAACTCACGCATTGCTGACAGGTCTATGAATTAATATACGAGTAGCCTGCTTGAAGAAGAGCAGGATAGCAGTGATGCCGTCAGGCTGTCACCTGGAGAAAGATGGCAGGTCATTCAGGAGGTTTGATTTATTCACAGAGACTATTTTGAAAGGTGTGGGCAAAGGAGCTGCTAGGACCTCCAGGCTGGAAGGGACTGAGGGTGGGCTGGGGGTGGGACTGCCAGTTCCTGGTACCCAGGAGCGAATCTTGTAGAGGCTGCCTTGAGAGGAGCAGTGTCCATCAGCTGAGGCATACAGATCCCATCTTGCAGGGAGTAGACCCAGGTGAGTAAACACCTGCACCTCACTCTCCCTCAGGTCTCCTGCTGGGATACCTTGTTGGATAAACCCAATCAGGAGCTTTCCAGAGATTCAACTTCCCAGGGAGGGGCAGGTGGAGAGAGGATCCGGGGTCAAACAGAACTATCTGGCAAGATAAGTTGTTAATGAAATTGAAAATATTTGTGCCCTACAACCAGCTATTCTACTGCTAAATGTAGTTAAAAGAAACATTGCTACAGGTTCATGAGGACACACGTACAGGTATATACAGTGCAATATTATTGAGAAGAATGTCAGAAATAGCTCAAAATTTAGGTAAAATGTGGGAGGGACTTATGATGGAATATTATAGAGCAGTTAAAAAATGAATGACATGTTCACTTTTTAATGTGGATGCATCTGAAAACAGTATTGATGGAAAGAGAGAATTGCAGAGCAAGGCGACATAACAGAAACCATAAACAGAAACCCAACCACAGTGCTTTAAATAAAATAGGGGGTTGTTTTTCTCACACCGCCGAGTTAGATCATCCAGAGCAGGGAAGCTGCTCCAAGAAATAAACACGCAGGATTTCTTCACTGTTGGTGGTGTGTGGCTCCATCTTATGGCTTCCAGGGATTTCCGAGCAGCCCCCTTTCTGTGCTTAAAACTGAATCACTTCATGTTATTTAGCAATTCAGTAGACTCGGACTTTCCATCCATGATTTTCGTATTAGTGTTCAGGTAGACAGGAAGTGGGTATTTTTTCAATCGGGTGAATTTAATGAATAAAAAGCTGAGGAAACGTGTCCGTCTCAGGTGGATGAATTCAGGCGGCCCACGTGTAAACTGTTTCAGGGAGATGCCTTCCTCTTGTGACCTGAGGTGGGTCGGTATCAGGGTCGGATCAAGCAGAGTCCAATAGAGCCTGAAGCACACGCCTCCTCACCCCACCACCGGCCTTTATCGATGGAACAGCCTGAACACAAACTCTAGCTCTCTCCACTATCACAAGAGGTTTTAACAAGTTTGGCTCTATAGATAAGTGGTTTCTGCTTCTAACCTGTAGAAGACTGTATGTGAATATGGCACTCTGTTAAAAAGGGAGACAGAAAATAGAGGGAGTCTCAAGCAGGTATCTATCTGCTTAACCTATTAACCCTTATCTTGTAGATTTTTGTGACTACATCTGGGTCAGTTACGAGAATTTAAGCATCTTTAATTATGTCATAACATGATAGAAAGTATTTCTCTCAAACTGAAATATGGTCCTGGCAATTAGAAAAAATCTGAGTTTTTTTTCTCACGTAGAGTATAATTTTTTGGTGCAAGGCACTTTAATAAATGCTTGATGATAGATTAACAACAGAAATTATGCTGGCTACCATTTATTCAGTGTATGCCATATACTAGGCATTATAGAAAGCTCTTTATATGCCTTAGTACACTTAATCATTGTAACAAACTTATAGGTTTAAATTGGTTTATGAAAATATAGGTTTTGTTGAACTAGATAAATGACTGACATAGTAAATGCCCAACTAAAGATAATTATTTTTAGTATGATTATCACTGTTATTGTCATATTCTAGGTGAAGAGGCAGAGACTTGGAGGGCTTAGGTGTAAAAGCCGCACAGCTAATAAGCAGCAGAGCTAAAATTGGAACTTGGGTCTGTCTGGCCACAAGTCTTGCATAAATTATAAAACTGTAACCATTTCAATGTCTTCACCTTTAAAACTCTGACCATACCCTGGCTCAGGATGATTTTTATTTCTCAGGTTATGAGACTAAGTTTCAGAGAAAATAAATAATAATCATATATTTCATGACTTGTGCAAGGCACTGCTGCTTCCCTGGAAAACAAAAACTGCGGTGGAGGAACATACAGTACATTTGTTAGGAGCGCTCTGGAGAGCAACTGCTATGCAAGGGAAGAGAAGGGCATGGACTGGGCAGGGGAGAAGATGGGCTGCGACACAGTCTCAGTGAAGAGGGGTGGCCTTCCAGTTATCCTGAGTTGGGAGGAGGCCCCTGAAATTGGGGCTAAGTCCCCGTGTTGATTAGTCACTCCTGGGAGAGGGCATGCTTTGGGGAAAGCAATTTTCTTCAGCAGAGAAAAGTCACAGAGGACTGTCTGCGTACTTCCGGAAGCTGTGGGAATAAGTCCTCTATTCCTGAAGGGAGATCTAAGAGCCACACACAGCATCCACTTGAGGATATGAAACCGTACTAAGAACAAAATCCCCAATTTTAATTTTATTCTATGACGTTATTCCTATTTTAGCCAGAAACTGATTTAAGGACTTTGCATAGTAATTCTAATCTTTCATTGCCACATTTTAAATCCAATCTTGGTAAGCCACAGGTAACCATGAGTATTATTGTAATATTGTCACTAACATGACAATTTATGGTAATATAACCACTAACATAATAGTTAATTGCAATATTACCACTGACTGGATAGGTACAATATTAGTACTAAAGATTCTAGATGTCTTATTTTAATATCTTACATTGGGGACAGGAGAAATTATATTTGTGCAATCCCAAAAATTGGTTTAACACTAATAAACCATGAATCCATGATGAGTAGAAGTTTACATTAAATTTGGTCTAAATCTCTTCTACAAGATTTCACACATTAGGAACTTTGTAGATTTTCGCTTTGTAGCTTTTATATTTCTGTTTGGTAGGAGGGCATTGGTTGAGGTTGAAACCTACTCCCACAAGGAAAGAGAAGTGAATCTATCACCACACTCTCAACTATGGAAGTTTAAAAAAATGCTCAACCACACCCTTTCCCATAAAAGTCTTACAAAGTGGTTTCTTTTTTAAAAAGTTTACATTTTTAAAACGACAAGAATCTCATTCTCTCAATAGTAGCAAAAATATTTAGGTTTTCTGATCTCATGTAAAATATATAATGTAAGGGTATAGTCTCTTAAATACACTAAGCAATCAATAATTATTTAATGAATTGAAATGTCATTACTAGTTTCCGCAAAATATTATAAAATATTGGCATTGACTGAACCTTAAGAATAATTCTCATATCAGATCTCTGAATGTGAGATAAAAGCAAAACCAATTAATGAGGGATTAGATTTGTCTAGTTAGCATTGATTCTCATACATAAAGCCCTTAAGGTTTTGTTCTAATTTCAGATATCCAAATTGGATCCATTTCTGAGGATGGCATTATTCTGATTTAGTCTGAGAGGTAATCTATGTTGCAGATGAGGAAACCAAACTCAGAATGTACGAGCTATTGACCACAAGGCTAGAACCGAAGCTACCTTCTGCTGTCTGTCAGTGGAAAGGTGAAGGGCAGGTTAGGGCTTGAGGGAAGAGGCAGCATGTAACAGTAGACAAGGACTTCCAAAGGAGAAAAAAAGATTAAATTACTTAGGAGGATTCCAGGAAGGAAGGAAGTTCAGAGAAACAATTATGGAAGACCAGTTGAGAAGAAAAGGTGAATACTATCTTACTAAGTCCAGAGATGGTGCCACTCCTGACTAATGTCCTTCCTTTACTCTCCCTCCAAAAATGTTATGAACATGTATTAAAAACGTGTTCATTTTGTTTGGAATACTGATAAAATAATCTGAACTTACAGGTAGAGAAATATAATAGCATATTGCTCAAATGGTTTAGAATTAGTATGTCTAATAACTAACAAATGTGTCACATAAGTCCGGTATAACATTTTCATTGGCACTTGAAATAAATGTATTACTCACTGGTGGATGTGCCAAAAGGAAAATCCCCACCCTATTCCCACCCCCACAGAGCTACAAATGATTAATTATTAAGTAGTAACAGTGTCTTGGAGTGCAAACAGAAGTCATCATGGTTATCCTTATTCTCAAAATTAACTTACAGTGTTAAGATAAAAAAAAGTTGGTACTAATAAAACCAACCATCCTATTAAAAAAACAAAAAAAATTTAAAAAAATAAAAACAAAACAAAAATACCTCAGTTTTGATTCTGGTGCTTGAAGTTGTAGCTAGTTTCATTTCTGAATGACATCCTTTTAAACTTTTAAATATCCTGTTTCCCATATTTGATAATTAGTGAAAATTAGGTATTAGCTGAAACACCTTCCACAGGAAATCTTCCAAAATTGAGAGTGTAGCTTTGCTTTACCCATCACATATCTAGTCCTAATATATGCTGGTCAAACCTAGGTGCTCACTGCCTTTCACTTCTAACAGACTTTAGATAACCTGAGAAGTTTCAGCATCCTATATTAACCTAGAGCTAGGTAAAGCTTATGTGAAAAATATTTACCTAATGTTTCCGACTTAAAAAAAAAAAAATCTTGTACACTGTTCTGGGCCAAGCTCTATTTGTATACTAAGCACACAGCAGATACCCTAGAAATATTGCTTAAGGAGTTTCACTGCCAGGATGAAAGTGTGGAGAGCTCCATGGATGTACTCCCCAGAGAAACAAGCAAAGCTAGAGAAAGCTATAAAAATACAACCTTTATGGAAAGTCTCTGGAAAGAGTCGTAAGAGCTCAGAACAAATGAAGAAACAATCATTCAAGAAAATCTGCTAACACTGAGCCAGGACCCCTTCCCTCCCTTGCCACCCACCCCACAACCCCAACAGCAGGTCATCTGGGCTTGATAGCAACTCCACTCTGGACATAATGTGGCCAGGAAGATGGGGCTGCCTCTTCCCTCAGCTCCCAAATGGGGCTTCCATCTCTCATCTAAAGGGCAAGCTGCCAGCACTTCATAGCCTCTCCAACTCCAGGCTCACGTGGCTAAATTCTGCTGACTGGGGCTGAGAAATGGAGGGCTCCATCCCTCCACTGATACCGCAGGAATGGTAGGCCAGAATACTGGGACCCTGCCCTCCATCATCACAGCTCACTCACAGGGCACAGCCATGAGAAGCACACTCACATCAGAGGTGACTGCCCCATCCAATACCCAGAATAGTGGCTTAGAGATTTTGACCACGGGGAGAAGCAGCTCATAAGAAAGGGGAGCATGAAAGCTCTCCCCAATGGAACTGACTTTATTTGAAAACCAGTGTGGAGAAAATCAAGCCTAAGGGTGCACTCGGAGACACAGTGCCTCTCAATTAGGAGCAAGAAATTAAACTGTATGTTAGCTAGTTTATCAGAGAAAATCAGGAAAAGAGAGCTAAGAAGCAGGCTCCCTGATCAGAATAAACCTCAAAAGGTGGCCTCAAAAACCAGCCCTGCCCAAACTTTATCAAATTGCTGAGCAATTCATGCCAAAACAATGTCAAAAACAATAATCAACCAGTAATTAGTAGAATCAAAAGGTTGGGTGTTTTACCAAATGAGGCAGAGGTCAGAGAGGTCAGAGAAAGAGACAGTTAAAAAGAGCCTTGCTAAAATCACTGTATCTGGGGTGACTCTGTGCTTGCCCAAGACTGCAGCCTCTGAGGAGCGATATCAGGGATTCACATTTGGGGGGAAACAGACTTCACTAAAATAGGCCAGCCAAGTCATTCAACAAACAAGCAAACAACAACAAAACATTCCTTGGGGGTAGAGAGAGAGGAATCACTATCCAGAATTGCTAAACTGGATATCTAAAATGCCCACTTTTTAACAAAAAGTTATGACATGCAAAGAAACAGGAAAGTGACCCCAGAAACAAGAAAAAGACCAGGAAACAGAAACTAATCGTGAGAGGCACCAGATGTCATATTTAATAAAAACTTCAAATAAGCCATTATAAATACATTCAAAGCCTAAACTATGCTTAAAGAAGGAAGTTATAAAGAAAATGTCTCATCATAGGGAATATTAACAGATAGAAGGCATAAAAAAAAGAACCAAATGGAAATTCTGGAGTTGAAAAGAACAATAACTAAAAAAATTCATTACAGTGTCTCAATAGTCGATTTGAACTGGCAGAAAAAAGAATCACTGAACTTGAAGATAAAAAGGAATAGAAAAAAGATTCTAAGAAATAATGCCTGAAAACTTCCCACAATTGATGAAAAACCTTAATCTACCCATCCAAGAAGCTCAGTGAACATGGAGTAGGATAAATTCAGAGATCCACACCCAGACATGTGGTAAGAATGCTGAAAGACGAAGAGGAAATCTTGAAAGCAGCAAAATGACTGTCATGCTTGTCATGTACAAAGGAACCCCAAGAGCTCAACAACTGACTTCTCATAAAAAACATGGAGACTAGAAAATAGTAAGATGGCATATTCAAAGCACTGAAAGAGAAAAAAGAAACTGTCAACCTAAAACCTTATATGATTTTATCAAGACTTTCTTTCAAAAATTAAGGCAAAAAAAAAAAAAAAAGATTTCCAGAAAAACAAAAACAGAGAATTAATTGCTAGCAGACTTACCTTACAAGAAATACTAAATTAAAGTTTTTAGACAGAAAGTAAACCCAGGTGGAAATCTAAATCCACACACAAAAACAAAAAGCAGTGATAAAGGTAATTATAAAAGACAACATAAATACATCTTTCTTCTCCTTCCTTCTCTTAATGATGTAAAAAGCGACTGTAAAAAATGATGTAGAAAGCGACTGTATAAAGGAATATGTATATAATTGTATTGTTGGGCTTATGACTGCTAGAAATGTATTACATTTGAAAATAACAGCATAAATAACAGCATTCTCGAGTGGGAATCGAGTAGTATTGGAGTATAAAGATAACACCAGATGGAAACTTGAACCCATGGGAACAAATGGAGAACCGGAAATGGTAAATAAGAATGCAACTATAACACTCTATAAGTATAAAGTTGATCATTTTTCTTTTGTTTCTTTAATAGACATAAACTTATATAATTATTACACTGATTTATAACATATACAGATGTAACATGCATAACAATAGTATAAAAGACGGAAGACAGAATAGAGCTATATAGGAGGAAAGTTTCTATATCTCACTGGAATTAATAAAAGTCTGACGTAGTTTCTTATAAATTGAGATGCATATGGTAAGCCCTAGAGCAACCACTTAGAAAATCATTTAAAGATATGGTGGAAAAATTATTAGTTTTCTATATGAGACATAAAAAAAACAAAAGTGACTAATATTTCTGTCCAATATACCAGTAATATACCAATAATAACCCTGAATGTGAGTGGATTAAACAATTCAATCAAAAAGCGGAAATTGTCAGACTGGATAAAAATGAAAAATAACTCCGTTTTAATTGTGTGACATTAGACTAGGGTTGGCAAACTATAGCTTGGTGGGCAACCGCCTGTTTTCTGTAAATAACTGTTATTTACCTAATTTATGTATTGTGTACAGGCACTTCTGTGTGCTACAACAGCGGTGTTAAGAAGTGGTGACACAGACCACATGGCCTGCAAAGCCTAAAATATTTACTATCTGGCCCTTTCCACACAGTCGGCCAACTTAACTAAAGGAAACCCACTGTGGAAGTTCTTCAACTGATCCTGTTTCCCAGGGCAATAGGGAGCAAGGCTGTCCCTGGGAGTGAGTTGGGAGGAGGTGTCAGAGAAGGGCTGAGAAGCATATAGAGCTGCCCGGGGCAAAGGTTAGTGACTGTACCAGGGAAATGGATCCGAGTGCAAGCGCTAAGCTGCCACTTCGGAAGAGTGGCAAGCAGAGCTGGACTGCCTCTGCCATGCAAATGCATTAAGAACCCTTGAGAAAGGAAATCAGAATCTAACCAGAACTGCCCCTTCACTTGTCCCCTTACATTCAGCAGCATTTAAATTCCTGCTATCCTGATTTCTGAAATTCCCATGTGTGATGGATTCCGGCCGAAACAGCACTTATGAAGCGTCTCATGTGTGAGAAGCTATCAAGCTAGTTTGATATCGCCTCCCCTCTTCCTTCACGGTCACTGTGAGGACTTTTCTCTAGTTCTCTTCTTTGGGTGTTCATAGATGCAGTTCACCGTTCTCGCTAAACATTCTGATTACTTTGGGTTGTCTTTCAGCCTTGTGATTATAATTCCTGTTCGCAATTATTCTCTTGACTAACCTCAGAAATTCTCCTGGCATCTCCTCCTAATGAGAATACTGTGAAGTCATAAAATTCTCTACACAGTCAAAAAAATAGTGGCAAGTAAGCATGCTTCTCTTTGAAAGATACCTGCACCCCAACAGCTGCTTATAATGGGTTATCTGAATTCCAAAGATATAGAAACATCTGATCCCAACTAATTAAAAATACTAATTAATAAAAAAGTTTTACTACTCTCAAGTACATAGAATTAAAACTTGGTTTACAACATTTCTATCTGTGGTTTTAGGAGGTCTCTACGGAACTTGTTTGAAGAAGAGAAGAAAAATGATTTGTACTGAGCTACCTTCTAAAAGAATTGATATTCCAGGAGTGATACCCACCTCGTAGTAAAGCACTGTAATCAAGTCAAATAATCAGAGTTGGAAGAGACTTATAGGCTAGATAAAACAATCAGTATCAAACAAACAATTTGGAAAATCTTATTTATTCTACTGATACTTTACCATGAAGAAACAATTTCATCACAAATGCTGCCCTACTTATTTTCAGTCTGTAATCTGAAGATTATACTGTGTGTCAAGGGAATAAAAATGCTGTGTGTCAAGGGAAATATTTCTTTCCTCTGAATAGCCAATAGGACAGATCACTATTAAAGAGGATTCTGTGATAAGTCCTTTCAGAAAGCAAATATTTTATTAATTTGTATTTTAATAGTTTATCCTAATATTTGATAGATGCATATGATTTGGTTTGGTCAGAGGAAAAAAATAGTGACTCATCCAGCCAGCAGAACTATGATCATCTTTAAGATGAACTGAGGTGAAAGACCATTTATTGTAAGTAGGTAATCAGATGGTATGTCTGTCATTTTCCTAAAATTTTTTTGTTTGTTTTTAATTGGGGAACACTAGGGAACAGTGCCCACCAGCTCCAAGCCGTTGTCCTTCAATCTAGTTGTGGAGGGCACAGCTCAGCTCCAAGTTCAGTTGCCATTTTCAACCTTAGTTGCAGGGGGAGCAGCCCACCATCCTATGCAGGAATTGAACCTTGTTGGGAGCTCACGCGCTAACCAACTGAGCGATCCGGCAGCCCATTTTCTAGCAATTTTTTTTTTTTTTTATAAAAGGAAACCAAGCGCCTTTTATTAAACACCTTCTATTTACCTAAGCAAGTGCTAGTAGGAAACATGATCTGTGTTAAAAAAAAAAGCTATTCTCCTATCCATATTCCAGTTTAGTTCTACGTCTTGAAACCATTTAAATGAGGGATATCTGAAAAAATATGTCTTGCTATGGCACTTAGGTTAAACTGTCAGACACCAATTCTTTCCAATGATACGTGGTTGAGTATATTTTCAGAAAAAGAATGATGATTCAAGTCTTGCTGCCCTGGTATAATCAAGAACAGCAATTGCTACTAATTGTAGTTCCTTACACTGTTCTTTCCACAGGTTTTTCCCTTTGCTTGATGTTTACCTTTCAATAGTTGTAGATCAACGGAATCTGTTCTAAGTTATGGGACTAAGTCAAGCACGATTTAACTACTATGTTCCCTGCTAAATTGGGCCTGCCCTTTTTATTGTCGCTTTTGAAATCTGAGTATTATTTTGATTTTGAAAAAAAGAGAAACTGTGTATTACTTCTTTAGATCGATATGAGAAATTATATGCCAAATGCCATTCATTTTCATAACATCCTCAAGAATGTTCCACAGTGTCATATGTTCCCATTAAGTACATTAGATAAAAAATTCTAATGTATTTTGTGATTTCCACACTATTCTCTCAGTTTTCTGCTTTTTACTTTATATTTAAAATATTTTCCCTAGGTATTTAATCCATAATTCAAAAATACATTTTATCTTTATCCTTTACATTCTCTGGAATACTTCCAAAATTAATAATTTCCTAAAGATGTTACATAACTAAAAAATTAAGTGAGAAATTCCTTCTTACATAATAGTGGGAAGGAAAATAAGGACTAAAAAATAGCTATTCATTTATGAACACTTTACAGATTCTGTAAGATTCATTGTGACAAATAAATACACTTTTTTAGATGTCAAAGACTATTAGATAAAACTTTTATTTTGAATGTGATTTAGTCATAAGATCAAACTTGAGAATCACTTATAACTTACTACTTGATCAAAATTAACATAAACATATAACAAATTATATTTTAACTCAAACCAACAAACCACTTTCTAAAGAACAACTTCCCACTCTGTGCTGTATAGTATTTCCTATGAAGTATTGGCAAAGAATGTAATTATATTGTGCCACAAATGATTGAAAAAAAGGAAAAAAGCAATGTTTTTAGGTAACTTGAGTAAGACATACATACATTACTCAAAACAAATATTAAGATTATTTTCTCTGGAAAGTTAGCTTGCAAATGAAGAGAAGAAACCCAAACCCGCATACTGCAAGAGCCGTCCTCTTCAAAATTCCACTATTCCATGTAGATACTTCTTCTATTAATGGTATATGAGTTGGATCATTTTCTCTTTCATTTTGCAACTGATATTTAGTATAGGGGAAAAAAAGAGTTAATGTATAGTACACTAAAAATAAAAATATATTTGATTTTTAGAAAGATGATAATATATCCATAATAATACACACTTGGTTTAGACGTAGCCAATAGAAGATTCCTAAGGAAGATTTAAAGTGAACATGTATGTCTTGAGAGACAGCCTTTCTTTCCCCAGGAGCCATTTATGTAGTAAATCATTAGTTTCACTTTAATTCTCTCATAGGTTATTATGTTTTTATATCATGTTTTTATGTCATGAAATAAAGTTCCTTTAATGCTAAAGTTTCTATTTTGACCTATAGGGAATGACAATTGTTACTTTTTTCCTTATGTATTAAATATCAATTGATTTCTTACAAAAAAGTTCACCATTCTTTAGCGTATCTATAATGCATGAAATTTAATAAAAACTGGAAGGTTTGATGCTAATGCTAGAAGTTTAATTTTTTATTTAAATATAATTGCAAAAGCAAATGTTAACAAAAACTTAAATGGTTCTTTTAGTACTTCTCAACAACGAAAGTACATGACCCAGTTTCTCAATTCCCATACATAGAACTTTCTTGCTAAAGAAGGTCCTCCAACTTGTGTGTGTATGTGCATGCCGGGGTGGGGGGAGAAGGAGAAGAGAAGAGATGAGACAGTTATTGGGGGAGAGGCAGAAGAGGGAGAATGAACAGAAACCAAAAGATCCTTGAAAGATAAAAACAATCAGGCACATTCACAGAGGAATATTTACTAGAAGCATCCTGTGCCGGAGTGGGGACGAATACTTTCAACATTAGCAAGAATAACTTCTTCTAAAATCTACAGTGTAAATATTTAATTTAAAAAGCTTGCAAAATTAATTTTAAATTTATAGCAGAAACGGACTTCCATGCCAATGTCACTAATACTGTATTCTTGGTCTAACTTCCAAATGGCTTCATTCAGCCACAGATTCTTTTCTGACACTGATGCTCCATTTACTGAATCCTGACACAATCATTCCTTTTATTAACCAATTACTTAGAATGACCCTTCGGACAAGAGCATGTCAGTGTGTTGGTTTGAAAGAGAGTGATGTGGTGCTAAAGTCTAGCCTTGACCTCTCCCACCCTCTCCCTTTGTTACCTCCATGCGCTTATCTACGATAACTCATATGGTTCTTTTTAAAGAATCCCCTTCAGTTTACTGGTAAACTCTGAAATATCATAAGCTAAACAGTCACGATAGCATATTTACAAATTTGGAAGCCTTCACAGTTCTTTAAATCAAATCTCACTATGGTGATTACTACTTGTTTAAGACTAATCCAGGAAAACCAATGCACTAGCTTGTTCCAAAATTAACTTTCCTGCCCAAAGAACTGTATCTGCCATTATTATAAACCAGTGAATGTGTTTTCAATGCTAGTCCTTACATAGAAATGTATAGATTCAAGGTAAAGGTGGTTACAAAACAAGGCCTTCCATTTAGCTAAAGAAAGCTAAAATTTCTGTTTACTGTACACATTATTAAAATAAATGTTATGGTATTTCATTGAATTATTTATGTTTTGGAGTCAAAGCCACCCCTAAAGCAGTTTCCTAATTTCACTCCTTTAAGAAAATCTGGTCTCTCTCTCTTCTCTCTCTCTCTCTCTCATTGCATCCCAATTCTTCACCTCCCCAACAAATGTTTTTAGCTCATCCTGAAGAAGCCCAATGATTAGCAATATGCAGCAAAGATGACTTAGGGAATTTCCTATATTATACATTGATGCTTTGCGGGAAGTATTTTTACAGAAATCCTTCTGTATTTCCCTTGGATTCCTATGAAAAACACCCTATTAAGTAAAATCAGTAAAATTTTCCTTCAATTCTTCTAGATAATGGAGGTAGTGAAGATGAACACTGCTATAATTTCCATGTTGTCAGCTAGCTCAGGCTCTCTCTAGCCTGTGTAGCACAGTTTGCCTGACATGTAGGAGGCACTCTTATGTTGGTTGAATAATTAAATGTCAGCGACAATACAAGCTCTCTGGAGTTATCTTCTACAAGAACTTTAAAGCAATTTCTCTTTTGCCCCATTTAAAATGTCTATTCTAATTTTTTGTAAAATTTATTTCACACTTTTCTGCTCGCTTTTTAAAAACTCTTTTTGACTGAACATATGTTAACAGCTAGAATGACAAATTACTTTGATGATGTATAAAATTAATGATGTATTCTGAGGAAAACTTGATGAAAAAATATTAATGAAAATATTAAATGACTTATGAGTTGATACTATAAAAATTTAATGCAAATCTAATGTTCACAGCATATATTTAAAAAAACTAGAGATATCAAACATATTAAATAGGCTTGGATAACTCAGAAGTGAATTCTTTAGGCAAGTGAAAGTGTTTTCCTTTATTACCTATCTTCCAAAAAGTTCCCCATTTAGATTTTGTTATAGCCAATTTTCTTAAAGGGGGGCAGAATCATCAGTCTTTAAATCTAGATATATACTTGTATATGAGTATGGAAACAAGAACCAAAAAAGCCCATACTTTTAAAAAAGGTTAAATTATAAAACATATTGTAGAAAGTTTAAAAAATAGAAGGAATATTTCATCCACAATCCTACGTCATTAACAGGGCTAATAAACTTTCATTTGGGTAATTTTTTATCTGTACATTTACAAGCAAAACTTACAAATATAACTTCATACCTTTAACAAGTTGATATTTCACTTTCATTATTTTTTTCAATTGGCTGCATGGCATTACCATAAATAAGTGTGCCACAATTTATTTAATCATTGTGATAGTACAGGACACTTATACGTACAATTTTGGAATCATTAAACTACTACTGAAAGATGTATTTTTATCATTCTTGGCACATCTTGCCAAAATGTTTCTGAAAGGGGCTGTGACAGCAGTCTCACCCAAGAATATAGGTTTGGTGAACTCTAGTAGAGTAATACATTTCTCCCTGCTAATATAAAAGATGAAAATGACGTGTCATTGTTCTTTTAGTATGCGTTTCTTAAGTGACCAACAAAGTCTGTTTCCTATGTATATTTGTTCCTTTGGAAACTGTCCTCTTTCCTACTGTCTAGTGGTAGCTAAAGATGCTTTAGTCAGAATTACTTCATTGTCTAACATACAATGCTGCAAATCATTTCCCCACTTTTTATGTTTAATATATACCTTCTGAATTAAATCTTTTAGTTTGCAGACCTCTTCATTCAAATCTTCAACATTATTAATCAGTTCTTCACAAACTGAAGTAAAATTCCGAGGAGAAGCCCATTCGAGTACTATCTGTTAATATTTTCAAAAGTTATATTTTAAAGAATAGGAACAATTTTCACAACTTTATAGCCCCCAAAATTATACAACACTTTCAAACATTAAATTATTTAACTGAAGACCATTTTTTGTTCAGGATAAATCCTGACACCAAAAAAAGTCATTTTATACAAATAGTATAAATAGTCTAATTTTATACAAATAGTCTAATTTTATACAAATAGTTTATACAAATAGTAAAATAGACTAATACAAATAGTCTAAATAGTCTAATTTTATACAAATAGTCTAATTAGTTTCCTGAATGCATTTACTAAATGCATAAAGTATATATAACATTATGAAGATTAATATTAATAATAGTAATATTTATGGTGAAAAAATAAATTCATGAAAGTTTTAAGAATGACATGATTCCCACATTAGTGTTATATAAAAATTACATGAAAACAAATACATTAACATTTTTTCACTATCGACAAACAGCTAAAGCCAAATCACATGAAAAGCTACAAAATAAGTTTGCTTTTACAGGTCATTTACACTTTCTCTATTTAAAATTTTCTTTATTAAAAAACTCTTATATTGATATAATTTTTAATAACACTCAACACACTGTTTTGTTTCAACTTTCACTTGGGTCTCCTGTCACTTTGTATTTTAAACAATTAAATTCCCTTAGGAACGAATGTTAAGTTCAATACACAGATCAGTTTAATCTTTAGTCTGACTTATTTTCCTTTTCTTGAGTGATAAAAGACAGTTTTTCAATTAATTAGTATGTAGAAGATTAATATTAAACATATTGACTTATTTAGATATTATATGATTTTGTAGAAGAAAGATACAATTTTACCAGATAACCACTGTTTACTGAATTATCACTGACTTATCTGGAATGTTCTTCAGCATTCATACTTTTCTTCACTTAATAACTTGTAGAATACCTTGTGAGAATTTACAGGCAACTCAGTAATGATATTCTGTACCGCTGTTATTAAATGGCGACATTGTTTGTTTAATTTTAGAAGAAAGTTGAGGAATTCATCACCACTAAAGAGAGGAAACAAACAGGAATCACTTACATGAGCAATTTACTTCATTCTATTAGGCTAGTTACTCAATGTCTAGTCATAACACTTATTGGATTCTCTAAAAGGTATTTATAGAATGGCTAATACGTATTAGCAACTGAAATAGACATTGAGTATACAAAGAAAACTGAACCTCCACCCTTGAGGATCTCCACGTTCAGGAGGAGAGGCAGATAGAAAATTCTAAAATCATTACTCACAGGGACATACAAAGAAGGAATATAAAAGTGCCAATTTGGAGTATTTACTATGTGAAGGCACTGTACTCATTATTTTACGTTTATTATTTTTTAAAATTCCTCCCAACAACTCTGTAAGGTAGATGTTGTTATCTAAAACTCAGAGATAATGAACGTGGTATAATGTGACTAGGGAATTAGTAATGATTAGAGAGATAACTTCAACTGAGTCTGGAGCTTTAGATTAAGTTTGGCAGGTAGGAAAGGAAGAGAAGGAATTTTGGATGAAGGGACTAGCAGGTACAAAAGTATGGGAGTAGGAGGTCACCAAGATATAACTAATGCAGAATTATGAGAAAGTAGTAGGAAAAGAGGCTGAATACAACCATTTATTTAAGGAATTTTTGTGACATGCTACGGAACTGAATTTTATCTTTTTGATAATGTACTATTAAAGGATTTTAAACAAGAATGTAGAAAATCAGATTTTTTTGTAATGAGAAAGCTTATTTTGGGAGTGGTGGATTAAAGGAACACAAAAGTGGAAGTAGAGAGAATTAGGAGACTAATCTATCTAAGAGACAATGAAGGAAAGCTTAAACTAAGGATCTGGCAGCTGCAGTTTGATTGGGGGGAAGGGTAGAATGGTGGTTTCCGGAACCTTCAGGAGAATAAACTGTAAAACTTAGTGAGGGACTGCATGTAAAAGGAGGCATTAGGATGATTCTAAGTTTTCTGGTTTCAGTGGAAGGTGGTTACCACCATGCAGGGAAGTGAGTTGGGGGTAGGTGGTAGGGAAGAAAGTGAGGTAAGACAAACCATTATGGCATAATGATTAAGAAAACAGACTCTAGAGTCAGGAAGACCTAAGTCTGAATTCAGCTTCCACATCTATGATCTTGGGCAAGACTAAACTTCAGCTAAATATTTCCATATATCTTGAATTGAGACAATAGTACTGTCAGGAAGACGGAAAGAGACAATGTATGAAAAGCACCTACAGTAGCATTTTATCTCGAACACAGACGGCATTCAAACAAACTTAATTATAATGATGATGGTAATGACATGAGACATGTAGATGACAACGGCTAGTAAGAAGGAGAAAATGTTAGTCTTGTGGGGTACTTATCCTGGGGACCACAGACTCATGAGGCTAGAGATAATTCAAGGAGCTGGAAAAAATGGCATCTTTCTTTTCCCAAACCTATAACATAAATTCAAGTCTTGCCTTCAACTGTGACTATAGGCACAGACGACGGCAGTGTTAGAGGCATCTGTAATCTGGTCCCCAATGGACATCAGAACTATGGTCATGGAGAAGACCACAAAGATAAAGGATACCGAATATAAAGAGGGAGATCTGATAGGGGCAGAACAAAAAAGCTATCAGAGGAAAAGCAACCTCAAAAGGAAAGAAATCAGGAGGTAAGGGCTGTTATGAAAGGCTGTGAAGGGGATGGATTCAAGAAAAGGTCAAGCATGTTAAATACCTCAGATAAATCCACTGATTCTGGCAATGAAGAGACACTGGTGTCTAGATTAGTTTCAGTGACAGAAGCCAATATACAGTAAAAGCTACACAGAAACTTATTTAACTCAACAGAAAAGTGAACCAAACACATGAATAGGTAATGCAGAGAGAAAGAAAAAATGAAATTTAAATAGATAATAAACATGGGATTACAATAAAATAAGTTATCTTCTAGTGGAATGAGAACAATTAAAATCATTCATACCAAGAGTTGACAAGTGTGCAAAGTGACCTTTCTTCACAGTCATTTAGCAGTGCCTACTATAATAAAAAGGCACACAAAAACTACTACTATGGGACCGAGAGGTACTTCTAAGTCTAAATGCAGTTCTCCTAAGGCAGACCGTCTGACTCTACCCTCTGCAGAGTTTCCTCACACTGACTCTGGAGGAAGGGCTCTAATGGGCACGCAAGGTTACAGCAAGGTCGGCTTCCAAGGAAACTGACCAGCAGACTTGCCTCTAAGACACACTGCTGGGACTTTCATAGTATTTTAATTTAAAACAAGTCTTTTTTCTTAGCTATCAGGCTGAAAAATAAACAGTTTATATAAAATACTTTCAACTTTATGAGCATACAGTTGTATCTATATAATTAAGTCACCAACAATGAAAAGTGTTTGAGGGTTGCTTTATAAAAGCAAATAGAAATTAAAAAATTTAGATAAGCTCTTGTTCTATTTAGCAAAAGTGGTATTTATAAAGTCATTTTCAAAACAAATATAATTCTTCATTCCATTTTCTTTCTGATCTTTACCATATGAAACAGAAGAACTTGAGCATACTTCTTTCAAAACAACAACAGTCATTACTTATGTTAATTTTGTTTCTATGTAACATTTATGTAAGGTACACTTAGTGCTCTTTAAACAGTCAAGTTTTATTTGTTATCAATAAAAAGAATAATTACTCAGAGTAATTCACTAATGTCCTGTGTATATTTTACTGCTCAAGGAAATTAAGATCCATTGAGAACTGTCATTCAAAATGTCAACTGAGAGCAGGTAGATAATTCTAGATAGGCACTCACCCATATTTATGTGGAATATAAACTCTTATTCTGAACAAAGATTGACAAGTTAACAACCTAGTTCAAATAAGCAAGTAATATTACGAACATAGTTAGCCTTAAAAAATGAAAATTGTGATATACCATGTTCAGGAGCCTCTGAATATGGGTAAGCAAGTGGTAAAAACACAGCCGTACCGTGTACCATTCATCATACACTGTGTGAATGGGTGCCCCCCCACACACCACAGAGCTATGCAAGCATTCACCCTATAAACCTTTCCATAGCAGCCCCGATCATTCTGTACCTATTCAAAGACTTCAAAATAAGCAGATATGGCATATGGTAGACTGTATTATCTGACTGAGTTATCATGTATTTTCTATGGAGCCAAACACTCCCGGTCCTCTTTCTGCCAGACGATTATACTTCATGCCCCAGTGACATAAGGCCTGGCCTGTGATAGGCTTCGGCAAATAAAATATGGCTGGAAGTGACGTTTAACTTTCGAACAGAGCTTTAAGGGCCACTGACTTGTTGTGCCACATCTCTCTTCCCTTTGCCACAAGAGCAGCATGTCCCAGTTGGAGCTGTTTCTCCAGCCCCTTCTCAGAATAATAACAAAGAGGAGAGCCACTGGGAGCTGACCTATGTTATAGGTGGTCAAGAAATAAACTTTGTAAAAATAAATAAATAAATAAATAAATAAATAAATAAACTGTTATTGTAAGTCATTTAGATTTATGTTCTTTGTTATTGCAGCATAACATAGTATAAACTGACTAAAACAACAGGCCATAGTTTTAAAGTGGGAAGTCAAGTGTTAGGATAAAATTTATCCAAATAAACCCACAATGTGCTCATTGTAGAATATCTAAAAAAATTAAAAGTACCAATACTCTCTATCCAAAGATAATGACTGATACTATTTTCTTCCAAAATATTTTCTTATAGTACACATTTTCTTCCAGTATTTTTCATGTGCATATATATAACTGACATTATACCTTACACTCCACTTTGTATTGTGCCTTTTATACTTATTATGAGTATTTTCCCATGACATTGTCTCAAAATAATTTAAATGGCAGAATAAAATAATTGTATTGATGCAATATAATTCAACAATTCCCGTGATGTTAAATATTTTTTACTGTCCAATTTTAGAATGTTTATAAATAAATGTGAACAATATATTTTTACATAAAATTCTGCATCTATACAGATTTTTCTTTTTGGAGGAGAAACAGTTTCCTTAATGGATATAATTTTGAGAGGCCTTTGATACATTCAAGTAGATGTCAGATAGGCTCAGAGAAAAGGTCTGGGCAGAAACTGTTGAAAATGTCAAGACATGAATGAAAACATAACTATTGCTGTTCAAAATATCTCAAATAAGTAAGAATGGCTATAATACTTGTAAACTGCATTCTGTAATTCTGCAAACATACTAAGGCTAAGTGTAGAAAAAATAAATGCATGGTGCATGTATTTCTGTAAAAGAGGCTATTTTAGAAAATTTAACATATAGAAGAAAAGTATCTTAAATGAATCAGTAGTTAAATTGTTGAGGTCACATTATAATCAATCAGTTCAACTTTTCTTGCTGTTAGTTTTCTTATGACTTAATGACTAATTTCTTCTTTAAAGAACGACTTTGAACAAATGGAAAGTAAAACCTTTTCCATAACAGCATGTAAACAAAGTCTGTGATTTAATAACAAGGTCAAATTCCTGAAATATATGTCTGCCAGTTTTATTTTTTAAAAAATTCAGCAGTTTTAATAAGTAAACCATTCAGGATTCTGCACATTCTTTAAGTTTATTAAATCTCACAAAGTAAATTCATACAGGCAATTCTGCCATCATACAAATCAGTTATATTAAAAAATTTAATTTGCAAGTCAGTCATGTAGAACTTAGAATATTCCTTCATAGAAACAATAAATTCAAAAAGTAAAGAAAACGAACTAAGTGATTCAAGGTTTGCTGATTTTAAGTCCTCACAACTGAAATCCTTCACAATGTGGGTAAATATTTGAGAACTGTATTATTTTGAAACAGTGACAAGGCATTATTTTGAATATAAATCTGTGATGAGGAGATATATTAAGAGAAATGGAAATAATTTAACTTTGCAATAAAGTTTTTAAGAAATCTGGATCATCTAAATTATCCCCTGGAAGACTTCTCCAAATTCCAAAGTGGTGTAGATATTTATTATTCATGTGTTTAATTAATGTTTATCATAGTTGCAACGTTAGTTTTAGGCTGGCTAACTAGTAATGATACTACTGCCTTCGTAAGTATTATATTTTATAGGATATAACTTGGATGAACGTCAAGGAAATTAGGCTGACTGAAAAGAAGCTAATCCAAAAAGAATACAACATACTGTTTGATTCCACGTACGTAGCATTCATGAAATAACATCATTTTAAAAATGGATAACAAATTATTGGTTGCTAGGGGTTAGAGCTGAGGGGAGAGATGGGTGTGGCCCGAAGAGGTAGTATGAGGGAGCCTCGTGGTCATGCTGTCAGGTGTACTGATTATGGAAGCAGTTATATAACGCTGCACATGTGATAAAACTGCACAGAACTACACACATACATACCGATGAGTACATACATAACTGGTGAAACACGAATAAGCTCTGTGGATTGTACCAACATCAGTTTTCTGGCTTTGATATTGTCCTATAGTTATGCAAGATATTAACATTGGGGGAGACTGGGTGAAGGGTGCATGGGACCTCTTGGTGTATCTCCCTGTAAAGTTTCCTATGAATCTATAATTATTTCAAATAAAAAGTTAAAATCCTTTACTGATCCATAATATATTAATAAAATAAAATATTAATTTCAAAATAGATGTTTAGATTACTAATATTACTAATAATCAGTGCTTGACAAGTGTATAATATTGAAAATGAACTTTATAGGTTGATAACATAATTTCTTAAAGAATAAGACTGAAAATGGAGCTGAGCCACATGAGAAACACTTTTATTGCCCTAAGTGAAACTATCACTACTTTGAATTTTCCACTTGACACTTAAAATGATTTAAACAGAATAAGAGTTATACCATGAAAAGCATGGAATCTCTTATATAGTTCATGTAACAAAATGCAATGGAAAAAAATAAATGATTTTATGTGAGTTAACAAGAAGATGCACTGTTTTGCTTCTCAGTAAACTGACTTTTTAAAAATTGTCTTTATAAAGTACCTCCCATTTTAGAACACAGTATGCGGCAAAATGAACTAACCATTTACCCGGGGAAATGATGGCATCAAGTAAAATGACTCAGACATTGTCAAAATTAAACTAAAAAAGAACAGTTGGATCTAAACAATATTAATGTAAACCAATAGTTAATTTTACCTGATTTCTAACTTTGTCACTTCAGGTAATTCTCCAAATTTTATCTCATCCACCTGTAGTTCTTTAAGAGCATCCAGAATTTTCTGTTGATCTCTACTGGTAATTCCATTCTAAATAGAAATAATTTCAAGATGCAATAAGATAGTCATACTTGAATAATTTGCTATTCAAAATTACTAAAGAAGTTTCCTACTTGATTAATTTACATCTTGAAAAAAATACATATTTAAAAAATAACAAACACTGAAAAATATATGATTTGCTTGTAACTTTGAGGTTACATCATTAAAATATTTAAATATACAGTAACTGTTAGTTACTATATGTAACAATCATGATGGATTCTAAAGACAAATTACTACACTTTAATATATAATCTTACGAAAAAAACCACAGTAAAACAGTTTTATCTTCAAAACATTAATTAAAATGATCAGTGATTAAGTGAGAACTGTCTTCTTTTTGTCTGTATGGTCCCTTTAGTATGAACTACATTTTCTATCCTGAATTTAGCTAAGGAGCATGCTTATTTTGATTTTCAGTGATACTGAAGATTTCAAGTTTCCAGTGTACCCATGCCAATGTGTTCCAGTGTGTTCAGGAAGCTCATTATTTTCTAGGTATCCTATTCATTAAAGTATCTCTCATACTTCCCACAGTATTTTCAAATTGTTACTTGATAATACTAGATGATAAAATAACAGGTCTTGATCATTTTGAGAACCCAGCAAAAGGCAGTATTTGGACGACACATGCTCATACCCACATACACAAAGAAACTCCTCTTATTTCTAAGTAACCTGTTTTACAATTTCTAATTCATATTTAGAATGAAGCACGAGTTTTAGTTGAAATGTCATGACTAAAGGAAAAAAACCCAACTTTTAAGACTTTAAATGTCCTTAAAGTAAGTTAATACTATAACAGTATTTTTTACATATGTTCTTTATAATCATTATCTAATTAAGAACCTAGCAAAAGATCACTCACAGTCTATAATCCTAGGATTTTAAAAATAGAAAATAAAAGGCTCTACAATTTTAGAACTATGAAAGACAATGTCTGCAGTTTTTAAAATTGATACCTTTGTAAACTCATCTTTCCTCATGGTCAAAAGATGTCGTAAAGTTATATCCTTTTCCTGTAGAAAAGGGAAAAAATGCCACCTTTCAATATAAATGAAACAGTAGAAGGGGAAGTAGTCACATGTACATAAGTTAGTCAGTTGTATGTTACCCTCCTAAACAACTTTCAACTTTCTAGATAGAATAAAGAGACAGAATAAGCAGGTACCAATCTAGACTATTGGGCTGGTAGTAATGAGAGTCATACTATGTATAATTACCTTAAAAAGTATAAACATAGCTAGTTTTCCAGCTTCAAAGAAAATGATTACAACTTACATTCACTTACATGGAAAGAAACATAGCTCTATAAAATTTGACAGAAATTATATTTTATGAATATTTGTTTCTAATTGCATCACATGAAACGATCAATAACATTTAGTTTTACTCAGTATTTCTCAATTCAGAAGTTTCTTGTACCATGAAGTGGAGTTCTGAGCCACCTAAACAGAATGTGCATCTTCCTAAGGAGAGCCTGTCTGTCTTAAGTGGCACTTTAATGCTTCAGTACCAGCTAACTGGCTCATGACTATCATCTACTCAAATCCACAATGTACGCCTGAAGTACCTACAACAGTGCTTGGCATATGAATTTAATCTCTGTGACAACCTGATGTTAAGTATTACCCTTATGAAAAAAAAAAGACAGATTTAAGTAACATATTTTTGTTAATAATCTTTAAAGCAGACTCTCATACCAGGTTTGTTGGGATTAAAAATCATGCTTCTTCCAATATTCTATACAGCAACTGCAAAAACAGAGGGTTTTGATGTACCAGCAGGAGTTCTGTGAAGCTTTAGGCAGTGGGGAAAAGCTGTTAATACAGCCAGATTCTAATTTATGTAAATTTCTAGAATAAGTTTTGAAATGCTTACAAGTTCAAAATGGGATGTACTACAAATTATGGAGAAAAGCACCTTTGGAATTCTTTCATAAGCATGCTTATGAATTAATGTTATGTTAAGCAACAAATAAACATACATACATAAGTCATTGTAGCTTATATAATCTTACCTTTAATAAATCTGTCATATGTTCAAGTCCAAGACCGTGCAAAAATATTTCCAGATCTCCAAGTGCTGTATATGAACTATATATATTTATAGCAATGTCAATTTCAGAAGACTATAAATGCACAAATAAATACATATTTATAATGAAGAGAGAGAATGAGTAAAAATGAATTTATGTAGGATATATCTGCATATTTACACACCACACCGAAGATGTACGTAAACAGAGAAACTTGTGATAGTAAACTATAGCTCATCTTTCCTAAGAATAAAAATATCTGCCAATATGTATATGTGTATTCCTTGTAAGATCTCTATACATGAAAATCTCTTCAATTGCAAAAAGTAAGAATTTAATAATAATTTTAAATGTGGGTAAATAGACAATAATTTTGTAGCCTGTACTGAACAAAGGTGTTCAGGGAAAAATATGTATTTTTAATTTTAGCTTATAAAACCTGAAATCTGCTAGAAAGAATTAGAAAGCAAGATTCAGTACAGTGTGAACACTAACAAAAATATCTTAAAACCTTTCAGAAATAAATTTTATTATGGATGTTTTATTTAAAGTAAAAAGTTATTCTCATTACTGTTAGTACACATATATAAAATTTTTCTAAAATTCTGGAGAACACATAATGTAATATACAGGTGACGTATTACAGAATTGTACACTTGAAACCTATATAATTTTATTAACCATGTCACCCCAATAAATTTAATTAAAAAATAAATAAAATAAAATTCTAGAAAGCAAAGCACTTAAAATCCATACTTTTTAAGCGATATTTAAAAATGCTTGTCAAAGTTTAAAATATCATATATTTTAAATGTCATCACATTTACTAGAAATAAAAAAACACACACAATTTTTACTCATTTATAAGTAAGTACTCTGTTGAACAAAAACATTTTATGTTACCTAAATATGTTATCTTTTTCTTTATCAGAATCCGTTGTCAATAGTTTACAAATAGTCTCTTCCTTAGTTAGTTGCTGAAGTTTTCCTTCCAATGGATTTAAAGTCAAAGAAAGAAAGTTGAAGATCTAAAAAAAAATTAAGCCATTTAAATATAGTTAACACTATTATATACCATCACCTACACTTAAAAGAAATTAAGTATGTGATTGTTTTATACCTACAAAGAAAATTTTTCCAATCTTTCGAAAATTTTTCCAGATCTTTCACAACTTATTGCCCTGAGAATAAGTTTAAAAATCAAGCAAGTATTTCCTCGATGTAAAATAATAATAATAATAAT
This sequence comes from Rhinolophus hipposideros, assembly GCF_964194185.1. Classification (NCBI taxonomy): domain Eukaryota; kingdom Metazoa; phylum Chordata; class Mammalia; order Chiroptera; family Rhinolophidae; genus Rhinolophus; species Rhinolophus hipposideros. The sequence continues at coordinate 4,927,066 of NC_138071.1, forward strand.
AAAAAGTACATCTAATTCAAATAATAAAAATTAAATGAAGATACTAATTAATATTTTCCATAAGATATAAAACAAAACTAAAATTTCCATTTTGGTAAGTGATTCAGATTAAGTCCTAAGGTAGTACTTTAAGTATATTGGTAAGTGGGGAGGAAGTAATAAACATTACTAAATGTATACCAATCCCACTTATATATGTCAAAGATATATAGTGAAATTCATTAGTTTTAAAATCTAACTTTTTAGTAAGTCAAGGTTATGTCATATAATCAGCCAAAATACAAAATCAAATCTCATTTTAAGAAACAATTTATGACTCAAAATAATCTTTGATGTTCATAAATTTCTTAATATGTCAAATTCAGTGTCATATACCCTAAATTTAATAATGCAGCAAACTAATTAAAAGTCTTAAAATTTTCAAAGCCTAAAAGAAAACTGTAAATTTCTTCTTGAAGTTTCACAGAGCTTTAGTGATTAGCATTTACTCTAGAATGATTTTGAAAATGTAGGTATCAGTTTGAAAATGATAGGCATATTTATATGATTGCTTAAAAAAAATGGAAAAAGTTATGCAGTAGAAGTGGTATGGTCTGATTATTATACGATGGAAACTTTGAAACATCACATGCTTTCAAAATCAGAAACTCAGTTTTAGAGGCTCTTGAATGCTATAACTTAGTTTTACAGTTGTACTGTATGTGATTCTTGCTTAGAAATTATAGACCTTTGGCTGAAAGTTTTAATAATCAGAACAAAAGTTTATTATCAGTACAGTAATTTAATGTATGGGAAATACTTATTATTGACTTTAACATCTGAATGACAGTAGATATATACCCAAATATGTTATCACTTTATTACATGTCACATGTATAGAAGTAAACGTAGCTTAAAGGATTTAATTTTTAAATTGTCCAATATGTAGTAATTAAAATTTAAAACTGATATTTTAATTACATGTTCAAATTTTGAAGTTATACTAGCTTTCTTAATACACCAATTAATTTTTAAAAATCTGGACCAGTTTGAAATGTTTAATAAATAGTCTATTATAATTTTATATCTAGGGCGAGAATACGACTTTATTATCCCTTCATACAGCTTTTAAATTACCACGTTATAAATGCCTCTTATTTAGTAAAAGATGAATACTCCAGTAAAATAAAGTTTTCAGTACTTGACTGAAGGAAAATTACATATTCAAACATTTAATAATAGCCAGATACGCTATTATTACAGTTGTGAATTCTAACAAAATTATATCAAAGTCTACAAATGATAATGTAACATGCCATAGAAAAATTCGTTTAATATATAAAAGGATACCTCTAGATGTTTATTTCTTTTTGCAATCTCGCTTGGTAGCTTTCCATCTTTGGTTTGTAGCATTTTATTAGCTCCAAGTTCAAGCAACTTCAAAACTACATTTTTATGACCCTGACGTGCTGCCCATGTTAAAGCCTGTAAAAGTGGGAGGGGGGGAGAAGACTGTTTAAGGAGAGGGACTGTATATGAGACAGAGAGAACAGTATTTATGGCACAATAAAAAGAATGAACATGGTTAATTAATGAAATGATGCAATCTCTGCAGTTCATAATATAAACATATTTCCAAAGTTGTAATTACAAAGCAGACTTCCAGTGCTCACTGTTTTTATAAAAGCAAATGTTTTACATACTCAAGCGATGTTATATAATAAAACGATTTATCTCCCAATTGCTGAATTGTTTTCTATGAAAAAGAATTCTATGTATAGTCCAGAGCCCAGGTTTTGCTGTGTGTGTTATAGCTCCTGTATCAAGGGTGAGGACCAAGAGAGTCACAGAATTCCTTTTTTTCTATTTCAGCTGTTGCTTTTCTTCATCAAACAGCATTTATACCCCAGCCCTTCTGTAATTTTTACTTCTGAGAAACTTTTTTGCGGCCTATTACTGCTAACAAGATCAGAAGGAACATTGTAGAACAGCTTCTCACAGTGTAACCGTTCTCATCCTGTGTATTGACTTCTGCTCCATGAGCAACAAGGAGAGCGACCACCTGGGTGTGACCGTCGCGGGCAGCGTACATGATTGGAGTCATGAGTCTCCTAAAGAGGAGGGAGAAAAGAAAAAACATTACGTTTAATGCTTCCATTAACAGTTACTCAAGTTCATGGATTTTACCATACACAGTACCATCAGTATTGTTTAAAAGAAAAAAAAAAAGAAAAAAGAAATGACAACTCTTGATAAATCAGATAATTCAAAAATCCAATCTCCCAGCAAATAAGAAAATGATACTTCAAAGTATTGCATGCTTACACAGCACCCTCTAGTGAAGAAACGTGTTTAAGAAAAAAAAAATCACTAAGCCACAAATATGAGGTTTCATTAATTTACATATTCATGTAGAAAACTATATGAATGTAACCACTTGTCAACTACCTTGTTAGCCATTATAAGCAGTCCAAGCTATAATTATTTTTCTCTGATCTGTATTGTTGCAAAAGTCTCCTAACTGCTCTCCATGCTTCCATTTTGGGCCACTTACAGTTTATTCTCTGTGAAAATGCCAAATTTTCCCCTTTCAGGGACTGTCCAAGTGCTGTTCCCTCTACCTTCCCCTAAAACTTCATACTGAGCACTCCTTCATCTTATCCAGGTCCTTATTAAGAGGTAAAGATCAATAAAATTGACAAACCTATAGCCAAACTGATCAATACAAAGAAAGAAGACACAAATTACCAATATTAAGAATAAGAGAGGTGACATCAGTACAGATTATCTTAACATAATAATAAGAGTTGTATTTCTACATACCAGAAATAAACAACCTGAGATGGGAATTAATAAAATACCATTTATAATAGCAAAAATATGAAAACAGGCAAATCTAGTGCAATTTATTAAAACCACAGCCAGTAGGAACATATATATCCATACACAGTGACATATTTGTATGTATCTGACTTGTACTCATCATCTCACTAATGATTTGGATTCAGACGTTTCTAGCCTAAACACAGGTCTTCAGATGTTGATTAGAAGAGATACAGTGGTTAAAAGACCTCTGGAATCAGAATATCTAATTTGAAATTTTAGATCTACTACTTTCTACTGTGTTTCCCCACAAATAAGACCTAGCCAGACAATCAGCTCTAACGCGTCTTTTGGAGCAAAAATTAATATAAGACCCGGTATTATATTTATATTATATTATACTGGGTCTTATAGTAAAATAAGACCAGTATATGTTATGTTATATTATATGTTATGTTATGTTGTTATGTTATGTTATGTTATATATTATACTATGTCTTACAGTAAAATAAGACCGGGTCTTATATTAATTTTTGCTCCAAAAGATGCATTAGAGCTGCTTGTCCGGCGAGGTCTTATTTGCGGGGAAACATGGTAGCTGTGACACTAGCAAATTAGTCTGTGCTTCAGTTTCTCCACCTAACATGTGGCGATAATAATAATATATACTTCAAGAAGTTGCTATGAGGATTAAATAATTTAATACATATGAAGTGCCTAACATACACGTGTTTGTTATCTTTCATTCATTCAAAACCCGGTTATGAAGCACTTACACATGCAACATAACCATTCTAAGTGTCGAAGGTACAGCAATATACAAAACCAAATCACCGCGCACTGGAGTTTACATCCAGGAAAGCTGCTGCTACCGCTGCTGATACTGATTCAACTACACAACAAATATAGACCAAAGATGGTTGAACATGAACATCTTTTGCATAAACTGGAACTTTTATGAGTTCTGCTGTAAAGCTAGCATGTACCAATGAGATTCATTAACATGTGACAAGTTAGAAGACTGCCAAAATCCTGTATTTTCATGTCATAAAAGATTTTCAGCTTAAAATATTTTTCTGAATATATTATTCAGTGATACTGGCACAATCTCTCATTTCACTGTGTATTTCTAACAACTCACAATGATACATATTTTTCCATCCTGAGTAGTAGACCATCCCACTGAAATGGAATCAGAGTGATCTCAACAAGCTTACCAAAACTCAGCAAGTCTTTCCTATATAATTATGTATTTATTTAGTTCTAGATTACTTTAACCTTGTCATTTTTCCAGAGTTAACAGGTATTTTATTTATAACTAAGTAAAATCTTTTAGACTGACCTTTCAAGATTTTAACATGTCTACTGCTGTTGGAAAATTATTAAAACTTAAGTACTGTATGATAACCTATGAAATATTTAGTTCTTCTTTGCTATCTAAAGGTTGGTATTGTCTACTAAGGTTAGTTCTTATGGAATACATACTACACTATTTACAATTATTATTTCAACTTCCCAAGCTCATGATAAGCCATAATTGCACAGAATTAAAAGAAAATCACAAGGGCAAAACCATTTCTTTATATTTCTAGTTCATATTAGTTCAACCCATAAATGTAAACACCAATTTAGAACACAGAATCATCAAAATTTTGTAACCCCTAGCATAGAGTATCTATCAATCTGAAGAAACAAAAACATTGTACTGCACTGGGTAGTTATCTCATTCATTGCTCACGACAATCTTCTGAAGTCGATATTCTCACTTGAGAGATGAAAAAAACATAGGTTCAGAAGTAAGTAATTTTGCTGAAGGATTACTGTTGGTTTGTGATTGAAGTAAGATTTGTCTGAGCATCTATCCTCCAAAAGAATCTCCTACGAATTATTCCTTTTGGCAATCTATCCCGATATAGAGAAATCTAAACTTCTCTTTCTCTAAATTTTTATGTATTTGATCATGAAATATAGGATGAATTTCACAAACTCACTCCACAACATGGCAAAATTGGGAACCTAAATGAAGTGAGCTGGCTGAAGTGTAATCTCAAGGAGGTGACACTCTTTGGCAGAGTATCTAAAGAAGGTGACACAAAAATGTGTCCCATTTGATAGAACTTTATTACTGAAAACTATACATGAAATTTTGAGTTTGTATTGAAATGTGTTTTGAAATTGTGCTAAAACCTGAGGTTCTTCTAAATATCAACTTCTCTTAGAATCTCAGAAACCAGCAGAGAGATAGTTTTGTCTGTAAATTCACATGGACAGAAATGGCTTCTTACAGATGTTTATTTCCTCCTAGCTAAGAAAACTACTAGACTTGTATAGTTTGCTTATTTATTAAGAAGCTTCAGAACACTACTGAAAAGTGTGTTACAAAAATGTTACATTGGTTTCTAACTTCTAAGAAAAGTTGAATTTACTGAATAGAACAGCAAACTCTTCGTAATAGGATTGATATTACCTAGAAGGTGTATTAGTTTCTAAACAGTTATTAAAGTTACTGATACCACCAATAATGTTGTATGACTGTTTTGAGAACAATTCTTCCAGTGGTTTTACACCCCGAGCTACTTGTAACCTCTGTAGTTTCCTGCCTATTATAAATTAATGAAATCTACATGAACTCTTTGATTTTACAGACTCTTCTCAACTATGACAATCTTATGAACTCTTCAGGGAAGTTATAAAATTTTATAATAACTGGTTGACTCAAGTGACATGGTAAGTATATGTGACATGGTAACTACGGATAACTTTACTTCCAGTATTAATTTTCATCTTATTTATTTCCTGAGACTTAATGTAAAGAATTTTGTTCTGCCTGCTCTTTCTAATACACAGTTGCTTTGGCAAAGGTCAACAGTTACTCAGACTCCTTTCGCTTTTCTGGCACTGAAAAGTATGTATTTCAGAGGCTTTTGTCCTCAATGCCCTTCCGTTTTCACAATAGAAACACCATGCTGGAATAATCTCGCCTACTCTTCTGACTTGACTGGCAACATACTGATGACCACTGAATCTGTAATGTCTAGCCCAGACTTTGCTCCTGAGCTCCAGATTTTATCTGTCATTATCACCTGGGTACCCCGACAAAACTCAAATATGTATCCAAATCTGAAGACACTGTCTTTGTTCCCTTAATTGACTATCCCAGAGGTGTGTTTTTTTCTTTTGGTTTTTGTTTTTTCAGTCTATGTGGTACAAATATTTGCTACAGGAATGACATAATTTTGATCATTTTATTTTTAGCCAGTGTGTATCATTTTATTTTAGGAGTGACTTCACTGGGTTTTGATTGTAGCCAATATGAAAGTTACTATATTTTAATCAGTGAGTTTTACATCATTTTTCGTTTTTATTAATATGGTTAGGGTTATTTCTGACATTGTTTTTGTGCTTTTTATTTACCATGCTTCCGTGACAAATACATGCTTCCATGTCTCTTTTTCAGCTTTGTCAGACTGACCAAGTTCTATTTATTCTATCCAAGCCTGACCCCTACCCCCCGCCCCCCGTCCCTAGATATGAAGGTTTATAACATCCTCATTTGATTTCAGTACTTACTTTTAAAGTCGTGTCACCCTATTCCCAATATCCTTAACCTTAACCATTTAACAAAGATAAAAGTTAGTAACTATGGTCTCATCTGAAGAGTTTCCTTTTATTTTGCTTCATTCTTCCCTCAGCGACCCAAATTCCAAAACTGTTATCATGGAAACTTAGTATAATTATCATCTTATCATAAATACTCTTGTTTTTACAGAGTTATTTTGAATTACCAATGTTTATTGCTGGTTCAACATTTCTCGCATCCCTTTACTTCTGGATTTATTTTTTTCTTTTTGTAGCAAAGGCTTTTGATGTTATTTTTAAGAGTCAGGAGAACAGTGGTTCTTGATCAGCAATACTTTTGTATGATGTGGGGGCATCACAGTTTATCAAAATGACTGGAGGGAGCTATTGGAATTTATGGGTAAGGGCCAAGGTTGCTAAAATTCTGCAACACACAGTACAGTCTCACTCAAATATCAGTAGGGGCCCTGCTAAAGATAACTTTAAGCTCTAATATATATGAAAATGTCTTTGTTTTTGCCTTCACTCTTCAACGATAGAATGACTAAATACAGAATTACATGCTCAAAGTTTATTTCTCAGACCATTTGTCTTGTTCCATATGTAGTTGTTACTAAGAGGTCCAATATCAGATGCTTATTTTTTGACAGGAATTATCTTCATAAATTATCCTTTGTGTAGGTAACTTTTAAGGTTTTCCCCTTTAGTCTTGATATTATGAAGTTCATTGTGATGTATCTATATATTTTAATTTAAAATATATGTTATATATCTTTATCTATTTGTCATGTGTATAAATCTTGTTTGCACTTAGTGGATCTTTCCACTTAGAAATGGATCTTTCAATCCTAAAGATTTGTGTGTTCAGTTTGGGAATATTCTTGGCCATTATTGTTTCAAATCTAGTACAGCTTCTATTTTCTCCTTCTGGAACTCTTTCTTTAAAAAAAAAGTTTTTTATTTTTCAATTACAGTTGAAATTCAATATTACATTAGTCAGGTATATTCAATATCATATTAGTCAGGTATACAAGATGTGGTTAGACATTTATATAACTTACAAAGTGATCAAGTGATTCCAATACACTTAACATTATGCATATATAGTTATTACATTAACTAATTCCTTATGCTTTCTTTACATTCCCATAACTATTTTGTAACTACCAATTTTTACTTCTTAATCCTTTCACCTTTTTCACCCAGCCCCCCTTGTCCCCTCCCATCTGACAACCATCAATTTGTTCTCTGTATCTATGAGTTTGTTTTGTTTATTAGATTCCATATATAAGTGAAATCATATGGTGTCTTTCTCTGACTTATTTCACTTAGCATAATACCCCCTAGGTCCACCCATGTTGTCACAAATAGTAAGATTTCATTCTTTTTTATGACTAATAGTCCATCATTTTATATACATATACATATGTACATATATATATACACACACACACACACACACACACGTGTGTGTGTATTATGTCTTCTTTATGCATTCATCTTTTGATTGGAGCATTTAACCCATGTACATTTAAGGTAATTATTGGTAGGTATGTAGTTATTGCAACTTTATTATTCATACTTTTTATTTTTTCTTCTTCTTAAAGAATTCCCTTTAACATTTTTTGTAATACTGGTTTGGTGGTAATGAACTCCTTTAGCATTTTCTTGTCTGGGAAACTTGTTATCTGTCCTTCAATTCTAAATGATAGCTTTGCTGGGTAATCTTAATTGAAAGTCCTTGCTTTTCATCACTTTGAATATTTCTTGTCAATCCCTTCTGGCCTGCACAGTTTCTGTTGAGAAATCAGCTGACAGTCTTATGGGAGCTCCTTTGTAGGTAACTGATTTTCTCTTGCTGCTTTTAAGATTCCCTCTGTCTTTAACCTTTGGCATTTTAATTATGCTGTATTTTGGTGTGGACCTCTTTATGTTCGTCTTGTTTGGGACTGTGTGTGCTTCCTGGGCTCGTATGTCTATTTCCTTTGCCAGGTTAGGGAAGTTTTCAGTCTTTATGTCTTCAAATAGGTTCTCAATCCCTCTTCCACTTCTGGTACCCCTAACATGTGAACGTTGTTACATTTGATGTTTCACAGAGGTCCCTTAAAATATCCTCATTTTTTTAAAAAAATTCTTTTTTCTTTTTGCTGTTCTGACTGGGTGTTTTCTGTTACCTTATCTTCCAAATCGCGGATTCGACCCCGTTATATCCTACTGTTGATTCCAGCTAATGCAGTCTTCATTTCTGACTAGTCCTTTTTATGTTTTCTATTAATATCTCCATTTTTATATTTCCTATCCTTTTTGTTGAAGTTCTAAGATCATCTATTCATCCTCCAAGTTCACTGAGCATTCTTATAACCACTGTATTTTTATTGTTTGCTTTTTAAAATGTCAGATTTATAAAGGTATAATTTACACAAAATAAAGTACAATTTAATGAATCTTGACACGATTAGTCTTGGAACCATCACCAGAAAAATATTTTCATCACCTCCACAAAGTTCCATCAGGCCCCTTTGCTGCCAATCTCCTTCCCCCATGTACACAGAAGCAGTGTATCTGGGGGAATAAATAGTTTAATTTATTCCTAGTAATAGTTTTCCCAGTGGATACGGTGAGTTCTAAAGTCCAATAACTAGAACTTAGTCCAGGTACTACAATAAAGAAACCAGTTATTTAATCCACCAAACAAAATACACTGGGGAAAAGGACTATAAAAAAGCAGTTCTCAGTATGTCGCATGCCAGTTTGTCACCTTGTAGCACAATTACTGGGAACATTTAAACTTTTTTGTTTCACAAATGCTGGGTCTTTATACTTTCTTGGTTGAATCCAGCATCCATGGAACTTAAGCCATCTCCATCCTTTTAGGAAGTAACTCCCAAATAAGGCTATTTATACTGAAGAAATTATTTTTGCACAAACATACTCCTTGGGGCCGTATCATAGATCTACTGAAACTTCCAAGATTCTTGTAAAGGTTCCTAGGCTAAAGAAACACAGTCTTATAACAATGCTAGTTTTATAAAGCCCACACAACTCTGAGCACATTAAACTCTGAAAAAATGTTAGTTTTTACTAACAAAAATGACAAAATAATTCAATATATAGAATTTGTTTTGTTCTCTGTCCATTTCTTGAGTTCAAGCTAGAATAATACCAAATTAAGTTTGGCAAATGAATCCCCCCCAGATATCTGGTCACATACGTATTTGGAATACTTTTTATGGTGATATCTAATGTATTTACATCTGGCTGCTCCAGACCAAAAAAAATAAACCCATTTACAAAAGGTAGCGTTAGCTGTGAATTCCCTAGGATATCTGCAACAGTCATGGTTCAAATGAAGGCACTGCCCTGTGATGTTTGAAATTCAAATAACTTTTATTTAAATTGAAAACAATTCCTAAAACTGCATTAATAGTCAAAACCCTTTGTTATGAAACTCCTAAGGAATATTCGAGATAAAGCTGAAGGAGTTCTAGGTTAAGAAGACCAGATTTGATTTGGGACTTTATCCTTTAAACAAATTGTAGAAAATGGACAAAAAAAATAGATTATTTACAGAAAATATTAACTACATATGTACTCGGAGGTACAACTTTGGTGACAGAAGAGACTTAAGGACATGCTGGAATCTCAGAAGTAGTCCTCAAAGAGCTTAGTTTTATTTTCTTGGATTTTAAGAACGCCTAAGATTCTTCTTCATCCTCGATCTAGGAAGCTAGCTAATGCTTTAAATGTCCCATGTCAGCAATTTTATTTCCTGCAACAAGGGGTACATCTGCAGACATACTAAGTGTTACTGTAGGAGAGAGGGGAGTCACTTTTGTAAAAAAGCTCAGATATCTCAGGGAAAGTTAGCTGAATGGCTCATTCATTTCTATAGTAACAGCTTCCTCTTCTTCCTGAACATTATTTGTTAGTGACAACTTTGTATTTCCATTTCTAAGTTCCCCAGTTGCAGAAAATTTCACTGTTACTTTTGCACAGGAAATTACAACAGCATCTCTAACATGACTGAGATCTCAGCATATACATGCAAATTCGCCAGAAGGCATCTTTACGACACAGCTATACTCTTGTTCTGGAATTCCAAGTTGTTCAACATCTAAATCCATTAACTTCATTTCACAGTCTGAAACCTTTTCTTGATTGGGGGCTTCAAGTACTGGTGCCAACGTGTCCACGTTATCTTCAGCCTTAATGTAGTGATGTCTTTGTTGCCAGCATACTTTAGTGTTTTGCACATGCTGGTGAGATTCACACCCATGGCCAGGTTGTGGTCACAGCAGTACCTGTGGAAGCACTCGGAGCACAGGGTGAGCTGCACTCAGGAGAGGAGAGGTGGGACGAGTCCATGTTCTGCTGATGTCCCAGCAGGTCTCACTGATGAGGTCCTTAAGCGCCTCTAGCACCTTCTTCAGGAGGGAGCCCTGGACCAGGTATGCCTTGAACGTGGTGGCAGTGTCGCAATGACGTGGCTACAGACTGAGGGAAGGAAGAGGTATAGCTCGCTTAGGCTTCACAGGATGACAGCAAGAAGGCAAACACAGCAGTGAGAGACTGAGACTGAGGAAGAGCACCTATAATCACTGTTTTGAATCTGCATCTGATTGCTTGTCTCTATTTTGTTTAGTTCTTTTTCTAAAACTTTGTTGTGTTCTTTCATTTGGGAATGTTTCTTTGTCTCCCCATTTTGGCTGCCTCCCTGTGTTAGGTAGGGCTGCTACATTTCCCAGAGTGGCTTTATGTAGTAGGTTCCTGTGGGCCCAGTGGCTCAGTCTCCCTGCTCACCTGAATCAGGTGCTCCAGGAGTGTCCCTACTGTGGGCTGTACAGTGCTCTTCTGCTGTAGTTGAACTTTGATTGCTATTGGCACGTCAGTGGGTGTGACTGACCCGCAGGCTGATTGGTGGTGAGGATTGGCTGTGACTACAGTGGAGGAGCTGCTGTGCAGGGACTGACCCTGGTGCCTGCCAAGTCCACCCTTTGGATGTGTCATTTGTGGCGCTAATTGGATGGTGCTCTGGTGTGGTCTGAAGCCGTCCACTGGATGTGTTGATTCTGGGATCTCTTGGGAGGGACTCTGGTGCAGGCTCAGGTCAGCCCCAATCTGTGTCTGGCCTGGGGCCACCTGGTAGGAACTACAAAGTGATCTGTGGTTGGTAGCTGACTTTGCTGGGCTTGGAGGTGCCTGGGAGTGGTTAGGCTGTGAACCAAGGCTGGCTGCCACTTGTGCTAGGCTTGGGGCCACTTAGTAAGAGGTACAGAGCACACTGAGGCCAGACGCTGCTTGCTTGGTATTTGTAGATCTTTGATAGATTTTAGGCAAGTCTGCAGAAAGGGCCCAGGCCTGCAGCTTGTGTGGATTAGCATTTGAAAGAGGTTCAGGTCAGAAGCATGAACTAGGTGGGTCTGGGTCTCAGTCACCATTGTGGGGCAAGAGATGTGTTAGGTAGGTTAACGGAGACTCACATTTACTGCCCACCTGTGAGTAGAGGTTGTGTGTATGTGTGTGTGTGTGTGTGTGTGTGCTGCTCAACAAAGGAACAATGGTGTCTGTGGGCACTTTAGTCCTGGAGAGAGCTGCCTCTCCAGCCCTTGTCCTGAAGCCAGACAATTCAGTTCCTCCCAGAATATCCCTGGTGCTTTTCAAATGCTGTTCCTTCTCTGGAGCTTAGGGTAAGTGTTTGTGAGCAAGTGAATTTGTGCGCAGACCCTTTAAAAGGATGCCTGGGTCTACAGCAGACTTTCATCTCACCTGGACAAAGTCCCCAGTGAGTTTCACAACCAGCTGTTGTCAGGACTCTTCTTCTTGGCACTGGTATTCTGGTCTGGGGAGCCCAGTATGGGGCTCACTTCTTAGTGGGGATCTCCTCAGCCGAGATATCCCTGCTGATTCTTAACTACCATATGTGGATATTGGACCAGTCCGTTTTGTGTCTCTGCCCCTCCTACTAATCTCCATGTGATTTCTTCTTTATATCCTTAGTTACAGAAAATCTGTTCAGCTAGTCTTCATTATGGATGTTCTACAATTTAGATGTAATTTTGATGTGGTCATAGGAAGAGGTGAGCACAGCCTTTACCTACTCTACCATCTTGACCAGAAGTCTCGGTATCCTCTTGAGCTTATGCTTTTTGGGGAAGGATTCCTTCTAGAACTCTCATTAGATGTTAGAAGTTCTGGTATAGTTCTCCATGTCTCTTACTTTTTCCTTTGTAACCCTTCTGTTGTATTTGGAGATTTCCTCCCATCTACGTTTCGGTTCATTAATCTGCTCTTCAGCTGAGTCCCATCTTCTATTCTTCACACATACTTAGCTTTAATATTCAACAATAGTTTACTTTCAAAAAATAACTCATTGTACTTGTTTCATAATTCCTATTTGTACAGGCAAATCCCTCTTTTATTGCTCAGAGGAATAAAGTCCTTTTTAGAGTCTTCTGTTTTTTCCACTTTCTCTAGTCTAACCTACTCTTTTGTTGAATTTGTTGTTCCTCTTTTATGATGCTTACATTCTCCAGATTTTGGCAATTTGTGGTTATGCACCCATCTTCCAGTCTGTGAAGGCCCTTCAGGCATAGAAGACTCAAGCCAGCAACTGTAGCCTGGCCTATCAGTAATGCAGTTCTTAGGGATTGCCAGACAGGAATTCTTTATTAAGGGAGTTACTTCTTTTACATTCCAGAGATAATTCCATTTCTGTTTCAAATAGAACTTTTTAAAAACTTTATGGGTGTCTAAAGTTTGCTGTGGAAGGGCAAGACTTTACTACATGTTCAGTTTAACATCTTTAAGTCATAAACCTATTTTTCAGAAAATTCCTGGTCTTCTTTTGGTCATGTTTTTCTCTCAAAATTTTTGGAATCATTTCATCAAGTTAAAACAATCCCCTTGGTACTCTGAATGTTTAATTTCACAAACTAATTTAGACAAAAAACAAATGTCTTTTTTTTAATGCTGAGTCATTCTGGCCAAGAACTTAACATGTCTATTTATTCAAGCTCCTCTCATTAACTCAGTGTAGTTTTAAACTTCTCTTCATTTCGGTCCTTCACATTTCTTGTACACTTACCTTTAGATATTTATGTGCTTTGCTCTTTGAGGCTGAGATCTATTATCTCATTGTATTCTCAAGCTGGTTATTTATAAATTGGAAACTAACTGAATTTTGTGTATTAGTATTTAAAAAGACTATTTCACTTTTTAGTCACTATTTCTAAGTTTCTGAGATGATTATTTTGGGTTTACTAAGGGTATATTCATGTAATTTGGTCCTTCTTTCCTAATTAAAAAGGCCTAATAGTTTTATCAAAAGTAACACAATTCAATGGTTTAGAACAAGGGTTGGCAATTTTTTTCTGTAAAGTTTTTTTCTGTAAACTTTTTTCCATAATGTAAATATTTTAGGCTTTATGGGGCATACAGGGCTGTGTCATAAGCTCAACACTGATACTGTAGCACAAAAGTAGCCATAAACAATACATAATCGAATGAGCATGGCTCTGTTCCAATCAAACTTTAGAGGTTTATAAACTCCTTGTTTAGAGTATACTTGTAAGTATAAGTAAAGTCAGTCTACCTAAGTTCAAATCTAGTCTTCAGCATTTATTGGCTGTGTAACTTTGGACAAGTTTCTTAAATTTTTATTGCCCAGTTTCTACAACTTTATATGGTCATAGTTATAGTTTCTATATTAGTGACATCTATTTGTGATATTATCCTATTCTGTGGTAATGAGATAACAATGTTTAATTAGAATAGTACTAGGCTCAAAGTAAATGCTGTCATTATTAGCTATTTTTATTATTATTTGTATCTTTTGTTTTCTTCTCTTGCATGACTAAATTGCCTCACAGATCCCAAAACAATGTTAAGACAAAAAGAGAATATAATAAACATTCTTGTCTTATTCTTAACAAAAACGCAAATGCTGCTAGTGTTTCTCCATTAAGCACATGACTTGTTTTGGTTTCAGATATATGTTTATGAAATTAAAGAACTACTCACCTAATCAAATTTTACTAAGGTTATGAAAACTGGAATTCCATTTTAACTTTTATTTATAAAACACCATTCTGGCATCTATTATAATATCCCCTTTTTAAAAAATCTCTTCTATTTGTAAAATTTATTTCCCTAATGTTGTACCATTTTTTCATAGTTAACATGAATCCCATTTGAACCACTGGATATTGTTTATTTAAACTAATGATAACATTCATTTTGCTGATCATTTATTATGCTCTGGAATGATTTAAGTTATATTAGTGTAATCCATTCCTTAGAAGTTTTAAAAAAGTAACCTGCTAAACTCTCTGACCCCCATGACTTTTTTGTGAAGTTAGCTTTCTGACAATTTTTCTTAAATAGCTATCACAACATAAAAATTAAAAAACAACAAAAATATTATAAACAAAAACAAGCTAGAAATAGCATCTTCAACACATGTAACAATAAAAAGCTAAGAGATCCAATGTACAAAAAGGTATTACAAATCAGTAACAAACCTGTGGACCAGCAGATACAAAAATGGCAAAGGTCACAGGCAATTAATAGACAAATAAATATAACTGACTAACAAAAATGTCGAAGACTAGTCAATTAAGTATTACTGAAAAGCACGCAAGCTAAAGTGCAGTATCATCATTTACACATCGGACTGGAACATTTAGAACATCAAAAATGTCCAGTGATATCACTGTGTGGGTCCTGTCAAATACTGCTGGAGGTAGTATAAAGTGATTCAATTTTTTTCAGAAGACAATTTGGAGACACATTATCACAATTCTAAGTATACATATACCTGCGCATCAGCAACTCCACTTTAGGACTGTGTTGTATAGAAAACCTACCCAAGTTGCCCGAGATGCTCACTGTAGCATTTTTTTGTAATACTAAAAACATAAAAAAAATCCAAATGTTCTTCAATAAAATATAAGGTTAAGTAATGATTGCACATCAATACAGTGGAATATTATACAGCATCCATAGAAAAGTGTATCTATACATACTGGCAGTAAGTGTCCCTGAAACTCTGTTCAGTTAAAAAAGTCAACCGCAATACAGTACATAGTGTATAATCCCATTTAAAAACAAAAGGAAAACAAAAGAAAGAAAAAAAGCTAGTACATGGAGAAGTTCTGCAAGAATATTTAACAACCTGCTATAAGGACTAAAGAAGGGAAAACAGAAGACTTTTCACTTTCCTGTCATATATAATTAAAAAAAATTAACAGGAACCATTTATGATCAGAATTTTAAATAAATTTTGAAAACCGTCTTGAGGTACAATGGAACTAATGTTCTTCAAATTCAAGCAAAATTACTTGCTATTTTCAATTTTGAATGTACAGTCCATGGCTTTAGCTAGAACAATAGCCTTTTAACTGGACCTCTTGGCTCCAATTCATCCTCAACCTGGTGTCAGAATAATCTTTATAAAACACTAATATGTTCATTCACCTTAAACTTTTTTCAGTAGCTTTCAGGTTGAAATTGATATATTTTTAGCATAGATTACACAGGTTATTATCCATCCATTGCTGAATTCTGACTCATTTTCTACTCTGCTATCATGTGATCTAGTTACATAACTTAAAATTGTCTGAATGAAATAAGCTCTCTCATCTTTCTATACCTGAATAATGCACTTGCATTGAACATTTTCTACCATCTTCAATTGGCTGACTTCTAGCCATTTGTCAAACCTCAGTTCAAAAGATAAACCTCTAGGAAGCTTCTTCCATTTATCATCTTCATCTCAGTCAAAGTCTCCTAGTACCTCTAGTACCTCTAATCTTACTACGTTGTAAATGTCTTAAGTCTTGTAATCTCTTCTGCTATACTGTCAAACATTTGAGGCAGGGACTGGGTCTTTTACCTGTATCTTCTAGTGCTTACCATATTTTGTTTAACAAAACTCGGATGAATTTACTAGTGCTTTAAGTTGTTTCTTTTTCCTTCATCTACCAAATTTCCTCAAAATTGTTAATGGTCAAGAGTTGGTTAAAAAGCATAAATTTTATGTATGTTACCGTAATTTAAAATTTTATTTTTGGATGATACACAGCCTTCCACTCATCTCAATTTCTAGTTATTTCATTTCCATAAAACCTCCACTAGATGGCATACACGGAAAAATGGAAACAAAACAATCTGACAGGGAAAAAAGAAATATACCTTCATAACAATGTATTTATCACTTCTCTATACCAAGGGTAAAATGGTTGGTTTGTTTTCATGTCACATTTTTACTGAACAGTTCAGGATTATCTACTCTTTTCAGTCTACTTAAAACAATCAGCTTTCAGCTGGGAGATTAATGAAAACTACGATAAAGGAGATTTTGACAATGATAAAATGCTATAGATTGGACATCCATTTCCAGCTATCAGAGTAGATCGACCCTGCTACTCACAAAGGCTGTCAAAACTGATAAAATAGCAAATATGTTTCAAGGCACTGTAGAAAAATCAAGGCAACGAGAACATGAGAAGCCAGGATCCTGGGGGAAAAAAGAAGCATTTGTTGAGTTGAGTCCTACATTCTCTGCCACTTGTTCCCTTAAGACTTTTGCCAATTTCTGGGTTGAAAAGCAGAAAGCTATGGCCTGTACCCCAGGCCTTCTTATGGGACTAGAGACACAAAAATTGGAGTTCAGGGATACCAACCAAGAACTCCAATAATTAAAAGTCTGGAAAAAAGGAATAGTTTCCCTTCAGGGAATTTGCAGATTCCTAAGATATACAAAATATGTGTGGGGAGGGAGGGAGGAAGACTACAAACCAGCTGTTAAGAGGCTGAAAAGCTAAGAAGGGCTTTCAGCATTTCCATCAAGATGAGGAGACAAATTGTGGCATTCACAACCTTGAAAAAGAATGAAGATGGGGAATATATAAAGTGGAGTCACTTTAATCAAGCTGCTAAAATTACCATTACGAAGGTTGAGACATAAGGAAAGACTATATTCTTATTTCAACTAGACTGGGAACTTAAACTTTTTTGAACTTTCTAGTCCTGTGTCAATGCCTGGATATACACCGGGACCTCCTGATAACCCTATAATTGCCCCCTGAAGGACTCACGTGTCTGGGCCACCTGACATCCATTATTCAGATCACCAGATGTGACCAAACCCCCTGATGCCCATCCTCTAGACACATGGCATCCATCATCCCTATCACCTGACATCTGACTGGTAACCATCCTGCACCAATCCTCGGGCTCAGAATGCAGGAGTGCTTGTTCTCAAGAACGCACTTTTTACTATAAGAACTTTTCTTTCTTCTTTGGAACACTTCTGGTTTTTCCCCCTGTGTTCCAATTTTGCAAATTCTAATCTAATCTTGAATGACTCTTTATCATTTATTTCTAGCCAAAGCCTTCAGACTCTTTTTGAATTCTTTTTATAATCGTCAAAAAGAGAGCGGCTCAGGTAAACACCCCAAGTTTGAGTGGAGAACACTGAAGGGCTATGGGGAAAAGAAACTAATCCTAAAACACAGCCTTGAACCATTTTAACTCCTAATTAGATCAAGATTCTAACTGCCACACAGAATAAAATTAAATATTTTCTGGAAGCAAACAGACCTATACAAATATTTGTACATAATATCCAGTATCCCATGAAAATTACTAGGCATTATAGGAGATGAAACCAAGTGACCAAAAGGAGAGTGACGTCAAAGCATGGCACTGTGAGGGATCCTCTTGATATCTCCCCTTGAAGTCACAAGTTGAACAGCTATAATTCAACAAAGGATTCCCTGAGCAACACACAAACACGTTTGAGAGATGTGCGCATCGAATCATCTGAAGGTGGGGGAATCTGGATGAACAGGGGAGGAGGGAAGGGCAAAGTGAAAAGATGGGTGCTGTGGACGCAGCCTGGAGTTGAGAGAGGGTCACGGGAGAGTGGAGAAACCAGGCTGCAGAGGCGCTCTCTGTCCCTCTGAGCATTCCTGCCTGAGAGGTCAGCATATAATACAGCTGAACCCAGAGATCTGGGCAGAGACTGAATACAGACGTGCAACAGCTGCATTCCAGCAGCTGCCATTGCCAGGCAAAACACAAAGCCACAGAGCCTGGCCACCTCCCCTCACTCTCCCAGAGCTCACCTCCCTACACCCTCACACAGCTAGTGGTGGGCCCCAGAAGAAGCTGTAGCAGAGAGTGTCGGATTACAAAGCAAGTATCGAAAACCCTGAGAACTGGAGAGAGAACTCCTGAGCAGCAGACAGCACACTGACTAATCTCAGTGACAAGGGTGGAAATACAGAGATAAGGCAGCTGAGGTCTGGCAGTCACCATTATGAGGAGAAGAGCAAAGCCACAAACACACGAGTGGCCTCTCCCAGCCCATCCTGACCCCAGCCATCGGGGCTGATCCCAGAGGAGGCAATGCAGGAGTGTCTGGCTGCAGTGGCAGTACTGGGATTTCAGGGGCTCGGAACCTCATCACCCACCGCATTCTTCCATGGGAGTAGTGCCCTTAGACTGAGGCCACCTGGTCACCGAGGGGGCACCCACCTTCCAGGGAATACAGGGCATTTTCCACCGCTCAGCAGAGATCTGAGAAGCCAAAGTAGTGCAAGAGAAAATAAAACACTTGCACCCCAGAGCCACCTACTGGAAAACAAAAGAAAGACCTTTTCTTATCCATCTGCTTCAGAGTTCACTCCCATAAATGCCTAGGCAGAGAAATAATCCATCAAATACCACGAAGAACTAAGGTAAAAAAAAAAAAAAAGCTCCAAAAGAAAATGAAAAAACTCCAGAAAAAAACTTAAGACATGGAAATGTGTGATTTAAAATACAGAATTTAAGAGTGCAGTTCTGAAAAAATTCAGCAAAATACAAGAAAACTTGGACAGTTTAATGAACTCAGAAATAAAATCAATAAACAAAAGGAATACTTTAGCAAGGAGATTGAAACTAAAAAAAGAACCAGGGCCGGCCTGGTGGCTCAGGTGGTTAGGTTCATGCTCCTAACTCCGAAGTTCAATTCCAGTTCAATTCCCACATAGGCCAGTGGGCTCTCAACCACAGGCTCACGTTTCAATCCCTTGCATCCCGCAACGGATGGTGAGCTCTGCCCCCTGCAACTAAGATTGAACACGGCACCTTGAGCTGAGCTGCCTCCCGGATGGCTCAGTTGGTTGGAGCTCATCCTCTCAACCACAAGGTTGCCGGTTTCGACTCCCACAAGGGATGGTGGGCTGTGCCCCCTGCAACTAGCAACGGCAACTGGACCTGGAGCTGAGCTGCGCCCTCCACAACTAAGACTGAAAGGACAACAACTTGGAACTGAATGGCACCCTCCACAACTAAGACTGAAAGGACAACCTGACTTGGAAAAAAGTCCCCAATAAAATCCTGTTCCCCTTCCCCAATAAAATCTTTGGGGAAAAAAAGAACCAAATAGAAATTCTGGAGCTGAAGAACTCAATAAAAGGCATGAAGAACTAAATAGTGAGCTTAGAAAATAGAGGTAACTAAATGGAGGAAAAAGAAATAGTGATACTAAAGATAGAAATCTGGAAATGACACGGATGGAAGGAGAGACGAGTAAAAAGAAATAAAAGAATTCTAGAAGAACTATCAGATGCCATCAGAAAGAGCAATATAAGAATAATGAGTATACCAGAAGAAGAGAAGGAGAAGGGAACAGAGAGCCTATTCAAACAAATAGCCAACAAGAACTTCCTAAACCTATGGAAAAAACTGGATCTTCAAATCCAGGAAGCAAACATAACACCTAATTACCTCAATCCAAAAAGGCCTTCTCCAAGGCACATTATATTGAAACTGTTAAAAATCAATGACAAAGAAAGAATTCTCAGGGCAGCCAGGGAAACAAATATGGTAACCTATAAAGGAAAGCCCATTAGATCATCATCAGATTTTTCACCAGAAACTCTACAAGCTAGGAGGGAGTGGAATCAAATATTCAAACTATTGAAAAAAGAGGAATTACCAGCCAAGAAAAATATATCCAGAAATGCTATTCTTTAGATATGAAGGAGTAATAAAGACCTTTCCAGACATACAGAAGCTGAGGGAATTCTCCACCTCAAGGCCTGCATTATAGGAAATACTGAAGGGGGTTATTCTTCCTGATACTAAAAGATACAAAACTATGAGTAAGATGACTAACAGACAGAAGCAGGAAACTGCAACCCTTATTCAGAATTGTGTGCTATACACTTAAATATAATATAAAGGTTAAAGTAGGTAAAAGCATAAAAAAGAAAAAGAAGATAATTGCTACTGCAGCTTAGGAATGAACTCACAGCATAAAGAAAATAATTTGTGACAAAAACATAAAGAGGAGGGGGGAAAGGTCTGAATTTGCAAATGGGAATGGAGATAAGATGTATGCAGAAGAAAAAGGACTACTATATATATGAAACTTTCTTTTGCATAAACTTAATAGTAATCACACACAAAAAATCCAGGACTGAGACACGTAACATAAAAAAATAAGAAACAGAGGGAAAAAATCATAGATACCACCAAACTGAAATAACAGACAGAAACACAAGGGCAAAGAAGCAATGGAGGGACCGAGCTACCAGAAAATCACAATGAGATACCACCTCATACATGTTAGAATGGCTATTATCAATAAGACAAATAATAACAAGTGTTGGAGAGGCTGTGGAGAAAAAGGAACTCATACATTGTTGGTGGGAATGCAAATTAGGACAGCTGCTATGGAAATCAGGATGGAGCTTCCCCAAAAAAATTAACAATAGAACTATCTATGACTCAACAATTCCTCTTCTGGATATCTACCCAAAAAATCTGTAAAAATATATGCACCCCTATGTTCATCACATCATTATTCATGGTGGCCAAGACATGGAAACAACTGAAGTGTCCTTTGATAGATGATTGGATAAAGAAGATGTGGTATATATACACTATAGAATATTACTCAGCCATAAGAAAAGACGAAATACTGCCATTTGTGACAACTTAGATGGATCTTGAGATTATCATGCTAAGTGAAATAAATCAGACAGAAAAAGTACAGAACCATATGACTTCATTCATATATGGGATATAAAACTGAAAGCAACAAACAAAAACTCATAGACATAGACAACAATTTAGTGGTTACCAGAGGGTAAGGGGGCAAATAGAAGTGGTTACCAGTGGGGGAAATAGAAGGAGGTAAAGGGGGTCAAATACATGGTGACAGAAAGAGATCTGACTTGGGTGGTGAACACACAAGGCAATAAACAGATGATGTATTATAGAATTGTGTACACTTGAAACCTATATAATTTTATTAACTAATGCCACCCCAATAAATTTAATAAAAATAGTAAAATTAAAAAAAGAAAAGAAAAACAGACAATAAAAACCAATCTATATATGTTATCAGAAACACAGTTTAAAATAAGTGTGAAAGAAAAAAATTAATTAGAGACTGGAATTTTTGGGGAAAAAGAGGCAATCAGAAACTCTAGAACTAAAAAATAAGATTACTGAAAATAAAGTGTTAAAGATGGGTTTAATACCAGATTAGCTACAGCAGAAGAGGATTAATAACCAGGAAGATAGGTCAGGAAAAAACACCCAGGTGAAACACCCAGAGGAAAAAAAAAGGAAATAAACGAGTGTGACAAGACATACCTAAAGGGGTGTAATAGTCTAAATTCCAGGTGGAGAGAAGAAAGACAATGAGGCAAAAGTAGTACGTGAAGACATACTAGCTGAAAAATTTCCCAGCTTTCCTGAGAGAAAGCTTAAAATGTTATTTTTACACTGCTCACTTCTCCCAGGATTTCCGGTACTGCTAGACATCCCCAAATATGAAAAGTATAAATTAAGACGAAACTACTAAAGTAAGTAATAAACCTACTATATTTCACTGGATCTAAGACACCTTCAATTTTAGGAGGTATATCAATTTCAGAGATGCTAATACGTGAAAAAAAATGTCAGAATACATGAAATACGGTTGGATTTTATTTCAAATTACCTTTGTGTGTGTTTGAAAATGTAGATGATCTAAACTTAATCGATACCAAACTCCAAAGAGAGATTTCTGAAGAGGATGGATGACAATTTCTGATTACAAAGCATTTGAAACAATTTTATTCACGACCTGCGTAATCTTTTTGACACGTGTTAGGCAGTCTCCAGTTTCACTTAAAAAGCATTCTTTCAGCACTTAAGAGTTGAAAGACTACTGAAGTCAATACTGTCCTTGATACTCCTATTTAGCTAACATCCTGTATGTCTTTTCTCTCTCTTGCTAAGCTACTAGAATGGGTAGTTTATATTCATTCTTTCCACATCCCCAACTCTTATTTACTCTTGACCAACTGCAATCCAGATTTTTTTCATATTGAAATAGTTAATCATTTTTAATGTTCAGTCAAAACAGTAGGTAAGAATACACATGCATTTATGTCTTTTAAAATAGTAAATGTTTATGAAGAAAAATAGGATATATACTTATTAGTTTAGTTTCATAACTCAATCAGAAATGTGCACTTTAGAAATTGTGGCTCTTGTCACAGAACACAGAAAATATCATCAATTTAACTAAATGTAACATTTGGTAAGAGCCTACTATGAAATGTAGCAGCGTGTTAAGTATCTTCACATTTATTATCTTGTTTTAATTCTCATAGACACCCTGATGGCTAGAGCTAGTTCTAGTTCTAGAGATCTATCAATCAATACAGAAACTGAGCCTTGGAGATTACAAAAGACTTAATAGTTGTATTAGCTTGGACAAGTTGTTGAGACAGTATTTGGACCCAGATTTCCAGGCTCTAAATCATGCTTCATACTTTCTGTGGTATAAATGGATTAACATATTAATTATTTCCTAAGTTATATGTTTCAGTTTAGTTTTGCAAATAAAATAGACAAATAATCATTCTTTCAAATCTGTTAAATTCAATTAAGAACTTGATATATCACACAAAAGAATTAAGGAATAAAAAAATATGTACCTTACCATGGTAGTCAAGTAGCTCACAGTGAAATCAAGACTTTCATACATGAAAACAATGAGATGTATAAAAAGGTGCTAAATAAGCTAATCACTCACTTCAAATAGCTTATAAACAAATAGCACTCATATGGGCTTCACTGACATGGGAAAGCTTAATAGACTATTAACCTGGCCCTGGAAGGCATAATTTGAATCCACAGTGAGGGAAGGATATTCCAAATTGAAGAAAAGCAAAAGCTAAAACACAGATGCAAGAATGACTGTGTATCTGTGGAACAGTGTTGAAATTGTATAAATGAAATAGAAGTTAAACATCAGGGAGTAGTGAAAAGTAAACAAGGTGGGATCATATTATGCAGAGTTTTAGATTTCATCTAAGAGACAAAAGGAAGTGTGTTCTTCAGGTAACAGCATATAGGGCTGACTAAAGTACAGCAGTCCATTCAAAAATATCAATTAGGAGGCTATAAAAGTAGCCCCTAAAGTGGGATTACAAATATCAAAACTCTAATGAATCTAAGAGACATTACAAAAAAAAAACACAAATTGGGGACAAATTATAAGTATATACATTCATATATATATATATATATACATATATATACACATGAATGAAAAAGTTTGAGATAAATACCAATGTTTCTTGGTAGAAATTTATGTTCAAAATTCAAAATTAATTATTGCTTTAAGCATACAATAAAAAGGGAATAAAGTTACTATGGCCATGAAGAAAATACATTTAGGTGGTAAATTATGTCCCCCCAATATTGCGGATTCTCCTTCTGTGAACACAGTTAAGATTGCACTTCCTCACTCCACTCTTGAAGTTTGATATGACCATGGGACTACAATTAAATAGAAAAAATGGCATGGGACTCTGCCAGATGGAAGCTGTTGTTGCCAGTACACAACTTAACCAAAGCCAAGTCAGAATCTGGATGGTTTTTTTGTTTTATTTCGTTTTTTTAAGACTTCATTTCTGTGCATGTGTTTTGAGAGATTAGTGTCAAGGGCTTACAGGCATAGGATAGGGACAAGCAATTTATTAAAAAAATACAGGAAGAAAAAAATCACATAATAACAATGTCTAGTAATGTTTTCTAAATAAGCTATTTAAAAAAACTTTCTGAAAATATTTTTGTGACTTCAGCAAAGATATGTCATATATTTCCTTATAACAAAAAAACAAGTTAATATTGTAATACAAAATTACACCTCAATCTACCAAAATGCTTCAGTGACATTTATAACTCAATTTATATTCTGAGCAAGAAAGCAACATTTTCCCAGAGCATTCTCTATTTATTAAAACAGGCAATAACATTCACCAAGTTAACTATCACACAATGATTACGTCAAAACCTTGGACATTAGTTAACGTGTGCTGTCCTTTCAAGGGTAATAAAACATCTATTGAAATAAAAATGCCACATCATTTTACAAAACTTTTATCTCATAACTGAGCAATCTGAATATAACACTCTTCTGCCAGAAATATTTGTCATCTAAATGTAAAGAAAATAAATGTTTCAGCAAACTGAGAAAGAAAACCCTAAAACCAGAAATGTTTATATATACTTTTGTTTATATATATTATAAGTTATATACATACTTTTTAAAGGCTTGTTATAACTCTAACAATAAAAATGGCTTGCTGAAGCAAAACAAACAACAACAAACATAAGTGTGATTTCCCAAAAAACAATTCAGTAGGTAAAACAAAGAAGCAGATAGTTATATTAGGTTGGTGCAAAAGTAATCGCGATTTTTGCAATTATTTTTAACCTTTTAATTTGCAATTACTTTTGCACGAAACTAATAGCGATCTGAAGAACGGATAGAAGGCACTGTACAGTCTCCATGTAGCTTAAACCAGGAACCGAAGCTTTAAAAAACCGGCATTGTTCAAAAAGACTGCAAACCTCAGATGCCTAGGACAAAAGTTTACAGTAAAAAAATACTACATTATACACTTACTAATGGTTAAAATGGCACATTTTACCATCTATATTTTTTTTACGATAAAAATATTTCAAAAAGAACAAAGGCTAGGTAAGGAAGGGAAAGGGATAGGCAGAAGTTAATAGTTTTATAGAAATTCTGGAGGGATAACACCCCACAAAAGAACCTGGAGAGGGTGCACGAAAAGAGTGAGACAAAGCCCTGGGGCAGACAAGCCAAGGGACAGGCCAGGGCTGGGCCCTCCAAGCAGGAGCTGCTCAGGTAGAGCAACGCCCCGCTTGTCAGCACTCACACTGCCTCAGCACAAAGCCTTAAGGAGCTGTTCATTCTGCCTACTGAAGGTTCCAACTTTACAGCCTTTCATTTGTGATGCTGTTTTTCCTCTCAATTCCCAGGCTAGTCAGCTTTCTGCCTTATTGAGCCAGTTCTTTTTGTGATGGCAGACTTCGTCACACCTCTTAAATTATGTGACATACATACAATGTAGTAGTCAGCAACAAAGGTGACAAACTACTGATACACAATATGGATAAATCTTAAAAACATTATCCTGAGTGGCAAAAAATTAGACAACACAAAAATATTGCATAATTCTATTTACATAACATTGTAAATTAACAAAAACTAATTTATAGTGGTAGAAATAGGATCCAGAGCCCTGGGAAGGGACATGAGGGAACTTTCTGGGATGATAGAAATACTCTGTTTTGGGGTGTGAGTTACACGAATGTACGCATTTGTCAAAACGGATCCAACTGTAAACTGAATATCTGAGTATTTCACTGTATGTAAGTTATACACAATTAAAAAATGTGAACTATTACAGGATTTCCTCAGTACGATTCAGCAAGATCTCTACGTATAAAGAATTCAACAGTTTCCTCTTAATTTTTATTGTTCTATTCACTTTTAACAGAATCAAGTGGTACATTTGATTTAAATGATTTACTTTCATTGTAAGATCTAGAATAATCTTCCTACTTCTGATACAGGTAAAACTCTCCTTTTCTTTTTTTCTATTTTATATATAAATTAAGACCCTGTCTTTTGAATCATGTCCATAGAATGCAGAAGAGCTTCCATGTTACTTTATGTGTCAAAAATGAGACCTTGGTCTCTAGCTTAGAGGTTGGTCTCCTAGACTTTTCTATCACTTTCACTTCATGAAATGACTACTGATAACCATTTTAGTTTAAAACTTACAGGTCAACTTCCTTTGCAATGGGCAAGTATATGACCATCTAGCTTTCACAAAAACTAGCCATTTATAAGTTGTATGGCCAACTCTTTGTGCTCTTTTTTTGAGAGGTAATTTTTCTCAGCAGAATAATTGTTCAACAAGAGACTATGTCAACAGCCTAAAAATAAATTCATCTAAATATGTTTTTGTCCTGTGTATCTGGACAGTAAGTAGTTCCCTTATATGTCCCTGGTATCTTCTGGCACTTTGTACAAGAAACGAAAACTCTCAATCTTCTAATAGGTTTTGATTTTTGTCACTGCTAATGAATTATCTGTAAAATCCGCCCCAATCTCACTGCAGTCCTTGTGTCCTGAGGTTTTTTCCTTTTACGTTGCTAGCATGCTATCCCCATATGTCCACTAATGCCATCCGTTTTATAAAATTTGCAGACTAAAAGTACTATTTGTTATGACATACTCTCTTTTCAGCTCTATCAAGATCCTCATTTTCTACAAGAAAACAATTCAAACAATTCAATCATTTTATTGCTTTATGCTTTGAGCATACATAATAGCAGTTGAAAAGTTTTTCAGGTGTTTCTCACATGTGTTAATTAGATGCAGATAACTCTTCAACCATGTTGTAAAATTCTCCATTTATTTTAGTTGAACACCTACTAATCTAAACCTTATGAGGTTTCAAATTCAACAGCTTTTTAAGGTTTTCAGTTTTGAAATTGTGTGGTTGCCTTATAGTTTTAGCTTGAGATGCTAACCTTCTGTTATTTTAATTCAAATAGAATGCTTTTTCCAGGTATACCCTATGCATCTAAAAGATGCCTTCTGGTTCTTAAGGAAGCGGAACAGTCTAGAACCTATGATACGGGCTTGCTTGACTTTTTCTCCAGTGTGTTCACAAAACAGTATGTGACTGAGAGGGGAAAGACTTTGCTCTTTAGACATAGTAGACATAGTAAGAAACAATTTTTTTTGAAGAACCTCAGCAGAAAACAATTTTCCACTGAACCAGAGAGGCAAATCTTACCATAAGCCACTTCTAATGGTACAAATAAAAATTACAGCACCCATCAAAGTTTACTTCAGTTACATGTCCTGCAGCTCCCACTTCCACGGTTCAATCAAATCCAAAAGTTATACCTAACTAGGGATTATACCATATATGGCAGAATAAAAGTTCCTGTGAATTGATTTGCTCAAAGTTTGCGGAAAGTTCCTTTCCTGCAATAAATCTTTATTTGTGAAATACTGAATATCCACTGTATAAGCCTTGACTTTTCTCACACTCAATTTCTCAATCTTGGCACTACTGCCATTTGGGGCTGGGTAATGTTTTGTTCTGAGGGGCTGTTCTATGTACTGCAAGACGTTTTGCAGCATCCCCAGCCTCTATCCATTAGATGCCAGTAGCTTCTCCCAGGTGTGACAATCAAAAATGTCTCCGGTCACTGCCAAATGTCCACTGGGAGACAAAAAAGACCTTGCTTCGGAACCACTTTACTAAATCAAAATCTTCGCATCTCAGAAAACATCTGTGAATTATAGAATGCCGTTCGGCACCTTCCAAAGCTGCTGTCCAGGTGTTACAGAAACTAAACAATATTAGGGGAAAAAAACCTTCTAGAGTCAAGCATAGTTATTTCTATATATTAGGCACTAGATCATTATTATTTGAATGAATTATGGATAATTATTTATTCATGCTAGACATATTTCCGTTGGATGGGCTACTTCTCACTCTCTTCATTTTAAGAATAAAACAGGAAGAGATTTAACAGGAAAATGGAGCCAGAGAAGAAAGAAGTCAATGATGGAAATTTTAAGCATTCTGATTAATTTTTTTAAAATTACTGACATTTCAACAAATGCAAGATACACTTACTACTTATTTTCTATGCATCTAGGCACTATTACATATATAACATAAATGGAAAAGACAGAAAAAGGAAACAATTGATATATTATTTTGGCTATATATCTTAGTATTTGTGTAAAATTGTTTAGTGGGTAAGTATTAGTACACTAAGTTGAGGCTTTACTATTATACCACAATCATATTTTTTTGAGTATATGATTCAAAGGAAATGATACAGTTTACTGTACTCCTTTTCCTTTCATTTCAAATTCTAAGAACATTGTTCTTAGAATTAAAAGTTGAAAGACTATCTTCATGATATGTCCTTCCTTAGAAAATCTTACACAATTGGAACCATGATCTTAGGACCTATTTTCATTCATCAACTGTATGACCAAGTAAATGTACATTGTTTATGATTTTTTAAAAATACCATGCTATCAAATTTTTAAGTCTGATAATTAAATAAAAGTAGCCATCATTTCTGAACAGACAGTAAGGCTCTTACCTACAAGCAACATTTGGATCAGCATTTCTTGAAAGTAGCAGCTCCACACACTTCAAGATCTGTTCCTCTGAGCCACGAGCAGAACATGCGGTTATCAGAATCGTTTGCTTATCTATAGTGAATAGAAAACATGAGGAACCCCCACACATCAATAGCTGTGTCTAAACTGACTTCTTTTACCATTCAAAAGATTCTAAACATTTACTGCACTCTTAAATTTCTATAACCTATTCCCAATCTCTTGCTCTTAGTACACAACTTTGTCTTCCTTCATCAAAAAATTAGATTTGGGATGAACTGCCTTAATCTTCAAATTGTATCTATAATTCATTTCTTAATGTACTTTCCTTATTCCTTCAAGACATTAGGAAGATAGTTAGGAGCATGGACTCTACAGAGATACTTTCCAGAGTTTTAACACTTTTTGGTTAATTAAAATTTGCCTTGCTGCACTTATGGTTGAGAAACAATGATTGATATTTTGATTTAACTCTTTACTTCTCACTCATTTGCTAACTCACTGAAATCTGGCTTATGCCATGCTACCAAAAATGACCTAACTGCCACATCTATTGGTTCTTTTTCAATCCTTTTCTACTTGACCTCACTGAGCTCACCCTGTTTACTAAAATTCATCTTCCCTTGGCTCAGAGAGCATCAGCAAAGGTCAGGGTAGGTTAAACAACAACAACAACAACAACAACAACAACACATCTTAAGTAAGAATAACAACAACAACAACAACAACACATCTTAAGTAAGAATTTGGAAATTCAAAATAGGTCATGGTAGCCATGGTTTACATTTAGTGTTTCAATACTGACCAACTATATAGATTCTAGTCCTAGTTCTGCCACTAATAAACTGTGACTACAGTGGTATCTTAATATCTCAGTAGATCTAATTTGTAGATAGGAAGCTAATATCTGTCCTCTTTACCTGATGAGGATATTGTTGGTTAGATGCATAAAAGAATTTATGTGAACATTCTATGAGAAATATAAAATGTTTTATAATTATAAGGTATTCCTCTGATTACAAGAAGCAGAGAAAGAAAACTTAAATGTTTTTTTTAGCAGAATATTTTCTACTGCTAAATATT
The DNA here is from genome assembly GCF_964194185.1 of Rhinolophus hipposideros. Taxonomy (NCBI): domain Eukaryota; kingdom Metazoa; phylum Chordata; class Mammalia; order Chiroptera; family Rhinolophidae; genus Rhinolophus; species Rhinolophus hipposideros. Next base: position 4,957,064 of record NC_138071.1, read on the forward strand.
TCAAAAGTCTCATTCCTAAATTTAGCTTTCATTGGGTGACACTTTAAAATGACAAAATAAAAAGAAAAACCCATCACAGCAGCTGATTAAACATATAACTATCGATAAGATGGGAATTATATGAAATATATAAATGAGAAAAACTGTAAATTGTTTTACAAATACCTAATTTAGGTACAAACTTAATGTGAAAGTTAATTCTAAAATAAAACCTATACCTGAATTATGAAATTAATTGTCTACTGGAAACATGTTGAAAATAAGTAATCAGTAATTCAATATAACTAAACCGGATATGCATATATACTCCTATATTTCAAAAGCACTCAAAACAGTACTGAATAGAAATTACTTAATAACAAAATATGGATTTAACAAACTACCTTTGAAATAATTTTAATAAAATTCAAAGTTGAGTTTTAAATTCCAAGGACTGATTTTTAAGTAATTTCCCACATTATCAGCTGTTTGGTATTTTCTTTCTATGCATTTTTTCTTTACAAAAATGACCAAATTCCTTTGACACAGAAGCTAAAGATATATAATAACACAACCAGTTATAAAGATAATATAAATGGAATCTACCCATTTGGAAAGAGAGTTTTTCAAAATTTCTATGGTTTCTAATTTGATTTTGTAAGTTATTTACCTAATATAACTATGGGAAGGTTTTTAAAAACTGCTTTGAAGTTTTTCACTTTGCATAATAGCTGCTTGGGAATCAAGAAAATCACAATCAGTTATGTTATCTCAAACATCTTACCCTTATATATTTTTTTCAAGGACAAACGTTTATTTTAAAGTGAATATATGAAAACAGAGCATGGAAAGTCTGTCACCACCTCTAAACAGAATTAGACTTCTAAACAGAGAAACTTACAAAGTAAATGTTCGCATATGCTAAATATTTAAAGCATCTTACCTTTATTAAAGCTTGCATTAGCACCTCTGTCCAAAAGGACCCGAACCAACTCGACGTTGGAAATGCTAGACGCATACATAAGGGGAGTCCATCCATAGCGAAAGCTGGAGTCTACGCTAATACCTGTCAAAACAAAGACAAGTTTTCAAAAGCCTCCACCACCAAAGAGGAAACAAAAGAAAAAATATAATCACTGTCACCTTAAGCGACTTCAAGTACAGGGCATTGTCACATCACCATGTACTTTATAATTGGAAGGATTTTTTTGGTAATAATGGCTTCAGAAAAATAGAAATGGTTACATCTAAGCTTTAATTAGCTAATTTCATTTTCACTGTGGGCACTATGTTCCAAGAGATCTGACCAGACAAATGTTTTATCACATACTAGATACAATTTCTGTATTATAACAGGCTTTATATGCTACCATTTTCTCTTTGGGGAATTGGAAAGTTTCACAGAGGTAAAACGTTTTTTTAATTAGAATATTATACATTTCTATGGCGGCAAACACCACATATGTTCCTAAGATTCCCTTAACTTCCTTCCCAACACAAAATTTATCCACAGGTGACTGGAAAACCTGAGGCTAATAAGATAGGTTAGGGTTAGATTAGGAAAGCTGTTAAGAAAGGTAGACTATACTTTGTGATCCAGGAATCGATGGCATTATATTTGTATTGTAAAGACAACAAAGATACCACTGTTGAGAGTGGGGCAGGAGTCAGGGAGACCAATTATGAGGCCAGAAACCTATGCAACAGTCAGAGCAAGGTCAGTGGAGAGAAAGGGGATGGAATACAAAAGAACATTTCAAAGGCAGGACCATCAGAATTTAAAAGTACTTTGAGGAGGAGGAGTGACAGAAAAGAACAAGTCAAAATGACCATCAGGTTCTGCCTTGGACAAATGAATGACAAACAGCGTGCTACAATAAGGAGACGCACAGATGAGGTAGCAGGCCTGGGAGCAGGATAAAGTTTTAAAGCCACTATCCAGAATGGCACAGGAAGGGATAGATAATAACTGTTAAGAAAGGAAAAGAGCCAAAAAAAATCCTCACATCATTAATGGTACCAATCCTTGGAATCATCTAATTTTCTCCAACAGCATTAACTGGTTTGGTCATATAAAAAGAAAAAAAAATGTTCGAGGACTGGGGTAGAGCATAGAAGATGTGATACGAAAAAAGGATACGATGAGGCAGCAAATTTCCTATCAAATTTATGGAAAGCCTTTTCTATAGAGAAATCAAGATTTAAGTGGCAATCTTTCTCTTCAACCTAAGAAATATTTGCTAACGTTAAGAAACAAAATAGAAGGTTTTTCTATTTCGAAGAAGGAAACTCTATATGTGAAAACCACTTAATATAGGCCTGCCTTTAACACCTTTTAATTTGCAGTTTTACAGTCTGTGGCTATAAGGGGAAGGGTTCCATCCACAAAGATGAAGGTCATATCACTGAAGGAATGCAAACTTGGCGGGGGGGGGGGAGTCACTTTTTTTCTGTAGGAACACTAAGGTGCTGAAATATTATGTGTGTCAAATTCCTGATTGTCTAACTAACTGATATAAGAAGCATGATGATTACCGAGAGAAAACATAAAACCATCTTAGTCCATACATATACTGTTGGCTCAACCTATCTTCTCTAACAAATTTTCTTCTTTACACTGAAAGCATATAAATGAGATCAGAGAAAAGATGTTTTTCTCATTATTGTTTCCTTATTGACATTGCTGCTCAAACTGTGACAGCACAGGTAAAAAAGAAACAATGTGAAGAAAAAGGTAAGAAAATGTGGCATGTTAGTATAAAAATTCTTAATAATTGTTACCTCTAATACTTAATAATCATCACTTCTAATACTCAAAAAAAGTGTCTATTATGCTTTAGGTGTAGTATAAAAACAGTACTTAAAAGGATTGACACAATACATTCAAAATAACACTATGTTTTTTTGAGATATATACGCATAGAGTAAAAGTCTAAAGATATGGATAGGTAAGATAAACACCAACTATAGGAGAGTGGTAGTTTCCAGGGGGAGAGAGAAGTCTCCATACCTTTCTGAATGTTTGAAATATTTAATAACTTAAAGAGAACTGAAAGTATTAGTACATAGCAGAATAACAAAAACTGAGACATCTTTGAACTGTTAAAAGTGGCTGACTCAAAGGGAGCTTTCATTTTTTATTAAGCTTTTCAACTGGTACAGAAATATGTGTCAAAGACAAAAATTAATTTTGAAAGGCAAAAAGTTAAAAATATTTTTTAAAGTGTTAAATAATGACAACTGGAAGGAAACCAGGAAACGCTAAAACAGGAGTTACCAGTAAAAGCTGAGACTTCGGGGGTAATGGAGGTGAAAATGGGGATAAAGGTATCTTTCTACTTATAACTATATATTTATTATTGGATTTCTAAAATTAGCTTTAAATTTTTTTGTAATTAAACAATTTAAAAAGCTTAGGTAAATTCCTACTTACCAGTGGGCGTTTTTCAAGTCCTAATCCTTCAGGAGCCTCCCTCACTTGGCTGCACCTAGTCCCACTACTCCAGAGGCAAACTCTTTTCTAAAACAAATTTCTTCCTATTCCATCACATCCAACACTATGCACACTCCTACATGGTTTATAGTAGGTATTAGAACTCTTTCAATTATTCAAATTTTATCCAATTTCATTCAATTACAAACTCATGTTCCATTGTCCACAAAGTCACACAGATTCTTTCTCTGTTGTAACAGCTAATATTTACGCAATGCCTATATGTTCTAAGAACTTTATTAACGAATTCTCTCATTTTCATCCTCTCTCCGAAAAAAACCCTTTGATATAATGCATCTCCATTTAAAAAGCGGGAAATTGAAGCTTAGGAAGGTTTGGTAACTTGGTCAAGATTACAGAGCCATCAAGTGGCAGGACTAGTAATCAGACCCAGAATTGTACTGCTTCCAAAATGATTTACTTTCTGGTAAACCATGAAGCACCTGTAGTATAGACAAAAAACATTTTTCAATATACCATCTCACTTACCTATTTTGTGGGTGAATGTTTTGTATTTACAAGTAGAGGGTATATGCCTGCTACTCCTTTGGATAATTTCAATAATTTAATTATTATCAACAACTCGGATTTCTACGTCAATGCAATTCAAAAATATATAATATTTAATTTGATCCACATAAAAATGTTATGGGACCCAGGCCAGAATTGTGATGTTTTACATAAAGAAACTGACACTCTGGAAGTTTGACTTTCCCAAAAAACTACACTAAGTGGGCCATAAAGCTGGAACAGATATCCAGATAGTCTGATTCCTATCTCAGGCCTCAATTTACACACACACACACACACACACACACACACACACACACACACAGCACAGGGAAAGAACATTACTAAAATGTACATAAGTGGAATCAGTTCTTGAAAAACACGCAAGAATATGTCAAAGAAAGGGCTGAGAAAAGTAAGAAGTATGAGTAAGAGGATGAGTCTGAGTTAACCCGAGGGAAGTGAAAGACCTAACGGAAGGTAGTAGGGTGACATTACAAACTTGAGGGTAGAAGAAAAAGAGGCAGAGAACTGGGAGACGAGAAACATATGTAGGACGTTTGATATATTAACATTCACTGTGATTCGTTAGAAATGCAACTCACACCTTTAAAATAAGGACCAGTTGTGAACTTAGACAATTACGTCGCGTGGAAACTACGCGTGGTTATCTCTCACCAGAATTGAGGAGCTCCTTGACCAGTAAAATATCTCCCGTGGTCAATGCTTTCTTAAATGTTTCATTCTTTTCCTCAGTGGGTAACGGTCCTTTTAATTTCTAAAAAAGCAGAAAATTAAAAAAAAAAAAAATCTTGTTATACGTATTTTCATTTCCCCTGTGGCAGGAAACAAAGTCTGGTTTTACGCACTTTTTTTTTTCTGATGAGGGACAACAGATAAAGCTTGTGAAGAATTCATGTCTAAAGTTATCTTTAAAGGGACCAGGTTATGATGGGTCGAAAGCCAAGTGAAGAGCGACACCGACAACGTAAGGAGGCGCAGTGGATGGAAAGCACATGAGCGAAACAAGAGGAACAACTCTGCAGTGTGTCCGCAGTCCCAAAGCCTGCACATCTACTGGGAAAACAAGTTCGGGGACACAGGCGAGGACGTAAGAGGTTTCACAAGGCCAGGCCTTCGAGGGCCAGGGGAGGCCGACACAAGCGCCCCGAAAACAAAGCCTCCTCTGCTACCTGAGCTGCACGGTCGAGATACCCAATCTCCCAGCCGTCATCCTCGCTGTCGCTGGTCTCGCCTCCACCGGCCACCGCCAGGCCGCGCACCGTGCGGGCCGCCACGCCCGCCGCCATGCCTTCCGGCCACTGCCTACCCACACTGCTCTGCTCGGCCAGCCCTCCGCTGGCGCCTGCGCACGGAGCAGCGCGGAGGGCTGCGCGGGAGGGCTGCGCGGGAAGACTGCGCGGGAAGACTGCGCGGGAAAGGGGATGTGCAGGGGGGGGGGTGCCTGGGCCCTTCCGCGCAGGCGCGTGGCCTCGCCTGGCACCCTTTAGCCTTCCCGAGCGCCATGGCCTTGGAAGATGGAAACCTGAGCGTCCGGCTGCGCTGCCGGGGCTGGCAGGATTGGGCCAAGCTCCTGGCCGGTGCTTCCGATGCCTTCTGGGGACTAACCTTTTATTCTTTTCAGGGTATTTGCTTGATGACGTTCTTCTTCTTTAAGGATTGCCCCATTGTAGCAGGAGCAGAAGGGGGATTTTATGCCAAGTAAGACTATGCTTTCACCCCCATCCCTTTTGGCTGCTCCCTACTAGGGTTTCCAGGTGGGAATTCCCACCCGTTCTCAGGAGTTGATTTCACTTTCCTGTTCCCGAATCCCGAGATATAAATTGTTTTCTGTTCTCCACGATGAATCATTTCCACAAAGTGATGGCCGATAGAAACTACCAACTACCTGGGCTCAAAAAGATGATTTTTCCCAGTTTCCCGACCAACTTTTTTCGGGATTTGGGAATGGAAAAGCGGAAAAAAATTTCTGAGAATGGGCGGGAATTCCCACCCGGAAACCCTAGTGATAAATAGGAAAAATGTCTAAGAATACATTGTGAGGAGTACGTTTATTTCCCATTGTGGGTATTACTGGGTTCAAGTAGCCGATTTTCCCGATTCCGACCAACTTTTCTCGGAATTCTGGAACGGGAAAGCAAAAAAAAAAAAAAATTCCTGAGAAGTGGTGGGAATTCCCACCTGGAAACCCTTCCCCCTACCAAAAGCAACGTCAAACATGTCCCCTAGGAGAGGGACTGCTATTGGTCAGAATACATCCTTCAAGAAACCGCCAGACAAATGGGAGCCCACAAAGGAGCCACGAAAATTCTTTCATTGAATTTCATGTGATTTCAGATCTCATTGTACATCTTCAGAGCATCAAAACACTTTCCCACCTAGATGGTGTCCATAAACTAAAGCAAAAATTCAGTCAAGAAAAGTGGGATTGCAAATAAATAATCTTTTTAAAAGGGAGGATTGGGGAAGAGAGTGGCTCAAAAGACTTGGGAACAAGAAACGATTTAAATTTTCAGAGAGCAAGTAAATAATAAAAACAACTCCAGGTGAAAGTGGCCCAAATTCAACTTTTCTGCATCTAACTTCTAGGTGAAATGTTTGTGACAGTGATTATCTGTGTCAGAAAAGTTGATCCATCAAGGAAAAGAAGACATGTATACACTTCAAGATGATTTGAAAGGAATGTAGCCAGACATCGTTCTTTGAAAGTTTTGCAATATTTTTTTTCTCTTAAGGAGTGTTTACTGTAAGAGTTTGAAGTTAATTACTTCAGGTACTTTCACAGATAAGTATTTTTAAGTAGTTTGGTTATTTTGGAGACACACCTGTCTTTTTAAATGCATTCATTCAATAAATGTTATGGATCTTGAGCACAGACAGACACAACTAGGTTTGAGACAACATCAAAGACAAACCAAGCTGCTTCATGGCGTTCACGTTTTAATGAAGAAAGACAATAAACAAATAAACAAACAAGACTGTTTCAGATTGTAGGTGACCCAAAGGAAACAAACCAGTGCTCAGTTTATGGGATCAAACCATTAAAATTGTTTCTAAGCTAAATCATTTACTACCAGTGGTTGTGTGCTCTTGGGCAATTTAGCTTAGCCTCTTCTGCATCAGTTCTGTAACCTGTAAAATGGTGTTAATGATAGAACCCAACATATAGGTTGTATTATTTCAAGGATTAAATACAATAGGGCCAGTCTCAATATAAGAGTTAGATAAATCTTGGCTACTGTTATTTTTATGTTTGATAGGGTAGTCAGGCCTGAGTGAAGTCACGAAAGACAACAAAGATCCAGCCATGAAAAGTGGGAAAGCAGAGCTTTCCTGGCAGAGGAGATGGTGAGTGCCAAGGTCCTAAGGCAGGGAAAAGCTTGGACACAGGCCTGGGATAGGGTGGGGTAGGTGAGGCCCCTATGGAGCAAAATGCAAGAGGCACTCACTCTCAGGGTTCTGTAAATTCTTACATTTTGCACACAGATAGCTCACTTACTTCACTTTCGTCTTTTCCCTGCTTGGACCAGAAAGGAGGCCTGAGACTGTAGTTTCAGTAAAGGAATGGGTATGTGCTGAGAGTACCTTGTAAGCCTTAAGTAAGGGGTTTGGATTTTACTTTAAGAACAATTGAACATTGAAATGTTTTTAAACTGATAATGTATATATTCGTGTGTGTGTATTAAAACACTCAAACTCTTTTGAAGAGAAAGTTTTTGGTTGGAGCATCTGGCTAAGTAGTGGTGCTATTTGCTAAGATGGTGGAAGACTGGAGAATAAACTTGAAGATAAAAAAATGAGCATCTCAAGATTAACATATTCAAAACAAAATACTCAAGTGTAGCTGTCAAGTAACCAGTTAGTTGGATGTTCAATTATGGAGCTCAGGAGAAAGACTGGTCTTGGAGATAGAAACATGAGAGTGATCCATACAGAATTGGTTTTTAAAACTTTGGGATATACCCAAAGATTTTTTTTGTTGTTTTTTTGTTTTTGGTAAATACGGGTGCTATAGACTGAATGTTTGTGTCCCACCACCCCCACAGAAATTCATGTGTTGAAACCTCATTCTCAAAATGATGGTATTTAGGAGCTGATTAGGTCATGAGAGCTCTGCCCTCATAAATGGGATTAGTGCCCTTATGAAAGAGACCCCAGAGAGCTCCCTTGCCCCTTCCACCATGTTAGGACACAACAAGAAGATGCCCTGTAAACCAGGAAATGACCTTCACCAGACATTGAATCTCCAGCATCTTCATCTCAAACTTCTCAACCTCTAGAACTGTGAGAAATAAATTTCTGTTGTTTATGAGTATAAACTGCCCAGCCTATAATATCCTATTATAGCAGCCCAAACAGACTATGATAATAAATACGATTATTCTAAAATTTATGTGGAAAGGCAAACGAACTAGATAGCTAAAACAATTCTGAAAAAGAAAACTCAAGTAGGAGAAATTCCTCTACTTGATTTTAAGACCTATTGTGTAGCTATAGTAATCAGGACTGAGTTATATTGGAGAAGGGATAGATACAGAGATCAATGGAACAGAACAGAGAACCCGGAAACAGATCCACACAAGTAAGGCAAAATGATTTTTGACAAAGGTGCAAAAGCAATTCAATGGAGAAAGGATCATCTTCAACAAATGATGCTGGACCGATTGAATATCCATAGGTAACAAAATAAAATTAACCTAACTAAATTTAATGTCTTTTCAAAAATTAAATCAAAATGGAACACAGATGTAGACAAATGTGCACAGCAGCATTATTCCTATTAGCCAAAGAGTGGAAACAACCTACAAGTCCACCAACTGATGAATGGATAAACAAAATGTGGTATACCCATACCAACTATCTTAGTTTCCTAGGACAACCATAACAAATTGCCACAAACTGGGTGACTTCTAACCACAGAAGCTTATTCTCTCACTATTCTGGAGGCCAGAAGTCTGAAATCAAAGTGTCAACAGCACCACGCTCCCTCTGAAGACTCTCGGGCAGGATCCTTCCTTGCCTCTTCATAGCTTCTGGGGGTTGCCAGCAATCCTTGGCCTCCCTTGGCTCATAGATCGATCACTTTAATCTCAGCCTCTGTATTTAGGGCTCACCCTAATTTGGTATGACTTCATCGTAACTTGATCACATCTGCAAAGACCCTATTTCCAAACAAGGTCACACTCACAGGTCTGGGTGGATAAGAATTTTGTGGGGATACTGATAGGTCACTTAGCTTAATGTTTTCAAGATCTACATTGCAACATACATCTGTATTTCATTCTTTTTCATGCTGAATAATGTGTGCTATTGATTTTAGAAGGTGATTTCAGGAGATGGCAGGACGTATTAAATGGCCAATGTGATTGTAAACTGGAGAAGTGGCAGGAAAAATGGAGAGGAGAGGATGCTTTAAAAACTTCTTGTGAATTAAAATCAATAGGCTTTGGTGACTGTGTAAGAAGGATGAGGGGGAGAAAAGAGTCAAAGCTAATATAACAAGAAAACACAAAAAGGAAAGTGTTTTGAAGAAACAGAGATAAGTTTTTTTTTCTGCACAGAAATGGTCTGAGATGCTTGAGGAATGGACGTGTCCATATAAGGCCTGGAGCTCCCCAGAGAGACCTGGGCTATCAGTTCAGCTTTAGAAATCATCTTCCTAAGAGGTAGTAATGGACATATTAAAGCAATGATATTGCTAAGGGAGAATGGATAGGATGAGGAGATCAGAGGGCCAGCAAAGGAAAGGAAGCAACAAAGGGGCCTGAGAAATAGTGACTAAAGAAGCAGGAGACCTGGAAGAGATCAATGTCTCAAAAATCTTTCACTGAATTGTACCCTAAGATGATAATAATAGCAATAATAATGATAGTACGTTCATTTTATAGTACTTCCTATATACCAGTCATGATTCGAAGGCCTTTACCTATCTTAAGTCATTTAATACTCACACAACCCTATTAAGTAAATACTACCTCAATTTTACAGAAAGGAAAATGAAGACATAGAAAAGTAAAATCACCAATCCCAATCAGGGCAGAAATTCAAAGGCAGGAAACAGCACTGCTTAGTCAATACCATCTAACACTTACGTAGCTCTACCCTGTGTGCCGACATTTTTCTAAGCATCTTACATCCATTAATTCACATAATCCTCACTATAACTTTTTGAGGTAAGTGCTAAAATTATTATCTCCATTTTCTTGAGGACACTGAAATACAGAAAGGTTATAAAAACCACCAAAATAATACAACTACAAAGCTGGATGGGCAGAATTCACCATAGGCTCTCCGGGTCCAGATGGGGCTCAAGTTTAACTCAAAAAGTATGATGCCCACAAAAGCATTCTCTGTCTTAGAAGGATACTTCTAAGTGTGTTCCACTCACACTAGAACACTGTCTCTGAAGCTCTCCTTTCCAAAGCAGATTGCGACTTCTGGCTAGTTAAACCAGACTCAGAAGAAATTTTGATTCATTTACAGGTTATTCACAAGCTTCATTCCTGAGCAGATAAGAAATCGATAATTTGGGTTTGTCTGAAGGCATTTGGGAATTCCCCCCAGGGTAACTTCCTGGAGTATGTCAGAAAACCACCCACCTAACTTTGTTAATGACTAGTGTTCTGTGTGGTAAAGCAAAGAGGGCAAGAAACCAGCTGGGTCTGAGAAATAAATATTGCTCAAGTTTAGACAGCCCCTAGTTCCTGGATGGTTTTTTGTTTTAACTTTTAAGTTTTGACTCAGACATTTAGTGATGATTAGCTGATACAGTTTATTTTACCATTACATGTGATAATGCTGTATTTTGTGGGCATCCTGTTTTAAATTTAATGCTATCACATTTTTATAATTCTTGCTTATTTTGTATAGTCATGTGTGTGGTAGTACTTTCAATAATTTGATAAAAATTCTGTTGGGATCCTTAATTCTTAATTCTGTCTGGGATCCAGTTGGTTAACTGCCTCTTTTAAAGATGATTTTGGAGGCATAAAAATAGCAAACAGATTTCTTTTCAATAATTAAAATTCATGTGTATAAGACATTCAATGGGAGAGACACACACTTTTAAAAAAATATATAGCATTAATTGATTCTACCAATATTTTTTTAGGCATGGAGGAGGAAGTTGTAAAGAAGACAGATAAGATTCTTGACCTCAGAATGTTTACACTCTAGTAAGAGAAACAAACAAATAAATATATAATTAAATATCAAGTGATTATAAGTTCTATAAAAATAAATTAATCAGGGAAAGGAGATAGAGTAATGGAAGGCAAATGGGAATTTGAAATAGGGATTTATAGAAGACCTCTCTGAAGTGTTATTCTTAGTGTGATAGAAAGTTACAAGGAACAATTGTCACCTCAATAAATTTAATTTAAAAAAAAAAGAGATTGTGGTGCATATATGCAGTGGAATATTACTCAGCCATAAAAAGAATGAAATCTTATCATTTGCAACAACATGGATGGACCTAGGGGGTATTATGTTAAGTGAAATAAGTCAGACAGAGAAAGATATATCATATGATCTTATTTACATGTGGAATCTAAAGAACAAAATAAATGAACAAACAAAATAGAAACAGTCTCATAGATACAGAGAACAAACTGATGTTTGCCAGAGGAGAGGGGAGTTGGGGGCTGGGGTGAAAAAGGTGAAAGGATTAAGAAATACAAACTGGTAGTTACAATATAGTCATGGGGATGTAAAGTACAGCATAGAGAATATAATAGTCAATAATGTTGTAACAACTATGTGCAGTGCTAGGTGGGTACTAGACTAGTTAGGGAATCACTGCACAAATTATATAAATATCTAACCACTATATTATACACCTGAAACTAATGGAAAATAGTACTGAATGTTAACTGTAACTGAAAATAATAAATAATTTTAAAAAAGAAAAAAAAAGAAAGTTACAAGGATTTAGTTTCCTATTTTAAAAGGTCATTCTGGCTGTAAAGAAACAAGACAGCAGGAGAGCAAGAGTAGAATCAGCAACACCAATTAAGAGTCCATTACAACATTCTAGGTGCTCAACCCTGCCTGTATATTAGAATCCTCTGGAGATGATTCTAGCCAGCCCCAATCTAAACCAATTATATCCAAACCTCTAGGAGAAGGGTCCAGGAGTTGGTATTTCTCAACGCTCTTGTGGTAATTTCAATATGTAACCAGGGTTGGAAATAATTGTGGAAGAAATATGTCAGGGATAGGTGTAGGCACTTATCTATATCCAGTAGAAAAATCTAAAGAACAAAAATGTTGAGGTTAATCTACTAAAACAAAAATAGATTCTTATCTGGATCTATTTTCTTCTTTAAGAAATGTGGTTGGATCAGAGAACAAAGATCTTTAAACAAAGAGGGGGGAAAATCAGGAAATTATGAACATAGGTATCAGCGAAGAAGCATTAACCAATATAATACCAAGAAGTAATGGTTAATGAAATGTTTGTATCATGGTTATTTCTTTAAATATTCTAATATGTAGCCCAGGTTTGAAATGATAGGAGGGGGATCTAGGAGGCTAGGTCTAGAGCAGTTATCCTTCGAGGTAGCTAGGAACCACGTTCAGGAGGTATATACAGAGGGTGCAAAAAAATGAATATGGGCTGGCCCGGTGGCTCAGGCGGTTAGAGCTCCGTGCTCCTGTCTCCGAAGGCTGCCGGTTCGATTCCCACATGGGCCAGTGGGCTCTCAACCACAAGGTTGCCAGTTCAATTCCTCGAGTCCCACAAGGGCTGGTGGGCTGCGCCCCCTACAACTAGCAACGGCAAGTGGATCTGGAGCTGAGCTGCGCCCTCCACAACTAAGACTGAAAGGACAACAACTTGACTTAGAAAAAATCCTGGAAGTACACACTGTTTCCCCAATAAAGTCCTATACCCCTTCCCCAATAAAAAAAAAAAAATGAATACACATTGTAAGAAAGGAAAACCGTAATTAAAAAACTGTAAACTTGTGTTAGACAGCCAACAGTGACTGCCACAAATCCGTGCTATCTTTATAAAAAACCTGCCAAGTTAGTATTGCTGTTTATCACCACTTACAAATGAGGAACTAAGACTTAGAGAAGTTATGAAAATTGATCAAGGTCAAACAACTGAAAGATGATAGAACCAGGAGTCAGATGAGGTCGTCTGTCTCCAGAGTCTACCCTCTTCTCAGCCACTCCACTACTGTATGGACATAAGTCTCAGATTTAACATCATACCTTCTAGTGTGAGTGATCATTCACATAACTTCCTACCGTTCTCACGGGTGACACATTGTTTATTATAATAGACAAAGTATTACCTAAAAATTCAATAAATATTTGCTATTCCTCTTGTATTTTCTTATTTAACCAATAATCATTACCTCAAATTTGTAAAGGTACTCTTTCAAAGAATTCTAAGTAATTTCATACATATTTTCATACCTGTGATTTTTTCATAAATCCTGTGAAAAATAGACAGAGATAAGTAAGATATCTTGCGTTTGATAACTGGGAATACTAGATCAAGATTGTGTCAAAGAGATCTGAGACCTAAACTCAGATTTGCATAGGGCCAGGCCATTCTCACTTCATTAGACACCTACAGAAAAATCTAAACCAGTGTTTCCTACATAGAAAAAGCTTAAAACTTTAAAGTTGAGCATATAAATAGATCCTAATTTTTTTCTTAACTATGATCTCTGAAGTACTATATTTTGTGAAAGCTAGTCACATTGGTTACTTAAAATTTTGACTCATTTATGGCTCTATTTATTATAATGTGTTACACAAGTAATTATAAATTCTATGCAGGAAATGAATTGTACACTTTGTTGTTGTTGCTTGAAAGAAATTAAAAGCTCACTGATATCATTTATGCAAAGTATTTTTTCTGTTGGAATTAATCTTTTCTTTTGTTTCTTATAATGAAATTAAATAATTTTCTTCCCTAATAATTTTTTTTATTATAATAGGCAACCTTCATTTTTTAAATTTTGATAGTGTTTTGTAAATAAACAAAATTGAGATGATTATTCCCCTTTAGTAGATTTCTTGTTTACGTACAATTCAAATAGCTTTATTTTTCAGTGTTGCAAGGATATGGAAGATGTCATTTAATTCTAGAAAATGAATTTATTCCATCATTGCTGCCATTCAATGCTCACAAAACAGTTGTTATGAACTTATGGAAAATGGTCTCTTGTACATATTTTTATTTTTAAAAAGTTTACATTTATTTATATGTAACAGTAATTTAAGCTAACTCTAACCTGCATGTTATTTGGTTAAGCTATATTTGGAATTGTCACAATGAAATAGACAGGTGGTATAGATGGAATTTTTTTGCCCTCCAAGAAAAATTTCAGAAATGTATCTCTCATATTTTGTTATTTGGAGAATAAACAGATCCTCACATGGGGGCTATTTGAATGGTATTTATTATATTTTGAGAAAGAAGCAGCTGTCTATTTGTTGTGACCTTGCTTTATGGCAATGTCTTTTCTTATGTTGTACAAATCTGTAATACACCATGTACATATCACATTATATGTTCACCCCAGACCTATGTGAGTCACTAATATGTGATGAGCTAAAGAATAGATTTTCTGGAGCTTCATAGTTTATGGTGAGTGTTATGAGCAGATAAACTGAAGGCAACATGGCAACAAAGAAAGCATATTTAAGGTGGAAATGGAATTACCATTGAGCACCTACAATATGTAGTGTCTATTTCATGCTATTTTATTTAAGTTGGAAAATCACCCTGAGAATTATGTGTCAGCCCAATTTTGCTTGAGCAAACTGAGTCTCGGAAAGTTTTAGTACCTTGACCAGAATCACTAAGTCTAAGCTTGGATTTGAACACAGATCTCTTTTGTTTCACAGCTATCCAAATATTGTCTAACACCAAAATAGGGTTTGAGGAATGCAGAGAAGGAATATTTACTCATATGTTATAAATGTATTTATTACAGTTTAAAATCTCATGTGTTGGAGTATAGTCATTTTATCAAATTCTCCTTTTTTAGAAAGCAAAAATGAACTATTATTTGATGGTTGAAGGTACATAAAAGGTCATGTTAAACTCAATTAATGTGTTAATGGGAGTGGCCTGAAGAGTCAGACTGCAGGACCAACCTGGTGGTATGTAGTAAAGAATGCAATAGAGTAATAGTCATGGGGATGTGAAATACAGTATAGGGAATATAATCAATAATGTTTTGTAAAGATCATGTATGGTGCCAGATGGGTACTGGAATTATCAGGGGGGATCACTTCTTAGATTGTGTAGATGCCTGACCACTCCGCAATACACCAAAGCTGATGTAGAATAATATTGAATGTCATCTATAACTAGGTAGGTAGGTAGATAGATAGATAGATAGATAGATAGATAGATAGATATTCACAGGGAATATAGTTAATTGTATTGTAACAATTATATATGATGTCAGATGGGTAGTAGACTTTGGGGGGTTATCACTTTGTGAGGTGTGTAAATGTCTAATCATTATAATGTCTTGTACACTTGAAACTAATACTATAAAAATGAAGTTAATTTTTTTTTGAAAAAAGAATGCAACAGAGGAAAGTGATTGGACCAAGGGAGCATGGAGGTGATGGCGGTGGTGGAAGAATGATGAGGTGAAAGGCTAAGGAGGAAAATGTCCTAACTGTAGGAAAATCCCAAGAATGGCCCAAACTTGAATTAGGAGTTAGCAACAGTGGGTGGAAGAGGGTGGTGAATTTAATCCAGTGGGCAAAACACAACAAAAGGCAAGTAGAGACAAGAGATGTCCCTCAAGGACAGAACAACAGAATGGTGGCAGCTTCTTCTAATCTGGCAGGTGTGTCCCAACAAATCAGAGGGTCAATAACCCTGCAAAGTGCCCCTCCATTTTTGATCCCCTGCTGCACACATCACTTCTTCTTGTCACCCTGCTGTGCTCATCTCACACCACTCTCCTCTTGCTAGTTTCTCTCCTGGCTTTTCTTTACATGCATAGATTCTTTTCTGACATAAGTCCTTTGTTGTATCTGTCCCTTCTGTCTCAAATGCTTTCCTCAAGATATCCACTAAACTAATTTTTCACCTCTTTCATGTTTTTGCTTAAATTTTAACTTCTTCCTAAGGTTTATCATGACCATGCTGTTTTTATTGATGTATCAGGTGTGATAAAAAAAACTACAGTGAATGTTTACATTTAAAAAATTATGGTAAAAGACACATTGCCACTAATCCTCCCCAAAATACTCCTCCTTGCTTTGATCACACTTATCCCATCCTCCTTGCCACTTTCTGAAGCAGTTCTGGAAGTCCTCTTTCATGAGTGTCTTTACTTCATCCTCTATCATGACAACACTCCGTATCACACATCATTTCTGGTACGGCAATTTCTGTCAAATGAAAACATTACGGTGTGTCCTCATCCACTTTATTCACCGGATCTGGCACCATGTGACTTCTGGTTCTTCCTCAAAGTCAAAATGACCACGAAAGGTAAACATTTTGAATTGATTCAGGACATTAAGGCAGCCAGCCACAACAGTGCAACTAAAGACACTCATGAAAGAGAACTTCCAGAACTGCTTCAGAAAGTGGCAAGAATGAGGAGATATGTATTTGAAGCAAGAGGGAGTAGTATGAGGGGATTAATCCAATGTCTCTTTTACTGTAATCAATTTTTAAAATTTAAACATTCACCCTATTTTGTGATCACACCTCATAATTAACATATAACATTGTATTAGTTTTATGGTCATAAGATAATAATTTCATATACTTGTATGTGTATATTAAGAAATAATACCATGTTTCCCTGAAAAGAAGACCTAACAGGAAAATAAGCCCTAGCATGATTTTTCAGGATGACATCCCCTGAACATAAGCCCTAATGCATCTTTTGGAGCAAACCTTAATATATAAGACCCGGTCTTATTTTCAGGGAAACACAGTACTACAATAAGTTTAGGTACCATCCAATACCACACATAATTGCAGTATTTTTAAATGATGATAATTTTTAAGATCTACTGTCTTTGAACTTTCAAACATACATTACAGTATTGTCAACTATAGTAATCATGCTGGACATTACATGCACACCCTATTTAATACTTCAACCTGCTCCTTCACCCTCTGACATGCTTTACCCCACTCTGTTTTGTTTTATTCCATAGCAGTTACCATCTTCTAATATACTACAGTATGTTATTTTCTTATTTACTGTGTTTGTCTCCTACTTGAGTAGAAGCTCCTACACCAGGCATTTGTTTTATTCCATGACATATCTTAAGAACCTAGAATAATGCTCCAGGCAAGCTGACTGAAGCTTATGCCACATATGTCATCCCTGAAACTGTGCCTATAAGCTAGTGAAACATGCCCAACATCAATAAAAAAATGACAGAGCAGTCATTCCTAGGGGTCTATTGCTATTCTTCTTTAGCTAACTCTCACTACCCGCTTCCCACCTTGTAGAACCTGAATCTTGTGCTGCTCATGTCTCCTAACCGCCCCCCCAAGTTTCTCATATGTCCTCACAGACAAGTTTGGTCAGCTATGGCACTGGTTCAACCATTTTTTCTTCCCATTCTAGTTGTCTTCTTCTGAGTGCTGCTGAGTGTCGCGACTTCTACTGGTTATTCCATATCTTGTGGGCAAAGCTGTTGCTTTCATGAGAATCACAGCACCCACCCCACCACTGGCTTTCCCACTGAGTGCACCACTGAGTCACTGAAGACTTGGTGATTACAGACATGTAAAAACAGGCAAGAATACTTCTATTGTGTAATGCTCTGTTGGAAGGGGACTCCCAAATATTTCCTTACTTGTAGAGCTTTGCCAAGCACCATGTCCTATTGAAAGAAACTGTTCTATTCTTCCAATCACTGCTGCCTTCCAGCTACTTAGTATTTTAAAAATCATTTATTGATTGATCAGCCCCAGCTCAACTGCTGTTGGTATAAGCATCTTTTAAATTCTAAAAAGTCTTGAAAGATAAATGTTATTCTTCCCAATTTCCTAGATAAGGAACACAAGGTCAGAGAGTTTAGATGCATCCCAAGGGTTGTATAACTGGGAGCCACGTGGTGGGATCAAAATCTTACCCACTGGACCCTGGAGCCCATGTTGATGCTGCAACTGGATCCATTTGCCCTGCTGGTCATTCCACCTTCCAGCTGATATGACTGTGGGCTGATAACATGGTGCATTGCTCTCTCCTGGGAGACTATGATTCCTCCCATCACTGCCAGCAGATCTTGGCCAATGACTGAATTATAGGAGTTACAGAAGGCTGACCATTTGCTTCAAGGTGAGGTTAATTCTGCAGTGCAGTTGGTGCTCCAAAGCCTCCTTGTGGGAGCAAAGTGACATTGTCTCCATGGGAGCCACGTTCTTGCTTCTCTGACCTATCCTATGTCTTCCACTTTGGGAAGTTAACCTCCGTAAAATCATCTCAGGCTGTTCTTGGAAACCTAACCTAAGCCAGTCCCCTAATCCCATTTTCTAATCACCACAATACATTGCCTTCTTTTTTTATTGGACCAAGACAATTTTCTCAGTTCTCTCTTTCCTTAGTATAAATTCTCCCCAGAAGTTTCTTCGATTGCTCATGTAAATGGGTAGGACAGTAGACAGAATCCCCATGATGAATGCATCTTGTGATCAGGCTCAGTTGCTCTTATACTATGTTCTTTACACTGAGAGTATTTTAAAGCCAAACATAATAAGTTTTTGTAATCAGCCGTGTGAACTGCTAGCCCAGGGACGTCCAGTGGAAACTTAACAATGCATTTCTTTGGGAAGAATTAAGATAAATATTTTGCTTATTTTTTTCTGTTAATGAAAATTCCATCACTAAAATCAAAATTGGAATAGTTTCGGATAACAGAAAACTATTATCCTAGAAGAGAATACATTTTCTCTATTTCAGATTATTAGGGGGTTTTTGCCTTTAGCTTTTCAGGTGCCTGTTAAGCACTGAAAGTAAAATAGTTTTTGTGAAGCAGATTGCATGTACATCCAGGATTTTAAAATGCATATATAGTAACAAGGATCAATGTCTGACGAGGAATTGTAAATACTAAAGAATAGTGAGCTACAAAATAATTTGGCTAGGTGGTTCTCATGAAGGACTTCATTTTCCCAAGCACACGTGATTGTACTACCATTGGCTGTCTAAAATGTATATCTTAATCATTACAAATCACTTCTGTGTAATCAATCCACACAAAGCATTCCAAAGGAGGTCCTTTTTGATTACAGATTGCTTGCTTTTACTTCAAGGTCAGGGAAGCTGGTAGAATTTGTAATGAATGGTGTAACTGTTGAATGTTTAAGCAAACAATCTATTTGGGGATGAATAGTATAATTCATTCCACCCCATCACAAAGAGTTCAATGAAATGATAAATAGCTATTTGAAAAAGAGGAACAAGTATATGTAACTTATTAACATTAGAAAAATACCTTTGACAAAGTTTCCTTCTCCTGGCTGTGCCCCACCAATCCCACGCATACCTCAACACACACACACACACACACACACACACACACACACACACACAAGAAACTATTTCTTAAGACACACTTTAGAGTTGGAGAAAAAGTTTTGTTTTATTTAAAACCTAACTTAGAAACCAATGACAAAGAATTGGGACAGTTACTTATTTAAAAAGAAAAATTTGGTGGCTGGCTCTCTCAGTAAGAAGTATTGATGTTAATTTAAAATATTTATAAGTCAAGCCTTATAGTTTACAATCACAAAACAAATGTTTTCTGAACTTATGCAAAATCCATGATCCAGGTTTTCCATTCTAGATATTTCTAAAAGAGCTGCAAAATCCAAATGTTCCTTGAGAATAGAATGGATAAATGTATCAATAATATGTATACAATGGGATACTATAAAGCAACGAAAATTAGTGGACTACTTTTACGTACAGTAATGTGGATAAATCCCACAAACAAAATTTGAGTGAAAGAAGCCAGACGCTAAAGAGAAAATACTGGAGAGTTCTCCTTACATGAAATTCAAAAGCAGACAATCAAATCTATGGTGGTAGAAGTCAGAATAGTTTCTTTGGGGAGGAGGTAAGATTGAGAGGTGACAAAAGGGAGGCTTTTGTTTTACTAGTGTGCTCTGTTTCTTGATCTAGTGGTAATTCATTGGGTGTATTCCTTTTGTGAAACTTCATCAAGCTGTATGCGTATTAATTGTATACTGTTCTGTATGAATATTAAATTTCAAAAAATTTGACTTAAAAAAACACACATTGCCATAAATGGGTGTAAAAATTCCAGTTACCTAAAATGCATGGTTGTCATATTGTGTGATTAATAAGTCGGAATTTTCATAGTAAGCACAATAGGAATCCTAGATATTGAAACTTATGTTGTGCACACCAAATTAAATCTGTATAGAGAAAGTCTGAAAATATGGAGAGGCAGTCATATCCCAGTTCTCTTCCCCAAGCAAAATAATTCTAGATCATCACTTTTTGAGAGCAAGAGCTGGGCAATAAATGAGCCAATCACAAACCCAAATGTGCATTATTCTGGGGTTTTATAACATATGTGAAGAACTCAGTGTAGATCTGGTATACAATAAGCACTCCATGAAGACACTGTTAATTTTTTTTTTTTTTGGTGCTTGCATCACACCGCAGACTTATTTTGAGTTTGCTAATGACTAAAACATTCAAGGCCATTTCACAAATGATACCACTACGAACGTCATGCTTGTGCAACTTTCGGACCAATGTAGTAATTCCTGTATTATTTTAACCTGGTAGAATTGTTTAGTGTCCATTCTGTTGCGATCTTTATGGGTTGGGATTCACTATTCTTCATTCTCAGCACTGATGGGAATGTTACTAGAAGGACTAGAGAGAAAGCCCTGCAGACAATCCTGGCCCACAGTGTTCCAGTAATCAGACCCCTTTGGATATGGCCATTTAATCAATCAGGAATATTGCAAATGAACGCTCATTCAGTCCATGTTTGATTTTTCTGTAAGGATGTAAGGATAGAAATGACAAAAAATATCTCTCATTGTGACATTTTTGGATGTTTGTATTCTTATTTTAACATGGTTATTTACCTGAACAGTGTTCAAGTGAAATATTTCCAAGTACCAAACATTATTTTTTTACTCCAATCTTAACTCAAATATAAGAGGCAGAATTATATGATGCAAATTAATCTGGTCTATGAAAAATGTTATAATACTATACATTTCTTATATAGTGTTTTTTTAGTCTGTTGGCGGGAAGCTTCCTTAGTTTTCACTTTTTTTTTCTTTCTTAGTTTTCACTTTTCTCTTTTCTGCCAGCAGAGGGCAGGTAAGGAAGAGAGAAGAAAAGAAAGGCATCTCTTCCTGGTCTTGATTCAAACTCTTTCAAGACTTCTCTGAAATGTTTACAGAGCAGGTTATTTTGCTTTTTCTCTAATTATTCTATTTTGAAAATAATTTATCTAAATATAAATTTTAATTTTTATGGATATATTTGGCTTAATTAATGAATTTCAAATTAAATTAGTACTTTGAATTTTTAATCAAGTTTATAAATCAGTGATATATTGACAAATATAAATATTATCTATATTTTGAAATGATCTGTCTAGAATGTTCTGTCTTATTTTGGGTAATCCTGATTAGTTAGACTCCTTTTGTATTGGTTTTCCAATTCAATTATGAATATGTTCATGTGTATATTTTCCATGCGTATCTTAATGCAGACGTTTGGTCATTACTTCAATATGCAGAGTTGTTAAGCATAGTTTGCAGTTTTATTAATCAAGTAAATCTTTAAAACAATTGAAAGAAACTCAAGTGCACGTGAATGGAGATTTTTTTTTTTTTTCATTTTTGCAGTAGTGTATTCCACAGGAATGTTCAAAGACAGTTTTGGTAAGTACATTAGATGTTTTCTCTTGCAACTTTAAATTTGGTAAGTACATTAGATGTTTTCTCTTGCAACTTTAACTTTAAAATTCTTTAAAATTGTGTAATAAAACATCTTTTTCAAAGCATTACATGTATGATACACTATGTAATTTTACAGTTCAGAGCAGCTTGCATATAACCTTCGCTAAATCAAAAGTCCACGGGCAGCTTGCGTTTTTGCCTTCTCCACTTGAATAATGCCATTGTTCTGAAAGTCGAAGGTCAGGGAGAAACTGAATAGTTCTATCTTTGGGACGATAACTCTCCATACTGCTTATTCCACGTGTTAGGAATTTCTTCTTTCCTTTTCTCACTGTAAACCTCATCTGAAGAATTCTTTTTTTTTTTTAACTGTCAAGCAAAGTTATACAGTGCTTAGAACACTACTGGCACATAGTGAGTGCTTTGTAAGTGTCAACTATTATTACAAAGTCATATACTTATTTTGAGTTTAATCCGTTTATTGAACTAGCCTGGGGAATCCCGTACAGTGGAAAAAAACTGATTTTTCAATAAAAGCATAAACTAGAAAAATAATCTCATTCTCGAAAATGCTAATTCTAGTCTTCATTTATTTAATGGAAAGGAAAACCTTGACTTGAGTGACTCTTAACAATAAATTTATTGAGCAAGTGGGAGCACTAATGTTTGTCACTTAGTTGTCTTAGATAAATGCTTCCTGGTATTGTGAATGAATATTGAATTTCCTGACTATGTGTAATGAGTATGTGATAGGATAAGATCTAGGTCTCTTAAAGGGACCAAGCTGGATGAGGAAGAAAACTTTTACTTTTGATGAGGAAACCCCCTGGTCTTAATAAAGAGTATTTCAAAAGA
This sequence comes from Rhinolophus hipposideros, assembly GCF_964194185.1. Classification (NCBI taxonomy): domain Eukaryota; kingdom Metazoa; phylum Chordata; class Mammalia; order Chiroptera; family Rhinolophidae; genus Rhinolophus; species Rhinolophus hipposideros. The sequence goes on from NC_138071.1 coordinate 4,979,839, forward strand.
CTGAACAAAAGAGAACTTCTGATCACTCCCCAAAGGAAGGTAAGGTTACAGCTTGGGAAACAGATGAAGGAAGATTACCAGGAAGGGGGCTTCAGGACTGAGGAAAAAGGAAATTCTGCGGGTTGGGCAACGAGTGAAGAGTCTTCAGGCTTCGGGTTGCGTGACAAACTCCTCACTGATCTCCCATACCGTCTTTTCCTGTTCACTAGGCCACAGTGCATATTTATTACAGTTTTAACTTCTTAAAATGTAGTGCAGTGATGTTACTTCCTTGTTCAAAACCCCAGACTCACTTTGTTTTGCCAACATTGGTAGGAGAAGGACTCCTTACCTGGCCATTTGTGGCTCTGAATTATGTGGTCCCAACCTGATTTTCCATATTCACTTCCTCCTCCACTTTTCACACAGCAGTCAAATGGTGCTGTTCCTAAACACAGCCCTTTCTGCTCCTGGCTTCCTCACTCACCTCTGACCGTCGAAGGTCCTCGTCTTTCAGGATCCACCTTCAATGACACCTCCTCTTGAAGATGCTCTCATTCTTAACTCAAAATGATCTTCGGTGCCATTGAATCTCATGGCTCTTTGCATTTCTAGAATGGCCCTCATCTTATTCTGTTATCTATAATAGATATTTCTGTATTTGTTTCTATTTTTCCTGCTGACGAGAAGCTCATGGAGAGCAGGGAATCTTGCCCCAGAGAGTAGCATGGCGCCTTGCAGCTGGCAGAGCCTGGCAGCTATTCAGAGGGGCCAGGGCCATTGCATTGTTCAAGGTATTTCGTATATTAAAAACTGAAGAAATGCCAAGTTTACAAAATTGTTGTCCAGTTTAAATGTTACATTAGACAAATGAAAATGATTAAAGCACGTACATGCCCATAACAATCCCCAAAGTAATTGTGCTGTTTGTAAGATAATCATAGGATTTCTTTTTAAAATTAAAAAAACCTTCAATTACAGTTGATATTCAATATTATTTTATATTAGTTTCAGGTGTACAGCACAGTGGTTGGACATTTATATAATTTATGCAGTAATCACCCCGATTAGTCTAGTACCATCTGGCACTATACATACTTATTACCTTATTATTGACTATATTCTCTATGCTGTACTGTACATCCCCTTGAGTGTCTTGTAACTACCAATTTGTACTTCTTAATCCTTTCACCTTTTCACCCGTCCCCCTAACCCCCATCCCATCTGGCAACCATCAGTTTATTCTCTGTATCTATGAATCTGTTTCTCTTTTGTTTCTTCATTTATTTTGTTTTTTAGATTCCACATATAAGTGAAATCACATGGTATTTGACTTGCTCTGTCTGACTTATTTCACTTAGCATAATACCTTCTAGGTCCATCCATGTAGTTGCAAATAATAAGATTTCATTCTTTTTATGGCCAAGTAATATTCCATTTTATATATATATACACACACACACACACACACACACAAAAGGTGCCAAAAAATGTATACACATTTTAAGAAAGTATTAAAATTGTAATACTCAATATATATCGATAACAAAAGATGAATACAAGTCACGTTTGACCTCTGCAATTACAAGAGGTGCTCAAAGTGGTGACCATCAGCATAATTTTAATACAGTTTTTTCCTTTCTTAAAATGTATACACATTTTTTGTCACCCTGTATGTAGCAATTCTTTATCCACTCATCTATTGATTGGCACTTAGTTTGCTTCCACTTCTTGGCTATTGTAAATAATGCTGCAGTGAACATAAGGATGTATATAGCTTTTCGAATTAGTATTTTGGATTTCTTTGGATAAATACTCAGAAGTGGAATTGCTGGGTCACAAAGTAGTTCTATTTTTAATTTTTTGAGGAACATCCATACTGTTTTCCACAGTGGCTGCACCAATTTGCAATCCCACCAACATAGCATGAGGGTTCCATTTTCTCTGCATCCTTACCAATACTTGTTGTTTGTTGCTTTATTAATGATGACCATTCTGACAGGTATGAGGTGATATCTCATTGTGGTTTTAATTTGCATTTCTCTGATGATTAGTGACGTTGAGCAGTTTTTCATACGTCTATTGACCATGTGTATGACCTCTTTGGAAAAATGTCTATTCAGGTCCTCTGTCCATTTTTTAACTGGATTATTTATGTTTTTGGTGTTGAGTTGTATGAGTTCTTTATAAATTCTGGGTATTAAAGCTTTATCACATGTATCATTGGTGAATATCTCCTCCCATTCAGTAGTCTGTCTTTTCATTTTATTGATGGGTCCTTTGCTGTGCAAAAAATTTTTAGTTTGATGTAGTCCCTTTTTTTTCCGTCTTTTGTTTCCCTTGCCCAAGGAAATATATCAATAAAAATATTACTAAAAGCAATGTCAGGGAGTACTGCCTATGTTTCTTCTAGGAGTTTTATGGTTTGGGGTCTTATATTTAAGTCTTTAATCCAATTTGAGTTTGCACCTTCTTACACTACCTACAAAGATAATCACAGGATTTTTAAAACATCTAACTCACAATACACTTCAGCTGATATGGTCTCGTAACTGGACAAAAGTTTAACATTGTTTAGTGACTGTTTTCTTTTAGTCTTGTCAGCATATCTCTGGGACTGCGCATTACCTCAGGCCTTGACCAAAGCACCCTGCAACTTTCTGTGTGAAGTGCCCTCACACATGGTGGACACCTGATAAATATTCACTGATGTGAGTTAAATTTAATTATACGACCAATATGCTGTATATAAATATAATGCATGAATTCATGGTTTTTTTTTGTGGTCAGAATTGTTATGTAGAAATAAGATTGAAAGTTAATGTTAACTTCTAATTTAATGCCTACACACTTGTCAGATCACTGGGGAAGAGAAAAAAATACTCATTCTTACTGACTGACTGGTTAACTTCATGTGACTGTGAGACATATAAAGAGAATTGTATTGTCTGTAACTCTCCTGATTTAGTAATGAGGATGAACATTTGATGAGAATTAGCAAGATTTATTTCTTCAAACTAGGCTAGAGACAAAAAATAATGAAGATTCCAAAAATATTTAGAATTCATTGCCATATAGGTTAAAGTTGGTATCAATACTAAATCATTCTCTGCTACTAGACAATATGGTTTAAATTGCCTAGTTATAGATGCTCCACTTTGAGGTGCCTAAATATATGAACTGCAGATCTGTGTCAGTCTCCTTCTAATAGAGTACATAGAAATAAGGCACACTTAGAAGCATGCACTCATTATTAGAATTACTATTGTTTATTTTTTGAAATGTATGTATTTAGATATCCCTTTCTGATAAAATCTCATTCTCTTAGGCTAATTAGTAGAATGATGTATTTCAAGTCCTACTTTGCTAAATTAATATGGATGAAATCTTTTCTAGAAAATTATTTTATAGTGAAAAAGACCAGTTACTTGTGATAATTCTGTAATAAAAAATAAAATTTAGTTATTTAAACAGTAAGTATAAACCTTTCCTCTTAATCCTATACAACTGAGGGATTTGACATACTCCCATAAATACTATTAGTGGTACAAGTAGCAGGGAGGAAGATGGATTGGGAACTAGGAATGATGAAGTTAGAATTAATTAATTTATACTTCTCTATCAGCATCATTCCTCAGACAGATAATTAAATATATGACAACTTAAAAGATAAGAGTTTGTCAGATTTATTAATTAATTTATTGAAAAATATTAACTTATTTACACTTATTTAAACTTTACTATCATTAAAAACATTTAAAATCTATGATAGCACTAAAGATTTTTAATGACTGGAAGTAAATTGTAATATGAATAATAACCCATACTGGTATGTCTTTCATATTCTCATTTTTCACCTATATATTTTAAATTTATCAAAAGTTAAAAGCATTCTGTGAAACTACAATTTGTTTTTAAATATAGCACATGAAAACATTTAAATGAATCCCAATGTAACTTAAATTTAGGGAAACTAAGTATTGATATGGAAATGTTATCAATGTAGGGTTTTATGGAAAAAAATTGAAGATAGTTCTATAAAACCTAAGGATGAATGTCAAGAGGACAGTTTGCACATACAAAAATATACCTGAAAGGATAGTTCTTGTAATGACCAGCACTTTCCAGTTGAGTAGGCACATATATGGCCAACAGGCATCTGAAAATACACATTTATTTGTGTACAAAACTCTGTTAATTATATAGTTGTGAAACATGCAGCATAGTCCCAACCATTTCAAAGAACAAGAATTTAAAATTTGTCTTATTTTTAAAAACTGTAAGTTTTTATACAATGTTACAAAACAAAACCCAGTATGTGCCCTTATTTACAGATAACCACATGGAATTACATGTTCGGTGCAAGAAAATTTCCATTACTCTCCAAACACATAATGTCACCTTTACCCTTTCTGCCAACCACAGGGCCTAGACATTGGTTTGAACTCTGGCCTGAATTTTTGGATGGGAGGTGCCCCAGCAAACCGGGCTTCTTCTGAGTGTGGGAAGGGTAAGAAGAGGGTATTTCTCCTTAATTCTCTCTTTTCTTACCCTTTGCTCTGTAGTATGGACCTCTTGGGGCTGACGGGAACAACCAGACAGAGTCTCCTTTGCTAAATGTCAAAAATCTGTGTGATATTAAGAAGCCAGTTGAAATTTCCAGTTCAAATTATTTCACTCGTGTTAAGAGCAAAAACTTAAATTTTTTCTCAGTTTAAGGTCTCTTGTTAAAAATATAAAGAAAAGTAATTCTACAGTTTTCTATTCTCAACGATTTTAGTTCACTGGATGACATTTTACCCCACACCAATGTAGTGAAATAGAGTGGTTTTGAGGATCAGTTAGATCTGATTCAAAATCACAGTTCCTACTAGATATAAGGCTACATAGATAAGTATGTTCAAGATTATTTTGTGTCCATTTTCCTCAAAAGTAAAATGATACAGTAATAATTATCTCATAAGGATATTGAGAAAATTAAATGGGGGGAAACACGTAAAAGGCTTAGCACATTAGGGACTTAGTACTAATTAGTTTCCTGTGTTTAGTTTATCCCGGATGCACAGTGGGTTTGACTCAGATTGAAAAACAAAACAGGAACAATCAAGTGAAGAAACAAAACAAAACATGTTTTATACCTCAATGTCTTCAAATATTTCTTGTTCCACAAAGAAAAATATTTTATTTTTTAAAGCATATGTAACTATATATTTTCCAATAGAGGTGTAAAAGCTATGGCTGGACAGCTTCAACTATTTACAAAATACTTTTTTTGAGTCAAATGTGAGAGCTCTTTGTTAGTTCATAGTAATCTTATGTAAAATTTATAGCTGAAAGTCAGTAATGCTAAATGTAGAAAAATGAGAGAGAAAAGTGAGTAGAGAGATGGAAAGAGAAACACACAGGGAGAATATAATTATATAAATAAATAATATTCCTAGGGAAAGTAAACAATAGAACCTTAAAATTGAATTTATTTTAATGCAATATATATTTTTTTAGAATCTAAATTTTTTTTTACATAATCCAGTTTCCAGTTATACATGTATAGTGGTTTCAGAATTGTTAACCTGTACCCCTATGGGATACAACTTTATCAACTAGAGGAGTGCTTCTGTTTTTAGTTTTACAGATTTCACTTATTTCCAAAGCTAGTTTGTCCAGAACCTTCTCACTCCTTTCAGTGAGGTTGTTTCATGCTTGTAATACCATTAGATTCTCTTGTCACATTCTGAATTCTGTCCTGGAGTTCCCCTCAATCTTTGAAATATGTCACCACTCTGTGGCCAAATTCACTTTTATTTTTAAGTCATATGACTCTCATAGTGAGTAGTTAATATTACTTTGCAACTTTGGTATGGTTGATAAATTCCATCTTAATACTAGTTACCAGTCATTGAATAGCTGCATCCCAGTTTGATGGTCTTGAGTTGGCAAAAGAACATGAAGATTTTAATTTTCTTGTGAGCTTTCTTGAGATTAAGAGACTTAATAGTTTTGTTTTGTTTTTATTTATTTTAAAGAAATATTCATTGACTATTGCTTTGTACATGACTTATTTCCCCCTGGGGGTAGAAAGACTTTTTAAGGACATAGAGTAACCCAATTTGAAGCCAGTTTTCCAGACTTATGCAGTTCATGCCCTAAGCCCTAGATCTTATGGTCACCCATGCAAGTGAAATCATTAACTGAGAAAAATAAATACTAAGAGTATTAATTTTGAAAATGTTAAACATGAGATAAAAAGGTCTGACTGGTTATGAGATATTAAATATTAAAGATCGTTAAAGTTCAAATTGTTAGTATTTTGTTGTTGCATGGAAAATGTGCCAAAGATCAGTAAAATTATTTTTATTTTTAAAGTAAAAATTGTATTTTAAAATAATTTTAGATTTACAGAAAAAATTTAAAGATACTACAGAAAGGTCCTATGTACCCCATACTCAATTTCTCCTATTAACATCCTACATTAGTATGGTACATTTGTCACAATTAATGAATCAATATTGATTTATTATTATTAACTGAAGTCCATGCTTATCACATTTCCCAAGTCTTTAACCTAATGATCTTTTTCTATTCCTCGATCTCATCTAAGATAGCGCATTATATTTAGTCCTATCTGCTTAGGCTCCTCTTGGCTGTGATAGCTTCTAAGATTTAAAAACTCGACAGTTTTTTTTTCATTTTTTATATAATTTATTTATTTGTCAGTTTATAGTATCTAATTTTTTATTATTAGATTCAGGTTTTATTAGATTCAATTATATTAGATTATATTCATTATACTATATTAGATTATATATTAGATTATATAGATTATATTAGATTATATTCAATTATATTAGATTCAATTATGTTCAATTTTATTATAGTCAATTAATAGATCCAATTATACACCTCACAAAGTAATAACACCTTTTTATTACCCATCTGACAGTATATATAACTATGAGAATATTATTGACTATATTCCCTATGCTGTACTATGTATCCCTGTGACTATTTTTTAAAAATTACTGTTGACATTCAATATTACTTTATATTAGTTTCAGGTGTGCAGCCTAGTGGTTAGACATTTATATAATTTATGAAGTGAGTCCCCCAATAAGTCTAGTACTCAACCTGGTACACTACATAGTTCTTACAATATTATTGACTATATTCCTGTACTTTACACCTCCATGACTCATTTGTAACTACCAATTTTCACTTTTTAATCCCATCACCCTTCTCACTCAGAGCCTCAACCCCCTTCTCACCTGCCAACCATCAGTCTGTTCTCTGCATTGATGTATCCTTCTCTGTTAATTTATTTTGTTCTTTAGATTCCACATATGAGATCATATGGTATTTGTCTTTCTCTGTCTGACTTATTTTACTTAGCATTATATCTCCTAGGTCCATCCACGTTGTTGCAAATTATAAGATTTCAATCTTTTTCATGGCTGAGTAATATTCCACTGTATTTATGTACCATGTCTTTATCCAGTCCTCTATTGATGGACATTTTGATTGTTTCCATATCTTGGCTATTGTAAATAATGCTCCAGTGAACATAGGGGTGGATGTATTTTCCAAATAGAGTTTTGTATTTCTTTGAATAAATTCCAGGAATGGAATTGCTGGGTCATAAGATATTTCCATTTTTAATTTTTTGAGGAACTTCCATACTGTTTTCCGTAGTGGCTTCACCAATTTGCACTCCCACCAGCAGTGCATGAGGGTTCACACCCTTGCCAGCACTTGTTGTTTGTTGATTTATTGATGATAGCCATTCTAATAGGTGTGAGGTGATATGTCATTGTGGTTTTAATTTGCATTTCTCTGATGATTAGTAACATGAAACACCTTTTCATATGTTTTTGGCCATGCGTATGTCTTCTTTGGACAAATGTCTATTCGGGTCCTCTGCCCATTTTTTAATTGGATTGTTTGCTTTTTGTGTTGGTGTTGTATGAATGTATACATTTCGGTTATTAATCCCTTGTTGAATGTATTATTGGTGAACATCTTCTCCCATTCAGTAGGTTGTCTGTTCATTTTGTTGATGGTTTCCTTTGCTGTGCAAAACTTTTTTAGTTTGATGTAGTCCCATTGATTTCTTTTGGACCTCGATAGTTTTGATGAGTATTGTTCAGATATTTTGTACAATGCCTGTCAACTGAGATTTGTCTAATGTTTTTGAGATTAAACTATGGTTATGAGTTTTGGGGAAAAGGATCACAGAGATAAAGTGCTATTTTCATCACATAATATCAAAGGTACCTAGTAACAGCATGACCTACTACTATTGATGTTCACCTTGATCACCTGGCTGAGATAGTGTTTGTCAGGTTCCTCCTCTGTGAAGTTCCTCTTTTCTCTCCTCAATACTTTCACTCTTTGCAAGGAAGTCATTGTGCACAGCCTGTGCTTAAGGAATGGAGAGTTGAATTCCATGGTCTTGAGAGTGAAGTATCTACATAAACTATTTGGAATTTTTCTGTACAGGAAATTTCTCTTCTCTCCATTAATTTATTCAATTATTTATTTCTGTCAGTATGGACTCATGAATATTTATTTTATACTGGGTTATAATTCACTTGGATTATAATTATTTTATTGTTTAAATTGTACCAGCTTTGGCCAATGATAAGGGGGGGGTGTCTTTCACCTGACTCTGTGTCCCTTTGAAATACCCCAATCATTTGTGGGAGCTTTTATATATTTATTTATTTATTTATTTATTTATTTATTTATTTTTAGTACTTTCTGGAACTATGAGATGCTCCAGACTCATCTTGTGTACTTTGTATATTTCCTGCCCCAGTCCTAAAAGGAGTCCTGGTTCCTTTTATTGGAGAATTAGAAACCAAGATCTGGGTGCTGTGGTGTGTTGGTTGCTATTGAGATGTCATTACTTGTAGGCCCTTTTAGCTGACAGAGCAAGGAAATATATGCATGTATAATACCTTGTGTATACACACATACATAAATGTCTCTATATGGAACCATCTGTATTTTTATTAAGCTAAACATGAGCTCGTACAGTGTCTCTAATTAGAATCCATTACCACATGAGTCGTTCTAACCTCTTCCTCTTGCTCATCTGTAACTTCCCACCCAACTTTGAAAAACCTACCTTCCACCATCCACTATCTACTTACTTAATTTTTCATTTCCACTTGTACATGTGTAGTGGTTTCAGAATTGTTAACCTGTACCCCTGTGAGATACAATTTTATCAATTAGAGGAGGGTTAGTTTATCATCAGTTTTGCAGATTCCACTCATTTCCAAAGTTACTTCATCCAAAACCTTCTCCCTACCCCCTACTGACTCTTTTCAGTGAGGTTGTTTCATGTTTGTAATACCATTAGATTCTCTTGTCAGTTTCTGCATTCTGCTCTGGAGTTTCCCCCAGGCATTGATCTTCTAAGTGACTTTTTTTTTTATTTACATATACTAAGGTTCACTCTTTGTGCTGTAAAGTTCTATGGGTTTTGACAAATGCATAGTGTCGTACTAAATAGTTTTACTCTCCTAAAAATACTCCTTGTGCTTCACTTATTTAACATTTCTCCTCACCCCAAACTCTTGGCAACATCTCTATGTAGTTGTATATAATTGCAATCATACAGTATGCAGATTTTTCACACTGGCTTCTTTCACTAACAGTATTCATTTAAGATTTATGCATGTGTTTTGTGGCTTGATAGTTCATTCTTTTTTATTGCTGAGTCACAGTCCATCACATAGATGTACCACAGTTTGCTTATCCATTTACTGATTGAAGTATATCTTGTTTACTTACAGATTTTGGCAATAATGAACAAAACTACTATAAACATTTGCATGCAGATTTTTGTGTGGACATGCATTTTCAAATCAGTTGGGTGAATACCTAGAAGAGTTATCATCAGATTGATACAGTAAGACTATATTTAGCTTTGTAAGAAACTGCCAAATTCTATTTCAAGGTGGCTATACCATTTTGCAATCCTCACCAGTGACTGTCAGTTTTGGCTTTGGGCCATATAAAGGGTGAGCTGTGGTGACTCCCCATTGTTTTCATTTGCAATTCCCTAAAGACAAATGATGATGAGCATCTTTTCATATGCTTATTTTCCATCTGCATATCTTCTTTGATGCAGTATCTGTTCAGATGTTCGGCTTTTCTTCAAAAATTGGGTTTTGTTTTCTTATTATTGAGTTTTATTTTCCCTTACTTTTTCTTTCTTTCTTTCTTTTTTTTTTTTTTAAGGAGGGCACAGCTCACAGTGGCCCATGAGGGATCGAACCAGCAACCTTGATGTTATCAGCACCATGCTCTAACCAATTGAGCTAACCGGTCACCCTAGTTTCCCTTATTTTTGAAGGAAGTGAATAAAAAAATAAAATAAAACTGATTGAGAAGATGTGCACCTAAAACGTAATAAGAGATTATCCCATACACATTTCATTCTTTCTTGTAAAGAAAATCATGGGAGAACCAGTTCAGCATTCAGTGAATCACTAATGTGAGGATGTAAAACACGCACACACACAACCCATTTATTGAGCATTTATTCTGTATCGATAATTTGTTATTTTTTTTGCTTGCATCAACTCATTTAATTCTCTCAACAACCCTGTGTAATAGATATTCTTGTCTCCTTCATTTTACCAATGAGGCAACTTCAGCTCCCAGTGGAGGAACTCTAAACGCTATGCCATGTTGTCTGATAGGAAATAAATTTTAAAATGAGATGATCTAAAGTCTGTTTTCTTACACAGCTAAATTAAAGTACATTTTAAATTTAATTATAAGTGAACATAAAAACAGATTCTAGAAAACAGTCCATTTTTCTTGAATTATTCAGATCATTATAAGCCTCAAATTTATATGGGTTTATGTGAGATCACATTCAGGTGATTGAATAGAGGTCTACATTACCCCCCCCACCCCGATCTTTAAATATAAATTTATTTTGCATCAGTTTTTTTATCTTCACTTTTTGAAAGCAAGCAAAATATCATGTAAGAAATCAAATAGACTGTGTTTCTCTACTCGGTTTTGGACTAGACAACTAATTTTCAGGCGTCATTTATTTTATTATTTGAGAGTTATTAACAAAAAGAATTTCTGAAAAGACTTAGAATAAGGACCAAACTGGGATTTGGAAAACCTAGCAGTATAGTCGGAGCTGGGAGCTGGCTCTGCGCCTGGTGGATGAGCCTGCAGCACGACATGGGTGTTCCACCTGCCTGGCTCCCCTCCAGGGAGCTGTCAGTTGCCAGGTTCCCACAGTGCCAAGCACTAGGCAGGTGCAGAAAAGCTCAAGGTTTCTGTTGAGGGTAGGTAGGTCGTGTGACAAGAAGCAGGACAAGTACCGGTGGGCCCTGAGGGGCATGACGAATGGAGCTCCTGCTTTGTTTTGGGGGCTGGCTCTGCCTTGACAGGTGTGTGAGGATGTGCCGTGCCTCCCCACATACCTGAGCCTGGCCTTCGAGGTGACTGGGAGTTTGCAGGGTCCTCTGGAGAAACAGAAGACTGAGACACTTCCATTTTGGAGGATTTTTTTTTCCAAAGGAAAAAATTGCCTAAAAAAGAATTCTAAAAGCTGTGTTTTATTTGATGTTTTAAGAATTAATGCTCTTAACAGGCCAAAAATGAAATGCAGTGTAACTGTGCCACGTATGTAAGATACATGAAACTCATAGGATTTATAAGAATATTAACTTCTGGAGAACTAGTGGTACATGGAGCTGGTGATGGGTCAAATGTTTAAAGTTACCTGATGGAAGTAGTTTTCTTCTACTCCTAACGGGGCATTTTTGTGACTATATACAGTGATCTCGTGAGAAGATTTTGTTTTCACTCCTAAACCGGAATGCAGGCCTGAAATGGGGGCAAAAGAAAGGGAGCTGAAGGAGACGAGGGAGTGACTGTAGATTTTTCAGGACTAACGAGAATCCAGAATAAATAAAAGACATTGATGCTGGTAATTTTCCTTTGGCTTTGCTTTGTCAGTTTTAATAACAATTGAGATCTAGGAAGCCCTTGAGAGTCATAGCAGAATTCGCTCTTGTTCAGTTTTTCCCTTTCCTGGCGTAGAGCTGGAACATGATAAGCTTTCCCAAAAACGTTTGTGGAAAAGAGTCAGAAAGTCCATTTACTTCACAAGACGCATTTCTTTTTGTTGTTGTTGTTCTGTTTTTAAAAAAAAAATGTTTTTTAAAGTTTAGAAATTTACAGCAAAAGATGATTATGACATATATCCTTCCAGGTTTTCTTTCAGTGCTAATACAAACATATATGTTTACAATCTGCATGTCTCCTTTCACCTACTTTTTGGGATACAAATAAAGTCACACCTTTTTAAGCTTTTTATAATTGTTTTTTCAATTACAATTGGCATTCAATGTTATATTAGTTTCAGGTGTACAACTTAGTGGTTAGACATTTACATAATTTACAAAATGATCCCCTGGTCAGCCTAGGACCCACCTGGCACCTTATATACTTATTACCATATTATTGATCATATTCCTTATGCTGTACTTTACATCCCCATGAATATTTTGTAACTGCTAATTTGTGCTTCTTAATCCCTTCACTTTTTTTTTTATCCAGACCTCCAAGCTCCCTTCTATATGACAACCATCAATTTGTTTTCTGTGTCTATGAGTCTGTTTCTGTTTTGTTTGTTCATTTATTTTGTTCTTTGATTTCACATATAAGTGAGGACATATGGTATTTGTCTTTCTCTGTCTGACTTATTTTACTTAGCAGAGGTACTATGCTAAGGTCCATCTACTTTGTTGCTAATAAGATTTCATTATTTTTTATGGCCAAATAACACCCCATTGTATATATGTACCACCTCTTCTTTATCCAGTCGTTTATAGATGGGCGCTTGGGTGGCTTCCACATCTTGGCTATTGTAAATAATTCTGCAATGAACACAGGAGTGTATATATCTTTTTAAATTAGTGTTTTGGATTTCTTCAGATAAATTTCCAGGAATGGAATTGCTGGGTCATAAGGTAGTTCCATTTTTAATTTTTTGAGAAACCTCCATACTGTGTTCCATAGTGGCTGCACCAATCTGCAATCCCACCAACAGTACACAAGGGTTCCCTTTTCTCCACATCCTCACCAACATTGTTGTTTGTTGATTTATTGATGATAGCCATTTTGACAGCTGTGAGGTGACATCTCATTGCGGTTTTAATTTGCATTTCTCTGGTGATTAGTGACATTGAATATATTTTCATGTATCTATTGACTATGTGTATATCCTCTTTGGAAAAATGTCTATTCAAAACCTCTGCCCATTTTTTAATTGGATTATTTATGTTTTTGGTGTTGAGTTGCATGAGTTCTTTATAAATTTTAGATATTAACCCCATGTCAGATGTATCATTGATGAATATCTCCTCCCATTCAGTAGGCTGTCTTTTCATTTTGTTGATGGTTTCCTTTGCTGTGCAAAAACTTTTTAGTTTGATGTTGCCCCATTTGTCTTATTTTTTCTTTTGTTTCCCTTTCTCGAGGAGACAGCTGAGAAAAAAATATTACTAACAGCAATGTCAGGCAGTACTACCTATGTTTTCTTCTAGAGTTTTATGGTTTTGGGTCTTATATTTAAGTCTTTAATACATTTTGGGTTTCCTGTATACATATACATTCCTGTATATGTTGTAAGAAAGTCATTTGTTTCAGTTTTTGCATGTGTCTGTTCAGTTTTCCCTACCATTTATAGAATTGACTGTCTTCACCCCAGTGTATATTCTTGCCTCCTTTGTTATAGATTAATTGACCACATAAGCATGGGTTTATTTCTCAACTGTCTATTCTGTTCCATTGATTTTTGTGTCTATTTTTATGCCAGTACCATACTGTTTTGATTACTATGACCTTGTAGTGTAGTTTGATATCAGGTAGCATGATACCTCCAACTTTGTTCTTCTTTCTCAGGATTGCTGTGGCTATTTGGAGTCTTTTGTGGTGGCATATAAATTTTAGGATTATTTGTTCTAGTTCTGTGAAAAATGGGGATAGGGATTGCATTGAATCTATATAATGCTTTGGGTATTATGAACATTTTAAAATTAATTCTTTCTATCCATGAGCATGGTATCTGCTTCCATTTATTTGTATTTTCTGCAATTTCTTTCTTCAATGTCTTATAATTTTCTGAGTATAGGTCACTTACCTCCTTGGTTGAATTTATTCCTAAGTATTTTATTTTATTTTTTGGTGCATTTGTAAATGGAATTGTTTTCTTAATTTCTTTCTTTAGTTTGTTATTAATGCACAAAAATAAAGCTGATTTCTGAATATTAACTTTGTATCCTGCTACTTTACTGAATGCATTTATCAGTTCTAATAGATTTTGGTGGAATCTTTAGGGTTCTCTGTATGTGGTATCACGTCATCCACAAGTAACAGGTTTACTTCTTTCCAGTTTGGATACCTTTTATTTCTCTTTCTTGTCTGATTACTGTGGCTAGAATTTCCCTCTTTATAACTTGAAATCTTGAAGTTTGTAAGAAGTCCAGATACTTGTCTTAAGTTTTTCTTCCATGCCACAACTATCCAAGAACCTCAGAGTTTTCATTGTCTAAAGCCGTATTTGAGATACTAGAGAGATGGAGAATACGCAGGATCTTATCTGTCCACTTGTCAATGTCCCACCTTGTTTTCTGCTGCAGGAGCCTCTGTCACCAGCACATTGTGTCACTGATAAAAATAGGTCCCCACAGTGTCTGATGCATCCTGGTCCACTGCCATGATTATCGCCCTATTGGAACAGATCTCTGCACTGGTCACTGCAGTTCTCAGAGGAAGATGAAGTTCATCTCCCCAGCCTTCGTCTCAGACAGCAGTATGTAATGCTTGGACTTCTCAAGTTTCCTTGGTAGTTTCCAAGGCTTCCTCAGCATCCCACAATGAATAGGTAAAGGCAAGCTTCATTTTAGCTGCATAGTGGCCTATCTCCCACCAAGCGGTAAGCATTGGCATTAAACCTTTCCTCTTCCGGTGTGTCGTGTTCTCCTTGGGGACACTTGATGTCCATATTTGAGCATTTCAATTGGGGTCATCTCAATTCACCAAATGGATTCCAGCTATGTTGAACCTCAAAAGAAATAGAAAAAGAAAAGATTTGTTCTCTCCTTCCCTCGCCATGGATGCCTATCTGATTCACATTCCTATAATGAAGAGTCCACTCAATGAATTCTAGAGAAATGAAGAAAAAAGGAAGGAAAAAACTACCTCCTTTGTGATACGTGCATTTTCATCTAAATAGAGATGCAAGGAGACAGATTGCAAAAGGCAGCTTCTCTTAGTTAAATAAACAAAATGGTTCTGTATGGTCCAGTTACACACAGAACACAATGATTAAGTGCTCCACTCTGGAGCCAAACCATGGGGTTCATTCAAATTCCCCATGGAATTTGGGCTCTATTTCTTGAATTTGGGCATGGCATTTAGCCATCTGTATCTCAGTTCCTTCATCTGTAAAATGGAACAATAATGATGATAGAATGTACCAACTTTATAGGATTTTTCCCCCCAAGGCATGTAATGTAATTTATGCAGCTAACAAGTATACATTGTACAGCATTTTTTTTCTTGTCTTTTCTTGAGAGGACAAGATCATGTTAATTTAATTTACTATTATAAACAATTACAATTTTCATATTTTTAGGTAAAACTTTTTAACAGTCAAATTTGTTTAGAGGAAAACCATGATACATGTTTGCCAATATGATTTTCTTTAAATTATTAGTTTGCTGCAAAAGTAATTGTGGTTTAAAAGGTTAAGAATAATTGCAAAAACCACCACAATCACTTTTGCACCAAGCTAATACATTATATGCTTTGTTCCAGAAAGGATTTTCATACATATCTTTAAACACAATTTTTGCACATGTAAATAAGAGTTCCAATGTGTTTTGCCATCATTTCATCAGTGCTGCCTCTCAACAGCCTTTGAAGCAAGGACATAGCAGTCATTCTGTGAGATACGGGATGCAGGTCATGGAGGCCAATAAGCCATCATCACTGAACCAGGAATCGGTTGTCCTTTTGACCATATGGATTAATCACCATAGTTTCACCAATCACAGTGAACCTGAAGATCAATACACGGCCAGAATAGTGTCCTAAAACAAGATCTCATAGATTCTGTCTATACAGAGTAAGTTAAAGCAAATGATAAGGAAAACTCTGAACCTGGGAGGTCTCAGATTCTAGTTTGCCAGGCCTTCCCTGAGTACTGACTTCAATCATGGATTGGTATAAGAAATGACCATAACAGAAATGTTTCTGAAAACATTATAGCTGACAATGCTGTCTACGATGTCATTCAGTGATCATTCTATGAGCCTTCGAATGGCAAAGTCTTCCAAGATGGGGTGAAGGGAGGATGGTTTTTTTCTTTCCAGTTGAAATGATATATTGACTTCTACCAGATATCAGAGTATGAGAATAATAGAATCTATTGGACTTGATGATCAAGGTATGCAGCATTACTTCTAGTTCCCAAGTGCAAAAACAATTTCCCCTCCAGTCTCTCTTCTTATTCTTAATCTCAAATGACCTTCTGATTTACATGTTCTTATTGTAAATTATCTATTTTGGGGGAGGTATTTATAAATTAGTAAATAACCTACTCTTCTCTTTACTGTTTTCCACTGTCTTTCTAAATGTAACCCTTCTATGTAGCATATAAATTAGTATAGAATTTATCTGAAAAAAAATCTCCACTTTTCT
This sequence comes from Rhinolophus hipposideros, assembly GCF_964194185.1. Lineage (NCBI taxonomy): Eukaryota > Metazoa > Chordata > Mammalia > Chiroptera > Rhinolophidae > Rhinolophus > Rhinolophus hipposideros. The sequence continues at coordinate 4,996,564 of NC_138071.1, forward strand.
TCTTAAGGTTCAAATATAAGAAAATCACAATTTTAATTCTATAGGTAGCATCTGGCTTTCAACGTGATACTACCAATGAAAATTTAATCTGGGGTTCTGAATTCTCTTGTTTTTAAAAAAGCTCCCGTAAGAAAATGTAAAGAGAACCAATATAAATAAGAAATATTTCATGAATAGCAGTGTTAGAAAATCCCAGATTCATCAGTTTTTATATTTATGATAAAGTTGTATTCTGAATATTGTTCATAATTGTTTGAGATCATTTGTAGCATTAATAAGCATCCATTTTGTACAGAGTGAGGATCTTTATTCCCTTTAAGAGGAAGTACCTTTAGGTTACAGAAGACTCATCAGGGTGCCAAATTCCATCTGGACACAGATGTTAAGACTAAGAGCTGAAAATGAGAGGAACTGAAAAACAGAGTTTTCAAATGTCATTTCAATGCAAAAGGAGTAAAATCAAAATATAAAAATGCATATAAAAGTCTAGTTCTGTCCCTCAATCAAAGTTATCTTAGAATTGTAAGGGTCCCAGAATTTCCCCCTTTTCATCTAGTCCAAATACAAGCAAATAACTTCAGAGGGAATGAGAGAGTTTAATGTTTCTGTGAATTCTGCCAGCCTTTAAGGGGTTCAGTTTTCTGCAGCATTCCATTTTGCTATGCTACACTGATTTATGATTTATTACCAGTAATATAATTTCTAAAATTTATTGGGTACTTATTATAGGTTCTAAGCCCTTTGTGTCTGTTATATGCATCACGATTAATTCATTTCATCCATAGATTCTCAAGTGGGGGCAAGTTTGCCCCCAGAAGATATTTGTCAATCTCAGGAGACACAGTTTTGGTTGTCACAACTAGCAGGTGGGGACTAGTTCTACTGGTATCCAGTAGGTAGAAGCTAGACATGCTGCTAAACATTCTACGATACACAGAACATTTCCCCACATCAAAGAACTTTCCAGCCCCAAATGTCAATAGCGCTGAGGTGGAAAGAACCTGACTTAATCCATTCAACAACCCTATGAGGTGGGTATTTATTATTATTCTTAATGTTATGCTATTATTATTGCAATACATTTTACATATAACACTGTGTAAATTTAAGGTGTACAACACGTTAATTTGATACATTTATATATTGTAATATGATTGCCATTCTTGTACTAATTAGCACTGCTATCTCCTTACACCTTTCATAATTATCCTTTCTTAAGAGTTGGAATAAACTCGTAGCAAGTTTATTGATTATAATACAGTGTTGTCTATAGTCACTGTACCATGCATGAGGTGAGTATTATTAGCCTTATTTTCTGAAAAGGGAACTGAGACACGGAAAGGGTAAGTAACCTACCCAAGACCACATAGCTAAGTAAGTAGTGGTTCCAGGATCAAAAAGCTAGCTCTTTATTGCCTCAAAGCCCAAGCTCTGTCCACTGTGGTCTATCTACTACCATCTCAGAGAATTTTGATGACCACTGATAGAGTCTGAGTTTTGAAGGGTGGAGAGCCTGCCTTATTCTTTATACCTGCCCTAGCACTGAGCTCCTGCTTGCTGAAAGATTAATGGTAACAATTAATCTCTTGAGCATCTTCAGATTTCTACTCTAGGATGACATTTCAACTACTAGGTCAATAACCCTAAGAGAAAATTGTTTGATTGTATATAGTGTATTACTAAATAAGAGAAGAATTGAATGGAAAACAGAAGACATAATTCCTATCTCCAAGGAGGTTGTGAGGAAGAAGGGTTATGTATGTACATAAACAGAAGCATGTATGCATGTGTGTTTATACACAGAATTGTCAGAACAAACATAAGCTTGGAAGAAGTAAAAGTAAACAATAATCTGGCCTAATCGTGTATCGGGACACATCTGTCTGGATCTGAAACATCTTTGTCAACATAATGTATATTTGCGCCCTTGGCTGACGCAGTGAAAGAGCTTTGGCTACTTTTACCTTTCCAGCTTAGCTAAATTTATGAGCAGACCCACCCCATATCCACGTGAAGCTGACAAGACTTTGCACTTCTCTTTGTTGATGATCTTTTCTTCCCTATGAGGGTGACTTTTACTGAACTGTACACTTAAACATAGTTTAAGATGGTAAATTTTATGTGATGAGTATTTTACCACAATAAAAAATGCCATGCAAATGGCCACCTAATATTCTATATTTAAGGTCAGTTCTGCTTAAAACATTAGGAAATTCTGTAGGGGAAGTCTGTGTAGTGGTTAAATGCTTGGGTCAGGCAATAGACTGCTTAGGTTCAAATATCAGTTTTCTGTTATTATTTGCTGTGCAACTTGCTTGGGAAAACTACTAAATTTTTTGTATCTTAGTTTCTTTACCTGTAACATATGGATAATAAAGAAGGTACCTGTCCCATGAAGGTGTTATAAGGATTAAGAAAGATAAAGCACGCTATATACTGGGCATGGCACTGACATATATGATAGATGCTCAGGAAATCTAAGGTACCATAATACTATAATCAAATTTTATGAGCTGGTATTCGAGCAGCTTGGAGAGAAGAGCTTCGCTGTTTCTTACTACCACCTTCTACTCTCCTTTGGCTCATCGATCTCTTTCCTGTTCCCGACATCTCAAAGCCACAGTTAGGATTTCAGTCATGACTTTCAGCCATATTTGAACACTTTCCTGGTGCAAAGTCTACATTCCACATGAGAATTGTACCGACATGCATATCTTGAGTATCATGTCAATTAGTTTATTTGTTCATGTCTCCTGACAGTGTTAACATTCTAAATAATTATGAAGTCTTACTTATGCTAAGTACAAATTTGGAGTGTAATCTTTTATGATAAAAATCTGAGGTCTTTTACGTATACACACCTAAAATGCAATATTAAAATTAAATGTTATTTATTAAAAATAACCCAAGTAGCTACTTGGTTTGTAGATTTCTGCTTTCTTGTCTCATTCTAGAACAGGTCTAGCAGTTATGATTTCATGAAATAATGTGCAGGGAAATGCTGGGATGGTGTCTGACAGTATATAGACACGAGGGAGGATTGGATTACAAGTAACATTACAGATAGACGTAAGTGATGGTTTGGAATTAGAATCTTGGCTCTACTATTACAGGCAGTTAGTTAACTTTTCTTGTCTTTTTCCTCATCTGAAAACTGGTGAGAAAAACACCTACTTATGTAGTTTTAAGGCTTACATGGGATGGTGCCTGGCAAGTACTAAGAACTCAAGAAATAATTACTATTTCATTTATTCTTTCCAGAGGAAGGAGATCAATTGACAAATATTGAGGGTCTCTTTGAACTAAATCACCTGGTCAGCTTCTATGATCTTTCTTGGAATGGATTCTCAATCCCTTTATTGTCACTTGCTCTTTGGTAGCAAAGAGGAACTGATTACTAACTCATTTCAAAGTGAATTATATTTGATGGGTCATACTAGCAGTTACAAAGCAAACAACAGGGTGGGGGTGGGGAAGTTCAATCACATACCTGGGAAAAGTCAATAATGCAGACAGGATTCTGATTTGTATGTCATACTGGAGAGAGGAAAACACCGGGACAGGATTTAAGGGAAGGATCGTGAGTCAGAAAGATTTAAGTTCTTTCCTGGTATGTGGTTTCACGGAATTTGGTTTATCTCTTTGCTCCTGTTTTCTCTAGTATTAAAATTTAGGATAAAATTTAAATGTTTATGACACCCACTTTAAGATAGAAAAAGAGTGGCATTGAAATGCAAAGTGGAGCTATAAAAACCTGCTGAACGCATCAATTTAAATACATGTTCTTGTCTATTATTACGAGACGCACTTTTATTTGTACCGTATTTGGGTAACCACAGGTTAACAATAAGGTAACTTCTACATGTTGCCTTAGATGTAGAAGCAATAAAGTAATCAGACCAAACTTCTTACTGTCATTTGAACTTTCCAATTTAAACTCAGCGTGTCCTTGCTCTTTACACAAGAAGATTCGGGCATTTGCCGGCACACGGTGTCCGCAGCAGAGCCTGGGGGACGCGGAGGCGCCCGCACCTGGGGACGCGGAGGCGCCTTCGGAGAGTGAGGCGAAGATGGCGTTGGAGTCCGGTCCGAGCTGACGCGCCACCTTCGCTTCCAAGACCGTTCGCATTCTTTTCAGCGCGTTGGTCGAGACGTGTTGCCGAGCGAGACTAGGGAATCTATAGGAGGGCGTGTCAGTTTGCACACTGTCCACATGCCATCGTATTCGCTGGCACACACAATAGCTTCCTTACGGACGCAAGCCCGACTGACACACTGCGGACGACGGACAGACCCCGGGTTGGGGGTGACGGACACAGGGATCACCCCTTTCCTGGTCGCAGCCCCTCCCCCCCCAGCACGTCACCGAGGGTCCTGCCCGCCAGCAGCTCACCTCCGCCTGAAGCCAGCAGCGCGTCCCCCGCTCTCCCCCGCACGGGGGCGAAGGCGAGCTCCGCAGGCACCGCCGCGGAACCTGCCGGCCCCGACGGCTGCATTTGGATCCAGGAGACAGAGATTCTCCTTCCTCTTTCAAAATGCACCTGGCAAACGTCTCGGGAATCCCGCGGGGACCTCGGGGAAGGGCGGAGGAGGACCGCGCGGGGCAGCGGGCGGCGGCGAGCCCGCGTCGGGCGTGGGAGGGTCCTGGCGGACGGGGCTGGGGGCGGGGGCCGCTTCGGCTCCTGCGGGGGCTCCTGCGGGGGCTCCTGCTGCCCGAGCGGCGCCCGCGGGACGGGGACAGCGGCCGCCACTCTTCCCGCACCTGCGTCCCGGGCCGCAGGCGGAGACGCGGGGCTGCGAGGAGCGCGCGCGCGCGGGCGAGAGGCGGGAGGTCGGATCCCAGAGGGAGGCGCGGGGCGGCGAGGCGGGGTGGGAGGCCGGGAGGAAGGAGCGGTCGGGGTGCGGGCGGGCGGGCGTGTGCGGGGGGTGGAGAAAGCCGCGGCTGCAAATGTGGGGCCGGGCCAGGCAGTGCCCGGCTTTTAACCTGGGCAGTGGAGGCGGGGAAAGAGCTAGAGGAAAGGGGAGGTGTGTGAGATCGGGGCTGTGGGGGGATTCGAGCAAGTGACATCACAGCACGTCCAAGAAAAAGGGGCCAGCGGCAGGCAGCGAGGGAGTGGGGCGCTTAGCGTTAGGAGCTCCGGCGCAGCCTGCCCCGGCAGGGACCCCGGCGTCCCCAGAGACCATGCAGAGGTCGCCTCTGGAAAAGGCCAGCGTCGTCTCCAAACTTTTTTTCAGGTGAGAGGGTGTCCATCTGAGCTTTGGAAGGACACGTGCCCAAGAAAGAGGAGGGCCTGTGTGTGAACTGGGTTTTGGGGAAAGAGGGATAGTTTTTAAAAAGATGCGCTAGCATTCATTGTTATGGAAGTGAACATGGATTTTGTGGAATAAAATCGAAAACATTAAGAAGGGATGAAAGAATAAACTGGGAAGCCAATTAATTGTTTGAATAGAGAGCCTTAACATTGAAGTCTTAACCACAACTGAAAGTCGTGCTCTCAAGACCCAAATGTGCTATTGTGCAATTGTTGTCTTAAATTTTTCTAAGAAATGTATGAATTACAAACTTGTTAATAAAAATGCTTCAGTTTAGTCCTTTGTTTTCTCACCTTCATAGGTTGGAAACTTAGATATCTTCTTGGCATACATATTGCCAGTGCCATGCCTGCCTGTAGTAGGTGCTCAGAAAACATTTGTTGAATTTTGAACTTTTGAACTTTTTTAGGGGAGAGAAGTGAAGTGGGTACTATGTGCTTAAATTAAGTTTTTATTGTTACGATACTAAGTCTAACAAGTATATGCTGTAATTCCATGATTCTTTCTTTTAAGAATGAAAGCAAATTCCTTGCAATACCTATCTTTAAAAAAAAAAATCCAGTTCCACAAGCTGTAAATTTTAAAAGGGGCCTCAGAATTACCATGGACACGTGAAGCCATGTCCATAGATACTGAAGTTACATCCAACTGACATCAAATATATTGTACTTATGCTATTTTGCATGTGATGAGCCATAAAAGCTTGCACACTTCATCTAATGAGAGTTTTAAAAATAGAGTCTAAGTTCAGAATCTTAGGCAAAGTGTAATTAAATGCAGCATTTCATATTTGAAGTGTTCTTTGGATACTCTATCTGCTTTGTTCCTGTTATACTTGTATGAATGAATAGGTACAGCTCTCTTATGGGCTATTACTTGACTCATAATTATCCATTGAATCAACATATTTAGGTATCAGAAAAGCCAAATATCTTATAAATACGCTCGTGTGTGTGTGTGTGTGTGTGTGTGTGTGTGTGTGTGTGTGTGAAGGCACTGAGCTTTCAGGTCTTTCTATGTTTTGTTGTTCCCTGCATGTGCTGTGAGCCTGGAACTCAGGTACTAAGGAGAGACCATTGCTCACTGAGGGAGAGCTCCTCCCTGTGGATGGCAGAGAAGGACTTTACTCTTTGGAATTACCTCTTATTGATGTTTTCAGCACCTTTTGTTACTCCACGTATAAAACTTGGATGATATGTTGATGTATTTTCCTACTACTTACAAAATCAGAATGCCTGTTGGCATTCATTGTAGACTTTTTTGTAGAGCACTTTGAGGAAACTAAATGTTCCTCAAACAATCAATCTAAAAATGCAGTCTTTAGACAAATGAATTTCCATGGCTACTTCTCAGTACTGAGGAACTTTACCTTAGCTCATTGTTTATTTAAATGAAATCATTGTTGATTTATCAGTTTTTCCCCCCAACAGATCACATTATAACTTTTAGTGTAGTTTAAAAATGCTCTCAGGTTGATTTAGATATTAAAAAAAAAAAGTATCATGATGGCTACTAAGTTTGTTAAGAGCATACTTATTCCTGTTCTCCAAACTATTTCATAATAAATTGCTCTAAGAATAGGTGTATTTTAAAAAGTTAAGTTCCTACTATTTATAGGAACTGACAGTCACCTAAAGTACCAGTAATTGTAAACTTCCTTCCGGGTTGTAATTCTGAAAGGGTATGGAATTTATTTTGTGCTTTAGTGGTCAATGGTGTTATGCTTTGGATTCACCTTGTTTTGATTCAAATCCCGGATCTGCTACTTAGTGGCTGTGTGACCTGAGGCAAGTCCCTTAACATCTCTGTTTGTGTGACTTGACCTTTAAAACTTGGAGACTAGTCGGACCTGTCATAGGGGTTAATCTGTTGAGAAAATATGCATGTGAAGTGTTTAGCCCATAAATGTTAGCTGCTGCTATTATATCATCATCATCATCGTCATCATCACCATCAATTATCGTATTTTATGCATTCTTTACAACACCATGTGCCTTGTTTATGTAATATACTCAATTCATCTTTGTTGAAAATAATTTTATGACTATTAGTCTCTATATTCAATGAATGGGCCTGGATGAGAATGTAACGTAGGTAAAATGTCGTTTAACATGGCCTTTCCAGATATATAAGAAAGAAGTCACATATCTATATCACATGTTGTTAAGTGACTTAGAATTTAACTTTCTGAATATGGTCCCTTCAGTTTCAGAGTCATAAAAGAGTATAGCTGTTCTGATCTGGGTTATAGGTTATATTAAATATCTCTTTCATTGTTAAGGTTTCGTTGTTGGAAAAGCTAATAAAATTTTGGGGAAATTTAAGTACTTTCTTAATTTTACATAAGTTTCATGTCAAGTACAAAATTTGAAGGATGTCGCAAGTGTCACAATGCTAATATATACATTTATAAACATAATCTAAAAGAGAATTTCACACAAAAATTCCAGTGGTTTATGAATATCATAGAAAACAAGTACATTAACTTAAACCTTTTAAAAAATAGGAAGATGTTTTTAACTAGAGGTGATTTATTTGCATAGAATTTATGATTCATATGCCAATGGGATTGATTTACAAATATTTACCCGCAGAGATTGGTTTTCATTTTTGAGCAATTTTCCAAATTGACATTTTCTGATAAGGTAGTTATTCAGCTTGTTTTCAGCCTCTTCTCTCATGTCCTGAAGTTCCCATATTCTGTTTAGTTGTCAGATTGTGTGTCAAACCATGTGTCAGATGGCACAGCTTGAATTTTCGTCATGGCATCCCTACCAAAAGTCTAGATTTATATTTGAGGAATTGTTAGAGCCTCACAAAATCCAAGTATGCAATGCCACAGATTTTGTACAAGACTGGACATAGGGCCGCCGAAAAACTCCACAGATAAGTCTCAAGTAAAATCAAAGAGTAAATGATGTTAGGCTCTAAGGTGAAAATTCAGCTAAGAATAGCATATTGTAAATCTCAGGTTAATAAGGTAATTTAATATACTTTTGTAAATTATTAGACACAAAGTAATGAGAGATTTTTAAACAAATATGCTAGAATTTATACATCAGAATGGGTGTGGTAGGCCAAAATAGCTACCAATGAAAACCAAACTCTAAATATTCTGCTTTTGATCAAAGTATTTTTGGATTCTTGTTATGGATTACCTTTAAAAACTGTACATACATTTCTTCTCATAAGTATATAGTAGTTCATTATTTTCTAGCCATTATTTTATAATAGCTTGCTTTAGATTAAAAGTCATATTACCAAGACTGGTCACTTGGACTTGCTTGTAAATGCCATTTGACTGTATCTCTGAAAGTATATGCACCCTGAAAGTATAAAGATTTTGTTTATCATAATTGCTTTGTTAACAGCCAAATGCTACTTAAGTTTAGGTGTTATCATTCAAAAAAATGTACTGCAACTTTTAAAGACATTTCCTAATTAAGAGAAACATTAAATGCTTTGAGCCACAGGAACATAATTGTAATAAGCATATAATGAAATACCCATAAAGATGACAATTTTGAAGAGGACTACACTTACTTGGTTATATAAATTATGCCAAATTCATCACAGTGATTTATATTTGCATTTCATTTACATGTTTGCAAGGCATGAGGAAATCTAAAATTATGACAGTCATAAACATTTTTCCCTGTTTGTTGAGGGTATTCATAGAAATGTCACCAAGGTAGACCAGTTGGCCAATTAAATAAAGGTCTAGTCCTGTTCTAACCAATACACAGAATTGTCTCTCAGACAAGGCTGAGACTATCCTAATCAAAAGTAATAGATGCATAAAACAAAAGGCCACTATGAGATGCATAGTTCTTAGTGAGACGTACAGCTGCCACGGCTGCTCGAATACCATGAGTCTATCTAGTCAACGAGAAAATTCCATGAGGGCAGATTAGGGTTTCCATGCACTCTTTTGGCCTTGTTTTCTGTACGAATTGGAGGAGACCATCTTTGGGACAAGGGCCCTTCTATCTTGAACAGTGTTTCTTGAACACTGATAAATGTTCAGGAATTTAGGGAACTGGTATTACCTCCCTATACCAGTTCCTTAATCTTCCTTTCTATCCATCCACCTTTTGCTGGTCATGTTTTGCTACGATACAATGCAGATTTTTCAACTTCAGATATGTCAATTTTGATGGATTTAACTCTAACAGTTCTACTTGTAAAAGTAGTTCCTTTGTATGATAAGACTAAAATTGTAATTGTATACATATATTTTGAAATATAAAATATGTATGTATATAATTTTAGTTAATTACGCTACTTAAAAAAGTGCTTCCTTGATTTTGAAGTATATTCCAATAGCTTTTATAAGCTAGTTCAATTATTAGTTGACTCTCTAAGAATATTCCTATATACTTACAACGAATAGCATATGGCATAGCTTTAAAATTCAATTTCTTGGTAAAGAGAGAAGCGGAGTCTATTTTTCTTAATTGCTTCATCAATATTTTATGTTTGATGTGGCCATCAAAATATCCCTCAGAGCCAATTGATACACTAGGGAAATCATGGTTTTCCAGTTTTCCATTTTTGTGTAGGGAGAAGGTAGGACTTGGTATGATAATATTCAATGCATAAATGTTGGAAGTTGTTTAAATGGCACCATTCTAAAATGTATTATTATTGTTAGTGTCATTTCACAGGAACCTGTAATTTCAGTGTGATAGAGCTACAGGGTAAGTATAGGATTGCAAAACCACCAGGGAAGGGTGTTAGCCACTTAGCATGTTGCTGAATGTTGTTTGTCAAAATTTAAAAACACCTCTGACTCAGCAGCAATTTTGATTCCACTGTTTCCTGACACTTCTGTGGAGGGCACTGCCCTGGCACCAGTTCCTGCAATGCAATGATGTCCAGAGGGGAAAAGAGATTAGGACAGAGGTCTGATTGTCTGGGTACCCTGCAAGAAGGTGAATTTATTATCACAGAGCAAAACATCACTCTTCCACACGCTTCCTCTCCTCAGCACCTAAGAATTTACCTTGTGGTTGTTTGAGAGCGAAATTAGCCTTACAAAGTGGCTTTACTATGGAGCTTTGTGTCAGCAAAGAGCTGAGGCTTCTTTTAGCAAGAAACCTGTCAAAATTCAATTAGCTGGCTTGATGTAGGGAGTGCGTATATTCTTACAGAGCTCTGCAAGATTTATTTTCACAGCTGTATCCAGGTTGCCAGGCTTGTCGTGTTAGCTCCATTGGTCAATTACCGTCTGTGAACATCGGTGACTGTTCAAAGTGTAAAGCCGCGGGTGTCAGGGCCTTCTGTGACTTGTGTAGTATTCCGACCATGTCAAGACCACTGCAGATAATGGTTCAATACACACTTCTTTGTGGTGATGATAATTCCATGGTGATCACCCCTAGAGGTTATCATATAGACTGATGATATTCACAGTCTTGTAATGCAGCGTCTTTCTGATTTAAAGGATTCACAGAAAGCGGGACTGTGGACAGATTTTTAAATACTTAGAGCAATTATTCCATCAGTGTTCTTTTTTCTGTCCCTTCATAGCTAGGCCTTCCCCATAGAGGGAAAGACTGTTTACCAATTCCTTGCTCATGGAGTAAAGACACGGTTTGAAGATTTCTGCTAAGCCCTTATTGTTAGGATTCTCAGCCCTGAAACTGGATTTTACTCTGATGTAATCAGGGAATTCTCCCAGAAGCTGCTTCGAGGAGCTGAGTCAGAGCATTACTTCCTTTGTAGGTCATGATTCAGGGCAGCTTGGAGGATGTCCAAATTCATTTATTTACCACCTTCTGTATTCCACGCGAGGCATTAAGAAGGTTGAAGTGGGCAGGAAAAAAATTGGTGCTGCCTTCATGGAATGCATTCTCTGAAACCCAGAGTTTCAGGGGCCTATAGGAACACTGCACGGGGAATCTCATCCAATTTAAGGCTGATTAAGTAAGGCTTGCCGGAGAAATGAAAGGAGATTATCCAGACAAACAAGGTGGGGATGGGTTAAGAAACATTTAAAGACAGAAACAGCCCACTGTGTGAGGACTGACAGTAATCGTGAGCTCGGCACCAGTAAAGATTTCAGAGACGTTCTCTGTGACTAGAATGTAAGATGTGTGACTGAGATTTGGGGGAGATTGGTCTGACACTCTAGCAAGGGCCAGGTCATAAGGGGTTTCACGAGCTTTGTTTGGGCTTTATCATATTGGAAGTGAAAAGCCGTGGATTTCCAGCAAGGGAGTGACCGGACCAGTTCAAAGCTGTTGCAGTTTTGCAAAAGAAATGGTGAAATGAATGGAAGAATGGCAGTGGGGATGGAAACAAAGACGGATTTGAAAGACATTGAGGAGGTAAAATGGACAGGTTTGGCAATTAGATATGGAAGGTGAAGGACAGAGGAATCAAGGACAATGTCTACTTTTGCTTGCTTGGCACCAGGGTGGGTGTGGTGAAGCTTTCCGAGTGAGGATATCATTTGGAGAAGGCTTGCAGTGGGGGTAAAAGGCCTATGAAGACCCTCTGCTTCTCTTTAAAATAAAAAAGGAAATCACATGTGTGGCTCAAAGGCACATAATATAGTTATTTGAAAAAATATATGAAAACAATCTAGAGCTTAGGCTTAGGTAAGAGATATTAAAATGTGAGGTGACAGTCACAATTGTAAGTACTTCCCTCATACTGTTCAGTCAACTCCAGGGTGCATCTAGGGAAGAATTTAAAGTGCGTACTGGTTTGGCTAAATTGTGGTACAGAGTCTTCTGAGAGTGTGTCTGGAACAAGTAGCTGTATTTAGGAATAGCACTGGTTAAATTCTACTTAGAAATTCTACTTAGAACCCTCTTTTTACCCTCCCTTTTAAACCAACCAACTGATTTCTGAAGTGCCCCCACCCCACTAAGACTTCACTCCTTTAAACTGTGGTTTTTACGCAACTGATTTCTAGGATCATAGATGTTCAGGAAGTAGGTATGGGGCTTCAGATTTTGTCTGCAGTGACGGAGTGAATAAGAGCACCCCTACTATAATGAAATATTTTTTTTGTGTTGAAAAAATATTATGTATATTGTCTTCTGTGAATACCGAGTTGATTAAAACACAGAACACTTTCATTCTATAGCACTGCCTACAAAGGTGCAGCCCCTTCTACCCAACTTCACACCCACCACCAAATGCGTCATGAAGTTCTTAACTTCAGAAAGGGGTCCAAGAATTTCATCTGGTACCAGTCAAACCAGGATGTGAAATTAAGCTTAATAGGCATAACCTTAGCAGTGCTGACAGCTGTATTTGGGGGAGATTCTAGGCCCAGACCTTGGACCCTAGTGTTGGTTATGAGCAACAAGAAAATGAAGTCCCTGCTGGCTGGGATTAATGACCCCAGCTCTAGAGGGAGCAGACTGGGGAAACTATATAGGAAGCTCTGTTTGCACATTTTATTTATTTTAAACATCTCTATGAACTCTGGAAGGCAAAGCAACAACAACAAAGCTTTAATTTTTCAACCAAAATCTCCTTTTTCAACCCTAAGACTTTAGATCAGGGGTTAGTAACTAAACAGTAAACTGTTTCTGTAAAAGGTTAGATAGTAAATATTTTCAATGTTATAGGCCACCTGGTCTCTCCATGTGGGAAAGGAGCCATAGACAATATGCAAACAAACGGGCATGGTTTTGTTCTAATAAAACTTATTTATGGGCACTAAAATATGAATTTCATGTAATTTTCACACATCACAAAATATGCTCTTTAATAAAATTGTATTGTGATAAGCTTTAAAATACACAGCTATAAAATTCTTAGTTTAAAATAAATATCTAGAAAAACTTTTCAAGGCTCATATATAATTAACTTTATTGTGTTCAGTGACTGAGTAATTTTTAAAGGAAGCGAAACACACACATGCACATGGATTTTTCAGAAGATGAAGAAAATACTGTAGTAGCTTAACAGCCATTAAATTTCTCAGAATATTTTTGCCTTATCGGAATCTATTGACCATTTCTTCTTGACTGCTTTTTTGCATATGAATTTTTTGATGCATCTTTCAAGGCAAAGGCTCTAGTTTATCCATTTTTTGGTATCCATGACTTGTCAGAGTGCCTGGTGCATAGTAGGGTCTTAAAACATACATGTTGAATTGAATAAAACTTGACTAATTCATTTTGTGAGTATGCCTCTAAAATTTAGTTTTTCATGGAAATGTAAAAGTTTACTAACAAATATGGAATTTAAAAATCTTTCCATTTGCTATCCTAAAAATAAAATGCCTAATTTTGAATAAATATATTAGTTGATTTACCATGTGTTCTAAAGTATAACATAAAACGGGAAAATCTGGTGGGTTTTTTTTGCTTTCTTGTGTAGTTCTTGGGACTTTCTAGGAAAATTCCAGCTTATTTTTCTTGAGATCAATGATAACCAACTTTGCTATAGACAGCCTTTCCCCCCTGAAATATTTTTCCATTCAAACTTCATGTAAATTTCAGGTTACCTGACAGTTTAATTTTAAGCCAGATTATTAAAATGATGGTTTCCAAAATTTCTTCCTAAATATAGGTATCACAATTTAGTGTTTTTAAAAAGGAATTTTTAATTTGTTTTTATTTTGGACCTCAGCATACATTTTTTCAATGAAGTAATAAATAGGCTGACCAACTACTTATTACCAAAAGAACTTCTACTTTTCAACTCAAAGTCAGGGTTGGCTTCTAAAAATTTGCATTAGCCTGTTTTCTACCCCCTTTCACCTGTTACCTAATAGGGTTAGTCTAGTCTATCTATAAATGTCAATGTGTAGCTTGTATATATACACTATGAACAGAAGTGCACAAAGCAAATTAATGTCCCATAGATTAATTTGATTGTGGAACTTACTTGGACCAAATCCTTAATACAGTCGACATTAGGTATTTACATAAATCAATTAATTCAGAGACTACAACTCATAACTACAGTGAAATTCAAAAAATTTTATTCATTGTATTGAGAGTTTATAAAACTGATGAAATTAAAGCTCAGAGGTAGCCATCCCAGTAATATCAGAGCTAAGTTTTTATGCAGTAAAATTTTATTAGCTAGAAAGACAACCACTATAAAATGAGTTCATTAATGTAAAAGTAATAACATTGAAACAGAAATGTGATTTTTATTCATTTACTCATGCATGCATTTATTTAGTGTAAATATTGAGTCCCTGATATGTTCTAGGGATATAGCAGTTTGAAGACTTAGAACACATATCAAAACTTATTATACATTCTAATTATTCTTCTTTAATGGAATTTTCATGTTAATTTTAATGATGCAATTTTTCTCTTTATTGAGCAAATCTAGAGTGTTTTTCCCTCTTACTTCATTTAATAAATGGGACCTAAATTTTTTATTGATTTCATGGGGGTGAAAAAAGAATTTTCCTCTTACCCTTAGACATTCTTCTGGTTTCACTAATGATCAAATTAACATAAGCCAGATTAATAGGAGAAAATAACCAAAATTAATACATGTGAACATATGGGGGTTCTGTAACAATGTGAGACTCTATGACATATTGGGTAATTGAAGCTGATATGCCATCTTGAGCTAAGGAGAAGGGGTCTGTTGTGGTTGGGGACTTCAAAGGGCAGGAGGGCAATTCACGTGGAGATACAAAAGCAAATGTTTGGTAAACAAATGTGTGCTGGGCCATCTTTAAAAATGGGATACAGAGGGGTCTTAGATCAAATGGACCTTGCTAGGTTTCTCCCTATCACACACTAGCTTATATTAAACTATAGTTATCTATGATGATAGCTCCCTTCCTGGAGCAGATGCTGTCTCTAAATTCTTTTTATTATTATTGTTTTATTATTATTATTATTATTATTATTATTATTATTATTATTTTATTGGGGAATATTGGGGAGCAGTGTGTTTTTCCAGGACCCATCAGCTCCAAGTCAAGTTGTTGTTTTCAATCTAGTTGTGGAGGGCGCAGCTCACTGGCCCATGTGGGAATCAAACCAGTGACCTTGGTGTTATGAGCACTGCGCTCTAATCAACTGAGCCAACCGGCCACCCCGTATCTAAATTCTGTTAGGCAGTAAAGGGGAAAGTCAAAAGTTTTTCCTGAGACTTTTGTTTTAATAATTAACAAGCTTAAAATAATCGATATGCCATAGAGGCATATTTTGGAGTGGCAAACTCTGCTTCCCCTCAGTTTACAAAATCAAATGAGTAAGTCATCTTACATAATAAAATAAACTTTCCCAAAGTCAACAATGTAATTCCTTGATAGCAAAAATTATTTCATGTATTTAAAAGAATACATTTAAAAAATTAAAAAATATGTTCTATGAAATGTAAGCAAGATCATTACATTTAGAAATGTATATTGGATTCAATCCTGGAATGCAATCTTTGGATCCATTGAGATGTCAACGTGGTAACTTGACAGCTTTTTCGAAATCATCCAGTGTTTTGCTGACTCAATTGTTTTGCTACTGTCAAGGGTAGAGACATAATTCTTACGTTTCCTGAGTCACACTCTGTCACTCCAGCCGCTCTTACTGCAGAGCAGAGTCAAATTCTGGGATGGGTAGACACGTGAAGTTATTATTAAAAACAATGAGCCAAAAAATCTGCTGTTAATGAAAATTTGATCAAAGTTTAGTAATTCTGTTGAAAGAGAAATCTAACTATTCTTTAGATAAATACTGATACTCTTACAAATAGGAGCTCTTACTTCATAATTAGCAATATTCTAAGCTTTAGAGATGTGTGTCTCAACTTGTGGTCTTCCAACCACCTGCTCTACAAAAATATTAGAATATAGGTGTCTGAATTAAAATAACTTAATTTACTAATTAAATCATTTTATTATATATATATCTTAATTTAATAATAATTATATATCACATGAAATATGCAGATTCCTAGATCCCACTGCATACCCTACTAAATCAGAATCTCTGGGAGAGGGCAACCACAATCTTGTTTTTTTCTGTTTTCCTTTCCATTTCAGGTGATTTCTTTTTGCCTATTAAAATCTGATAATCATCAGGTCAGTCGTAAAAAGAAAATGGCTTTCAGTGTCCCAACTAGTGTGTCTCATTCTCAATAACAACTTAGAAAATGACAGATTTGAGAACAAAAAACAGGATTCTACCACGTACTCATAAATGTGGGATATGGAGGTGATTTCATCTTCTCCCAGCTCCCTTAATCTTTTTTCTCCTAACATCCTTCTTTTAACCTTAGGGTCCAAGGAAAAAATTTTTGAAAATTTGCATTTTTTCAGTAAATTAACAATAGAAACATAGGTATAGTTCAACTTACTACAGAATCCAAAATTTCCTCTTAAGTAGTTCTTGAAATCTGTAGGTTCGTCTTCCACTACCTTCTATCATTTCCTAAGCACTGTCCATTTGCCAGAGGTTATACATATTATCTCAGTGAATTCTTCAAAGAATTCTAGATAGATCCTACATAAAAGATATATGAGATTTAGAAAGATTAAAGAGTTTATACGAGGTCACACAGCTAATTACCGTGAAGTTAGGATGTGAACTTAGATTTGTCTAAATCCATAACTCCATTCTTAACCAGTTCCTCACAGTATCCAAAAACCTACAATGGAATTGGCCAATTATATAAATTCACTTCACTTTGTACATAGACTTTATTAATTTTCTTCTCTCTCAAACTTATTATTTTTGATACAAGCATTATAAATATTATTTAAATGAGATATTAGACTCAGTTCTTCTTGAAAGTGTCATGAATATCTCCTCCCATTACTAATTTGCACATGTTCCTGTGACAAGCTACTTTGTGGTTCAGGATGGGCTACGGGGAAGTGTTGTCTCAGGTCTTTAAATGGGGTCTTTAAAATTCTAACTGTCTAGCTGAAGAGCAAAAGATGTGATCAGCCAAAAGCAAGCCGGTAGCCTAACATTGTCACATGGAAACAGCTCAGTTGCACAGAACTTGACCTGGACTGCACTTCTTACCCTGATTTGTTCTATCATGTACCAGCCTTCATCCTTCATTGTTTTCTCACACCTTCTGAGCCAGGTTTTCTGTTAAGTTTTTACATGTACTCTTCTTACCTCCCAACTTCACCCTCTCAGCGACTTTCCAGGTTCAGTCACTTCACTGCTCCTCTTACCACCACCCACCCTCCTTGGTGTCGCTTGGAGATCACTGATCCTTAGTTGTTCATCATTTGTATCATCTAGGTTTACTCTTACTCTCTTTCTTGAGGTTGGAGGAAGAGGCCGAGTCACCTGGCAGATGGTTGAACTTCACGGTTGACATTTGGGGTATATAAGTCTTAGATTTTCCTAGTGCAGTGGTTGTCACAATTTTCTTAAAAACTGTGCTTTTATCAGTGAATCCTAACTTCCAAATGAAATCTTTCACAGAACTGTTATATATACAAATAAAAGTGACAATGGAAGACAAAACCCTTCTATAAACATATAGTTAGCCTCCTGCCCCAAAGTAAGGGCTGAAATGATTATATACCATGTATATCATGTATATAATTATAATGGTATATAATTTTCTTGGTCCTACATGCTTGTGTTTTTCACAATGTTACGTTTCTAAAATTGAGATGTGTCTTATAATTGATGTCAAAAGAAACTTGTCAGCTATCAGACCCAGGAATACATTGTAACTTGGGATTTAGCAATACATAGAAAGCATATATTCCTGGAAACTCAGGTGAATTGTTTACATCGGTTGCACCCCTCAAAGTTGACTTTTAACTTAAATTTAGTTTCTTG
The DNA here is from genome assembly GCF_964194185.1 of Rhinolophus hipposideros. Classification (NCBI taxonomy): domain Eukaryota; kingdom Metazoa; phylum Chordata; class Mammalia; order Chiroptera; family Rhinolophidae; genus Rhinolophus; species Rhinolophus hipposideros. The sequence continues at coordinate 5,014,626 of NC_138071.1, forward strand.
CTTGAAATTTCTTGAGAAAGATTACTCTGTGTTCTAGTTTTGAAAGAAATGGTTCCTATTTAGTCTGAAGTTTGTCTGGCATACCAAGCACTTTAATTAAAGTGGAAGTTGCTCAAGCTCAGCACTTCACTATCTTTGGAACTCGAGTGCCTGAGCCGCTGTGGAAAGCACTAAAGAGGTTCCTCATAAAATTAAAAATAGCACTACCTTATGACCCAACAGTGCCACTCCTGGGTGTTCATCTGAGGAAATCCGAAACACTAATTCAAAAAGATATGTACATCTCTATGTTCACTGTAGCATTATTTACAATAGCCAAGATATGGAAGCAACCTATGTGCCCATCGATAGACGATTTGGTAAAGAAATTGTGGTACAATTTACACAATGGAGTATCACTCTGGCGTAAAACAGAATGAAATCTTATCATTTGTGACGACATGGATGGACTTAGGGGATATTATGCTAAGTGAAATAAGTCAACAGAGAAGACAAATACCATATGATCTCACATATGTGTGGACTCTAAAGAACTAAATGGAGAAACAGTCTCATAGATACAGAGAACAAACTGATGGTTGCCACAGAGGAGGGGTGTTTAGGTGCTGGGTAAAAAAGGTGAGGAGACTAAGAAATACAAATTGGTAGTTACAAGATAGTCAAGGGGATGTACAGTACAGCATAGAGAATATAGTCAATAATATGGTAATAAGTATGTATAGTGCCAGGTGGGTACTAGACTGATTGGGGTGATTACTGAATAAGTTATGTAAATCTCTAACCACTGTGCTGTGCACCTGAAACTAATATAAAATAATGTTGAATGTCAACTGTAACTGGAAAAAAATTAAAAAAATTAAAAACAAAAGAAATTATATTGCCTGTCCTGCGGGTGAAGGTATTAAGAATACAGCTTGTCACTGTAACCCTACTCATACTTGTGAATAGCCAAGAGCGATTCAAAAGAACATTTTTGACCCGAATGTGAAAAAGGCTTAGAAGAAAACTTTAACTTTGATACCAAAGAAGAAATTGTGTAAATATTGAAAATTTCCTTAAATCTGTATATATTTAATGTAGCATTTCTTTTTGGAAAGGCTATTATTAAGCTGATGGTGAGTCTTCTAATCAAGGTCAGCTGATTATTGAGCAAGCATGGTACAGTATTGTAAAACCATGATAATATTACACGTGGCTTGTTTTCTGGGGATTGCACAATTCTGTTATGCTTGGATGAATCCTTGTGCGAGCAGGTATGCCAGAGATATGGTGGGCTGTTAACTGATCTTGGCTCACGTGTGTCTGTAGTAACATGCTCACTTATGTAGTGCAGAAATAATCAGTTACTGATTGCAATGTATTTAAATATGTACAAAGTGATACCAGTGTAAGCTAAATTAATTAACCTGGCAGTCCAAGGTAATGTTTGGATGAATCCATTGTGCTAAAATTTTCTTATAACACATTTGCAAATGTACGATGTTTTAAATTCCTATTTTTAAAATAGTACATTTTTAAAATAGTACAACATTTAAAATGTACATATTTCAAATTAGATCCTTGAAGTATCTCTAGGGAATACTAACTGTTGGCGTCCCATTTGAAAACCACTGAACTAGTTTTACACCCCGTATTGATTGTTCTTGAGCTTTCCTTGAGTTCCTCACTTAACCCATTCTATATTCTCAGAAAATAATCTGAGCAATTTGCTTAACCTCCTTCTCTGATATTGTGCTGATCAGCATGAGTTATCCTCATCTTAACATGGCTCAGCATCATTATGATATCAAACATTCATTGAGTGTTTAAGATATGTTTTAGGGTTCCCCAGGGCAACAAAACCAACAGGAGATATCTATATCTATATCATCTACATCTATATCTATCTGTATCCATATTTATGTATCTATATTGCTGTATACAATTTATATCTATATCTATTTTGTATCTGTATCTATATCCGTATCTTATCTGTTAATATGTGTATACATATTGTGTTTCCCCCAAAATAAGACCTAACTAGCAAATAAGCCCTAGCATGATTTTTCAAAAATGACAGTCCATGAACATAAGCTGTAATTCATCTTTTGGATCAAAAATTAATATAAGACCCAGTCTTATTTTCAGAGAAACACGGTGTGTGTGTGTATATATATACGTATATATGTATATATATACGTATGTATATACGTATATCTATATGTGTATAGAGTGTATATGTATATATAAGTGTATGTACACATATATGTATATGTATATGTGTGTATATACATACATAGAGAGAGAGAGAGCACCAAAAAATGTATACACATTTTAAGAAAGGAAAAATCTATTAATATTATAATACTTGATATATACCTATAACAAAAGATGAATACAAGTCACACTTGACTTCTGCAATTACAAGAGGTTCTCAAAGTGGTTACCATCTCAAAGTGGTTATACATACACACACACACACACACACACACACACACACACACACACACATATATGGATTTGACTTACTGAAGTCTGAAATCTGCAGGGTGGGCTGGTAGGCTGGAGACCCAGGAGAGCTAGTGCTCCAGGTTGATTTTTAAGGAGAATTCTGCTGGAGAATTCTCGATTGCTTAGGAGGCCAGCCTTTTTGTTCTGCTCAAGCCTTCAACTGATTGGATGAGGCTCACTCATTATGGAGGGCAATCTGCTTTACCCAGATTTCACTGATTTAAATGTAAATCTCGTCCAAAACCAACACCCTCTAAGATGACATACAAAATTAACCATCGTACTCTGTAAGCACTTTCCTTGCATTAATTGACTGTTGACAGTGCCAGACATAGAGTAGCTCTTTAATAAATGGTAAATACTGTCATCAACATAATTATTATAATTATACTTTTTCATCTTTACTTCAAGCTCTAAGAAAGTACCTGTCTTTTCTACATTTAAGCCTCATCTTCCTTGAGCTTCTCACACTTGAGACCACACTCCCACAAATGCCCCAGCCATTCTACATCTCCAGCCTTTGCTTTGCCACTGGCTTTCATCTCCAACTTTCAGACTTGTTTTAAATCGTCAGAACATCACCTTTGTCCATTGTCCCTCTGTGGGCATAGCCCTAACATGGAGTTTCCCTGTTGCTTACAACCATTGTATTCGTTTGCTAGTGTTGCCCTAACACGAACTGGATGACTGAAATAACAGGAATTTATTGCCTCGGTTTTGAAGTCCCAGACCCAGGTGTCAGCAGGTCTGGTTTCTTCTGGGCTATGAGAAACCGTCCATGCCATGCCTGTCCTCCCGCTTCTGGTGATTTGCGGGCAGTCTCGGGTGTTCTTTGGCTTGAAGAGGCCTCAGGTTCATCTCCGCCTCCATCTTCACATTCTCCCTGTGTGTGTCTCTGTGTCCAAATTTCCTTTTTTTTTTTTTTTTTAAATAAGTACAACAGTCACATTGGGTTAGTACCTAGTCGAATGTAGTCATGTTAACTTCATCACTTCTGTAAAGACCTTATTAGCAAATAAGGTCACATTCTGAGGTCCTTGGGTGAAGATTCCAATATCTCTTCTTTAAGGGGCACACAATTCAACTCACAATAGTAACAATCTTCAGAAGCAAAACGAGATATGGAAACAACTTGAAACTGTGAAGTACAATGCATGTAAGAGGTTACACTAATTTCTGAAGCCTTTTAGAAGCAGTGTGTACCTCGTCTGTAATGGTACATAAATAACATGGAGACAGTGCAGAGGATGTTGAATGCCAGGACTCGGAACTGGGTGAAAATAAAAGGAACCATTTGTTCTCGGGTAGACTGAAGAATGACTTCCGATTTCCAAAGTGTTAATCATCTCCACTGAGTCAAGAGAACGAAGGCCGGGCATTAGGAAGAGTGCTTTGGTAGTGATGGGTGTTAAAAATGAAAACATTTCACTAAGAATGAAATAATCTTGGTTGGAAGTGTTAGGATGATAGGCTTTGAGGTATGACTCAGAAAAGGGACATAGATGTTGTTCAGGAACGGTCCCTGAACAAGGATAGGCACCCTCACATTTGCTTTGCATTTACCACAGTTTTGAAAAATGTTTTGACGTTTTTGGTTTTTTTTTGGCTTTTCATATATTTGACCAGGAGTAATGGCTGAGCTACACATGTTTGCAATCATATCAGTGTCCTCACATGGGCTATAAACATATAACGTTTGAGTAATTAATTAGTTAACATGTGAATTCATTCCGTTTTTGCACTGTTCCAGACACTGCACAAGACAATGGTGACATAGATATATGTTGCACCTACATCGTCCTCAAGAAGTTAGTCTTAGAGGGGAATAAACTAGCAAACAAAGTGTAATGTGGTAACACTAATTTAACAATTTAAAAAATAATTGAGTGACAGTTATGTGCTATGCTCTGTGATAGGTGCAAGACATACAGCAGTAAAAAAATCTCTAAGGAGCTCATAGTGTAGTGTGTTTGGAGTCAAGGGGGATTGGCGGGTAAGTAAATAGGCAATTTGTGGTAACAGTTCAAGTGGAAGCAATACAGGAGAGAATGGAGCATGTGGGAGGATAATTAAACCTAGATTGTAGAAAGACACATACATAATTTATATGATACTATTTCAATGCATTTGAGTTTCTTGGAAATAGAAGTCAGGTTTTATTTCAAGGAAGTTATTAATTTTTCTTCATTTTCTTCGTTGACCTGCACTTAGTTGGTATTGGTACAAAACCAAAAAATGTGGTACCAAATGATGGAAAAGGAGAATTCTATTGGAATTCAAAATTCAAAATTAAGAACCACCTTATTATCAATGGTTTCATCCAGTGAGAGCTCCTGCAGAGTTCAAAAGGAAGAGAATCTGGCTGGGAGTTTCCTTTAAAGTTCATTTTCCTCAAATGCAAGAGATCATGACATTTTGAAGTCACAATAATTCTTAAATGCCTGTAAAAAGGATTTTCACCAAAGGATCATGATTTAAGTTACGATTTCTGTTTTTAATGACCTGATCTCATTAGGTGACCATTTTGAACTCCTACATTGCTATCAGGATCAGATAATGAATGATTCAATCAGTATTGTGTCTTTTGCTGTTGGGGAGAAAGCAACTTAGAGTACTTTGTGGACTGTTATTTACCTATATGTTACTTATGTAAAAAACACATGTAGAGATTAAGTGAAGGTGAGGAGGATTTACAATAAGGCTCTTGCAGCAGAGTCTTTTCCAGGGTCAGCCTTGAACCAATGGCTGTCTCCCTGCCCTGTCTCTGTCATACTCCTTTTTTCTGGGATTCCCAGGGGGGTGACTGAGGATTAGGCCACTGCTCTGCTCCACTGTACCTCTTAGAAGCTTCACTGTCAGTGTCCTTCTCCGTAATAACAAGTCTCCAGGAAAAGGAAAATAGCATTAGCATTGCTCCACAACCTCAGGAACAGGATTTCAAACTTAAATCCAGAGTCACACAATGTGTCTACATGCACTTCCCCTTGCCAAAGCGGGAAGAAATAAAGAGGATACTAAATTTCCCTTTTAATGCTATAATTTGTGATTTGTTTTTTAGAGGATGAAATACTAACAATGGACAGAATGTTGAGATGACTGAGAAAAATTCTGGATTTTATGGATCATTTATCTGGTTAGATGACTCCAAGCAGAACCCTAGAAATGTGCTTTATCACGACTGAATTTTTTAAAAAATCATCAACTTTGTCTGCCTGATGCAGTATGTCATTGTTATCCTTAGAGTATTGGTTCTCTACCATCTCCACCTTCAAACGTTTCTAAGATCTCCTCCAACTCCATTATCATTCCATCTATCAAGCGAAATAAACAAATAAACATCCTCAAATCAACAATGTTGTGTGGGATTATACTGCATTTCTTTTTTTTAAACTTTAGGAAAAGTTGTCTCAGAGCAGCAGCGGAAAAGCAGATGTTGGGATTTAATAAGGAGTGAGACGTTTTGTACACAAAGTGAGGGATCATAAAGTGATTTGAATGTAGAAGGTCATGAGAATTGAGCATGTGCTTTGTCTATGGCGGCTTGTACCAAACAAATTCCTGACTCCACAACCCAGCGCTCCTTGGAGGATTTCTGTCTCCACGAATGGAGTGTCATGTCCACACTATAAGGAACATTTTTCACTGCTAGGAAAATCAGGTCGCTTTGATTCCAGATACTGAGTTAATTCTGGAATGAAAACCATGGCTCGGAAAAGATGTGGGTATTTCATTGCCAAAGGATAGGGAAGCCCATAGAGAGTGTTTCCTTTGGGTCCCAGTGATGGTGTCTGAACAAACCAGGTGAACAAAGAGCTGCAATAGGGGATTCAGAATTCTGGAAAAAGGGGAATATCAAATAAATGGGATCGTTATAAAACAAATCCCAGCAAAGTTAAATAAATATATCATGGGAGATATCCTCATAATTCTCATACTTCGGGTGAAGTATGTTTTGTTCCTACCTTAGAGAGGAGGAGGCAGAACGTGTTCTCCTTTCCCTCTCAGCTACCATTGGGCGGGCTTGAAACTGCCTCTCTGGTCTGCTCTCTAGTGTGTGATTGTCTAAAATAACAGTAATAGTGGTGAGGCTCTGACAGTCACACAAGTTTCTCTCTGTACACTTTTGCAAATGCCAGCCAGTAATCTAGTGGCCTTTCCACCGTAAAATCTTAAAGCCAATCCATTTCCCCTCTTCCTTATTTTCTTGGTTTCAAATATATTTCTTACTGCCAATGGAAATAAAACTCAGAAATTAGAGAGCAATGGTATTACTTGTCTTCCTTGGTTTGTAAAGTGCTCCTAAAAGTTAACTCATACAGGATACAGCAATTTTATAGGGCAGTTATTCATCCTATCTTTCTAGTCAGTTGTTCCAGCTACAATCAATTATGTGGTTTCTATTAGTGGCTTCATGCCCAGATGGAATAAAAATCAAACTAAAACCATGGAACAACATGCTGAGGCTGCTCTTCTGAAGTACATGGGCATGGGCTAGAAATCAGCATGCTTTGTTTCTTTTCTGGTATCTGTCAAGATGGGTGGGATTTTTTGTAGAATTGCTTCTTGTGTCTAAACTGCTTGAGTCCCTGAAATCCAACTCATGTGAGTGAATTGGGTATAGCTGTTAGAAGTGGCCTTTCCTTGCCAGTGGTATCCATGCCTCAGTTTCTTCACAGTATTATCCTCATTACCACTTTTTCTGTACTCATAGTAGAGTACACACCAAGTAGAGTACACAATTGGGTGTGTTGCTTCTGGGGGACAGGAAATAAACAATTGGCACAACTCCTGTTGCATGTCATCCATCCTTAGGTTCTCTCATGGGTTATGCAATCTTAATCAGTTGCAGCAAGTACCTAAGTGCTAACATATCTGAAAAGGGCTTAGAGTGGCAAAGTCAACATAATAAGAATTTGCAGTTCACGTGTTCTAAGAGTGAAAAATCAATGTTTGAGAAAACTTTCCAAAATTGACACTGACAGCTGATTTATGTATGTTGTTTTTCTTAATACCAGCCTTATTGAGATAGAATTCATGTACCAAAAAATTCACCCATTGAAAGTATACAATTCAATGGTTTTTAATATAGCCGCAGATATGTATAACTATAATCAATTTTATAGCACTTTATCATTCAGAAAAGAAACTCCATACTCATAAGCAATCATTCCCCATTTCCTCCTCCCTCCTCCATCCTAGCAACTACTAATCTACTTTCTGTCTCTATAGATTTGCCTATTCTGACATTTCATATAAAATGGAACAATGTGGTCTTTTGTGACTGGCATCTTTCACTGAGCATAATGTTTTCAAAATTCATCCATGTTCTAGCATGACTATGTACATCATTTTTTTAAATCGTTGAATACCATTCCATTTGTAGGAATATACATATATCCATTCAGCTTTTGATAGATATTTGGGTTGTTTCAACTTTTTGCCTATTATAAAAATGCGGCTATGAACATTTGTGTACAAGTTTTTGTGTGGGAATTCATTTTCATTTCTCTTGGGCATGTACCAAGGAGTGGAATTGCAGGGTTATATGATAACTTTGTAGTTAATGTTTAGAAAAACTTTCAGATTGTTTTTCAAAGTGGCTGCATCATTTTATATTCCCACCAGCAGGGTAAGAGGGTTCCAATTTCTCCACATCTTTGTTAACACTTCTTATTACCTGTGTTTTTTATTAAAACCATCCTAGAGGGTGTGAAGTTGTATCTCATTGTGGTTTTGATTTGCATTTCCCTAATTGCTAACGGTGTTGAACATCCTTTCATGTACTTATTGGGTGTTTGTTTACCCTCTTCTTTGGAGAAATGCCTATTCCGATCCTTTGCCCATTTTTAAATTGGATTATTTGTGTTTTTATTATTGAGTTATAAGAATCCTTTATATATTATAGCTACAAATTAGATATATTATTTCCAGAAATTTTCTCCCATTCTTTGCATTATTTTTCCACTTTCATTGTCTCCTTTGAAGCATAAAAAATTTAAATTTTGATGATCCCAAATTACCTGTTTTTTTCTATTGTTGTGTGTGCTAGTTTTTTTAATTAGTCCTAGAATGACACATGTGATGTAAGTGTAAGGTTTGGCATCACAATCTGGGTTTTTAATTCTAAATGCCCTGGACAACTTATTGAAGCTCCCTCAGCTTCAATTACTCATCTGTAACACAGAGATATTAATACTTGTAGAACTTATTTCTTGAATTGTTGTGGAGATCAGATGAAATAATATATGTGAAACCATTAGAATTTTGTAGGCCTGTGGTAATACTCTACTGTTAGCTATTATTGTAGTTATAATCCCAATAACAATAGACTCTGGTGCTCTGAAATTTAAAACAAAGCCAAGTAGTTTATATGAAGACACATATAGTGACGTACAGTTGTAATGTTTTATAGACAACATTGAATTTGGCCCCCATAAAAATGAGGTGTAGTCATGGTCGTTATTATTTCGAACAGGAGCTGCTGCTGAGAGATCTGATGAAGAGCCTTTTCAAGGTCACATGGTTGAGAAATGATCGAGACAAGGTTAAAACAAGGGGTTGTCTTTTCTTCTTAAAATCACAATGTAGTTCAGTGCTTTTTTTCAATAGCAGATTTGTGGTAGGAGTCAGTTGACTGGGACTTTGTGATTTTTAAGATGAAGTATTACCTCAGACAACCATATCAAAAAAGAAAAACAGTGATATTATAGAGAATTATTATTGGTAGTGAATATTATATGAGAATCATGGAGTTAGAACATATTTGACCAGAAAGTTTATGTTCATAGATAGCAATAGAAGGTATGTATATCTTAAAAAGAACTTCTTCCTGACTTCCAAAGTTATGCATGCTAATTGTTAAACATTAAAGAATATAGATAAAAAGAAAATATTTTTGAAGACATTTTTTAAATATGCTTACATTCCTAATATGTTTATATTTCAAAATATCTCATAAGATGGGTAGATAGATTTTCTATTTAATGTTTGAAATCATTAGGCATGATGTAAAATTAATTTATATTTAGGATGCCCATGTAATTTTAGATTCTGTCCTTCCAGAAGATTTTTTAGAATTAGCTTGTGGTCTTTTCTTGAGCACCAAAGAATGATTTTTCCAGAGCTTCTGAAATCCATTGACTACATTTTCTTTACTCTTTACTTATCTAGAGAAAGAAAAAGAACTTCTACAATTCTCTTGGTAAAATTAGAGCCTCATGAGTAACTAACTCACACATAAAAATGACTGATCTTTAGCAAGCATGTGCTTCCTAAAGGTGATTGAGCTGACTGACGTGGTTATTGCTTATAAATAAGTTTACCATTTTATGGATAAGCAGCAAACATTGGTTAAACACCTGTGGAAAGAGAAGACAGGACTCATCAACCTGAACTTGCCCCTGACCTTGACCCAGAGCTGCACCTTTGGGGTGCATTCTTGAAGCCTACAAGTTTTATACTGGGCTTTGGGAGCTAGATACAACTCCTTTTCCAAGTTTTATTTTTACTAAAATTCATTGAGAAAAATGCATCTGACTATAAGATAACAGCAAATCTAAGTTAATGAAATAACTGTGACATTTGAATGTTACTTATCTGGGTTTTCAAAAAAAAATCCTTATAGAGATGAGATGACTTCTGGTTTCAAATCAATCCTTGCCATCAGAGCCATTTGTCAAAATAACTAAAGCAGAGTGGTAGAGCTATGCTGCTGGGGTTTGAGATTTATCGTCAAAATCTGTTCAAATGATTCCCTCTCTTTCCTTTGCCTGAACTTTGACATTTTCTTTAGCTAGGACTATCCAGATTTTTTGGCTATTTTAATCTCATGGTAAATTTATTGGATGATGAGAAAACCTCTAATGTATTTAAATTTGCCTACGCAAAGTGGTTTTGAGTAATTTCCACTGAGTTCCCAAGTATTAATTATTTCATGCTCTAAAAGGAAAAAGGCTATTAGTCTTTGAGTATATGAATTTGTTAGTGTTTGGGAGAAGTATCATGCCACCAGTAGTTTGAGTTTGCTATTTTAATTTATTTGGCTAAAGTGGAAGCATGATGTTTTTTAGTTAAACAAAATCATTTTGAACTAAAAAGATCTGATACCCGATCTTCATCTTAAATTCTAGCAGATGAAAATGTCAGATGCCTCTGTTGGGTTAAAAACAGCCAAATGTCAAGTGGAAAAATGAAAATAAGCTTTAGTTATGTGGTGTTAAAGGGATAGGTTTTGTGAAAATCAAGTCTTCAACAGTGGCCATAATTGGACAATTTGTTATAAGGAATTATAAATCATTCTATACAAAAATTAGAAGTTTTGTCCTAAGAAATGAAACTAATTAAATATAGTTATATCTTTGTGTGTGTGTTTTTAAAACCAATCAAGTGGTATTATTTTTCATTAATAAAACCTACACCTTTTATAGTTAAATGAACAGTGTATCTGGGGTACTAAACTATTATTTTCAAAGGCAATTTGAAACTTACATATTATAAAAAAACTACTGTGTTTCCCCCCAAATAAGATCTAACCAGAAAATAAGCACTAGCATGATTTTTCATATAAATAAGCCCTACCGTATTTCCCCGAAAACAAGACCGGGTCTTATATTAATCTTTGCTCCAAAAGACACATTAGGGCTTATTTTATATTATGAGCATCCTGGAAAATCATGCTGGTGCTTATTTTCCGGTTAGGTCCTATTTTCGGGGAAACACGGTATATACCCTAGGGATCTCTGTCTGCTTCCCCATAATTAATGATTAGCCAGTTTCTGTTAGAAATAGCCAGAACTTTGGAAACTGTTATAGTTTCTAAGTAGACCAATTTTTTAATGCAAGTCCATTGTTAAGATACAGCGACTGGTATGAATGCAGAAGAAGGACAAGATCAATTAGAGGTGAGAGGAAGAGACAGTGGGAGCCAGTGCAAGAAAGAGGAGGGAGGAATGAAGTTTATTGTTTTCGGTTATTCTAGGCATACCCACTTTGCTTCATGAAACACCTGGGTGGGTATTCATTTCTTTTTTTTTTTAAATTAAATTTATTGGGGTGACAGTGGTTAGCAAAATTACATGTGTTTCAAGTGTACAATTCTATAATACATCATCCATATATCCCATTGTGTGCTCACCACCCAGAGTCAGTTCTCCTTCCATCACAATATATTTGACCCCCTTCACCCTCCGGTAACCACTGAGCTATTGTTTGTGTCTATGAGTTTTTGTTTCTTTCTTTGTTTGTCTTGTTCCTTTGTTGCTTTCAGTTTTATTTCCCACATATGAGTGAAATCATGTGGCTCTCCACTTTTTCTGTCTGACTGATTTCACTTAGCCTAATAATCTCAAGATCCATCCATGTTGTTGCAAATGTCAGTATTTCATCTTTTCTTATGGCTGAGTAGTATTCCACTGTGTATTCATTTCTAATGGAAGAAATATCAAAGTAGAAATTCTGACAGGGATTATTTAAAAGGACCAGTTTTAGAATTTTATAGTAACCAATATTTCATAAGGTGTCTAAATACCAATATCTAGGAATTTTTTGTTTTATTTCATTTTTGCTTTGTATTTTGTATTTGTAAGACTGTCTTGAGGTGGGTATGGAAAACTCCTTGATGGGGCAGACATTTTATTTAATTTCATTTAATTTTAGTGGTTTAACCTCACAGAATAAATTATTTTGCTAAGATAATTCTGGTGACTGCCAGGCAGCCTAAGGTTAATTTCAGTTAGTTCTCATAATTTATCTTAAACCAAGTTTCTTTTTATAAAAGCAGCCCCCAAATTGTGTTACTTTAGAATGAGCTGGAAACTCAGTTAGAGGACTGGTCATCAGGTCTCAGATATGGATCAAAAACATGTATGTTTATGTATTTTTAAAATTAGATAAAAAAAATTATTTTTTAATTCCCTGCAAATTTTTTTTGTATTGTATTTACAGATAGTGAATTTCTGTAATTTTAGTGTGGTATTTTAATATTTTCAAACTACTGAAAATGCAGAGTTTATTAAGAGATGGAGTATATTTTCCTTTTTACTAAATCTTCTGTAGCCCCTTCCTTTCCACCCTCATTTACCTGTTCCATTACCCTGTCCCAGGTCTTTCAATCATCTGGCAGTAGTGATCTGAAGCTGGCCCTTTCCAGCTGAACTGATTGTTAAATGTTTAGGAAATTTGTAAGCTGGCTGTTAAGTACAACTGGTGTTTAAAATTAAATAATTTAAACTTACAGTTAAATGATATTAAAACAAAGGTAATTAAAAACTCAACAGTTATCACTACCTAATTACTTTACATCTTATCATTATCTATGCGATCGAGGCTATGTTCATTGTATCTCGATGGTAAACATTCTATATTGTGATATGCAACTGCATATCTCTCCCAAACTCTGTGTTCAGTGACTTCACATTTGGTAGCTTGAAATTGATCACAATGGGTGTATTTACACCAGAGAAATTGGCAAATAACATAAATAACATACTCACTTTTTTCCTTTTTGTTTTTCCTGGAGAAGAGATGGTTAAAATTTGCCCGCACACCACACCACTGCCTGCAGTCTGCCAGCTCTTGGTCTTTCTGTTTCTAAGCTCTCCTCCCAGCTGTTTGTCTAAACAACCCACCATGCTTAATTTTCCTAAGTAGGGAAAGCTGAGCATAGTACAGGAAGGAAGGAAGGCAGAAAAATGTGGTTAAAAATCTGTAGTTTTTGCCTGTAGTCACAGACAAGTTTAGCATCTCTGAGCCTCTATTTTTTTATCCTTAAAATGGACAATATTCCCTTTTTGTTCTACCTACCTTACAATATTTTCAAATTAAAGTCACAGTGTGCTAACGTTTGTGAAAGCTCTTTGAAAAGGGCTATATATATGTATACTGTTTTTAGTAGTAAACACTTGCTTTACCTTTTCACGTCTTGATTTAAATTTACAAAGGCTTATATCCAACAGGATGAAGTTTATATCTTAAATTACTGTCCCCAATTTTTCACAGCCTAACTGCCACCTATATTTCCAAGTTTACTTCCAGTGCTTAGGAGTATGTTGGATATGGGGATGGCGCTAGGTGGGTGTGACATCACTTTCTTAGACAAATGTCCACTGCAGATACTGCATTAGCATGGTGCTTCTTTAGCTGCTGTTTTCAGACTGTTCCCAACTATTTTTGTTCCTGGTCTCCAGAAAAAATTATCAATGGATCAGACTAGGCCATAAAGATAAAACGTAATTACCACCCTTTGTTAAAGGCTCTTGTTAAGTACAAGTTAATGGAAAAAAGGGACATATTAAACTGTTGTCACTTATTGCTATCTTATGAAGAAATGGTTGATGAAATTACTCAGCCTTCACATTGGGCCTTAATTCAGTTATTTTTTAAGGAAGTACAAGTAGAGACATCAGGAACATAGGGCAGGGGCCAACTGAAATAGTTGGAGGTCAAAGAAGCGTAAACAAGAAACTGGACCCTTTTGATTTTTGGTAGCTAACATGAGTTTTGATACATTACCAAAGTCTCAATGTCACCAAATTTAGACATCTCTGAGTAAAAGATAGATGCTAAGGGAAAGTGAATATATGTTTGGGAATCACTACTTCCAAGTTTAACTCCTTTCTTCAATAAATGAAATTATACCCAAGAAAGGTTTCATTGGCTCAAATTTCATGTAGAAATTTCTCTTTGTACATGGTTTCTTTGTTTCATAATTCTCCTTCTCCTCCTTTTTCCTCCTCTTCCTTTTCCTTCTTCTTTTTACATTTTCATATCTCTGGGATGATTATTCTGCATTATACGTAATAGAAACAGAGTACTTGAAAATAACTGGAGTATCCTGCCTATTTATTTATCATATCAGCTTCACTGGTTTCCATCATAAATTGTTGTATATTAGATGTGTAGAGGGCGGGTGTATATAACTGCTATGGGGTGAGGAGACAAGACATAAAAAAGTTATGCTCCCTACCCTCAAGTAATGATTCAGACGTGATAATTCAGTTAACAAATTGGTACAAACTACTCTATAATCCTCCAGATATATTCACTTCATTCAACAAATAGCTCCTTGCTGAGTATCATGTGCAACAGCAGCACAATTGTGTAAGGGTCCTGACTGAGAGTCTACTTATCACTCACAGATCATTTTATACTGGAAGTGACTGGACTCGAGCAATTACCAAACACTATAGACTGCTAGTATCTGGTTATTATGGGGAAGTTTATTTTTGAAGAATGTTTTAAATATAGAATGTTTAGCAGTTTGTGTGTTTTTTCTAGGAAGGATTCTCCCGTTAATCTCAATCCTTTCTGACAAAGCACATTAGTTCAGAGGCTCTGGTGTTTAATACAGATGTGTCCTGTAAGATACGAAGCGCTGATAAACACAAGTTGACAAGTTATTTTCATATTTATGCATCCGCCCTTCTCCGTGTGTCAGAAGATTTGAAATGGTATCTGCTTCCAAGTCTATATTGGAGACCAAATCAAGTAACTATTTCTGTCTTTCCTTCTTCTCTTTATTTTAGCTGGACCACACCAATTTTGAAGAAAGGGTACAGGCAGCGCCTGGAGTTGTCGGACATATACCAAATCTCTTCAGCTGATTCTGCTGACAATCTCTCAGAAAAATTGGAAAGGTATGTTCGTATACATTGTGTATTAGTTGCAGAGAGAAACTAATATTATTAATTACTTAGAGAATAGAAAACTGACATATTAGAGGGCTTAATTCTTTTTTTTTAAATTTTATTGGGGAATATTGGGGAACAGTATGTTTCTCCAGGGCCCATCCACTCCAAGTTGTTGTCCTTCAATATAGTTGTAGGGGGCGCAGCTCAGCTCCAAGTCCAGTGGCTGTTTTCAATCTTTAGTTGCGGGGGCACAGCCCACCATCCCTTGTGGGAATAGAACTGGCAACCTTGTTGTTGAGAGCTCGCATTCTAACCAACTGAGCCAGCCGGCCACCCCATAGAGGGCTTAATTCTTAAAATAGCATATATAAAATAGGAGAATCTTATTTTCTTCCTGAAGTCTTGATCAGTTAAGAATTAAACAATGAAAGGATGAGCTAGAAAAAGCATTTTCCTGAAAAATGACTTTTTTCCTGAGAAATACATATATGAATTTTGTCTTTAAAGAACATTAAGTGAATTTTGTGAAGACTAAAATAATATCTATATGAAAAAAGTATGTGTATTTGCCTCCAAAATCTTAATATTTCAAGACAAATGTACATCCTGGGAAATCTTAAGCAAAAAAGTGTACAAATTCCATATTTTTGAGTACATATTGAATGATAGGCATAGTGTTTCTTCAGTCATTCTGGGAAGAAAGCATTATTATCTCCATCATATGGAAGAGCAAACTGAGGCTGGAGAGTTGATGTAATTTGCCAGCTAATGACCGACAGAGCCATGTTTCCAACCCAAGGTCTGCACTCCCAGCCTCTCCAGGAACAGTGTTTCCCATTGTAAAGAAGTCCCCTTTTCTAATAGTAGTGGTTAGAATGCTTTTGATTGCCAATGACAGAAACTTAATGGCTAGTTTAAGTAAATACAAACAAAGACTTAATTGGCTCATGTATTCTAACTGTGTGAAGGCCTAGGTAGAGAACTGACCTTAGGGATAGGGACTCAATGGCACCAGGGAGTCAAATACCACCTGGTGGCTTTTGCCTTGTGCTGTCATCATTCTCTCAGATGAGCTTGCTCCATGCAGCGGATCCTCAGGTCTCTTAGCTCATAACGTGATAGACCACAGGGGGCAGAGCCCTTTCAGCTTGGCCAAATGTGAAGAACGCCAGAGACTCCTGAGTCACATGCTCACTCCTCGGACCAACCACAGTCTATGAAGGAGCTAGACTGGGTCGTGTACCAGCAGCACAGAGTCTGATACCAGATATAACAGAGAGGGAAGAGGGAGTTGGCCAAAAAATAATAATAAAAAATAAAAAGTAACCACTAAAGTATTGTACCAAAAAAAATTGTGTAGACTTGTGATTTGTTTCTTTTCATTAGTCATTACATTTTTTTTCTGACATTTTCGAGGCAAAATAAGCTATTCAAACTTATTTTTCTTGATTTTAATCAAAGAATTAGGCTAGTAGGAGTGGCAAATTCACATTTCCAAGATCAAGTACCAATTCCTATATGTCTGGTAACTTCTTCTCTTGGGCTACAAGCTGTTTAAGTCCTACTCATTCAAAAAAAAAAAAAAATCCACAAACTTGCCTTCCCCTCAGATCACTACCCCATTATTTTTTTTCTTTTATTTCATAGCTAATATTCCTCTGCTCTCCTGGTCTCTTCACTTCTTCCCCTTTTATATATATCTCAGCTCCCTAAAATATTGTGTCCATGTCTACCGTGTTCCTAAAACCACATTAATCAAGGTCACTGGAGGCCTCTTCAGTATCACATATAATGACGTCTTCGTATATGACTTCAGTATTGACTACTTCTTCCCACCTTGAAACCATTTCTTTGGCTTTCTCATCTGACTCTTCATTATAAGGAGAGGCTGAATTTGCTTTCATATTCAGCTTATTACCTTATTGTAAGTCACTAAATGATATGGCTAGGAGGCAAGCTATGTGTGTGTGAGTGAAAGAGTGGGGAAGAGGGTAGGGAGGTAGACAGAGGGGATGGGTAATTAGTCATTATAGATAGTAAACTTCCGGGGTAGCCAGTGTTCACACACAGAGACTGCCAAGCTTACCCTTAAATCTCAGTTGTGTGTTCTTTCCTTGAAGTAACTTAGAACCACCTCTAACAATAGTAGATTGATAGTGATAGAAATAGTGATCGATCAGATGCAAAGCCTTGATCTAGTTCTTTTTCTAGTTCTTGCCTGGGGTTCATGAAATTTTTCATCTTTGTGCAGTTTAAAAATGAAGATGAAGGTAACATTTAGAGATATATTTTATCCTCTATATTGGAAAGTGAAAGGGGGCTTTTACCAACAGAAAGTAGTGGCAATAACTTGAAATAAATATAATCAGCTGATAAACTTATAGTATTTAAAAGAAAGCAAAACATTTATTTATATATCAACCATTTTCAAACTATTTAATTTATATTCCTGCTAGAAAATATAGAATTTGATTTTGTTCTAATCCTTCAAAGTCTTACTCCAATAAATGACTTTAGTAGCTGAAAATTAAGTTTGATATTTGTTTCAAACTTGCACATTTAAAGACAAAGTCTAAAATAAAAAGGTTTTCTAATGTTAAACCACAGAAAAATCTATCTGACTTTTTATCTTGTTTTTGATTTGATTGTTAAATTATGTAAATCTGCTACAATTCTAAACAGGTAAAAATCAAAAAGTGAAGGAAAAAAATGAAATATTTGTTTATTTTTCACCTTGTTCAAGTATAGCAATGTGTATTCGTAAGAGTCATACTTTATTTGTCCACATTTTGCATTGCTTTTAAGAAGCCCAGAACCTTTCTTTAACAAATATAATGTGGCCTCTTGATGAGGTCAACTCCCTGAAAATTGATATGTGGTGGAGCATTGAATTCTGCCAAATGTCTGACTGAGCTGTGTTGGAAGGTCGCCACAAATTTTCATCTCTTTATCCACTTGGTTAGTCTCCCTGGATGTACTTGTATGAATAAAACTAGGTTAAGGGAAATAGAACAACTCAAATATTTGCGCAATCACCTTATTGTTCCCACTTTTTATTCTTTTGCAGAGAATGGGACAGAGAGCTGGCATCCAAGAAAAATCCAAAACTCATTAATGCCCTTCAGCGATGCTTTTTCTGGAGATTTATGTTCTATGGAATCTTACTATATTTAGGGGTAAGGATCTTATTTGTAAATTTATTATGGATAAAATAATATTAGGTCAAACTAAACCAATTACATATATGAATGTTTGTAATATTTTGAAATTATATCTGCCTGTTGAATTGTGTCAGGAAAAAACAGCAACATATTAAGATTTGGCAGTGAAGTACTCTTGCAATATGTTTTCTTCATCTCCTACATCTTCATCAGTGTGAAGAGGGCATCATGCCAGAAAACCCCAGGCTTTGTGGTATTTCAGTGCAGTCTGGAATGTTCCTGAGCTGCTGTCCAATGTGACTCTGACCCGTTATTTTTAACATCACCAGAGCCTCACTTTGAATTCTGGTTCTAACCTGTAGCAAATCAAAAACTTATTTAGTTTTCTGGAGGAGGTTGTGCACAATATCTGCTTTGGGATGCGAAGAACCATCTACATGCACTTGTATTGTGTTCATATTGGGCTTCGTGCTTCAGAGAGTTTGCCGTGCTGCATTGTGTCCCAGTGAGATGCCATACAAGTTGCCTTGTTTTAAGAATTTGTAGTTCAAGCACACAAGAAAAATACATTTAAAAATTATCTTGATAAAGATGACTACATTTAGGTCCAGAATGTTTTGTGATGCTCCTGATAATCTCCTGGAAAAATTCTTCTGACTTTGGAAATTCTCTCTCTCTCTCTCTCTTTCTCTCTCTCTCTCTCTCTCTCTCTCTCTCTTTCTCTCTCTCTCTCTCTCTCTCTCTTTCTCTGTCTTTTTCTTTCTCTCTCTATTCCTGTAGAAACCTGCAACAGTTTGGGGTGAAAATATTTTGTTCATAAATATCAAAAAGGTAACTGAAGAATTAATTGTCTTTTAAGATATCTTTGAGGTGATTTTTCTCAATGCTATCACTCAGAGCTTTGGGAAACAATTTTACCCATAGTTATTGACTCTATTTGACCTAATTTATTAAAATATGTTTTGTTGGTTGCTTTAATGACTATATTCTATACATTTGAATTAGTATGTAGAAGTACAATTCACTCTGGTTGTATCATGTGAGAATGTAGCATTCTCAATAAATCATTGTTGGATTGAAGTAAATGATACTTCAGACAAGTGTTACATTATGACTAGATTGTGGTGCAACTAAACATTTTCCCTAGTTATGTACTCTATCCCATGCTGCTTTCATTGATTAACATAAGCACAACTGAACAGAAGAAACTGGAAGAGAGGCCTAATTATCAAGCCCCTTTATTCTCTGCCTGGCTTGTGAAATAATTTATCCACCAGCCTAGAAGTATCATGTGAACAAAAACAGTCCCTAAACGTGAAAGTTTAGATGATACACAAACGTATTTATTGAAGTTGTATTTTGGCCTTGTGCACACAGACCCCAAAATAAGCATGGTATAGTTTAATATTTATTATATCTAATTTGTTACAGGCTCAGGATTAAGACCTTTATGCAGATTATTTTCCTTAATTCTCCTAATAACTCCATGGAGCAGACATTATTATCTCTAGTTTACAGAAAAATAAACGGAAAATCAGGGAAATTAAATGACTTCCCCAAGTCCTGCATGTGGTAAATACAAGTGACAGCCAAGTCTCTATGGCCCCAAGCCTAGGACCCTTCCACTATATCAGATTGTAAGTGCTACATAACTGTGTTTATAATGATTGTATTTAGGTACTCAACAGAATGGTGACTTTAATAAAAAGTCTTAGGTCTGCTGAGTTTCTTTGCAACTTCTCAGGAGACATAGGTGATCTGAAGCTTGAAAGTTGACTTTTTTTTAGGTCATCTCAGTGGCAAATCTGAAGAAAGTTCACAGCAGAAAGCAGGATGGGGAACCTACTAGAATCTTCTCACTTATACTCAGGGAAGGAACTGTGAAATCCACCCAATAGCCAGTAGTGCTGAGGGTCCAACTTGTAAACAAAATTAAGGAATAGAAGAATGGAGTAGGTGCAGAGAAGTCTAAGTCTAAAAAATTCTTAGACTTCTCAAGTTTAAAAATATCTCGGCAAAAGGAATTTTAAATCCTTTCATAGTGTATGGATTACTCATGGGTGGGAGTGAGGGGAGGGATGCCCCTAAGCTGACCTGAGCCCTGGGCTACAGGTCTAGACCTGGTGGTGTCTTTGAAGTACCAGCTCAGCTTCTACTGATAAGCAACAGAAAAGTGGTGAGGAAAAGAACCCATGGCAAAGCAGCTGAAATGGATAAGTGAGCAGGCCTGGAGAGGAAAATGAACATTGTCAATGCACAGATGTGGTGAGGCTGTGGGTTTCTCCTCCTGTCGCACGAAAAGGCCTCACAGAGGCCGTGCCATTTTAAATAGTGAAAATGTTGAAAACTGTGTCTGTAAGAATTTAGATAACCATTGTGCTGTTAAGATGAGTGCTGCTTTTCAATGCATCTTCTCTTTTGACTCTAGTTTGCTGTTGTTGCTCACAGAGGGAAAAGAAAGGGAAAAAACTTAGCCACTATAACAAGACCACTGTCCTTTTAAACAACTTACAGTAATGCCTCAATATTTTCTGGACATTCCTTCTTTCCTTTGTGTGGGTCATTTTAGTAATCGGTAAGTTGCATGAAATGAGCAGCAATTCTTGACATTGCTCTAACCTTTCTCTTGGTAAAAGGTGGACATACTTTCAAAATGTCCTGTACATTTGTCGTCCCTCCAAATCAGGATAATTGTGGTATAAAGAATATTTGAGTGGTTTCAGCACTGATAGAAAAAGTACTGTAAAATTTGCGGTTGACCCTGAATGGTTAAGAAAAAAGGAAATGTCTTCATGAAGGAGCTTGTTTCTCTGCAATACTGAAGTGATTTTAAATCATATTAACTACGGCCTCTCATCATCGACTATGTACGTACTTGTTTATTCTCCATTTGACTCAGCAGCCATTGCCTTTCACATTGAAGACTCCAGCATAGAAGAAAAACTGGCTTTTGAAAAACTGTGTGAGTCAATTAAGGCTAGACAGGGGGAAGCCATATGGAGGGAGGTCTGTAAGATTACTGAGATAATACGTTATCACAACGCACTATTATAAGGAATTCACAAGCACTCACTCAAAAACATTCTTGATTTTTAGGTAGCTCTGGGCATATTTCCATCATCAAATTGAGCTACATATCAGTGCAACTTCAGTCAAGCTACTTTTATTCATTAAACCCCAAGAAGTTTAAGGCCATAAAGGAAAAGTCCCAGTAATCATGCTACTAGAGTTCAAGTCCCACAGTCTGCATTGCAAAGGAAGATCTTTGCCCCTTATGTGTTGGCAGAGGCGTTGGGTAGGTGTTTGAATTCCAGCATGCTGCTAAAGCAGGGAGCGTGTTTGGGGGGGTTCTGCACACAGATTGGTCATCTCTGGCTAAGGCATTTGCACTTACTTTTGTCTCTTTCATCTGAGGACATCTACCACTAACAAATCTTCTAGATGCCTGTCAGGTAGGACTCCTTTCTCAGCTTCCTCTTCTGTCCCCACTTTCTGCCATATCTAGCTGCTTCTCTAACCTCAGCCGTGACTTGCTTGCTTCATTGTATATCCTGAATATTTCTACCTCCTACTGCAATCCCATCTCTGACTCACATGCTGCCCTCACTTGTGTTACCCACAGCATTCTACACTGTCTGCCAGTTCCTAGGACACGCAGATTTGGAAATTCACGGGTTTAGCTTTCTTAGAAACATAAGGATGTTTTACTTCAATCTTTAGCGAAACCAGTAGCTCCACCCTGGGTCATATGATTTAATTGGTCTGGATGGGCCCTGGGATAATAAGTTGTATTCTTGAAAAATTCCCCAAGTGATGCTGATTCAGGGAGACACTCACCAACGTTACTGCTGAATGCATTTGACTTTTGCTGGAATTTAAGGTTGAGGGGGTTAGGGGGCGATACACAGAGAGAGAACTTTTTAGTTTGATTTTTTTCCTAAATGATAGTACTTAACATTTAGTAATAATATCTTAATAATGAAAATATTTTTAAAAGAAAAATGAATATGAACTATTTTAATGACAAAGGGCAGTGTTTCTCAAAGTTTTATATGCATACCAGTCCCCCTCCTCATCTAGCTAAAATGGAGGCTCTGATTCAGAAGGTTTGGGGGGAAGACCATGAAATTCTCCTTTCTAAAATCTCCCAGATAAAGATGGTTTTCATTGGCACCACACTTTGACTAGCAGGGCTGTACAGAGTTGTGAAAGAAGGGAAAACCAGGTTAGGAGAAAAGTATAGTTGTGAAAGACAAGTAGGCAGATCTTGGCCAAAGAGCCCCTGAATAAAGGTGGCAGGAACCCCACTGAGACTGAAAGTTGGCTAAGGGTTTGTGGGAAGTCCCACAGTTAACTGTTGCCTTTCTGTGTCTTTCTCCCAAACCCCCTCTGAAGACTCCACTGGAAAGAAGCAGGGTGCGTGAGATAGAGCTCAGAGGGCCTCTGTTTCTCTTCCAAGTCCGCAGCAGGGGGGGTATTCCATCCCTCCCTCCTAAAGAAACGTTCTTATACAGGCTGCTTAGGGTTTGACAGCGCTATTTGAACAGAAAGGTGATCCAAGAGCATTGAGCATGACAGGTGCTTTTGAAGGCTAACCGGGGAACTCAATACCATGTTCAGTAGAATATTGTAAGTACAGCAAAGTGCCTCTCCTGTTCTTCCATGTGACGTTGCAAAACACAGTTGTAAATCAGGAATTGTCTGTGGCCATGTAAGTACGACTTAAACAGGGCATAAGGGAGTGCAGTTCTCTGAGTGCTGCCAGGAACACGGTGCATCTTCAGTTCTTGCAGATAACCAGTATCCAGTCGTGAGTAATGAATACCACGCGGTGAAATAAAGGAAAACACGTGATGCAATCCTCAAGTAAGGAGTTTTTCAAAGGTGGGCATTTTTTCCTTAACTTTGGGGGTTTGATCATGCTCTGATGCCATGGCCTGTTTTATGATATTTGGGCAAATCAAAGAACTTGTCTGGACCTCAGTTTCCTTAACTGTACAATTCAAGGAGCATTGAAGTGTATAGTCTATAATTCTTCCACCTCTTAAATGGTGTGTCTATGATATGGGGCATAGAGAACTGGTATTTATCTTAAGCTACAGTGATAGTAACTTATAACTTGGTTTGTTAGGTTGATGTTGAACTAATCACAGTGCTTGAATTAATGATCAGCTGAGAGAGAACTAGGTCATGCTATAACATTTTCTTCTTGATTTAGGCTTATGAATAAGAAGGGGACTTTGGAATCAAACTGTCTGGTTCAAATCCCAGTTTTACGACTTACTTGCTGAGCGACACTGGGCAAATTATTTCAACTCTCTTTGTCTCAGTTTCTTTAGTTGTAAAGTGGAGATAAGAGCACATATTTCATGGAGTTACTGTGAGAATTAAACAAGTTAAGCAGGTAGAATAGATGCTGCTGGTACACAGCATTTCATAAATATTAGCTGTTACCAGATTTTTAAGTAGAATCTCTACCTACCTGCATAAATACTCATATTTGCATTTACTTATTTCTCTATAAGTGCTATATGCAAGTCTTAAAGTACCAATTTGATTTTTACAGGGCACAGGAAGATATTTTGCTAATGTTTAAAAAGTGATATTTACATTCTAAGTATTACTTAAGAAATTAAAATTAATATTTTAACACATCTTCCATTATTGCATTTTTCTGGATTAAATCTGCTATTGTTGCAAGTCTTGTGACACATGAAGAATATAGCTTAGATTTCTAGTGACGATGTTGCTAGTGATAGTGAATGAATCAGTAAACACTAAAAGGAAAATACCAAATGCAACACATTTTAAATTAGGCATTGAATCTAAAATGATTCAAAGACGGACAGGTATGATACTATTGTGGTGTACATACATTTTTGTAAAAACTGCAAACAATTTTGGCAACGAATAGGTTTTATTTTCTATGCTGAATATGGAAAAAATTTTTCCTTTAGCAATTAGTATAAAGTGAAAAATTACCACCAGACTCTACTGTATCAAGATAAACAAAAGTTGACAATCTTGTTTACCCAAAGCAGAGTCTTCAGCCTTTGCTTTGGCATATAAGCCAGTACTCTTTGTATCTTCTAAATTCTGGGTGTATACCTGTATGTGTGTTTACTTTTTTTCCATTTTTTTGTGCTCATGTTTTCTTTTAATCATTTATTAAGTTATATGTAATCTATTCAAAATGTTATCGTTCTTTTAAGTATTTTTTATGATTATGAAAACAATCAGATAATTACTAATAAATTTGGTTTTTGTCTTCTTAGTAATTTTTTTCCCATGGGAAAACGTACTGAATAAAGGGAGGTGTGTTATTACTTTACATAATGTGTTCTAAATCTGCTTCTCTCAATGTATGGCGAGTGCCTTTTCATGTCATTAGATGTTTTTCTATGTCACCATTTTAATGTGTAATGAATCATGTGGCTATACCATAATTTATCAGTTCCTCATCGTTGAATATTTAGATTCCCTCCAATTTTTCACTATTGCAAACGGTCCTGCATGGAACATCCTTTTAAAAGCTAAATTTTAGTGGATTTTCTAATTGCCTTCCAGAAAAGATATAACTTACTTTCTTAATACTAAAGTATGAAAATTCAGTCCTCACCAACAATAGGTATTATCGTTTTTTTAAATGTTTCCAAATTGCTTAGTGGAAAAGTGTATGATTTTCGCTTGCTTTACTTTCAGTTCCTACTGAGTTTAAACAGTTTTTATATATTAATTATGCATTTATTTGTTTTGGGTGTGTGTGTTACCTTTCATGTTCATTGTCTGTTTTTATTTTGGTGTCTTTGTCTTTTTCTTATTGATATATAAGAAAATAGTTTCCCCAGCTTGTTTCTAGTGAGTTTTTATTTTTTAACAATCAGAAATTTTAATTTTATAAAATTTTCTGCTAAATCTTTGCACATTTTTCTTTGTTTTCCGCTGTTGGCGTCAAACATTTTTAAAAGCCTGCATAGCCAAATATTGTATAAGCACATATCGATGTTTTTATTCTTTTATCTTTTACATGTAAATATCTCATCCATTTTGAATTTATTTTGGTGTATGTATGAGATAGAAATATAAATATGGATACTTAAAAAATAAGTATCCATAATTTATTGCATAATCCAGCCTTTATCTGCTGAATTAAAATGCTATATTTTATTATATGTTAAATTATAGCGTGTACTTGAACCTGTTTCCGGACTTTCCAGATACATCAGTCAATGTCTTTGTCATGCCATATACTATTATAGGTCTATACTATGATTTTATATCCATAATGTAAACCCTCTCAGACATTATTCTTATTCCTCAAATGTTTTTCATTAGTCTGTCATTTTGTTCCCAAATGAAATTTAGAACCATTGAACCATTTTATCTATTCAACAAATATATGATTCAACAAATGTATGCTGAGTGAATATTTTGTGCTAGGTATTATGCTTGGTGTTGGGATTGTTGCAAGAACCAAGAAAGATAGTTTTTGCTCTTGTGGTGCTAAAAGTTCGCTTCCAAAAAATCCACTTGGAATTCTGATGAGGATTGCACTAACCTTATAAAATAACTTGGGGGAGAATGTAAACTTCACAATATTCAACTTTTCTTTTTAGAAAGTCTTTAAGTGCTTCACTTATTTGAGACTTTAAAAATATGTCTTAGTAATATATTCTAATACACACACACACACACACACACACACAGACGGTGCCAAACATGTATACATATTTTAAGAAAGGAAAGAAAAACTATTAAAATGTAATATTCAATATATACTGATAATAAAAGATGAATACAAGTCATGTGTATACATTTTTTGGCACCCTTGGTATATATTATTGGTATTTATAGTGCATCTTTTGTTATATTGTTGCTATAAATGGGATACTTATTTGATTATTAGACTTGGCATATAAGAATCTATCTTCTTAGTATAATTACTTTTTAAACCTCTACCTGTTAAACTCTTGACTCAATAAATTTGTTCTATAAACAATCACATATTATATTGATAATGATACTTTTACTTCTCCTTTCCAATATTCATACCTCAGTGATTTTTCTTGTTGCATTGTATTAGCAAAAAGTTCCAGAAAAATGTTAAATTGTACCAATAGCCAGTACTCCTATTGTTTTTGTTCATCAGACTCTAAAGCTTCTGGAGTTTTATTACTTATAGTGCTAATTGTTTTGAGGGAAAATATTTTTTTCAAGTTAATGAAATACCTTTGTATTTGAGTTTATTTAGAACATTATCAGAAACAGATATTTAAGTTTTACCAGATTCCTTTACAGTTGTTACTGAGCTAAACAAGGTTCTTTTGTAGTCTGTTGGTATGCTATTAATTAATTTCTCAATATTAAGAAATCTTAGCTTCTCAATATTTCTCAAATAATGTTCTAGTATTCCTGGGATAAAGACATAAAATTATTTAAAATGAATTGAGATGATATGATGATTTTACTGACTATACACAATAGAAAATAATGTAACGTTAAAAATTCTTCAACTGATCATTCTACTTGTATTAGAAACAAGTATGCTTTGGGTTTAGAAGTATTACTTTTAAGGTAAAGTTCTCTTGGGATTATTTCATTTAATGTAATTGCAAGCCTAAACAAAGTTTTCTATTTCCACCTGAATTTTCTTTCATGATTTGAACCCAGCAGACTTCCTTATCTTTAGAAACATCTAGCCCCATCCTAGGTATGCAGGTGGAACAGAAATGGCTAACAGATTAGTCTCATCCACGGTGATTTTAAGCTCTGGTCTAGTGGATCCCATGAGACCAGATATATTTCTCAGAAGGTATTTTCAGTCTTCCTAATTTTTCTCTGGGAGGCTGATCTAAATCGAGACTCAAAATAATTCCCACCAGGAATGCGATCACTTGTACTTTTCTCTAACTTGACCCCCTGTACACAGATGGTTTTCTCTGAGTAGAAAACACCCACACATTTTTGGCAGGATGTGGACCAGGAGAATTGCTCCAGGAATCTTCAGCCTCTGCAGTGGGAGTCCCCAGGCTCAGGTCATATAATCAGAGATGTTAGCACTGGAGAGAACCTTTGGGATCAGCTTGCTTCACCACTCAGTTTGTAAGTGAGAATGCGGTCTAAAGAAGGGAAATAACTACGGTGACACAGAGAGTGCTGGTAACATGCTGGGATAAGAACTTGGGTTTCCTGACTCTGAATTTAGTGTTCATTTCACTGTCATGCTGGCTTAAAAATTTGTATCCATCTTCTATTAAATAAGTGAACCATTATGTGAATTACATCGTGATGTCTGATAAAATATAATAAAACATTTTATCAAATTTTGAAATAAGTTTACATTCCTTCTCATTACATTTAAGCCTCAGTCCACTTCCACTATTTAATATAGTGCCAAAATGGGAATTTTTTTGTGTCTCTGAAAAGAGTCTAAGCCATGGGGTACATACTACTTTCACATACCAAGAGTATAGGACTGTGTTTCTCCCAGTAATTACAAGGATGATTTTTGTAAAGGACTGTACTTCGTAGATTAAGCGAGGTATCAGTTATCATTGTTTTCCCTCCCCAATAAAAAACAACCAGGTGAGATCTGTAAATGGTTCCATTGTAAATATTAGAGAACATGATTAAAACAGAGTAGGGAAAACTATAGGAGTGGGGGTTGGAGTGCTTGTTTTGTCCTTGAATATTAACAGCTCTATGTTGTCGTGAGGTTTATGATGGTTTTATGTTCACAGAGGGTCCTATTACTGGAAATTTTCCCTACCAAAAATAAGCTGCATTTCTTTTTTCTATGAACATGTGCTTCCCCGATTACTACTACCAATATTTTTGTGGAATAGCCATTGTTCTTGGGATGAGTATGTCTTCTTTTGGTTGAGGCAAGATGACAACTAACTAATTCAGTAATGACAATATGTA
This sequence comes from Rhinolophus hipposideros, assembly GCF_964194185.1. Lineage (NCBI taxonomy): Eukaryota > Metazoa > Chordata > Mammalia > Chiroptera > Rhinolophidae > Rhinolophus > Rhinolophus hipposideros. The sequence continues at coordinate 5,042,827 of NC_138071.1, forward strand.
GAGTAAATGTCTGAATCAGATTGACACATTTTATTTTGTTATAAATTGCTGCTGAATAACAATTCAGCAAATGGGTCTATTGGGATAGAGATGACAGATTATGAAAAATAATATAATGGTGATACAGTGGCAGGGAGTTTAGTTCAAATTACTCAACAGGAAAACAAAAAATGTAAGCCTATACATTTCTAACTCTAAAAATTCTGTGTACAGCTCAATTGCTAAAATATTTCTCTTTTTCCTCAGAATGCTCTTTTATAGAGCATTTCATAGAGAGGAGTTAACTCCTTAGAAATATGTGATGTGGTTGGATATAAAACTGAAGACAAGAAAAGAACAAGACAAACAAATAAAGAAACAAAAACTCATAGACAATAGTTTAGTGGTTGCCAGAGGATAAGGGGGGAAAGGGGTGGAAGAAGAGGGTAAAGGGGGTCAAATATATGGTGATGGAAGGAGAGCTGATTCTGGATGATGAGCACACAATGTAATATATAGATGATGTATTATAGAATTGTGCACTTGAAAGCCATGTAATATTGTTGACCATTGTTGATTCAATAAATGTTAATTTAAAAAATCACAAATATATGTGTTTATCAGTGGTTCTATAGTTTATTATCTATTAGGAGAATATATATATATATGGGAGAGAGTTCTGGAAAAGGGAGAAAGGTGTATGCTAATCATAATATAAGCAGTTGAATCCGTGAGTACTGGTAGCCAGTCACAGTTTATACTCTTCCAGTTATTGTCTTACAAGAAATGATGTTTTATTGATATGCATGGTAAACATCTAGGCTCCTTAGTCTGCTTCATGGCCACACATACTTTCTACAAGGGTGACATACAAATCCAATGCCCTTCAATGAAACTCAAGAGAGCATTTCAGCCAAGTGCAAACCCACTATTTATGGAAAAACAGAGCTAAGTAGATTTGGTATTGACATTTGTCTATGAAGAACAGCATAATATAGAAAAATTCTAGGATAAAATATTGATATAAACATAATTTTGAGGATGAAATAGTGCCACTATTAAAACTATGAAAAATTATATTTTCAGTGCAGATGTAATTTCAAATCCAAGATTTATCTTAACTGTACATTTTCCTAATTTAAGGAATTATGTATTTGGAAATAAAATCATCTAGAGAAAGTTTGACCTGGATCTATGAAACTTAATAAAAACAACCAGCACAGCCCTTACACAGACTGTAATCGTTTAGGAATGGAAACACCCACCTGCCCCCGCATAGGGCAGTGGAGCAAATAACCAGATGTCATGTTGAACAACACGTAGAATAAGTGAGGCAGACATACAAGTAACAATGGGGCTAAATGTCAGAAACACGATCTTGAGTAAAAAAAGGTTGCGAAAAGCAGAGTATGATACCATTTGTATAAAATTTAAAACCTGAAAAACAATTCTATATATATAATCTAAGGATGGACACTTGTGTAGTAGAAGTACAAAACATGCATAAAATGATACACACCAATAAACAGTAATCTCTGCACTTATTTATTTATAAAAAACAAGTGCTGTACAGCAGATATGGAAAATTATTAATGTGTTATATCTGTGTAGGAGGTTAACAATTTTCTTTTCTGCACCTATTTGCTATAATTCTAACTAATATTACAATATGGCTATGTGAGGGTGAGAGAACTCTACTATGTCATGTATGATCAGTTTGTAAACCTTTTTTTAGGTTTGAAGCTTTCCTTATATTCAGAGCCTTGGTGTATACACTTAATTTGAAATAAAGCACTTAATATAAAGTATAGATTGAACAGGTACATAAAACCTGTGGTCAACCAATGACAGCTGTATACAGGTCAGGATTCCTTGTGGAGATGAAGTTGATGTAAAAAGGCATTTTCAGGCATTGGGCACTAAGGTTTAGAGAGGATATTGTAGAAAATGGGGGAAAAGCAAGTTAAAGGCTGAGGGCGAGTAATACTGAGCAATACTGGAGGGGGGGCAGTCTGGCTTGAAAATATACGTTTGAAATGTAAAATTAGCACAGCATCATTTCCTTGCACTGTTTAGTCTCAGATCCCCGTTTCACAAAACCACCATAAAACGAAATGGAGGATTATGTGTGCTTCCCTTTTGAAGGCAATTTAGCAAGATGAGTAATAGTTAGACCTCCTGGGTTCATACCCCTGCATTATGTTTTGATATATTCAGGAGAAATGGTAATAAATTTGATGGACAATTAGATTTAATAGTTGATTGAGATCTGATGAAGTGGATTTGGAAAACACAGCTTTGATCTTCCTTTGTTAACTCATAGGCTTTTGAAGAGTTGATGAGTCATTGGAAACTGGCCTGAGGTTGGAATCTGTGGGCATACTTCTCCCCTGAAGCCCTGTTCCAGAGTGGGAAGGGCATGGCACTGGAAGTGGCTTGCTTGAAATACCACCAGTGCCTGCAAGCTCCTCCCTCCTTTGCCAGCTCCCCTTTATGTGGTTGCCTTGAGAAGCTGTGTTCATTCTGGGGGCGGAAAAAAGCATTGTTCAGAATGCTTCTGGAAGGTCTATTTTGAAATCACGTCAAGTCACTTGGTCTCTTTGGCTTATTTCTTTATCTGCACTGTTATAATAATAATGCCTACTCTCTCTCCTAAAGTCATGAAAATCAAATGAAAAATATTTCACAAACTGTTGAGTGCTATATAGATATTATTAATTAATACTCCAGAGACTACACCTTTACTTTATGGCCACTATTCACTTTTTAGTCAAAAATAACTTCGTACATATACTTGTCTCCGAGTGACTTTTGCTATAACCCGAAATCAAACCTTATTTCAAAGTATAAAGAGTTTAAAAACAGTGTCCGGAGTGTCCTGTATGGCACGGCTCTCTGTGCAGGCCATTTTAAGTCCTCCTTTAAAGATGAAACTTCCTGTGTTGAAATTGTGAGGGTATTTTATGAAAGGTGAATAAAATTTCATTTCTCTGTTTGTCCTCTTTACAGGAAGTCACCAAAGCAATCCAGCCTCTCCTACTGGGAAGAATCATAGCTTCCTATGATCCAGATAACAAGGTGGAACGGTCCATTGCGATTTACCTAGGCATAGGCTTATGCCTGCTCTTTATCATGAGGACGCTGCTCTTGCACCCCGCCATTTTTGGCCTTCATCACATTGGCATGCAAATGAGGATAGCTTTGTTTAGTTTGATTTATAAGAAGGTAACACTTTCTTGCACAGTCTCCGTGCTACATGGAGTAGTAGTATCATGTTTTAAATGCTATGCTGGTACAAGTGAGGGGTAAATGCTGAAATCAATTTCATAACCCTGTGAAATAAATGGCAGCACTAATTAATGTCTCTAATTTTCTTTGGTAACTTAGTTCACTTCAACTAATAATTATTGAACACCTTCTATAAACTGCCTATAATATAGTTTTATTTTTGTTATTTTCACTAGTCATGTCATAATTTTTTGGAATCCATGGCTCCCCATTAAAATGATTCTTACCTTCCGCATAAGTCATTGACAAAATATCTTATGGTAAAATGCCACATATCCTTATGTTCAACAACAAGAGTATAGTATGTAATTGTTCATAATAATCCAAGCAATGAAAGTTTCCACCTAACTAGTTGTGACACAGTGGTGGTATTCACCTATCCACTGCCTGAATTTGAGTTAGATTTTTGTCATCCTGTCAACCCTGAAAATTAAAAAAAATTTAGAACATACACAGCAATTGTAAGAACCTTCTCTGGCTTTCTGTATGTACTGTCCAGACAGAAGCCCAAGTGGCTGAAGCATGATTTAGGTGGATTTAGCTTAAGATTTAGGTACCTTGCAAACACAATTTAAAATCATTTCAATAACACATGTTTTCACCAATGTGATTCAAGACCATGTGTGGCTGCTTAGATCTACCAAGGCATTATAGAAAGCTGTTTCAGCTGAATAATTTGGATACTGTTTTACCCTTCTTGTTTTTCTTTCCCTAGTGTTAAAACTTTATATACTTGGCTTATAAGGGTCATGGATCTGAAATTCCCTCTAACAGATAATCCATAACACTTCCATAATACACATTCAAGGTCTGTTGTGCTGTAAAACCTTGATAGCCATACTTTATTGTTCAAAGAAGCCTTTTATGGAGGCACAAGAAAAAACCAGAGTCCACAGTTTAATGAGGTCACCTCGACTGTAATCTTATCTGTTCACAAGTAGCAGGAAAGCATGGGTGATAAATCAACAAAAATTTTATTTTGATCCAGAAATTTTACATGAGTGAAGAAATTATTGGGTATTATTTGGAATGTAGAATCTGTACAGCAAGCATATCAAAGAACATTGAATCTAGCTTAAAAATATTTACAAAAGCGCTTATTATCCTAATGATAAGTGATAGCTAAGGATGTACATGACAAGCTTCTAAGTGATTTAAATGTACTGTCTCATTTGAGCCTCTCCCAAACTTTCTGGTAGGAACTATTATCCCTATGCTATGGATAAAAGATTTTAAGAAACTAAGACCTAAAAAATATAGAAAATTGTGCAAAAACTTGTTCAAAATTTCTAAAATGGGTAAATCACAATCCTTGGAGTGAAGTATTTTCTAAGTAATAGGGAAAATACAATAAGTACTGAAATAATGTAGTAAGAGAAAGCATTATGCAGGAGGGAAGAGTCATGGAATACTCTGGGCTTAGGAAGAGCAGATTAGTTTGTAAGTAAGTGCGTATATAACATTTAGCACAAATACAGCAATACATGTGCTTCGAGACCCAGAATGCATTAATCAAAAACTGGAAGATACTCTTTGTCCTTCTTTCTAATTGTTGAATATCTGTTTTAACCTCTCTAGCCATACTTACTTTCATTGACCTAAATCACCAAAGAATGCAAATGTATCTCTACATGTCTGTGCTGTGGTCCCAAAAGTAAACCTAAAGTAAACAAGGACCATGGCTGACCAGTTTCATCCATATGGCAGGCAACCGCTACTTCCTTCTACAATAGTCCAAATTTTGTAACGGCGCCATTTTGTTTTGTTCCAAAATCTGAAAATATGATACTTTCAAATTATATTTTAAATAATGAATCAAAATACAAACTAAATTTAGCTTTGCCTGTGAATTTCAAGAAGACAGAGATAATTAAAATGAACAAATATTTACTGAGTGTTTACTGTGCTTAATATGGAGCCCCACGGAGCACTGCAGTCACATGAGACTGAGTCTGTTGCCAAGTCATGTGTGGTTTAGCTCAGTGGATTTCCCCTTCATGTTGCTCTACTAGTGTTTTGGAATTAACTGCCTTGATTGATTCCTTCTTCAACTCTGCTTGTCTAAATGCTATTTATCACATCTAGCTTAAATTCTATTTATTAAATTCTATTTATCACATCTAGCTTAAATTCTACCTCTTCCGTAAAATCTTTCCAGAGTTTTGTAACCAGCTATGTGAACTTTCTCTTAACCACTCTATTAAATTCTACTCCCTTTAACTCATTTATCATATATTTAGCTATGTATATACTAGGTTGCTTTGAGGCAAGAATTGTGTCTTAATAAATCTCAATAATAATCCCTGAAGCCTCGAATAAAGGAATTTGCCTCTACTAGGTGCTCAATACATAGGTGAGGGATTCAGTTGAAATAAATATTAGATGGGTACTCTCCTATCAAAGCCATCTATCTAGTGGGAAATCAATTCCTATTAAATTTTATAGGTGAGTCTGACTATGATCTATCATAAACATAATTAATTCACTTACTAAACAATTCTATTTTGTGTATAGGAATGTATATTTATTTGTAAAATTTAAGGAATTTGTATCATTAATATCATCATTCACAAATTATTAATGATTCAGTTATTCATAACGTACTTTAAATGACGTTAACAGTAATTTTATTTAATAGAGTTAGTAAAGAACGGCAAAATTTAAGTTAAGGTTTTAATTTACAATTTCACTGCCTTTGGTTCCATCTTTTATAAAAATAAAAGAAAAACAAACAAAAAAATCCAAAACCCTCCACACTATTTTGGAGGAGAAAAAATAGTTATTACTTTCTAAATGCTGGAAAATGAAATAACTAGAGGCATGACAGTGTACTATTTGCTATGAGAAGAAATATTTATAGATCTGAGAAGATACTAAGTTAGGTAAACACAAAATAATTTTCATTATCTTTACCTAAAAATGCATGCACACTAACCTAATTCCTCAGCTGTATTATAATGTTGCTTATAAATATATTTTTCTGTTTGTTGACTTCATCAAACTTCCCCTTTTTTCCTTTTAGACTTTAAAGCTGTCAAGTCGTGTTCTAGATAAAATAAGTATTGGACAACTTGTCAGTCTCCTCTCCAACAATCTGAACAAATTTGATGAAGTATGTACCTACTAATTTAATCTTTTATGCATTATTGTTTTAAATCATACAACCCCAAAGCTTTTCCTTGGTCAGACAACAGTAAGAAGTGGTCACCTGGGGCACATTCCTACCTTCCCTATTTCTGAAAACTAAGTTGTGTAACAAGGTGACATTCTGGGGCGTCGTAGAACTACCCAACTCAAAGTCACCTCTGCTTGCTGGATATTTAATGAGGTTTTTCAAGATTCAGCCCTTATCAGATCGTTTTGAAGTTTTCTTTTAATACTTTAAATCGGTTCTTTACTTTGGTCGAGTATGATTTATTTGTTGAATAATATTTATTTTGGTTGAATATGCTGAGCAATTCTTGGCCAGTGCCATCTTGTGTCACAGATAAATGCAAGATCCATGAGGACAGATAATGTGTTTTATTTACTTTGCATTTCCAGTATTTAACATAATATTGAGCCATCAGCAGGGGCTAAATAAATTACTGTTGAATTGAGCACACATTTATTCGGAATCTGTTGGCAGACAGAATGGTGCCCTTGTGGAGACTGAGCTTCTGGGCAGTCTGTTGTTCTTTGGTGTTGTATACCATGGCTCTTGTTTTACCCAAGTACAAGTTATTTAAAAGAAACTCTTGACAGGATACTTAAGAGATCCAATCTCATTTCCACTGAAAAAAGCATACTTACAAATGCAGTAATTTGAAATCTGTTCCTTGGGAAATGCTAGTCCACATGTAGAATGTGTAAGCACGTTGCTAGGTGCTTCATGGAATGAGTACCTAGATTGTAGTGTGCTCAGAAGAACCATGAAGTGTTTGATGATATAAGATCATTGAGTTTGATTTCTTTAATCTGTGCTTGTTTGTTTTTGGGGATGGACAGTAAATATCACTAGTTTTCGCTGTGATTTTGTTTTCCAGGGACTTGCGTTGGCCCATTTCGTGTGGATTGCTCCTTTACAAGTGACGTTGCTGATGGGGCTGCTTTGGGAGCTGTTACAGGCCTCCGCCTTCTGTGGGCTCGCTTTCCTTATAGTCCTCGCCCTGCTTCAAGCTGGGTTAGGGAGAATGATGATGAAGTACAGGTAGCACTTGGTTTGCACAATTCGAAAGGATTTTATGTTGGGTTTTCAAAAAGCCCACTCTGGTAAAACCAGTAAAATCAGTATGCACTGACCCGTGATCTACTTACTGGGTGTCACTAAACAGGAATTATTTTAATGGGGCAAATATCCGTATCAGTACTTCCTGTTTTGTTTGTCAAGCTATAGAATTTCTTTATAAATGTATTATGATTCAGTTCACGTTTATAGATCATAAGACTTAGGTACAATGGATAAAACATTTATGTGAGTGGGAGGGAATGCATACATTTTGGGTAGAGTTTCTAGGCTTTTCCTACTCCGGTTCATGGATCTTTATATATCCAAGCCTTAGATATTTTTTAATTACAGAATGAATCAGTGATACTATTCACTGCTTAGATAGAGCACTTCTAGACTTTGTCAGCCAGAGTATGATAGAAAGTGTACGGATTTTGGAGTCAAATAGCTGTTGACTTGAATCCCAGATTGCACACTTATTAGTTATTGTGATAAGGCAAGTCATTTTACCCCATTGAGTCTCTGGTTTTTCATCTTTGAAAAACCCTCTCCTAGACTGTCATAAGGATTAGGGATAGTGTATGGAGGCATCTAAATCAGTGTCTGGCACACAGTCATCTACTACGTGGTAGCGACTATTTTCTTACCATCTATTTAATAATCAAATGTTCGTTTGTTTAATAAAAGAAATGTGGTTTTTCTGAAAAGCTTGAACAGTTCTTGGTGGTTAATTTGACTTGTGTTTACTAATTATTTGATTGATAGGTTGATTGATTTATTTACAGAGATCAGAGAGCTGGAAAGATCAATGAAAGACTTGTGATCACCTCAGAAATGATTGAAAATATCCAATCTGTTAAGGCATACTGCTGGGAGGAAGCAATGGAAAAAATGATTGAAAACCTACGACAGTAAGTCATTTAGATAATTTCAGTATTGTTGGTCACTTAACGTTTAATATTTTAAAAATGAGTCACAGTTGATGTCCAGCTCATATTTGAAGTTTCTGACAATCAAACAATTGTATTAAGTTATATCAATATTCATGCGTTAATGGCATAAATTAATTTTCATAGTTGACCGAGTGTTTTATTTTACACTATAAAGGTATTTATACCTAATGAAAAAATCACCTATATATGTTTATAGCTGCTTGTGGTAATATGCTTATTTGACTAAAATAATTATCATGATGCTGAAGGCTGTTTGAAACCTTAAATAGAACTCCTGGATTAATACGTATACAATTCTGAGTCAAATCAATGATTCTCTATTATTATACTTTCCTTAATCTACATGTTATGGCTCCTGAAAAATGAAAAAAACAAATAACCCTCCTCTATTGGTTAAAATATGTTTGTTCTTCCTTAACCTAAGAATAATAACATAAGGTAATATCTATAAATTGTGTTTCTATAAACTCTCCACTTGAGAAGTGAGTTCAAGTAATGAAACCCCTGCCTGACATAGAGTCAGGACTTGGCGCCTATCTCTAGTCTTGTTTCAACTCAGATAACCTTTCTTTCACTGATTCGTAAAGATGATAGCCAGCAAAAAAGTACAGCACAGACTGAGATATGATTACTAAGATAATTTTGAGCAAAATATACACGAGGGCATTTCTGTAGCCATGACACCGTTTTTCTTTAGTCAAATTCCATGTTCTACAAACTGCAATCAAAAAAAGTTTCTAGGAGACTCAGTGGGGACAGATATACTGTTCGAGGGCAAATCATTCAGGATGGATAACACATGAGAGTTTCACAGGGAAAAATATACTGAAGAGAAGAGTGTGACTATGGGTTTTCAGGAATTCCGGCTGCTGATTCCAGTAGACAGTGATGGTAACTGAGCTGCAGGTGTGTGATTGGAACAACAAAAGAAAGGCTGAAATGTGAAGTCCTTTGCCATGTAAATAGAAAGAGTATTTATTTCCCAAACATTATTGCTCACCTGCTTTTATTATGCCTTTCAATACAAATCCAGGAAAGGAATTATATTTTCTTCTTTCCAGAAACATCCTTAAAGATCTTGGGGAATTGTTTAGTGGAGGTTGTTTATCTCATTAGCAAGTGTTTTCTGTCATTCTTGTCCCCTTGGTCCGTCACATGGCTCTAAGTATAGGCATTGCCAGAGTGATGAGGAGATTATCAGAGGATCCAGTTTCCTCAGCCTCCAAGATAGACTCCTTGTCAGGTTGCTATTCCACCTGCTGACTTTTCTTGACTTTATTTCTTTTCTCTTCTTCAAAAAAAGGAAATCCATCCGTCCTACTCTATTTCTGGTTGACCAATTCTAATAGCAAATGTTTGGTGGTAACTTGTATTATCCAATTCCTTAATCTGGCATGAAATGGTTATCTGAAAAGGCTGGAAAGTGCTGCCATAAATATGGGAAAGCAAGAATTGCTTCTGCTCAAAAGAGCAAATATATTGTTCTTGAAGAGGAAGGGTGCACTTCAAAGGGCTTGTTACCTCGGCCGGGGCTTTGCAAATGGCTGTGCAAAGCTTCCTGATAACCTACTCTTTTATTGCTCTTTGGTCATAAAGTCATTTTCAATTTTTTTATAAGAAACTGATAAAATGTTTTTATGACTCATAAGGTGTTAGTGATTTTATTATGGAGAATACTGCTTTCTTGGTGATTCTTATACATATTCTTGAATCCATTATTCTTTTCTTGGAGTGCCACACCTTTCATTTTCCTCAACCGTTTCTAATACATTTCAACAACAATTTTGACAAATTTATTAACATTTTTGTAAACAGTGATTTCTAGTCTTTTCTTAACTTCAACATAGCCAATATTAGTCTTTTGCTGGAAGATTCAAGACACACCTAATAAGGTCTAAGTGCCAGGCCCTCTGCTATGCTGTCATTTATCTTGGCAACACCTCCACAAGGAAGATGTTAGTTTCCCTTCTATGCATGTGGATTCTGTAGGATTAGAGGGAAGAGAAACATGCTTAAGATGGCAGGGCTGTAAGTGGCACAGCCAGTGAAATCCCAGGGAGATCCCCAAATCACAGTTTGTCTTCAGTGCCAAATCATTGATGTTAAGTAAGGGTTAGACTGTGAATCAATCTAGGTTGGGCACGTTGAATTCCACTTTCTTCATTAGAGTGTGCAAGATTACTTTTTTCAGACTTAAAAAAAAAAAAAAAAAAAAGATTTCCTCTGTATTCTACCACTCGAGAATGAGAACTTTTCTGAGTTATACCCGTATGTGGAAACAGCATCCAAATGTCAGGCCAAGCACAGCTGTTGCTCCCCACCACCAGGACGCCCCCTCCACCTGCCATTTGTCTGAGTCACTGCTGCTCTTCCCCTTCCAAGAGCTGAACAGGAGGGTCCAGTTTTTATGGCCCTGGAAGAATGGAATGGAGGTTGAAGGCAGCATTGCCCTCTGCTCTCACCAGCCTCTGCACTCCCTGTTTTCTGCCTATTGGAGCATTTAAACCTCTTCTGTATTTGTTTAAAACCTAGTTCACATTTGCAGTTCAGACTGGAAGATTGGAAGTGTAATACGATTGCAAATTATTATACTAAAATGAGAGAGACAAAGAGGATGCAGTATCCATGCTCATAATTTTTCAAGAACCACCTGCAACAGAATCACTTGGGTATTTTTATTGTTTTTTAGAAGCCTACTGCAGACTCACTCAATCAGTATCTCTGAAAGCTGGACCTGAGATTCTGAATTTTAACAAGTTTTTCGGGTGACTTTTACTTATGCTGAGGTGTGAGAACCTGTGAACTCTGTGGCTCATTTGTTATTTTCAGTGTTCCCCAAAGCCAAACTAGAGTGTTAAGAAGCCATTAGGGAATCACAGAATTGTCTTTCCCTTTATAAATCTTGCAACTTTGTCCTCATTTCCACACTTAATCACTTAAAACACCAACCAACAAACAAAAAATTATCAGTCTCACTAATCTTACTAATTAATAATGAAGTGGTCAATGCCTAAAAATAATGTAATAATAATTGAGCTTATTAATTATAGTTTAAAAATAATATTTACAGGTATTATGTGCAAGACACTGGTACATTGATTACTATTCTTCTTTCAGATAAGGGAACTGAAGCCCAGAGAGGTTAAATAACTTGCCCAAGATCCCAAAGCCTTGAGAGCCTGTGTTCAGATTTTACATTGCAAGATGCCCCTTATTTGAAAAATAACTAAGCATCCCAAATCTTATTATTTTTTATAGAACAGAACTGAAACTGACCCGGAAGGCGGCCTATGTGAGATACTTCAACAGCTCAGCATTCTTCTTCTCAGGGTTCTTTGTGGTGTTTTTATCTGTACTTCCCTATGCACTGATCAAAGGAATCATCCTCCGAAAAATATTCACAACCATCTCGTTCTGCATCGTTCTGCGCATGGCAGTCACTCGGCAATTCCCCTGGGCTGTACAGACGTGGTATGACTCTCTTGGAGCAATAAATAAAATACAGGTAATGCACCCTAAGTGGGCGTCATCCACAATAGTTTTAGAACAGTTTAGAACTTTTCTCGTGGACAAACTGGCTAGAAATTACCTCTTGGTCTTGGGCCTGTTTGACGATGCACAGGATTTCCTCTCTTGATGTCCATATGGAGGCTAACAAGCCCTTGTAATGACAGTGAGGGAAATAAAATGAAGACCTGGGAGCTGCTCTTAAGAAGTTGCAGAAAATATTGTTTCTGTATTCTGATAATTTTATTCAAGTAATCAATCCATAGATCAGTTTTAATGAACTTGGCAAATGTGTACAAAGATGATGACAAATTCACCAGGAAGTTCAAAAACTTTCCCCCTACCACTGAGAATGTGCACCTTGTTTTCCGCGTGGTTCCCTGGCCAGTATGATGAATGAGAATGGCATTTTATGCCACATTAATTATCTGCAGTGCTGATGTAGCTGGTAGCTTGAAGAAAAGTTCTAAAGGTGATGAGACTCAATTTACGCAAAGCTAATTGAATCACTACTGTGAACTTGTGTGTGCTTATAATTTTTATAATTTATATGCAGATTATGGGGACAGAGCCCCAGAGAGCAGTGTCCAGGCTCTCAGCCTCACACAGAAATGTGCTGGCTCGGGTAGTAGATGGTCATCAGTTGTGACTAGTTGGCCATTGGCTGTTACCGGTTAGCTACTGGCCACTGATATAACTGCCGTGGCTAAGCTAGCAAAGGGTGGTGTAGTGGCGTGGTGGAGTGTGGATTGCGGATTGCAGAGACGCGATTGCAGCTAGCAAGTGAGGTTGGTTGGCAGAGACAAGTGGACGACAGGTTGCGTGTCGTGTGGCTCCTGCTTCCTGTGTCTCCAACCCAGCCGCCAGCGAGAATATAGTGGTGTGACTTCCCTGTCTATGGCTCCGTGGGTGCTCCTTTTTGGCCTCATCATGACACCCTGCATTCTTAAGTGGGGAGCGGGACTAGAGACCTCGCATTACATCCCGTGTGACACAGATCAAAATGTTTTATTACACTTTTTTGATAACATTTAAATATTTGACCCTGCAAATAAATCACTGTGACATAAATAAAAATGATGGTGAAGGGTGAGTCACTTTTAAGTTGCTCTGCCATTGTTTAATCTAGGCCGAAGTTTGCAAATGGTGGCCCAGGGATCTAATTTTGACCCCTAGACTTCTTTTATTTGACCTTCACATTTAAAGAATATTTTAATTAGTTGCCAGCATTTAAAAATTGACAGATGTCACGTGTGCAATAAATTATGTTTTCAGTTCCATTTGAAGGATTGGAATATATAGTAAACTGGGTCTTCTTCCCTCTCAAGCTGTGGCAGCCCCCTCATCAGACAGCCTGCCCCCTTCATTCATCAGTCTCTACTCAGCCACCTTCCTTAATTTTATCATCTAAAAGCGTGTGAGTTTGAGATCTCTGATTTAGACAAATAGGTGTGTGTAGCTCAGAACCATAGCAGGTCTTGTGCTAACCTTATTTCTTCTGTTAACCCATCACAGCTGTGTGATTTGGGAGAGAGAGAGACAGAGAGAGAGAGAGAGAGAGAGAGAGAGAGAGAGAGAGAGAGAGAGAGAGAGAGAGAGACAGAGAGAGACAGAGAGAGAGAGAGAACATACAGACCCAAAATGAGAGCGTCACAGAGACAAAGAGAGACACTGAACAGGAATACAGAGACAGAGCAACACATCTTGAAAACAAAATTGGGAGAAAAAGAGAGAAAGCAAAATAGAGATAGCAAGAGAGAGAAGAGCAGAAAAGAAAAAGGCGGGGAAATGAGGCAAGGACCAGGCTTTTTTCATTGTTTTCTATAGTGAAGACTTCAGGACACATGAAATTAATTCTTCTTTATGCTCTCACCTTCCCGCAGAACACTGTGAATCAGAGTTTCGGATAGGGCCCTACTTGTAGAATCAAGGTTTGATGCCTTAAAATCAGTTATATCAGATTGTCACACCTTCACTTAACTCAGAGAAGTGATGCTGATGATGCCTCTAATAAGGAGGGTGCTGAAAAGATGAAGACGTTAGTGTTCTCTGTCCTAATTGTGAACTGAGGCACATTGGTGGGTAATTCAGGGGTGCTTTATACAATCATCACTAGGGTTAGCGTGGAATAGTACAAGGAAGACTCAGTGGCACGTTGAAAATCTAACATGTAAAAACAGTTTTATATAATATGATGTTTAAAGAGTACATTTTAAATATGATGAATCCTAGTGCTTGGCAAATTAACTTTAGAACCTTATAAAATTATTTTATTAAGAAATAATTTCTAACATAATTATTAAAATCTAAAGGCAAGGTGCAGCATTATTAGAGTTTAATAGAGGTACAGTGATACATTAATGCTATTTTCATTCTACAACATGTTTTTGCTCTTTTTATGAACAGGAATTCTTACAAAAGCAAGAACATAAGACGTTGGAATATAACTTAACAACCACAGAGGTAGTGATGGAGAATGTAACAGCCTTCTGGGAGGAGGTCAGAATTATTTTTTAATTATTTGCTCTAAATACTTAGGAATTTTCTTTGTGAATCTGGTTGTACTAATGGACAACAAAATTAGAATGATGTTAGAACTGGTAGAACTGGAAGGTGACCGACTCCACTTATAGGTAAAGAAGTTACCTATAGCAATATTAAAGACAGTATAGAAGCCTCTTCATTTTTTGTCTAAGTCATATAACTTGTTTCACATAACAGATTAGGAAGTAATACAAACCTCGTGGTTTGGGATCCAGCTGTGTTTGAATCCTGGGTCTGCCATTTACTCTCTGTGTAATCTAGATCAAGTCATTGAACTTTGTGTAGCCTCTGGTACTCCATATGTAAAATGGGAATATTACTGTTTACCTTGCAAATTTGTTGTGAGATTGACTGAGATAATTTATGTGAAGTGTTCAGTAGAGTATCATGCGCAAAATAGTTCCTCAATAAACTACCTTCTCTGATCTCAAGTTCCAGTCCAGTGTGCTTTACATATACTAGTCAACATAAAGATGTATGAGACGTCTACCAGTGTATGGTTTTCTATGATTTTTACTTATTTTCATTCACTATTTAAAAATTAACATATTTCCAAAGTCAGAAAATATATTATCAATGACTTTAGCCTCTAAGGAAGCAATATTTGATTATTGAGGACACCTGTTGAGTTCCTGTTTTCTTATCACTTATATCTGTTGAGTAAAGGTAGTTATGAAACCAGTGTCCTATTTCTACATATTGCACAATATCTTAAATTGGTTTTATTTATATAAGTAACTTGATCACCAGGGTTGCACTTTACTTCATTTTTTTAAGATACAGGTATGAGAATAATTCTTTGTCTGCCTAGGAAAATTGTTTGTGGCAAAGTGTGTGCATCAGATTGATTTTTACTTCTTTGCTTTTAGGAATTTCAATTGCCCTTCCAGGCACGAAGGCTGAATATGTTTGATGTTTTCACTCCTATTTTCAGACAACTGTGTTCCTGCTCTGATCCCAAAGTCCTCCATTTCCCTCTCCCCCCATCTAATACTATAAGCAGCGTGCTGGAGCCCTTACGTGCCAGGCACTAGGGGAAGCACTTTGTATGTGCTGTCTCATTTGATTCTCATAACATTTTGACTTACATAATATTAATGTTTGCATTTCACTGATAAAGAAACGGAGGCTTAGAAAGCTTAAGGGACCTGGCTCAGCTCACACAACTGGCAAGAACTGAAGCCTGATTTGGGACCCTTTCCCTGCTGTCTAGCTGCATCCTCACCCTCCAGCCTTTGACTGTCACCTGTCAAACTCCAGGCACTCCTTGAGACACTTAGGATGGTGGTGCTTGTTAACCCTCTGCCATCGTGTCTGAGGCTTCAGCATTCACATGAGCACCCTTCCAATCCCATCCTCAGAACTTGTACCTTACGGGACTTCCTCAGTAGTTTCCTCTTAGTCACATCCTGAGCTTTGTGGGCACCCAGGCGTACTCCACTTTGGCGATTATGTCACACTGAAACCTCTTTCTCAGCCCAGAATTTCTTAACTTTCCGGCTTAGTCTCTTAATCCCATCTTTACTGCTGCTCAATTTCATCAAGATTTCTAATCTCTTTAATTCTACCATTTGGACCCCTCTGGGTTTAACCTCTTATTCCAAGACCAATCATTTCAGTTCTTCTCCCAGCAGCATTCTCATCTCCATTTTCCTTGTGCTAAACCCTTTTCTGAAAAACATTCACTTAATCAGCTTTGGCTACAATTATAATTTTCAAATATTTTGGATTATGTGTTCTAGAAATTATGGGCTATATAATTATGTGCTGTAATGTATGGATCATGGGCTATGTGCTTTTCAAATTAATTGTACATAAAATAAATAGCTATTGAAAATATCTGAAAAACCTACTTTTTTATTTTTTTTACAGGGCGTTGGGGAGTTATTTCAGAATGCAAAGCAAAACAATAACAATGGAAACGTTTCCAGTGGTGATAACCGCCTCTTCTTTAGTAATTTCGCAATTCTTAGTACTCCTGTGCTGAAAGGTATCAATTTCAAGGTAGAAAGAGGACAGTTGTTGGCTGTTGCTGGATCTACTGGAGCAGGCAAGGTAGTCTCTTTTATTCCTCATCATTATGATCTTAATTTGGCATGCATTTCTCCTTTCTTTTTCAAGTATGTCTGTAGGGTGAAAAGGTATTTTGGAGAAATTCTTACATTGGTATTACGAGAATGATTAGATATAGTGTTTTTTATAATATAAATTATTCCACTGATAATGTCCTCTAGCCTTTTATTTCTTCACACTATTTCCAGTGAATCTTTCTGCATCTTTAAGTTTTGCACAGCACTCAACATACTGTCTTGCACATTCAATCATTTTATTCCATCATTTTGGCAGTCTATCATTTTGTTGAATCAATGATCTATCACAGTTTTGGTATTTTGAGAGAGATGAACTTAAATGAAAACATCAATGAATATTTTATATATATGTATGTAAAAATATTGATAAAACTTTGTAGACTCTATTTTATTTTAGAAGTCAGCAAAAGCAGGAGCTAATACCTTATTCTGCACATCTAGTGCTCAGTTAGTATAAGATCAAGCTAAAATTTAGTACCAATTAGGAAAATCTTAATTGAAAATCTTGGCAGAGGCTGGAACAAAGCCTTGAAGTGGGACTGTGCCTGTCTGGTTCAAAGAACAACAAGGAGGTCAGTGGAGTTGGCCCAGAGTGAGCCAGGGAGGGTAGAGCTGTCAGAGAAGTAATGGAGGGCCAGACCGTTACTTGGGGCCTTGTAAAAGTGCCCTAAGGGCCTTACAAAGGTCCTTGTAAAGAGTTTGGATTTTATTCTGAGGAGGTGAGAAGCCATTGGAGGGGTTTGAGCAGAGAAGTAACAAGATCTGGCTTCCATTTTGACAGGAGAGATCTGTGAGAATAGATTGTAGGGATACAAGTACAGAGCAGGGATCTGAGTCCAAAGGGCTTTGTGCTAATCCAGGCAAGAGATGGTGTTGGCTTAATCCGAATAGTAATGGAAGTAGGAGGCAGATTCAGGTCATGTTTTCAAGGAAGACACAACAGAACTAGATAGATTGAACATGGCACATAAGAAAAATGGAAGAGTCAAGGATGAGTCCAAGGTTTTTGGACTGAGTAACTAGAAGGATGAAGGTCCCATTTACTGAGAATATTATGGGACAAACAGGTTTTGGGGGAGATGGATTTTGGAATGTTAAATTTAAAATGCCTATTTGACATCCAAGTAGAGATATTATTTGGATATGTAAATCTGGTTTCTAGCAGTGTAAAGACATGGGGCTAAATGAGAGTCCAAAGGAGAGACTGTTGATAAGAAGCAAAAGGGGCCAAGGTATAAGCCCAAGGGCATTCCAACTTTTAGAGGTTGGAGAGGTGTTTCTGTGATTATATTTATCATAACAACTTTATGTTACATCTTTGTTCTATTTCTTTAGTTCACCAGCAGTGTACCCAGAACAGGAAGTGCTTAATAATTTTTGAATAGAATGAATTAATATAGAATCTTTTAAAATCAGAATAGATACCTCTACTTAGGATACCAGTTGGAGGCAAGTGCATCCTGACAGTGATTTGATCAAATGATTTACCTTAATAAAAACGGTTTTATTTCTAGACTTCACTTTTGATGATGATTATGGGAGAACTGGAGCCTTCAGAGGGCAAAATTAAGCACAGTGGAAGAATTTCCTTCTGCTCTCAGTTTTCATGGATTATGCCTGGCACCATTAAAGAAAACATCATCTTTGGTGTTTCCTACGATGAGTATAGATATAGGAGTGTCATCAAAGCGTGCCAACTAGAAGAGGTAAGTAATTATATGAAAACTTTATGGTTATGCAGATGAGAACTTCAACTACTCACATTATATATTTAGCTCCCTATTTAATCAGCCAGTCCACATATATTAATCAGTGTTCCACCATGGATGAACTACTGTGAGTAAATCAATTGAGAAAATATATGACCCCTGCCTTAAGAAACTTGTAGAAACATAAAGAAGGTATAATTTATTTTCAAAATGATGGACTTGTTTGGTTAGATTAAAAACTCCATGAAATGGTAAGAATTTTGTTCACTCTAATTTAGTGAAACAAATGTCCCCACATGACCTTTATATGGCATGCATTTTTTAAAAGATACTTCAAAATTACATAAGAGGATTTTGGTAATCTTACTCATACCATAGCCTAATGTAACAAGCATTGAACTGCCAGTAGAGAATCAAAGATAAAACTGTGATTATATCTTATCTTTTGGCCTGGAACATACAACTATATAACTTTTAGTGACTGTAATTGTCTGGAACAGAAACAAAATTGGAGATGATGCTGTTGACTCATTTCATAACAATATTGGGGAATTGGCTATTTATCTGGAAATACATAAAATATTTCCTGTGAAGCCAGTATGTGGATCTTGTGCTATTCGATACATAAAGTATATGATGGGGGGTTTAATAATTATTGATATAAATATAGGGCAGGGAATATATCATTATGAGGTTTATCAGCCGTATTGCCGACACAGTAATCTTGATTCAAAATCACTATTTTTGATAGATGACATTTGACATTAGTGGATTCTTTTAAATCACATTTAATGAGAAAAATTACAGTGGGAATAAAATGAAACTTAAAATACAGTATGTGAAAAATAGAAAATGGCTACTTGTTCAATAAATAGAAACTACAATTTTTACAAAAGAGGGCTAATGCTTGTATTAATGGCTCTCTATGTATATCCTAACTCACTCAACGGTAGTTTTCCAAAGTTCCATTCTCTTATTTTCCATATACCCTGAAATCCTAATGAAAATAAAAGCTATTCTGAAAAAATATTGGATTTACCTTGAAGAAGATAATCTTCATTCCTCAAAAGTCTTTTTTCCAGGAATAGTATTTCACAATCTGGAGGTTGGAACACTGAGTAGATTTGTAATAAAAAAATCTGAGTGTTTCTACAGAACACTGATATTTGTCTAGGAGGAGCTAGGATGTAGGCATGGTAGTGCCTTGCAAGATAAATCATGGGCTTTCTTTATGTATTAGAGGAAAGATGTCGGAAGATTTCTAGTAGTCTTAGTTTTGCTTTGAATATACCATTTCCCATAGAAATAATACTATAAATGGTGGTTTGATTCCCCCAAGTAAACCTATAAAAGTATATTTAACCCAAATGTGACATAGTTATGTTACTAATAATAAAGTCAGAGCTAGAGGTCCCTCATCATGGAATGAGCATTTATTAACTTCTGAATGGTGTGTTACGGTCTGGGAATGCCAAACTGAGTAAGACATGGTCCATTTTCTAAAGGGTTCATGGAATAGTGAACTGTGTTTTAATGAATTATTGTATGGTATGTGAATTATATCTCGATAAAGCTGTTAAAATAATGAAGGAAAGGTGATAAGAGGAAGAATATATTATTCCTTTTTTTTTCTGATTTCATGGCCAGCCTTAAAATTATTTTTAAAGTGTATAATTCAGAGTGTTTAAGTTTATTCACAGGATTGTACAACATTACCACATTTTCAGCTCCTTTAAAAGAAACCCCCTTAGGCGTCAATTTTTATTCCCTCATACCTGTCACTCACCCAGCCTTAAGCAATCTACTGTCTCTAAACATTTTCCTATTCTGGATATTTCACGTAAGTGGAATTATAGAATATATGGTCTTTTGTGCCTAAATAATCTTTTAAATAAGAAGAAGGTAAGGAGTCTTCATTTTGAAAACATTTATTGATGTACACCTGAAATCTATGTAATTTTACTAAAAATTGTCACCCCAATAAATTGAAAAAAAGAAAACATTTATTGACACTTGCTGTATTTTATGGAAATATGAATAAGATTCATACACTTCAGAGATTCATAGAGCAGTAGGAGGTAGAAACTTATCAATACAGAATGTAATGGTGCTCGAATGGGAAAAGAAAGAGGCATTTCTATAGGAGTAAGAGGAGGAAGCATAAGAATCAACAGGGTCTGTCTAATACAAGGAATCATTTCCAGAGGAGGTGAAACACTAATGTCCTCTGATGGAATGATTCACTATGGAATTCCACTAGTGACAAGAATGAAACTTACGGCCTTGTAGGAATTGTTTGATTAAGAACATTGGAGCTGCCAATAAAGTAGAAAGTTAGGTTGATGTGAAGAAGTGGGAGACTGATGAATAAATAATCACTGGATTGTTCAGAAAAAAGTAAATGAGATCAATGTAAGGCGCCTAATACAGCAACTGGTACAAATTAGCTGTTCAGGAACTATTAGCTTGTTTCTACTTCTTTTTGAGGTGAGTAATTCTGCTAGAGAGCATGATGTAAGAGAAATGTGCCTGAGAGTCAGATCTTGTCAATGAGTGGCTACTGTGGGAACAAGGTGGAGGTTGGTGTCATTAAGGAGAACTGTGAAGCCAAAGAATCATGAAAAATCATCGTTATGAATGTTGATGGTGACAAAGAAGTTATAAAAGAAAACTATAAAAGTGGTCATCTATGAATATGGTAGCTGGTCTTCATGACCCAGTCAACAAGAGTTGGAGTGGAAGAAAACAGGTGGCATAAGGCCCTGAGTATGTGATGTATAGGCAGATTGGGTCCATGCTCCAGAAATGGCAGTGGGGTCGGGAGGTGGTCCCAGTTCCTACGTCCGTCTCTTTCAGACCCCCAAACATTACTTAAGTGAGGACCATATGCCGGACAATGTTGACTGTGGTGAGAGCAAGGTGGGTACAAAACGAAAACTTTATTATCCCTTCACTCAAAGAACTTATAGGCTGGTTGGGTTAAAACTTACATAAAGAGACTATTTTAATATAATATAGCAAGTATTGGGACAGAGGTGCTCTCAGGGCAGCACGGAAGTTGAGATGAGGGCTTTTAGCTATCCTAGAGACTTCAGGGAACCCTTCTCTAAAAATGGACATCTTGGAGGATGAATAAAAATGGAAGAGGAAAATGGATGAATGTAAAATGAAACCACGTGATTAGCACAGGGAACCACAGCATCTTGAGAGAACCAGCGTGTAACTCGGGGATAGTGAGGAGGGAGGAATGAAGGGGGAAGGCATGTCTTGGGAGCCTTTGTATACCAGTCTTAGGGTTTTAGTCTTGGAGAGTTTTAATGAGGGAAATGATGCAATCAGCTTTGCATTTTATTTTATTATTTTTAATTTATTTCTATTGGGGAATATTGGGGAACAGTGTGTTTCTCCAGGGCCCATCAGCTCTAAGTCGTTGTCCTTCAATT
The DNA here is from genome assembly GCF_964194185.1 of Rhinolophus hipposideros. Taxonomy (NCBI): domain Eukaryota; kingdom Metazoa; phylum Chordata; class Mammalia; order Chiroptera; family Rhinolophidae; genus Rhinolophus; species Rhinolophus hipposideros. Next base: position 5,064,547 of record NC_138071.1, read on the forward strand.
TAGCTGTGGAGGGCGCAGCTCAGCTCCAAGTCCAATCACCATTTTCTATCTTTAGTTGCAGGGGGGCGCAGCCCACCATCCCATGTGGGAATTGAACTGGCAACCTTCTTGTTGAGAGCTCACACTCTAACCAACTGAGCCATCCGGCTGACTCTCCGGCAGCTCAGCAGCAGCTCATTGTCTTCAATCTAGTTGCGGAGGGCACAGCTCACTGGCCCATGTGGGAATCGAACAGCAACCCTGTTGTTCAGAGCTAGAGCTTTAACCAACTGAGCCATCCAGCCTCCCCAGCTTTGCATTTTAGATATATCAGTTTGGCTATGATATGAGAATCAGAATTAAGGTAGACACACTTTGAAACTCTGTGGGATCACAGAAAGAACACAGATTTTGAAATCTGATAGAACTGGGTTACTAAAGAAAGTACTTAACCTTGAGGAATACTGAGTTTTATCCTCTGCAAAATGGGGATAATATTACCTACTTTGTTAGGGTTTTCTGTATATTTCTGTCACATGGAAAGTACTTAATAAGTACAACAGCTGTCGTCATCATCATCACATTATTATTATTATTGTTGTTATTAGCAGTAGTACTAGTAGTAGTAGTAGTAGTAGTAGTAGTAGTAGTAGTAGTAGTAGCAGCACTATTTTGCTGTTCTACTAAAAGGATGGAGACTTTTCTAAATAGGAAGTATTTTAGTCACCCAGATAATGGTCATGATGGACAAGAAGAGACAAAAATTAAGCAGAGGAATTATGAGACTATAAGGAATGTCATATTTATGTACTTAATATTTACATTTATAGGAAAGGGCATCAGGAAAAATGGGCCTTCAGGGAAGAGTGATTTTTTTTTCCTCAAGGAATTAGAAGAGAAGAGAAATTGATTTAGAAATGAGGACTCCTTGTACAGCAGGAATTGGAGGTGCTATGGCTTTAGGAAGGGAGGACATAGAGGTGAATTACATAGAACCGAAACGTCCCATCGAGGCAGATGGAGCAGAGGTCTCACTAACGAAGTGCTAGGGGAGGACACCCTTAGGAGGGTTTTAGGAAAAATTGTCAATAACGGTGACCTCCATTTCGCTTTTTAATACACAATTCACTCTTTCTCTTTGCCTTAAAATATCAAATAAAACAATTAGCTTTTCATTTCCAACAATCCATGAATCCCTGTTCTTTTCTGTCCTGCTGACTTTTGCAACTGATTTAGGCCTTCCTACTCATCTGCTGATAGGCAAAGACATCCAACACCTTCCAAATTCCTTGTGCTTTACATGTGTATGCTGTTCTTGTTGCTGAATGTTTCCTATATATTGTTATCTATTAAATTACATGGCACATACCTTGAGAACAGCAATTCTAAAAAAAATATTTTGGTACACTCCATCTAGCACACTGATATGCCGAACGGTAAATTCTTATTGGATGACTGTTTCAGAAATATTTTGAAGTAGGCATGTCAGTTGCAAGAATTTTGCTCTGAAAACATTTTCTCTGAGACTTGCAGTCTAAGAGTTTGAGGAGACCATTGCATGACAGCACATTATTGTTGGAGTGATCCAAGTAATTAAATGTGCCTGACCATGTTAACAAAGTCAAAACTTGTTCCTATTTTCAGTGACTTTAGAGTTTCCAATGTTTGTATTTTTTTTTGTGTGTGTGGGGGGGCTTGTTGTTAAACAAGTGTTCGCACATTTGAAGAAGGCCAGTGAGAACCTTGTAAAACGAAAGCTTTAATTTTTGCGTGTGGAGGAGTTCTGAGCATAAGGACATGAAATACATGCGGAATTCTTGACAGTGAAGCAGCTGGGGTCAGGAAAGAATTCCTCATATTCTTTCTGTGGCCCCTGCTATCCAATACTAACATTCGTGATTCAATTACGTTTTCGTTTTGACTGCCAAAGTTGATCTGTTTCTTCACGTGCTACATCTAGATGTGGAACTGGAGATGAGAATGAATTATTTTCTTCCACATTTTTATGTATTCGTCCAGCTGTCATATCTACAGTATCTGTGTATGTAGTGATGCTTGGTGTCATAGGTGGAGTCAGGTAGGTGTAAATTTGCTTGGCTAGGAGAAAGTACGCACAACATAGTTTACATAGTTTTCTGATTTCAGTTTGTTGAAAACTATTCACTCAGTGGGGCAGCTTAACGACCTTATCACAGGGAAGGGCATGGAGAGAGTTTTGTGCTGATAGAATAACTGGTAATGTGCAGACACAAGTGGGCAAATCATGTTCAGATTCTTCTCCTCAGTCCTCTTGTAGGAACATTTCTATGTCTTGCTTATATATCCTATTTCGACCATCTAGATTATAGTAGAATAGATTTCTAGGCGAATTGGTAATTATTTTTTAAATATATTTTTGTATCCCTGTGCCCATTAACTTATCCTCCCATTTTTTTCTTTGCATACACCCAAATTATCCTTAGAGTCCTCCTAAATATTTGTAATTTCTGTAACTAGCACTGGAGACTTTGCTAGCTTAAAAAGAGAAATCAATATAATTGGGCCCCGTTCATTTACTTCCGTGTCTCTTAAGGAGATTATAATCATATTTCGTTATTGAAAGAGTGACAGATTTCACTGTTCTCTTGCCTTTTTTATCCCCAGAATACCACCTCTTTGGCACTTTAACAATACTGTATCCTAGCACACAGGCCCCCCACAGCTGACAGCAAGAGAATTCTAGGCAGGCCAGTGTTTGGGGAACTAGTAACTGCGCTGTCTTTATTCAGTGACTCACTCTCTTGTAGAGTACCTGGGTTTGGAGAAGTAATTGGCTTTCATAATAGTGCATTGTGGAAGGCGGAATGGGGGGTGTGAGAGAGGTCAGGAGCTTAGGATGTGTAATTGGTTTCCACAAAGTTGCTGAGATGCTTTTGTAACCACAAAATGGTTACATTAAGTAAGTGTGTCATGGCAGCCATTACATATGCATTGTAGCAAAACTATTTACTGTGTAAGTTGAAAAATTGAGATCTCTTTGTGCTGCCTATTTCACCATTGCTTTCATAATTAAGTCACTAGAAAAAAATGGGAGGCAAGTTGGCAAGAAGTTACTAAAAGAAAAAAGAAAAATTTGGGAGGGAAATTGGCAAGAAGTATGAAAATCTTGGGAGGGAACTAAGCAAAGAAATGAGTTAACGACTGTTCTGGAAAATAAATTCCATCATGCAGATACCATAAGACTAATTAGTTTAAATTTTGACATTTGGATTTCCAGACCTGGCCAGAACTAACCTGCATTGAGCAGAGGCTTAACCTTTGGATGGCCAATCCACCACTGTAGGAGAATTCAGGAATGTATAGTTGGGAGAACTGTAAATAAAAAGGTGCTATAGGAATTAACATTTGCATTCACTAGTAATCAAGACATTATGGACATCTAAAACAGATTAGTTGAAATACATTGAACTATGTCCCCTACACCAGAATGAACCACACTAAGTGACTGTACCTTGAACCACCTGTAATTTTCTACTGATAGGTAATTAAATGTTTGAAAGCACTGCCATTTGTTTACTGTAATATAAAGCAAGTACCTTTGATTTATAAAACTACTCAACCAGAATCAAACATAGCATTTCCTGAACAAAACTGTTATTTCACTTTATTTGAGCCCTGGAACTTAAAAATAAATAATAGCTAACATCTATAGAGAGAACACATGTCATCTCTGTGTACTGAGTACTTTGTGTGCATTGGTATGTTGATTTCTCACTTTCTGGTTCTCTGCTGACGACTTTGCCTAGAGTTTGCTGTCACAGTGAAAATGTACTGAATTCTAAAATTATGAACTAAGTTTAAGGAATTAAGATTACAATTCTGGAACTGATTATCAGGTTAACAAGTGAGAGAGTTCTTGCATCTCTAAAACCAAAGTGGCCCTCTGACTGTCCATCTTAGTTCTGGGCAAATCAAAGCACAGTAATTTAATTGTACTGGTCTAGGACTCAGATATCTCATGAACAAATAATGAAACTAAGATATTTAAGCTAGGCCTTTATATTTAAAAAGCAAAATCATTAGGTTTTCCAAAGATGAAAGCCACGCTGTATCATTACATACGTGCCTGATGTTTCATTCATCTTGAAGAACTGGATCCGCGACCCTGCACTCTGGGAGGTTTCCATTTTGTAACGATGGCTAACTAACTAGATCAAGAGAAGACCTTACACTTATATTTTAATAGAACGTTAATCCTTTAACAGAACCTTGGAATTTAGGAATGTTCGTAGAGACCTTTGTAGGAAGGGAAAGTTGGTTTTGCTCAAAATTCTGAGCATAAGAGTTCTCTAGACAAAAGAACCCTTGACATGCCAATTGTATTATTATTAATATGTCGCAGAACCAAGTCTACAATACCTAATTTTTATTCAGAAAGCTTAGTTACCGTTGATTCAAATTTCATAAATTTAAAAATTGATTTCACCGGCTATTTGTTGAATTTGTATTGTGGACACAGCACTACGGGAGACACTGTGTGTGCAGTCTGCCAGCATAAGAAGGGTCTTTGGTCTGCAATGAATTTTTGACTTTCAGATACTTTTGGGTAAAAGGTATATGAATATGTTCATTTAATAAATATTTGTGAGTGCAAACATAGAACTAGGGAATGTGCCAAACTTTGGGAATTATTGATAAACAAGACAAAATCCGTCTTCGAGGAGCTTTCATTATAGTGGAGAACAAGTAAAAACCAGTGCAGTTTGATAAGTTCTATGATTTTGGTTAATATGAGAAGTGGCACTTAATTGGTCTTAGAAGGTCAGGCAAGGTATCCCTGGAGGAAGTGACATCTAAGGGGAGAAATGATGGATAAGTAGGAGTCATGTGAGTGAAGAACAGGGAAAACATTCCAGAAAGAGAACAGAATGTACAGGTCTGGAGCCAAGAAAGAACATTATATATTCGAGGAGCTGCATTCAGTTCCATGTGGCTAGGGTGGAGAATGAAATGAGCCTGGAGTCAAGAGAGAGCATTGTACTTTGGGGGGAGCTCGAAGGCAATGCAGCAAGTCTGGGATCTGAAGGAAATGGATCTGGTGAGAGCTGAACTGGGAGAGGACAGTCAGATTATGGTTTTTGTCCAGCAGTTTTTACAAAACTGGTCAAAAGATGCAGCAAGGTGGAAGTGCTCCACTTCACTTCCATGTTTCATGTACATGGTGAAATCCATCCTCATGCAGCACTCTAGCTGCAGAGGAGTAGGGGAAACATGAGCTAAGTGGGAATACAGGAAAGCACTTGGGAGGAGAGCAAAGGATACACAGTTGCTTCTCTTTATTGAGGAAGTGCCATAATCAAAACTATGTCTTAGGTGGGCTCATCTAGAGTAATATGCAAACGGGAAGGGGATCAGGGAGATGCTGTGGTTAGAATTTGATGAAATATTGTTATTCATATTTTAAAGAGTAAGAGGTGAAAGTTTAAGAGACTTCTTTAAGATCACATGTCTCACAATTGATGGGACCGCAATAGAATCCAAATCTTCTGACTCCACATATTTTTATGCTAAACACTATTAGAACTGTTGCCTAATAGAAAAGAAACTCTATCTTACACTCTAATGACTTATGCATTAAACACTGCTGACTTTAAATTAGAACTTCAGGCTATTCTTTCTGTGATTGTAACAGTATTATTAAATCATCATATTATAAATCTGCTATTCGTACAGGAGAAGATGATGATAACAAAGGCTTTTGAACTAATGGCATTGAGAAGTTCATGACTTAGTTTTGAAAAGTATTTGCAGGATGTTTATTTTCATGTAAATGATATATCAAGCTGCCACAATCCTAAATAAGTGTATCTTAAGGAAGCCATCTATACTAACACACTTAACATTTAAATAAGTCAGGAAATTCCTTCCCAGATCTTGCCCCAAATTAGCTTTTCCTTTTTCTTTCCCCTTGGGGGCATGATCCCTCCCTCCTCCTCCTCCTCCTCTTCCTCCTCCTGCTCCTCCTGCTCCTGCTCCTCCTCCTGCTCCTCCTCCTCCTCCTCCTGCTCCTCCTCCTCCTCCTTCTCCTGCTCCTCCTCCTCCTCCTTCTCCTGTTCCTCCTCCTCCTGCTCCTCCTTCTTCTACTCCTTCTCTTCTTCCTCCTGCTCCTTCTCCTGCTCCTCCTCTTCCCCCTTCTTTTTCTTTTTAATTATTAGTTTCTTTTTAATTATTAGTTACATTGTACAAAACAATGTAATAGTTAGACATTTACACCCCTCACAAAGTGATATCCCCTCTCCCCCAATCTACTACCCCCTGACATCGTATAAAGCTGTTACCATCCACTGACTCTATTCCTTATGCTGTACTCCACACCCTGTGACTGTATCTATGTTAAATTATAGTTGACATTCCTTATTATTCAGCTTCAGCTTCATAAAGTGCAGTGATCAGGCACCCACAAGAATGCCACAGGGATATGAAACACAGTTTGGGGAATACAATCAATAATGTTGTGAAGATTTTATAGGGTATCCAATGGGCACTTGTCTTATTAGGGAGACCACTTCATGGACAGTACCTGACCACTGCAATCTCTTCTTCTTGCTTCATAACTTCAAATTTAAAATACGGAAGCCCAAGGCGGTGGGCAGTCAGTACAGGGGAGGAAGCCTGCTCAGGGCAAGTTGAATAGTAGGTGTTCCAAAGTCAGCTCTTGAGAGAATAAGGATTGTGGTAGGATTACTGAGAGGTAACAGGAGAGTGAGCACAGAAGCCCCTGGCAGGAGATGGAGTTCCTAAGGCCCTGGAAGAGAAGTGAGAAACTCCAGAGTAGGATCAACTGCAAGATAACCGTGTGTGCCAGTGAGTACTGAGAATGCAGTGCTTTTCCACGGACTGTATTTCTCCCAGCATCTTGGGTGGGTAGACCTAGAAGAGATAGTTAAAGAATTAGCAGCTTCCCAAATGCCAATTCCTAGACCAATTGAGTTAAAATCATGTAGTGAGTTTTAAGGGCCTGTTTCAGAGAATTTGAAATCTGGAGTCCAGAAGCGTATAGCTGAATGAGACTCATGTAGAGCCAGAACAAGATAAATAAGAGTCTTTGTTTGTTTCAAGTTTCTTTTTTGACATCCTTGGGAACATTTACCCAAAGATGCCTTAAAGTACTGTATTTTGCAGCACTTCCTTTAAAAATGTTATTTTCAAATTCAAATATAGAACTACAACATACAGAAATAAACACTAAAGAGGAATAGGCATGTTAACAGAATTACATACATATGCACAAATTTATACAAAAAACCTCGTGTGTGTACATATATATATAAATATTAAACAATAGTTTAACATTGGTGTCAAAAAAGATTGTAACATTCATTATGATAGTGCTTTTTGTACTTTTGTTGGGTCTAATAAAATAATATGGGAATTTAAGTTTTCTGCTATAAATTTGATCAGTACCAAAGCTCAGTGAAGGAAGAGCTTTTCCTTTTCAAGTTGACAATACATTCTCACTTCTTATACTTTCTAGCAAGGAATAATCTTTAACTAATATTTCTATGTGTAGCTGTTTGTAATCAAGTTTGACTTATGTTAACAAATTACCTAATAAGTTCCTAATAAACAGAACTCCAATTTTTAATTTATGAATTCCTTCATGTATCTTTCCTGCTGAAGCAATTAACCTCTTGGTATATACAGCACAGAAGTACACAGCACTTTCAAGATAACATATCCACATTTACAATCTCTATGTGCAAAAATGGTTAATTCGTTCTTTCTCTCTTTCCACTACCCTCTTGATTTTCTCATATTTTCTCTTTCCTTTTCTCTCTTCTCCCTACCCTTTCCCTCTGCTCCCCTAACACTCCTTTTCTCCACCCTCCTTCTTGACCATTTTCCTTGTGCATAAAGCACGGTAGTGTTTAGTAATTATTAAACATTAATAACAATGGCACTAATTGTCCAATGATCTACTGTTAAAGACAGGCTTTATTGAATGGCATGACCTCTAAAGTTCATGTTGCCTCAGCCCATGCTTCTCACCCTCCTTCTTACCACAAGCAGCTATATTGTCAAGGTTGTCCTAAGGAGTGATAAGGCAGCCATAAAACAAGGCTGACGGTATGTTGCTATCTACAAAGTCACAGGAAGCACAAAGGTGCTCAGCAAATATTGCTCAATCACACAAGACCATTAAATGTAATACTCCACCTTTTCTTTAAAGTTCTCTCTCTCTCTCTCTCTCTCTCTCTCTCTCTCTCTCTCTCTCTCTCTCTCTCTCTCTCTCTCAATATAATAACACCCTGTATCATTCCTTTCTTGTATGTTCAGGTCTGAATTACTGAGCTTATGTTAGCAATTCCTCTTTAATGATCCCTGATTTGTCCAGCTCAGTTGAATAACATTAGGGTGATAAAGTTAGAAGCCTTTTAAAAAATAAAATGGTAAACATTTGTGTGAAAAGTACAGACATCACATGGGTGTATTATATACTTCTTAATAATAAAGTTAATCTTTATTGTACACTTATTATAACATTACTTTGACCTTCTCTAGTACTTCTTATCTAAGTATTTTCAAGTGCTTTACAATCTCAAATAGACCTAATGTATTGTATGCACAGAATCCTTTGAAGTTAACATTTGCCTTTCTGACAGCATGTTGTAAAGGAAGTTAGCTAAAGAATAAGGCTCTATTTGAGTAGGCAGAATAGTCACTGGTTAAAAGGCAGAGATTCCTGAGCTCTGCCCTAATTCTTCTGAATAAGAATAGTACAGCATTTTTTAACAACCCCCCCCCTTGTGATTCTGAAATAATTGGTTTAGGGACTACACTTTGAGAACCAATGATCCAGACACTTGATTTTATCTGTAGATAAACTATGCTGAGAAAAATTATTAAAAATTGAAATGACATTGTAAGATGGTTTCAAAATTTTAGGGTCTCCTTCAACAAGAAAATTAATTGATCACAATTTTTATAAGATTATGTTTGATTTATTTTAAGACAGGTTTTTTTAATTGAGGCATAGTTGACATGTAACATCGTTTCAGGTGCACAACTGAGTAATTTGTATTCATATACACTGCAAAATGATCACCATAATAAAACAGGTTTTTTTAAAAAACAATCTCAATAATTAATTTTTATTTAAGAAATAAATTCATGCCTAGCATCTTAATTCCACTGAATGATTTCCTCCAACAATTTTTATGGATAACTCCAAGGGAACTCCAGAGAAGCTGTAGTGTGAGGGAAGAGAAATAGTTTGTCTCTGTGTGCAAAGCTTCTTTAATCAGCTCCTGGTCTTTGGCTGTTTTTTAAACTCCTGAGAGCACTAAGTGGTATAATTTTGTTTTCGGTTATAATTTTCACAGAAGGGAAAATTTGCTGTGAAGGCTGAAAACCACACCCTTAAGATAAATATATTACCAGGTTTGAATGCCCTTAGTAATCAGCAAAGATAAATGTTTAACAGTGTATACAAAACAAAGTGTTTTATGTTTAATCAAATAGAAAAAGCCAAACACTAATAAATTACAAATGTACAATAAACTAGGTAATCAGAACAACTGCTTACCTTAGCAGCAGGATTGTTCTTATGCATGCACTTGATCTTCAAATATTCACAGCTCTCTTCAATCTACCTCCGCTGTTTTGTTTCATTTCAATCTCAGCAGCTTTCTATTAATTACAATCTCTTAGATACTTGTTAAATTATCCAAATTTACACATTTCTTTTCATAAATGGCTTCAATCCAGAAAGGGAGGCCAAATACATTGGCTCCGAATATCAAATCCTTTCAGATGCAGGAATCTTTTATTTTCATGCTTTTTAAAGGTAATCAGTGTCACTAGCGTCTATTCTGTTAGAAAACATTCATATGACCACATCCCTGTTTTTCGAACTGCATTGTTAGGGACGTAGGCAAATTTTACCAAATTCTTCTCACCATCCTTCTTCCACAAAAACCCAAGCTTTAGGCAGTCGCTATTGTGAATGTGATGTGTACTTTTCTAATCTGTTTAAATCAATTTACACCTATGATTATATATACATATACCTATCTATAAACAATATTTCATAGTTTTGTTTGCGTGGCTTTAAAATTTACATACATGGTATACTTTGTATACATCATTCTTCAACTTGCTCTCTTTGCTCCTGTTACCTTTTGAGGTCTAGCTATGCTAGTTACAGAAATTTCGTATTTTCAACTGAGGCATTGTACTCAGATGTCACATTTTATTTACTCATTCTGCTACTGATGACCATTTAGATTGTTCCAGGATTTCACTCAGTACTGCAGTAAAAATCTTTGACTATTTTTCCTTGCACATATGCAAGAGTTTCTCTGGTGTAGCTATCTAGCAGTTGCATTGTACTGTTGTCAGACTTACATGCACATTTCCAATTTGACTACATAGTGCTAAGCTGCATTTAAAGCAGTTATACCAGTTTTCACTCCCACCAGCCATTTATGGCAGTTCCCATTGACTCACCTTTTTAAAACTCCTGCTATTGGCAGACTTTAATTTTTGCCATTCTAATTTGTAAAAAAGCCATCTCTCTATTTTTCTAATTTACAGTTCCCTGTCGCTGGTGAGATTATACATATTAGCCATTCTGACTTCATGTCCTTTGTCAGTTTGGGGGGTGAGTTATTGTGGTGGCTGTGAGATGTACCTTACAGATCACCGTTGTAGGGAGCACAGCTGAACACGGGCCCCAGTTATTATGTGTTGGAATCCTTCACTCACTGAGTCTGTCTTGAGATAGCTTCTTCCTTCCGTGGCTGCTTCCCATATTCTTGTGAGTGTGGCCGGGATGCAGATTTGTGCTTGCAAGACATGGGACTTATTAACTAATTTTGGTTCCAGGACTCTCAGTCAGCTTTCCAAATCTTGCTTAGACTTAGACTGCCCAGTGGTGTGGTGTCCTCCTATCCGGCTTTCTGTCCTGCTGTCCATCACTCAGGCTTGGTCTTGCACTGAGGCCTGCCCACCTCCTTCCTTATTTCCTTTTACACAAGTATTTCCCCTAATGAAATCATTTCATGTTTTATACTGTCTTAGTTTAAGAGGAGAGATCTTCCAAATTACTTGAAAAAGATCTAAACTGATAGGCAATTGAAGGTGTTTTAAGCATTAGGCAAGACTTTATCTTTTAGCAATGTTTTCCTCAATAATATTTTAAATGGTGTATAAAATACCATTTTCTTCTATAAATGTAGTACATCTAACCAGACATTATCACAACTGCTAACCAAAATGAAAAACCTAAAGGAACTGGATAATTTACAAAATATAAATGATCAAAGTTGAAAAAAAGTGAGTGGACACATTAGCATTGTGAGGCGATTTGATGTCTACTACTTAAAAAGGCACTATCTCTAGATTATTTTGTAGCTGAATTGTATCTCGCATTTAAATAACATGCATTTCCTGTTATTTAAATCATACAAAGCCATAGAAAGGGATGGAAATCTCTTCAATTTATTTTCTAAAGTCAGAGGAGTATTAGTATCAAAGTGTGAAAAATAACATTAAAACTATAGTTAATCATACTTATGATATAGATATTAAAACAAACTGTTATAAATAAAATATTAAAAAATAGAATCCAGCATGACATAAAAAATAATAAAATATGACCAAGCAAGGTTTATGATAGGAATGCTTCAATATAAAGAAATCTATAAATAAAATATAATTTGTTACATAAATAAGGAAGAAAATCAAATATAGGGTCAGTTGATGCTAAAAGTGTTTTACATAAAATTCTGCAGTCATTTCTAACAAAAATTCAAAGTAAAAACAGAAGGAAACTTCATAAGTACATTAAATTTTTTCATAAGTACATTGTTTTAAATGGTGAAAAGTTAATGCCACTTGTCTTAGAACAGGAATAATATTAAATGTTTCTAAAAAGATTGTTCACCTAAAAAACCCTGAGATTCCAGCAAAAAGCAAACAAACAAACAAAAAACAAAAGTCTGCTAGAATTAATAAGGAAATATGATCAGATGGCTATATAGTAGATATGCATACAAAAATAATTAGCTTTTCTCTATACTATCAGCAACCAACTAGAAATGGAAATAGAAAGCTATTTAATTTTCAATAGTAGAAAACTGTCAAATGCTTAGGGATATTGGTGGGAATGTAAATGATGCAACCACTGTGGAAAACAGTATGGAGGTTCCTCAAAAATTAAAAATCAAACTTCTGGATCCAGCAGTTCCACTTCTGGGCATTTACCTGAAGGAAATGAAATCACTATCTCAGAAAGATATCTGCACCCCCATGTTCATTGCAGCATTATTTACAATGGCCAAGGCATGGAAACAAACTAAGTGTTCATCAAAAGATGAATGGATAAAGAAAATGTAATATATATATATATTATATATATATATATATAGCTTTCAAATTCATATCCAACATACTAACAATTCCTATCTTTATAATATACATACTTGAATATTATTCAGCCATAAAAAAGGAAATTCTGATATTTGCAACAACATGGATACACCTTGAGCACATTATGATAAATGAGATAAGTCAGACAGAGACAAATTTTATATGATCTCACTGAACCCATAGAGGACAGGTTGATGGTTGTTAGAGGCAGGAGTAGTGGGGGTCCTACTGCTTCTCCAACTTGTCAGCATTTATTTCCTCAGGGCTTCGGTCATCCTAGGCCAGGAATATTGACACTAGTAGTTTCTTGGGGACAATACTTAACATGATTCTAGCTTACAGGAGCTGCCGAATAGTTTTTAATATAAATGATCTTTTGACAATTTACCTCCTTTGTTGAGTTTACGGTTTCGTATATGAAGTTCTATTTAACTTTCATAGAGTAGATAACAGAAACAAATGAATTAATGAAGTAGCCATTTGACAATTTATATGTAGAGAATGTTGGTGGCAGCTCAACGATTGACGGTGGATTGCTTCTGGATTGTGAAAGAAAAAGGAGGAAGTGTATTTTTAGTAGAGGGAGAGAGAGGAAGGTGGTGACAAAAGAGAAGAGCTGATGTTTAGGGATGGAAAGAGAAAAGGGAGAGAACTTTTTTTGAACTAAAGGGAGAGTGTTACCTATCTAACTCTTCTTTTTTTTCAAATCTCAGGTCAAACCCCATCTCTTCCAGAAAGCCTTCTAGCATTTTCTATCTGTACAATGAATTTGCCAGTTAATTGTATACTCTTATGACCTATTCTAAAATGGTTAATGAAATCTTTGGGATGTTATTTAGCATTCTCCATGATCATGGCCTCTCTTTCATATTAGATTTAGAATGACTGGGAGTTAAGGGCTATTGCTAATCAATTCTAATCTTCTTTTACAATGCCTACCATGGTTATTGTCAAAGAAAGTTCATTAACTGGGAGAAAGAATGACATAACTTGTGTGGAAGGGAGGTGACAGGATGCAGAGTGGATGGGGAGAGGATGTAGGGTACAAGGATAGATGAGGAAGAAGGCTGTGTTGGGTGGGGGTGGCTGAGAGAAGTATGGAAAGGAGTTGCCTTCTGCCCATGGCTACCCGCTATGTTTAGATACTGCAGGGGGATGTAACTAGCGTTCTTTCAGTTTCTCTTTTTGAGAGGTTTGTTCAATTTTGGCAGTTTCCTCTTAAAAGTGAATTTAAATTGGAAGGATATGCACTTGAGCACATTCATAGCACTTGGGTTTTGTAATGGCCTATGGATGATATACACACACATTTACATAACCATAAATATAAAGGTTTTACTTTTTGATATTTTCCTATTTTTATTTAATGATCATTAATGGCATTTAAACACAACAGAAAAAAAACATTTTAAATTTCAGCAGTGTTTTGACCAATTGAAGTGAATTTGAAATAATCAAGATGCAGTGTTCACAGTTCACCTGTGGTTAAAGCAATAGTCTAGTGTATGAATGCATTTGAAGGAAAATGTACCTTTCAAAATCAGATCCAAGATACTAACGATTCCTCTCTAACTTTCTGTTTTTGCTAATAGGACATCTCCAAGTTTGCAGAGAAAGACAATATAGTTCTTGGAGAAGGTGGGATCACACTGAGTGGAGGGCAGCGAGCAAGAATTTCTTTAGCAAGGTGATTATCTGCTTATTGGTCCAGTGAACATTTGCTGTAAATCGCATGCATGTAAAAAATCATAGACTTTTCTCTATTTCTTTAAATTATGTTTGGGGATTGGAAAGTGCCTGGGGTCTTTTGACTAGCTGGTTAAGAATCACCTGTAAGATTAGGTCACAATCTAATATTCATATCCGATAAAGATGGTGGGTTTTTCAAAACGTGTGCCCTTATTTTGGTATGTGTATATTTGTTTGCCTTATGGTATATTTTACTACAAAGGAAAACTCTGGGATTCTGCATAGCACAATGAGAGCTAAGATGTACATTTTGTTAAGTCCACCACATTCACCCCACACAATGATGATCACATGTGCTCCAGGCTTCTGTTGATGCTTCTTGGTTTAGATAAACATACATATTCAAAATTTTCAACATAATAATTCTCATAACAAGAATAGCAAGGCAAATGATGTCACTTGACTTAAGGTCTGTAATCTTGAAAGACGAATAAGACAAACACATTTAACATTGTGATGGGCAGTTCCACTGGTAGAGACATTCTTAGTGTAAGCATTTTGAACTGTCAGAGAGAGAAGCACATCCAGTTAATTTCTCTCAAGAAGAAAACTTTGTCGTTAAACTGTAACTGTTCATTTAAAAAAATATTGGTGATATAGGCTGTCAAATGTTCCTCTAGTTTTATTTGAAGAAAATTCTTCTTACTGTGTTGCCAAAGTTGTTAACTAGAATTCATATTGGCTTACTGATATTCTGACTTCTTTCCCTTAATTTTCCCTGCTTTTAAAAGCTGGGACAGAAAACTAACTCACTGAACACCTGCATTTGCCTAGTGATATTTTAGGTGGTGTGTGTGTGTGTGTGTGTGTGTGTGTGTGTGTGTGTGTGTGTGTGTGAGAGAGAGAGACAGAGAGAGAGAGAGAGAGAGAGAGAGAGAGAGAGAGAGAGAGAGAGATTTTACTCAATCTCCATATCACCCTGTGAAGATAAGATTGTTTTACTTTATGGAAGAAATCATGAGATAATTTAAGGTGTTAGATCTTTCTATTAGATCTTTCTAGCACGAAGCATGGTGCTTGGCCCTAAATAAATACTATTGCTAAGAGGTTTTCTTTTTTTTTTTTCTACTTAAGGTAATGTTTTAAATTGTATGGTATGGCGTGATTCATTTTATAACTTTTGCTAGTTTATGTCAATTACATTTAGCAAAACCACCTCAGCAGTTCTTGGAGAGTTATGAAAAGCTATAAAAGTCACGTGTGACTTATTATTCTTCACTTAAAATCATCTATACTAAATGACATGGGAAATACTGAGGAAATCTCATTTCATTTTCATTTTCTTTTTAGAGCAGTATATAAAGATGCTGATTTGTACCTATTAGACTCTCCTTTTGGATACCTAGATGTTTTAACGGAAAAAGAAATATTTGAAAGGTATGTTCTTTGACTAACTTATGCTCATTTTAAAAGACAAAGAAAGAAGGACTACACCACCATAGACTGCATATTACCCCTTCAGAAATATGCCCAACATTGTGACTCAGTATGAAACTTTGTGACATAGTTTTACTCAAACCTGATTTTCCCTTCACAGTCAAGATTCAAGATCACTTCCATGAAAATTGACCATCTCAGGCTAAACTAATGTCTTCCATTGATATTGCTTTTACAATCCCTACCTATGCAGTTTTTGCAGTATTTTTGCCTTGTGACATATTCTTTTAATTGGTTATTATACTTAAATTTTTATTTGCATTTTTATGTTAGTGTTTTATTCTATCTCCTCCTTAGATGGTAAACTTCTTAAATAATTAATTAAATAAGCTGAATGTTTTAATGTTTAATGTAAGTGAAGGCTCAAACTATTCATCTACTTCAGTATCCCTTTCAGAACCTCTTTCTCAGTCACACAGATCTAGGGATTTTCATTCCATTGGAGCTCCCAATAGGCTCAAAGTATGGGAAGTTCCTAAGGGGAACAGTTAGTTATATGACTTGATGTCACAGTTTCAAAATGATTTCAGAGACTATAAAGTAGTTTATCAGGAGAATTATCATGGTAGTCTTCTAGAAACAAAGATTTTAAGCAATAAGGATGTAGATGTATGTTTATATAAAATGTCGGCATTATTCCTGGAAGCACCTTTCCTAGAATTTAGTTAAATTTAATACCTAAGACACTATTTTTATAATACTGTGACTGTGATAACTTCTTACCAATATAAACTTTGCTAACTATGTTAGTATATTAGCATACAATCTAGAATGATGCTTCTTTCTATGCAACATGTAATGTTTTAATGCCTAAAAGAAATTGGTCTCCCTTAGATGATTCTAGTCAGGATTTAATTTTAGACTAGAGGGAAATTTTATTAGAGGAGGGTCAATTTATTATCCAATTCTCAAGTTTATTGTTGTTGCTGTTTTAACAAATCAGATTAGTCTTAGTATAAGCTCTTAAGAACTAAATTGGTAGTCAACTTAAAATGTAAAGGAAATTAATAGAAAATTTAAAGAATAAGAAAGATCTTACATTTTAGAAGATACATAGAAATATAGGGCCCCTCCCTTCCAGGAATCTGAAAGGTCATCTAACAGGTCTCTCATTTTCTAGGTGAATAAACCAAGATCCAGAGGGTAACCAATTTGCCCAAAATCAAACATTTATTTAATATAGATATTTAATTTCATTCTAGGTCTGTTAACATTCAATTTTACAATATAGCATACTATTATAATTCAATCATGTAGTATTTCATGCTATAATAACTCAAGTGGCACCAAATTAATTACTATCGGGTATTAACTTTTAGAATTATTTTAAGTATAATAACATCGTATCATAGAGGTTTTCTATAAGAATAGATTTATAAAATGTTAAAATGTAATACATATAGTATTATAATAATGTGTTCTTAAAATTGATATCTTATTTATATCTTTTTATTTTCTTAAAGCTGTGTCTGTAAACTGATGGCTAACAAAACTAGGATTTTAGTCACTTCTAAAATGGAACATTTAAAGAAAGCTGACAAAATATTAATTTTACATGAAGGTAGCAGCTATTTTTATGGGACGTTTTCTGAATTACAAAATCTACGGCCTGACTTCAGCTCGAAGCTTATGGGATATGATTCTTTCGACCAGTTTAGTGCAGAAAGAAGAAATTCAATCTTAACTGAGACTTTACGGCGTTTCTCATTTGAAGGAGATGCTGCTGTCCCCTGGAATGAACCAAAAAAACAGTCTTTTAAACAGACTGGAGAGTTTGGTGAAAAAAGGAAGAACTCTGTTCTCAATCCAATCAATGCTATAAAAAGATTTTCAATTGTACAAAAGACTCCATTACAAATGAATGGAATTGAAGAAGATTCTGAAGAGTCTTCAGAGAGAAGGCTGTCCTTAGTTCCGGATTCTGAGCAGGGAGAGGCCATCCTGCCTCGAAGTAACCTGATAAACACTGGTCCCACATTTCAGGGACGAAGGAGGCAGTCTGTTCTAAACCTGATGACACACTCCTCAGTGAACCAAGGTCAAATCACTCACAGAAACACAGCAGCATCCACAAGAAAAATGTCACTGGCCCCTCAGGCGAACTTTACTGAAATGGATATATATTCAAGGCGGTTATCTCAAGACAATGGCTTGGAAATAAGTGAAGAAATAAATGAAGAAGATTTAAAGGTGTGTATAAATTATTAGTGTGGTTTTTTTTTGCTACAGAGTGCACCTGAATGGAATGCAATATATAGTTTATAGCAAAACTTACTCAAATTATGGGTTTAGCATGAGGTTTACCTTAAGATTCCCAAAGTGGAAAGTCCATAATTATGTAAGGAACTTAAAAATGTAAAATAACCAACTATTTCTTTTTGCAATGGATGTATCTCTTCCCATAAAATGTAAGTCAAAGCAAAGGCTAGTGTTGGGTTTACTAGACCAGTGAAAATCATTATCATAAATTAGAAAAAGTGCAAATCATTAAAAATTATTATAAATCTGATTTATTACCATCTTAAAACCTCTGTGGGAAGAGGTAGATTATAAAGAAATATATGAACAAATAATAGCTTCATTGATTTAGAGACCAAGAAATTATGTGGAGGCAGCCTGTATAAGATATATAAGTATCTAGTCTCTCAACAGGACCCAATTATACATTCTGGTTTACATATCAGTCTTGCCTGAATTTAATGCATGTGAGCTTTTTTTATCTTTTAAATTTGCTTTATACATGGGATTTCTAGACAGGTTTCTTTAAGAGAAGGTGTGTGAAACTCAATATATACTAATGCCAACCTTCAGGTAGAAAGTTTTTTATATTAAGTTTTAAAGAATAAAATACTTTTATTCTTAAAATAGGAAGCAATATAAGAGGACAGGTTCTTTTTGTTTGTTTTTTACTAGAAAACTTCTGTAAGTGCCTTACATGAAACAGGCAGTGTTTTAATGACTTGATATGTTTAATCGCATAGTCAATTAAGAGTGTGACCTTTGGCAATCATAAGTCATTTAACATCTTTGAACCAAAGTTTCCTTTTTTGCAAAAGGAAGAAACAAAATAGGTTATCTCTAAAATACGTACTTTCAGTATGTCTATAATTTTAAAAAGGTTTCTAAAGGATAATTTATCTACGAGGTGTGATCAACAAATATGGTGAATGTTTGAATAAGAAAAAATTGATTACAGTAAAAGATAGACTGCTATTTATCCCCCTCAAAATACTCCCCATTGCTTTGAACACATTTATCCCATTATTCTTGCCACTTTCTGAAGCAGTTCTGGAAGTCCTCTTTCGTCAGTGTCTTTACTTCATCCTCCATCATGACAGCACTTGGTGTCACACATCGCTTCTGGTATATGGCAATTTCTGTCAAATAAAAACATTATGGTGTGTTGTCATCCACCTTATTCACTGGATCTGGCACCGTGTGACTTCTGCCTCTTCCCGAAAGTCAAAATGATTCAGGACATCAAGGCAGCCATGACAGTGCAACTAAAAACACTCACAAAAGAGGACTTCCAGAGCTGCTTCAGAAAGTGGCAAGAACCATGGAATAAGTGTGTTTGAAGTGAGGGGGAGTATTTTGAGAGAATTAAAGGCAATGTGCCTTTTACTATAATAATTTTTTTTATTATTTAAACATTCACCATATTTTTGACCACACCTCATATGTGGTTTTAATACCAATATGAATGAATTTCTCAAACCTGAGCCTATAAATTTAGTTGTCAAGAATGATTTCTTTGACTAATAATAGTTATTACTTATTGATTGCTTGTAGTGCCAGGCAGCATATATTTAGTCCCCATTGGTACCCTAGAACATTCCTATTATTATTCCCGTTTACAGATAAGGAAACTAAAGTTTAGAGAAGTTCAGCTGCTCAAATTCAAGCAGCCTCTGGAAAGTCAGTGGGGGAGTCCACATTGAAAGCTAGGTTTATTTGACTCCAAAAATCTTTATACCTAACCAATTTCATAGGACCCCTTCTTTCAAGTTCTAGTGCTTCTTCTATGAATTTTGTTGACTTTATGAGAAGCAAAAGTATTCTTTCCCTTTGGACTATCTAGACTTAACTCTTTTTCAAATTTTGAAATGCATCTGCTATAGGACAATAAAAACTTGTAGGGGAATATACTGATTAGAATTATGTCACTTAAATCATAGCTGGAAAGAGAGATAATCTTAGGTTACTAAGGAATGTACAAGCATCCCTTGGCCTTCAGGTCTATTGGGAGGTCTCTACAGCTAGCAAAATTCCAAAATATGTCCATGGGCCCCTGAAGAAATAAATTAAAACAAAGAGAGTTCTGGGGAGCTTCAGTTTGATGGAGCTGTTCATTTGATAAAAGGTGTGACACTGGTGAGCAGTAAAATGATAACATTGTACAAAAATAATAGTTATATAATCAGTAATATACTTTCAGAATTTTGAAGAATTACAGTGTTTCTCATTTTTCAAAAAGCTATGTTGCTCTAGGAAACGTTGTACTGTCTGTAGGGTGACCCACACTGTCATTCCGAATGGTTTATACTTGTTGAAATGCACTTAACTTCAAATCGAAATATTCCCTTACATATAAATGATGAACGTCTAAGTATTACCTTGTCTTGTACACCTGAAACTAATAAATTAAAATAAAATAAAAATTAAAAAAATAAAAAAACACTGGAAATGTCATAAATAAAGGTAAATACAAAAAAAAAAGAAATATTCCCTTATTTCCACACATTGAAAGTAAAACCACAGTGGTAGCGTGAATCTGTATAGTCTTACTGTAATAACCATGATTCATTTTTTTCAGGAGTGCTTTTTCGATGATGTGGAGAGCATACCAGCAGTGACTACATGGAACACATACCTTAGATATATTACTGTCCACAAGAACTTAATTTTTGTGCTCATTTGGTGCTTAGTTATTTTTCTGGCTGAGGTAAGAATTTTCTGTTATAAAATACTACTGTGATTTAAAGTTAAAAATAGTTTAGAAGGATATATGCATATATATGTACACATGTATAAATGTATATACATAAAAATAAGTATATATGCATACATGTAACTTTATATTGTATAATGGTACGTATAGTTTCATATAGTTCTATTGACATTTTATTTCATTCATGGCATATAAAATAGACTTAAATACCTATTTTCTATATGAAAAGTTTTTAATAGAGAGATTCAAAACCTGCAGGTAGATTGCATTTCTATGGATTGAAATTAAACACAGAAAATCATTCTGTACTACATTTGAAATTCGTTTGACTCTATATGTTGCATTATTAAACATTTACATGACGAATCACCACCTTTAAATGACTATTTCTTCACAAAATTAAATGAACATATGTTAGTGGTTTAATAATCACTGTACACAATGCTTTCCGTGGTGCGAATCACTCACTTCCTTACAGAATTTTTTATATTCAGTGCCACCACTGTGGTCTCTTTCCCATGCCCCTGCTGTCCTTACATCACCAGGTTAAAAAGAATAGGGAGCCGGGAGGTGCAGACCGCACAGTGGGCCACCGGCTCGGGTCACATCAACATCAGAGGCTCCTCAAGCTGACGGATGGATGAGCCTGTTCTCAGACCAGGGAGCAGCCACCTGAATGCCAAAGCGCCTGGCCAGGAGTGCGAGTGAAGTGGCCTTGAGGCTCAAGGGCAGCATTTGACCTCCAGTAGTCTAAAGGGGCAACTGTAACTCGGCACCAGCCCGGGACTTGCCATGAGGGAATCTGGCATCACTTTTGCTAAATCTTCTCATTTATCAAGAGAAGATGGAAATCTAGATTTTTCCTGTAAAATTTTCCTTTTTTTTTTTATTTTTGGACTCAGTTGTCTGACTTAGTTTTTTTAAACATTTTTATTAAAATATAGCTAACATACAATATTATATTAGTTTCAGGGGCACACAATTGTTATTCAACATTTATATACCTAACGAAATGATCACCATAAGTCCAGCCACCATCTGACACTGTACCACGCGATCACAATATTATTGACTATATTCCCCATGCTGTACATTGCATCCCCATGACTTATTTGTTTTATACCTGGGAAATTTGGACCTCTTATTCCCCATCACCTCCCCTGATTTTTAAATTTTTCAATTACCATTGAAAATATTATTTTATATTAATTTCAGGTGTATAGCATAGTGGTTAGACATTTATATAAATTATGAAATGATTCCCTGACTAATCTACTACTCGCCTGGTACTATACATAATTATTACCATATCATTGACTATATTCCTATGCTTTACTTTATATCCCCATGACTATTTTGTAACTACAAATTTGTACTTCTTAATCCCCTCACCCAATCCCCCAACCCTCCTCCCATCTGGCAACCATCAGCTTGTTCTCTGTATCTATGAGTCTGTTTCTCTTTTGTTTGTTCATTTATTTTGTTCTTTAGATTCCATATATAAGTGAAATCAAATGATAGTTGTCTTTCTCTGTCTGATTTGTTTCACTTAGCATAATACCCTTTAGGTCCATTCATGTTGTCACAAGTGATAAGATTTCATTCTTTTTTTCAGCTAAGTAATATTCCATTGTATATATGTAACACTTCTAAGTCCAGTTGTATTTTGATGGGAACTTGGTTTGTTCCATGTCTTGGCTATTGTAAGTAATGCTGCAGTGAACATAGGGATGCGTATAGCTTTTCGAATTAGTGTTTTGGATTTCTTTGGATAAATACCCAGAAGTGAATGAATTGCTGGTTTCATGTCTTATATTTAAGTCTTTAATCCTTTTTGAGTTTATTCTTGTAAATGGTCTAATAAAGTGACCTAGCTGTATTTTTTTTTGCATGTATCTGTCCAGTTTTCCCTACATCATTTATTGACTAGACTGTCTTTACTCCATTGTATATTCTTACTTCCTTTGTAATAGATTAATTGACTATGTAAGTGTGGGTTTATTTCTGAGCTCTCTATTCTGGTCCGTTGATCTATGTGTCTGTTTTTATGGCTGTGCCATGCTGTTATAGTTACTGTAGCCTTGTAGTATAGTTGAATATCAAGTTCCCTGCTACTATTTTAAATAAATAATCCAAATAGAGGCTTGATGCAAGATACTGTATGGCATAATGCCAACTCTGGAATCAGACTGACCTGGCTGTGAATTCTGTCTTATTAATACTAGGAAACTGAACAAGTTAGTTAACCTCCCTGGTCATCAGTTTCCTCACCTGTAAAATAGAGACTGTAACAGTACCAGCTTCACCAGCTTCACTTTCTGTGGGTTGGAGACATTAAGATTAGAAAGCACTTCGTGTGGGGCGTGGCACCCGGGGAGGCATGCCAGCTGCTGTGCATGTCATTTATGTCCTTGCAGTCATATCATCATTGTAAAAGCTCAAGATAGTTTATGGTGAAAAGTCCTTAACACAGATATCAGGAAAGTTTCAATCATTCTTTTTACACTTGAATAAAAACAATATGGGGTTGGGTAAGTTGACACTCTCACATGAGTAATAAAAGCTGTATTGAAATGTATTTTGATAAATTGCCTTGCTCATCTCCACCAGTCATGCCCAATGACCAACACTAACGTGAGCACATCTCAGTCTCGTGACACATTTAATCTCAAACCAGCCCTTTGTAATTCTGAATGTTTTGAACCTTTGCGTTGAAAGATCACATTTCTTGATTGCCTTCAATTTTATAGTGCTAGGTAAGAAAAATTGGTCTTATCTGAATGTGATGGTGATTTATGTTAATTTACAGGACCTTTGTCCCATGCAACTCCATAGAGTTGAACTTAAGCATCTTTCAAAATGTTGTATAATTAATTAATTAGTGGTTGAGCATTGAGCTACACGTGTGTACATTAGCTCACTTAAATTATTAGCTCACTTAATCAAGGAGACAGTGATTCTTTGTCTTCGGGCTAGAAATTAAATTACAACAGAGGCTATAAATGCTATATAACTATCCATTATTAGTTGAGCTCTCACATATTGCAAAAAAAAGTCTTTTTTAATAGACAAAACAATTGATAATGCCATTTTCTAGGCAAGAAATAATATTGTAAATGAGTATTTTTGGCCAATATCCTGGAGGTATTGCCAATTAACTGGCTCTCAAATTTTTGAATAACAAATACTTGGTGGTAGTAGACAAATAGTAATTGTTTTAGTTATGTGCACAGCTATACAGCTAAACAAATCACTGATGTTGTGTAGTTTTTATTTTTGGTTATGCTCCTTAATACCAGTGTGGCCACTTCTCATCCTCATTTAAATATCTCATCATCGCTTTGCATCACGGTACAGGTGCTAACCCGGGAAATCATTTAGTTCTTCTAACCCTTGTTTAGAGCCTCATACTCATCATGATCAGAGAACCTAAAGAAAGGTTATTATACATTTCTTTCTTGCTGAAATTGGTTTATCCAATTTTAGTTTTCATAGAGGCTGTACTTCAATTTAGATTTTATGATTTTATAGAGTAGGTTCAATATGCTTCCGTTTTACAGTATAAAATATATAGTCTTATTTTTTTCAAAATGCTAACCTGAAAAAAATCAGTTTGGTCTATTCAGTTGGTTACCATTATCATTAATGTGCATTTTGATAAAGGAATCAGTCTACTCTTGTATTTTTGTACCATTTTCCATACTACAGGGCAATATCTTCTATAAGTTCTTAGATATCAGCACCAAGGATATAGGCTATAAAATTTCTATCGTGTTGGCCTTTCTGGTACTCCTGCTTGGCAGCGCATTATTGACTAAATCGAAAAAAAAATGCAAATAATAGATTAGGAGGCAGTTTTCTGGTTCCTTTTACAACAACCAGAGGATATTGTTGTTGACTGGAGTATCAAAAAAATCCTGTTTAGTGTTTTCATTCTCTGATTTTTAAGAAATGTGTCAGAGAACTGTATCCTATTCTTTGATGATTTCCCTCCTGTTTGTTAATGAGGAATCTCCAGGTGGCTTTAAATTATTAGTAAAATGGACATTTAATAAACTCCCATAATACCATTGCTGCTTTTGGTTGACAGTAATACTTTTATGGCAGCTTGGGTCTAAGTTTTAGGGTATGATTTGACCTGTGAAGTATTGAAATTGTGTATTAAGTCATGACAAGGTATCACTTTACTATTATTGCCTGTCATTCATTCATCAGTTTAATCATGCAGCACCTATTTTTTGAGTTCCTTCAATATGCCAGGCACAATTCTGTGTACTATGTGTACAATGAAGAACAAAATAGAGCATACAGATGGAATACGCTAATGTGCTTATGTTTCTAATATTAACAGGACATTTATAATGCTGTGCTCCTTTGGTAAAACTCAAAATATGAACAGTGTTTTAATAGGTAGTCATTTAACACAGATCTCATTTTGTGACTTGGGAGGTAGTTTTGAATTCAGTAAATGTACAAAGCTTGTAGAATAAATTGGTCTTGGTTCTTTATCTTTACACTGCATAATATGTTACCTGCTTTTTCAAATGTGTTTTCTATATGATCATTGTATACTTGTCTCTCTGTTGACATTTGTAAGTGTATTTTTATTTAAGTATTCCTTATCTGTCCATTCCTTTATTTATTAAACACATATTTAGCAGGTGTTGAGCTAGACACTGAGGTTCCAATGAGAAAGAGGACAAATGGCTCCTCTCTGCTCTTATAAAGCACGTTCTGAGAGAGGAGATAGATGATAAATACTTTTTCATGGGAGTAATTACAGAACATGATAAGCACCAGAAGGAAATAAACTACATTGAGATAAGGTGGGAAAGGAAGGCGAACAAGAGGACTTTCTAAGGGAAAGGTCTTTACTGACACCCAAAAGATAAGAAGAGTCAGACATGCACATCATGAGGCAAATGTGAAGGTCTTGGAACAGTTTGGTGAATTATGGAAACTGAGAAGAGCCCAGCATAATTGGGGGGGTGGGAGAGAGAAGTGTAGTGATGTCAGAAAACTCATCAAGAACCAGACTCCCAGGACCATTGGCTATTTTAATGAGCTTGGATTTCATTTTAAATGCAATAGGGAGCCTTCGAAGGGCTTCAGGCAGGATATGTGATCTTTTTTATGTTTTAAAAAGATCGCTCTGTCTGCTATATGGAAAAATACATTGGATGGGGACATGAGAAGAAGCAGGGACATGTGTTATGACTGGAAGGGATGGCTTTTATCACCCTCTGGTAACCACTTTGGTAAACTATTGTCTGTGTCTATGAATTTTTGTTTCTTCAGTTGTTTGTCTTGTTCTTTTGTTGTTTTCAGTTTTATATACCACATGTCAGTGAAATCATATAGTTCTCTACTTTTTCTGTCTGACTTATTTCACTTAGCATTATAATCTCAAGATCCATCCATGTTGTCGCAAATGGTACTCTTTCATCTTTTCTTATGGCAGAATAGTATTCCATTGTGTATATATACCACAACTTCTTTATCCATTCATCTATCGAAGGACACTTTGGTTGTTTCCATGTCTTGGACTCTGTTAGGCTGCAATGAACATCGGAGCACATTTGTCTTTATGGATAAATGTTTTCAGATTTTTGGAGTAGATACCCAAGAAAGGGTTTGCTGGGTCACATGGTAATTCCATTCTTAATTTTTTGAGGAACCTCCACACTGCCTTCCATAGCGGCTGCACCAATCTGCATTCCCACCAACAGTGGATGAGAGTTCCTTTTTCTCCACAGCCTCTCCAACACTTGTTACTATTTGTCTTATTGATGATAGCCATTCTAACTGGGGTCAGGTGATATCTCATTGTGATTTTTATTTGCATTTCTCTGATAATTAGTGATGTTGAGCATTTTTTTGTATGTCTATTGGCCATTTGTATGTCCTCTTTGGAGAAATGTCTCTTCAGGTCCTCTGCCTGTTTTATAATTGGGTTGTTTGTCTTTTTGTTGTTGAGTTGTATGAGTTCCTTATATATTTTAGATATTAGCCCCTTATCAGAGGGATTGTTTGCAAAAATCTTCTCCCATTCAGTCGGTTGCCTCTTTATTTTGTCGATGGTTTCTTTTGCTGTGCAGAAGTTCTTTAGTTTGATGTAGTCCCATTCATTTATTTTAGGTTTTACTTCCATTGCCTTTGGAATCAAATTCATAAAAATGTTCTTTGAACCCAAGGTCCATAAGTTTAGTATCTATGTTTTCTTCCATGCAGTTTATTGTTTCAGGTCTTATGTTTAGGTCTTTGATGCATTTTGAATTAATTTTGGTACACAGTGACAGATAGCAGTCTAGTTTCATTCTTTTGCATGTGGCTTTCCAATTCTCCCAGCACCATTTATTGAAGAGGCTGTCTTTTCTCCATTGTATGTTTTTGGCTTCTTTGTTAAAAATTATCTGTCCATATTTATGTGGTTTTATTTCTGGGTTCTCAATTCTATTCCATTGGTCTGTGTGTCTGTTTTTCTGCAAATACCATACTTTTTTAATTATTGTTGCTCTGTAGTACAAGCTGAAATCAGGGAGTGTGATACCTCCAGCATTGTTCTTTTTTCTTAGGATTGCTTTGGCTATTCGGTGTCTTTTGTGGTTCCATACAAATCTGATGATTTTTTTGTTCTATTTCTTTAAAAAATGCCATTGGGATTTTGATGGGGATTGCATTAAATCTGTATATTGCTTTGGGTAATATGGTCATTTTAACTATGTTGATTCTTCCAATCCATGAGCATGGAACATCTTTCCATTTCTTTGTGTCATCTCCAATTTCTTTTACAAATGTCTGAATAGTTTTCAGTATATAGGTCTTTCACATCCTTGGTTAAGTTTATTCCTAAGTATTTTATTCTTTTTGTTGCAATTGCAAGAGGAATTGTTTTTTTTTTTTATTTCTTTCTCTGAGATTTCATTGTTAGTATATAGGAATGCAGTGGACTTTCGTGTGTTGATTTTGTAGCAGGTAACTTTAGTGTATTAGTTTATTGTTTCTAATAGCTTTTTTGTGGAGTCTTTAGGGTTTTCTATATATAGCATCATGTCATCTGCAAAAAGTGACAATTTAACTTCTTCATTCCCGATTTGGATGCCTTTTATTTCTTTCTCTTGCCTGATTGCTCTGGCTAGGACTTCCAATACTACACTGAACAACAGAGGTGATAGGGGACAGTCCTGTCATGTTCCTGAATGTAGAACAAAGGGCTTTAATTTTTCACTGTTAATTATAATATTAGCTGAGGGTTTTTCATGTATGGCCTTTATTATGTTAAGGTATTTTCTTTCTGTACCTATTTTATTAAGTGTTTTAATCATAAATGGATGTTGTATCTTGTCAAATGCTTTTTCTGTATCAAGTGATATAATCATATGATTTTTGTCCTTTATTTTGTTTATGTGATTTATCATATTGATGGATTTGCAGATGTTGAACCTTCCTTGTGCCCCGGGGATGAACCCCACTTGGTCGTGATTATGTAATATTTTTAAAGCATTGTTGCATTCGATTTGCTAGAATTTTGTTTAGAATTTTTGCATTTATATTCATCAGAGATATTGGTCTGTAATTTTCTTTTTGTGTGTTATCCTTACCAGGTTTTGGTATCAGGGTAATGTTGGCCTCATAAAATGAGTTAGGGAGTACTGACTCTTCTTCAATTTTTTGGAAGAGTTTGAGCAGGACCGTTATTAGATCCTCTTTGAAGGTTTGGTAGAATTCACTAGTGAAGCCATCTGGTCCCGGACTTTTGCTATTGGGAAGGTTTTGGATGACTGATTCAATTTTCTTAACTGGTGATCGTTCTATTTAGATTTTCCAATTCTTCGTGATACAGTACATGTTTCTAAGCACTTGTCCATTTCTTCTAGGTTATTGAATTTGGTAGTGACATCACTGTTGATACTCCTTTAATTGGAACAAAGTCAGACTGTAATTACCTAACAATGACTCAGAAATATACCCTCATATAAATTCTTGAGTAACGTGATTAGTCTTAGGAAATAGGAAAACATGTGTACTAGAACAAAGACTTTTGGCAGATTATTGCCGAGTTTCTTGTCATTTTGAATTTACTTGAATTTCAAGGAAGCAAGGGTAGTTTTTCTTTTTATTTATATAGTGAAGGCTAATAACATGAAGGCTATGTGTACAATGAAGAAAATAGGAAAGTGAGAATGATGCCATTAGATTTTTTATCATTATCTCCTGATATGTGAATTTAACTAAAACTAATATACCTGTTTCAAGTATAAAACTTTACAATGTAATTTCTTAATTAATGCTAAATGTTCCATATATTCTTTTTTGTTTGTTTAATTAAAGTTTTTTTGGGTGACAATAGTTAATAAAATTACATTGATTTCAGGTGTACAATTCTGTAATACATCATCTATAAATCCCATTGTGTGTTCACCACCCAGAGTCAGTTCTCCTTCCATCACCGTATATTTGATCCCGTTTACCCTCATCTACCACCCCTTCTTCCGGAATATATTTTTATATAGTGCTGTTAAATACTTAAGATAATTTCCAGTATGAAATAATACACAGATTTCTTACACCAAGCATATTTGTTTGTCCCCTATGTATTTTAATGCTGTATTCATTTTCAAATTATTTTACTCACAATTTAATGTTTTTTTCTATTTGTATTTTTAGTACAGTTATTATTGGGCAAATTGTATAATTTCAGTCATTTCTAGTATTATAATTGTGATGACATCAATAGAAGACTGTTTCTCCACAGGGTATAGGAGACTAAAAACCCAAATTGAAATAGAATATAGACCATTTAAGTATCAAAGGAATTAAAAATATTACAATTGGTAAAAAAAATAGTTTTGTTTAGTTATGGCATAAAACATTTGTTCCTCAGTCAAAAGTTTCCACTTGAGAAAGCCCAAATAGTACCCATAATGCATGTTTTAACCTGAGAACAACTTATCTGTATTCAGAAACTAAGAAGTTTTGTAGCATGGAGACTTTTAACTGATTTTCATAAATATTAATGTCATCTCTTCCAAAAATTAATTGATCTTATAGATATTAGTCCCTCATAATCATTGTATGATAATTGGAATTATTTGTCTGGTTGTAAGTAATCAGATTAATTATCTAATTAATTAATTAGATATTAACTAATAATTAACTAATCCCAGCAGGCTGAGATTAGTCTGTTTATAAGAAACAAAGTTTGCTTAAAGCATTTAAGTATGATCTCCCTCTTCTCTGGGGTTTAATGAATAATTGGTGTAGAATAAAGAGAAGAAATAAGAAAGTATTTAATTCAGTGAAATTTGAATTCCATTAAGTTAACATGTTCTCACCACAAATAATGGTTCTTAGAACAATTATTACAGCTGCTGCCCCCAGGAAAGCAAAGAAAAAGAAAACGAAATTGTGTGGATTTTGATTCTGGTCATGGTGGAATTAGAGATGGGTGTGGGCAGAATAGGTTGGGAAAAAATCAAGTGTGTATTGTTCCATTCCAGGTGGCTGCTTCTTTGGTTGCGTTGTGGCTACTTAAAAAGTGAGTATTCCATGTCCTATTGTGGGTTCTATTTTGTTTCCATTGATTATTTTGGGTCTTATTAAATATTGTAACATCCACTGTGCTTTACTTTCCCACACTATTATAGTAGTGGAAAATCAAATTCTTTTCTTTAAAATTGTGAGGATGGCAGTTCCTACAGCTCTTTGCCAATTTCAGAAGGATTTAGTTGTGTTTAGTTCCCCTAAAAGGGAATGAAAACATTTGAAACAACATTATGCCTTAGTATTTTCTCTGAGTACTTAATAAAGATCACTGTTATCTGCTTCAGTGGTGAAAAACTTACCTGCTTTCTTGCAATAGTAAATCCTTAAGATTAAAGGCATAAACTCTGGTAACGAAATACATAACGTTTCTTTAGACTCAAGCTCAGTTTCATTTACATATATTGTAAATTCATTGGAGAAGTTTGGTTGCTGAATAACAGTTTCCCTTTGCTTTACAGAACATCTCAAGACGAAGGGTATAGTACCAATAGCACAAATAACAGCTCCCCAGTCATCGTCACCAGCACCAGCTTCTTCTATGTGTTTTACATTTACGTGGGAGTAGCTGACACTTTGCTCGCTCTGGGATTCTTCCGAGGCTTACCACTGGTGCATACGCTAATCACAGTATCGAAAATCTTACACCAGAAAATGTTACATTCTGTTCTTCATGCACCTATGTCGACCCTGAACACATTGAAAGCAGGTACTTGACTGGGTGTATAACACTAAACTGCTGATCCAACCTCTAAAGGGCCTATGATCTAGCTGGTTTTCGAGTGGTAGTGTTGGCTTTGCATGGAGGCATCTGCCCCTTTGTCGAGCTTTCTTATGACTGGCATGCACATTTCTCAGATACTGTACTCTGTCAGATATTGTTGCTCCTTGTATTTGTATATCAGCTAATTCGAGTAGCTCAGTTTGTTAGAAAGTGATGCTGATGGCTGCAGTTGGAGTGCCAGGCTCTTCTGGTCATTGCTCTCTACTGAGATGTTTGGTCTAAGCCCTTCAGGGCATCTTTCTTTTTTATTAAATTCATTGGGGTGACAACGGTTAGTAAAATTACACAGGTTTCAAGTGCACAATTCCAATCATTTATATATTGCATTGTGTCTTCACCACCCAGAGGTAGTTCTTCTTCTATCACCATATATTTGATTCTGTTTATCCTCTTCCACCCCTCTTACCCTCTGGTAACCACTAAACTGTTGTCTGTGTCATCTTTGAGTTTTTGTTTCTTATTGCCAATGGTTAGTATTGTTTAAATAAAGGAGAAGATTTGAAGTGATCAAGGAAAATATAAAATTCTTTTGCTGATACAGTCTTTTGATGGGTAGAATAATCTAGTGTCTTGTAATTGTTCAAAGACAATCATATAAATTTGTTCCAGGTTTTTTGTTTTTTTTTTCTTCTTGTTTTTGGGGTGGTGGTGGTGGTGGAAATCCAAAAGGTATTTAAAAAGTATTTTTAATACCATCACAGAGGTTGGTAAAGGGTACAGGCTTTCAATTGTAAAATGAATAAGTCCTGAGGATTTAATGTATAACACATGACTATAATTGATAACACTGTACTACATAATTGAAATTTGCTAAGAGAGTACAATGTAAACATTATCACCAAAAAAAAAAAAGTAGATATGAGAGGTGATGAATGCGTTAACTTGATGGGAGGAATCTTTTCACCACGTGTACACGTAAAATTGTCATGTTGTACATTTAAAATAACTTACAATTTTATTTGTACCTCAATAAAAATAAAGTTACAGAAAGTAAGAGTAGTGAAATAAAGAGACCTAAGATTTAAAAAAGCTAAGGACCATAAGGTACATTGAAAGCAATCAATTCCATTAATTTCACTTTATTTTATTTTTTTTATTTTATTTTTTTTATTTATTAGTTTCAGGTGTACAAGACAAGGTAATACTTAGACGTTCATCATTTATATCCCTCACACTGTGAACCCCTCTCCCCCCATCCACTATCCCTCCGACCTCACACTGAACCATCACATTATATATATAAAATTATAGTTGGCATTAATTTCACTTTACATACATTCACATTTGGAGTTTAATAAGGAATTGCTTAAGTGCTATTCTTACAGCTCTGCTGAGCACCTGCTTTGTGTGGCACTAAGGCAGCGACTGGCGTGAAAAGATGAATGAGG
Organism: Rhinolophus hipposideros; assembly: GCF_964194185.1. NCBI lineage: Eukaryota > Metazoa > Chordata > Mammalia > Chiroptera > Rhinolophidae > Rhinolophus > Rhinolophus hipposideros. The sequence goes on from NC_138071.1 coordinate 5,096,789, forward strand.
TACAGTTCTTGCCCTAGGAGAACTCACAGACGACAGAGAGGGGTTAGACACAAAAGCACTTCATTAGAAAGCAAAGACTACTTGTAAATTCCTATACTGAGATTTTTAGATGATTTGTGTCTACAAATCTCAATTTGTCTACAAATTGATATCCATCAATTTCTTTTTTTTTTTCGCTAACAAAATTTCAATGTTAGTATGTTCAGGAAAATCTTTATATTTAATCTAAAGTCCTGTGTGTCACTAAAGCCATGCCTCATTTGGATATATTCATCACCACCACTGGTTCTAGAGCTAAGAGATTTTTAGACCTAAAAGGGAATGTCAGATTACCTTGGCCCAATGATTTCATTTTTTTTATGGAAAAACAGAGACCCAGAGAAGGTAGAGGATTTGTCCAAGTTTTCAACCATCAGAAATGGGCAATGAGACGTAATGGAAAAAACACAGGCACCATTTGAGGCCTGGCTTGTTCCACAAGAGTGATGAGCCTGGGCAAGTTATTCCTCTGAGCCTTGCCCCTTCATCTGGGGGTCTCGGAGGATCATTGTGAGAATGAAACAAGGCAATCAACTTGCCTGGTACATAGCCAACATGTAACTGCCAGTTCCCCACTGTCGTTCTCTTCTTGGGGTACTGTTCCTACATAGGGTACACTTTCCATTCCCCTCTTCACATCTCAGAGCTCCTCATTCCCTTAAACAATACTCATAGTTGGTTCTGAACCTTCTGTCTTTCATATTTACATGGTTAGCATTCATTTCATTTTCTCATGCATCTTACTTTCCAAACCTTAATTCACTTGTAGGATGATTCTGAAACGCCTGTTTTTGCATTTCTTCTTACTTATGCTCCTCAGAATGGAAATCGCAAGGTGATCTTACAACATCTGTCTATACTTTTCCCACTTCTACCCGCACCCCAAATTTCTATATGCAAGGATGGTGCTTTTTTCTAAAAACCATTGTGATTGCTGATTTATGATTCATTTGTTCTTATTATGTTGCCCAGAGAGTCTCTGCTATACTTGGTAGCAGCCAGGGCTTCCTTGCCTCGCGTGTGCACTTCGCTTTCTCCCGACGTGCCTTTCTACAATTGTGGTTGACCTTGATTTTCTCTGACTCCAGGTCTGATTTTCCTATGTTGCTATTTAAATAACTTTAAGACACATAGACACATCGTAGGTGCTCAGTAAAGTGTGTTGAATTAATGAAAGTGTGAGTGCATATTTCCAGAGGATACTACCATTTGAAATATAATAAGCACCACCACAAGGATATTTTTTTCACCAAAGTGAACTTTCATTTTCTGAACAGAATAAATACCATAGGTTAATTATTTTTCAATTTTTGGTTAATTTATGGGAAAATATACAAGTATGTCTAAATATGCTAGAGGGAAATATTATTGATAAAGGCTAAGAGATAGTGAGTTAAATCAATAAATATGCATCGAATAACTCCTACATCTGAGGCTTTTTGCTGAGGGCTATGAGTGATACAAAATAAATGTGGCATGATCCCACTGACCTGTAGCAATTTACAATCTAGAAAAAGAGATAAGACATGTATACAAGTGACTTTGATATAAGACATGGATATAGTCATTAAAACACAGAGGTGCTGACAAGATGTGTTAAAGGTAATAAGTGTGTCCAGAAGAGGAAGGGATTAGTTTGTGTTAAAGGTACTAAGTGTGTCCAGAAGAGGAAGGGGTTAGTTTGTGTTAAAGGTACTAAGTGTGTCCAGAAGAGGAAGGGGTTAGTTTGAGCCGGAGCAAATACTGATGCTTCCTTGCAAGAGAGGCATTTGAATTGGGCCAGGAAGATGACATAGATTTTGAGAAACAGAGATGAGGGGAGAGGATTTTCAGGCAGAGGGAATCACATGGGACAGGCAGAGAGGTGGGAGAGTGTAGAGTGTATTTAAAGAGTAAACTGATGTGGGGATTTAGTAAAAATACAATTAGTTATGTAAAGTATTGCATGGGGAATATAGTCAATAAAATTATAATAACTATGTATGGTATCAGATGAGTACTAGATTTATCGGAGTGATCACTTTGTAAGATATATAAATGTGTAATCACGATGTTGTACACTTGAAACTAATATACTATGGTACGTCAAGTAAAAGTAAAAATAAATTTAACAAACAATAAACCAATTTGGCTGAAACAGAATATTTGAGTAGAGGGAGCTTATATTAGCTAGGTGATTTAAGGCCAAATCCTGGGAGGCATTAAATATTAAACTAAGAATTTTGGACTTTATCCTGTACTTCATGGGGGGGAGGGTGAATGATAAGATTCAATATCACTTTGTACAGTATTGCATTTTATCTAATTATAGGTTTCACTCCCCCCTCCCCCGCCCCAACAACAAATTCCTCAAGGGCAAGGAGCACGGCTTATTCACCTCTGTCTCCTCAATGCCTAGCGCTGTGTCTAGCACATAGTCGACATTTCCTATGTGACTCTTTTGCATTGAAGGAAAAAAGTATCAGACTTATAAATGTGGCTCTAGACTTTAGAAGACAGGTTGAGGCTTAGATTGCCAGTGAAGAGAATGAAACGAGAGGACACGGCAGAGGAGGCCCACGGAGTGGGCAGGCAAGGGCTGGGGGCAGCCACGGGTCGGACAGGGATGAATCCGAAAGGCATGGAAGTCAGAGAAGGAGAGGGGAGCTGGAGGGCGTGGACTGCAGGTGTGAGGGAATGAGAGCATGTCCGGGAATTACAAACTCAGGCTTGCAAAGTGAGACTGGGTGGGTTGAGTGCCCATTCCTGACGTAATTTGTGGTAAGGGCTCCACGAAAGACATTAGTTTTTGCCTGAATCTTACAGCAGTCTATATTTTATAAAGGTTTAAAAGTGGGAGACAATAAGTTGAACATGTAGTTACTTAGAATCTTTGTACAACATTAAAGCTTTCTCAGTCCTGATTTATCTGACTAAATGCTAATTATCTGAGTTCTGGATGCTTTTGCTATGACCCAAATTCATCATATTTATCAAATAGTGATATGTCTTTTTAAGATTACTGTTTTTTAAGGAATTTGCCTTTTATTTTATAGGTGGGATTCTTAATAGATTTTCCAAAGACATAGCAATTTTGGACGATCTTCTGCCTCTCACCGTGTTTGACTTCATCCAGGTTTGTAAAAATAAGTATTATTGTGAGTGTGTGCAGTTGTTCATACTTTAAAAAATGAGTAGAGAAAAAGAGATCAATGAGTTTTTGCTTATTTTTCATTTGACTGAGAGTTGAAGCCCTATTGTATGAATTCTGTCAATACCAAAAGTCTTCAAAGAAGGCATACTTTTAGGAAATTCAGTGGTAAGTCAAAACTCTTTCCCTGACCCAAGCCCAAGGCAATCCCACATTTACACGTACCTGTCTACTTGGGAGTGATTTGAGAAGTATAACACACCTGTTCCCCCAAATCACTGTCCATGAAATAGGACGTTTTGGACATTGGCATCACTATTTGGTGGAAGTCACCCACCTCCAAAGGGCCCGTATGAAAAGGAGGATCAGTTCCTTGGTGCGCGACAGTTTCCACCAGTCTCAGCCATAAACACTTCAGCACAGATCAGCCAGCTACGAAGTAACCTCATGATCAGGACCGTGGCCCAGCGACAGAAGGACATACGTTTTCGAGAAGGGGAAAGAAACATTCAGGACTGGTGAGGACTAGCGCTGGGTGGCAGATATGCAGAGGCCTGCAGGGCAGCCTGGCTCCGAGCACATGGCTCTGGGGTGGGAGCGAAGAGGGAAAGGGGGGGACAGAGATGACTGGGAGTTTGGGGATGCCACCTTAGGTCTCCGTTCGTGACAGGACTTGAGGAGGATTGTGAATTAATAAGCTTGGCTGTTGGACCAGATTGGAAAACAGCTTCCTATCTGGCGTAGGTTGAGCCCCAGAGAGCAAATACCACAGTCTTAGTGATCTCCTTGGAGAGACAGTTGGAACAGGATGCAGCCCATCCTAGGACTGAGTCAGTCTTTCCTCCCACTCACTTTCACACTCCACCCCAATAACAATACTTTATTTGAGAGAAACTGCACAACAAAATAAGGGCTACCACATTGGTGTGTATACACAGCCGACATTGGCAGGTGCAGAAAAGCCGTTGTCGGTTTGCCTCCTGTGGAATGATTGGCACAAACACAGTAGCTGTTCCAAATGAACTTTTTAGCACTTTGGATTTCCTTCAGTTGCTCTGTTTGGGGATATAACTCAGCAGCAGTGGCTGGAAACTTTTAACTGATGCTTTGAGTTCGTGCATTGGAAGGAGCGTTCTCAGTGTCTTCCTTTAAATGCTAGACATTTGTTCTTTGTTCCAGGAATGTACATGACTAGTCCCAAACACAGGATTATTAAATGAGGTACAAACTGGAAAATGGGCATCTTGACATGATTGCAAAAGAATTCATGATTTTTTGTTGTTGTTGTTGTTGTTTTACTTTAGTAGTCTGCTGAGTATTTTCTGAATCGGTATAAGGCTCACTTCAAAAAAACCTTGGGGAGAGTTAATTTTTAAGTATTTATTTTATAAATTAACACTTTTTGACCCATGTGATGGCTCTCAAATCCTTTCTCTTACAGCAATTTCAGTAATTTCTGCTCAAGTTCTAATGCTGGGATTCATTAGATATTGCTTCACAGTGGTTGGGAAGGGCTCTTTTAATTTCTCTATTTTATTTATAGGAGGGTCTCACAATAAGGAAGCATACTATATGACAATAAAATACAGTTAAAATCTGATTAATTCTGATTTATTAAAAAATTCATCACAGGTACTCCTTTAAATTGTGAGCTCCTCTGGTTATACTTAGTTATGTTCTGATTAGTAAAATTTAATTCTAATCGCAACATTTCAGGACATGATCTTTGTACACAATAAAGTATACCTGTAAATTTCTTTTTTTAAAAAAAAAAACACATCATTTCTATTTACTCTATTTCCTAACATTTAATACAGTTCTCGCAAATTTGCTCTCTGGGTTGGAACATCATATAATGAAAATAAAATTCTAGATTCTATTCTGCAGGTACCACTATTTATTTTACCTTAAGAAGATACTTAATATCTGAGGGTCTCAGGTTTCCAACCTGTGAAGGAACAAGATAAATCTATGATGGTCACGTTCAGTACTAAAGTTATATGCTTCAAATTAGCATAGAAGTGGCCCATATGGGACAAATTTGAGCTTGAAGCCAAACAGAGAAAAACTTTACTCTAGCTCCTACTTATCTCTATGTTTGGGTGAATGATATATTTTTTTCATGTAACAAAAGCCTACATATTTTAAAATACTGAATTTTTCTTTTCTCAGGCCTCAGAACGTTTAGTCCTTTTTTGATTTCTTCTCTCTTAACCTAATACAGGATTATACTCTAAGTGCTGCTACTTTGATCTCTACTGAATCTTGCACATTTTTTCTCCTATTCATTCTGTTAATCCCATTAATCCTTTGCTTAAAATTATCAAGGACTCACTATTATTTATGAATTCCAAATCTGGTGTTCAGTGCATGGTTTTAAATAGGTATTAATTTCCTTATCTCTTATTAATTAACTAATTAATTAATTAATTAATTAACTGATTTCAAAGGATTTTTTATTCTTATTAGCCCAGTTTCACAGGCAGTGCTAGGTAACCTTCAGTGTCAGGAATGCTTTCGAACTGTCTTTGGTGGGTGAAATGTGCTGCCCACTTCCTGGGAGAATGAGTGGATGGTGCCTTGCAAGTTTTAAAGTCTTTTTAATGTTTTTTCGTTTCACAAAGGTTCGGATTTGTGTAAGTATGAATGGGAATTAGAAATCTGTGCTCACATGTTCACTTTGTCCCGAAGTCCCTCTTGTTTACTTTGTGGTTCTCTCACTAATACACCTGGTCTGAAATGCCTTGTTTCTTACCCATTGTGAATTAAAAACTGGGACAGAATTTAAGGGTTTGTGTGTGTGTGTGTGTGTGTGTGTGTGTGTGTGTGTGTGTGTGTAATTAGAATATCAAATATATTGAACCAATGCCTTTAGTTTTGCACACAGTGCTAAATTATTAGCTTCTGACTTTAGTGCTTAAGGATGGCCTCTTCTGAGCAAATAATTTTCCTCAATGCTTAGGCTTTTCACTTGTTTCCCAGTTTGAGCTATATTCTAGATGATTATAATTGCTAGAAATCTGTTTTGTGAATGGTTCCTCACTTCCAGTTGTACTCACCTTCTCCATTCTTCTCTAACCCAGTGGGATATCTTAGTTTACTACCCAGATATGTGGTAAAAATAGCACAAGTCAGATGAATATCGTACCGTTTACAATTGTCAACAGCAAACAAGGATCTGATCCTAACAAAGTAGCCGAATATCTTCATGCTGCCAATGCAGCAGCATTTGGCTGGTGTTTAATATGATAGTCCATTTAAATGAAAACATATTACCTACTTAATCATGCTTACAACTTAATTTTTCTTTTTTTCTCAAAAGATTCTATTTCTGAGAAAAGATATCCTTGGTTAAAAACTATAGTTTCCCATGGATGAAGTCTTGTCATGGGCATTTGGGGCTTTGTCACTGGCTGATGGCATTTGGAGGGCAAGAAGGCAATGGGGGAGACTTCCCTGAGATCATTGAGTCATCATATGTACTTAGTTCAGTATCTGGTACAGGAAAGATTTCTCTGAATAATTGTTGAATGAGGGAGGGGCTGGTATTGCATAATTTGATGATTGGAGATGTAGAGATGTTTTTCCTAGAAAAGTGTCATTGAGATATGATCATCTGAAGTTTTAGATGAAAATAACAACCTATTCAAAGACGATTTATTAGTTCTTAGCTACATCTCCGCTCCCATCTGCCAAAATATTCTTTTTCATTTAATTAGCTGGAAATTGCATGTGTCACCATAGAAATTGGTGGAGAATTGGATCACTGATTATTATATAGATATTATGATAAGTTTATTTTTTAACCCTTGTTGTGACAGTTTATTTATACTTTATTCAAATGGGTTATTGCAAAGCAAATGTTAGCAAACTTTTAAAAATGTTTATTAAATTGTATTTTGGTGACATTGGTTAGCAAAATTATATACGTTTCAAGTGTGCCCTGGCTAGACTCACTAAGCAGACTTTTTTTCTTTTTAAAATGTGTGGATTTAGTGTTGCGTGGAAATAAAGAATTTAAACCTTTAACTTGAGCCTGAAGAACACCAGTATGGTTGCTTGTTTCCGTGAATGTCAACCTGGGTTGTTTCCAGCTTTTTGGTGGATAATGTGAAGAGATATCTCTAATGGATAGGCTTGACTGAAATACAACATTCATTTTGACGACATATGAGATAGAAAAGATTGTCTAATTTCAAATTAAATCAGCCACACTGTTAAAATCATTTTTGAGCCCGTAGGTCACCTCCAATTCTTTTAAGGAACAGGAACAGAATTTTTAGGAAGGGGAGTAACATTTATTAAGGATTTTTTTTTCATTATGAGAAAATTAGTTTCAGAGAAGTTAAGTAGCTTGCCCAAATGACCAAATCTACTTTTAAGCGAGATCTTTCTGACTCAAAGACTCCAAGATGAAGGCACCATTTTCAGAAATTGTCTAAGCAAAATAAATGCTAAAATTTCACATCATTCACACTAAAATTATCTCAAAATAAAGTTTATTTTAAAAGAGGGTCAGGCTAGAAAAAAGAATCACCCTATAAAATTTATTTATCACACACTTTAAAGTACACAGGAAATTAGAACATTCTGAGATCCAAGATCACCTTGTTTTCAGGACTTCAAAATGTTATTATGAGGGACCTAAACAATTTTTTGAATGTTCATGGAAAAGATAAAAAACGTATTTTGAGGTAACAGACTTCCTAGTAGGAAGGTGCGTGCTCCTTACTGAGAATTGAGCAGAGTATGAAGAGCTCATTTAGAAATATACCTTGTCCACTTTGCAATGTGAAAATCTTTACTCACCAACGTGTTTTCTTCAATCCTACAGTTGGTATTAATTGTGATTGGAGCTGTAGTCGTGGTCTCGGCTTTACAGCCCTACATCTTCCTAGCAACGGTGCCAGTGATCATTGCTTTTGTGATATTGAGAGCCTACTTCCTTCAGACCTCCCAGCAACTCAAACAACTGGAATCTGAAGGTGTGATGCTGACGGTCCAACGGTCACCTCGGGAAATATCCACAAGAGCGACTTGTGATTCTCTATTATTAATCTGCTTTTCTAAAACTTTTTTCCTGCCTTTAAACTCTTGCATTATATAACGGTGACTTTTAAAAAGTGTGTGTATATAAAAGCAAACAGTAAATTACAAAGTATACATAGATTGTTTTTGTTCATTAAGACCATGTGAGTTCGTTTTGGTTTTAAAACGACTGTATAGAGTCTGATCAGCGTTGGTGTATGGGATATTCATTCCTAATTTACTGATGTAAATTAGATTTTAAAATGATTCTTCTACTGTTACTGAAGGTTTGTCTGGGTTCCCAAACGATACCAGACAGAATTCTTCCCTCTTGTTTCAAACACCCTTCCTTTTTGTCCTCCAAACCCTTGCTTGAGGTTGAGCTGTTTGAAAGGAAGTATGTTTTTCAGTAACAGCTTTGGTGCAGGTACGTTTTCAGGCGATAAATTTCCAGGTGTTTCTGCATTGAAGGTTATTTGCTCAATTAAGTCGTATAATCATTCTTAATCAAGGCCTTGAATAAATTGCCTTAAGAGAAAAACATTTCCTCTCAGCAGTGATTAATTCAGGATTAGCCAGAAAAACAATGCTCAGTGGTAGCCAAGAAACATCAATAAATAATGGCAGTGATTTTATAAGTTCCCATCCATGGTAGCCAAGTAGAAAAGGAGGTAACTCATTAAAAAATAACACATTGCATCTATTCCAAGTATGGTACCAGAATGAAAACCTCCCTAAACCAGTGACATTGCTGTTGGATTAACTTTTAAGCTAATCTTTATCAGATAGATACATGGTCGTAAGAATTTGTATTATGTATTTACATGATTTGCCTTGTTTCCTATGGGAATATTTCACAGGCAGGAGTCCAATTTTCACTCATCTGGTTACAAGCTTAAAAGGCCTATGGACACTGCGTGCCTTCGGACGTCAGCCTTACTTTGAAACTCTGTTCCACAAAGCTTTGAATTTACATACTGCCAACTGGTTCTTATACCTGTCCACACTGCGCTGGTTCCAAATGAGAATAGAGATGATTTTCGTCATCTTCTTCATTGCTGTTACCTTCATTTCTATTTTAACAACAGGTACTATGAACTTGTTAGCCATTTAGCGAAACATTTAATTTAAAATTCTGTCAACTAGTAAAATGCTACATTCTATTGGTTAAAAATTTTAGATATCTTTAAACAAATCTGGGGGGAGTTTGTTAAGCAAAACATTTGTTAGTTTATTGTTGAACAAATAATTTCCTTGACTTTCACTTCTATTATTTTATTGTTGAATTAATGACTTCTTTAAATTAGAGCTGTCCATAGTATTGTATTACCCCTGCTTTATGGTTTAAAAAACTGAGATATACAGCGTGTCAGGTAACACATATGTGATTGAAAAGGATCATCTCTTGACTCTCATACTGGTAAAGAATTCAAAAATAATAGATCTCTTTAATAAGGGGCTCTCTGAATAGGGGAAAAGACACACACACACACACACACACACACACACACACACACACACACACACCCCATCCCTGGTTTTGTTCTTTTAACAACCAGTTAGTAAAATTCATTATTCTAATGAGAATTTTACTTGACGAAAAACTGCCACCTATGTGAAATGTTAGATAAAAGTGCCATATTTTTCAAGCAGAAATGTGCTGAATTTTAGGATCTTGGATAAAACACACAAAATATTTCATAAGTAAAATAAATATATATATAGATAAGTGAGCTCTTCAGAATTAAGAATTTGAATTACTGTTTTACGAAGTGTTGAAATATGTATACGGATATGACAGTGGACAAAGGCTCAGAGCAATTACCAAATTTGAAGGATTGTTTGGCTATATGAACAGAATCCTGCTCAAATCAAAATGAGGCGTGAGCTGGAGCGCTATGGGTGTTTCTGGCAGAGCCTTAGGGCAGGAAGCATGCTTGGCCTCCAGAGGAAATGGGATCGGCCCTGAGAGACAAACTCAGCTCTTCTTCCCGTCTCTTGAGGCCAGACGCTGGCCTCTGTCCCTTCTTTTCTGCAGCTGCTTCATTTATTTCCCTCTTTGAAGACTGGTTTTCCTGCTGTACGGGGGCTGTGGCACAGTGACTTTATGTCGCCTCTCCATTCAGGCCCCCAGAATTAACAGCAGAGTTCCTCTGTCCAGTTACAACATCCAGGGGAGAACAGAAATAGGCTCATTTGGTCCCAGGGGTCCCCCCCACCCCCCGCAGTCCACGCAGCTGCTGTGAGGGTAGTAGGTCCCCCACATTCATTGTTCTCTCAGCCGGGGCAGTGGAAAATGACTCCAAGTGAGCAGGCGAATGAACCCTCAGCATATGGTAATCCTGGGCAACATTTAAAACAAAAAATAAAGTTTCCTTTTAGGTTCAGAATTTACATTTTTTTCCTTTAAGTTATTGAAAAGAGGATCAAAGAAGGCTTAATTACATACATGACGGTTTGTTAACAATTATATATCATGTGCTATATCATAATGGTTAAAGATCTGACTGAGGCCTGATTTACCGGGGTGATAGTCAAAGCATTTAACAACCATGTACTTTAGGACCTGTCAATCAGATCAGATGCCTAGCAAGCATGAATGCTAACCACACACTGAATATCAAGGTGTTCAGCTCTATTAACTCGTACACATTAATTAACTTCTCTAACGCCCTCATTTTCGAGTTCTGTGAGTATTAAATGTGATAATTTGTACAAAACTCTTAATATAGTGCCTGGTTCATAATAAATACCCGTAAATCTTACATTGCTTATTATTCTTATTGCTATCAAACGTTATCTTACTCTTCTCTTAATCTTCAGAATGAGTAATATATTGGGATCCTGACTAAATCTTCCCTATTGGGAATAAGTGATTTAGTACTAAAAGCATATACTCGCTGTGTATGCTTTATCTTCTGTTAGAGGAATTGTGGAAGCAAAAATTTCAATTAATAGTAATAAGATGAATTATTTCTTCCAATTTTGGAACCCTATGACAATTTTATTATGCATAATAGCTGCAAGGACTGACTCTTAATTGAGACTTGATAACCTTAAGTGATAATAACTTAAGAAAATTTGTATTAGCAAACTTTTATGGCCATAAATACTGAATATTTATGAATTTTAATCAGTGGTTCTACCCAGCCCTGAAAACCTATTTAGTCTAATTAAGCACTGAGTGAACTAGTATTGTCTTTTTTAAAAACCAAACATAGCGGTCTTGTCTCTCCAAAGGGCAGACCCATGAGTTTTGACTTGCCGTTGAAACTCTGAAGTCCACTTTTTCCCCAACAGTATCTGGGGAGCAGAGACAGTACTCATAAAGGCACAAAGCACAGCTAAACATCTTCTGGATGCTGCTCACACCTTCCCCTGCTTTCGACTTCTTTGTAGATGAGCTCATTGAGACACAGGCCTTTTCTTCCATTATCCACTATAGTCTTTGAACGTGTTATTACTTACAGAGTAATAGCAGAGGAGATAAACATGGTATCTACCCAAAACCAACAGCCCCTATAATATCTGAAACACTTAAAAAGAGGGCAACTCTTTCCTAATCTTCACTCTCTGATTTGAAACATTGGCTGAATACTTCCTATAGGCAGGGCATTATTACTCGTGGTAGATGCTATGCCAAACTGAGATGAAAGATGGTTAAACTGGCACAAAATTGAAATGTAACTTTAAATGACAAATGCCTTAAGAGAGATATAAATACAGGGGTTCACAGAAGAGAACTAGAACAAAGTTTGTTTATCTTTTTTCCACCTATAGGTGAAAGAGAAGGCACGGTTGGCATTATTCTAACGTTAGCCATGAATATCATGAGTACATTGCAGTGGGCTGTGAACTCCAGCATAGATGTGGATAGCTTGGTAAGTCATTGTTATCTTTTAAATTTTTATGAAAAAGTTCAGACAAACTAAAAAGTATAGGTATTAGCATAAGGGACAACAGTATACCCAACCCCCAGCTTAAGAAATAAAACACTGCAGATAAATATAAGGCCACTATGTATCTCTCATTAAATCCTTATCTCTTCTTTCCTCCACACTGATAGCCACAACCAAGAGCTAGTGCTGCAGTGTACATTATTGCACAGTCTCTGTGCCAGGAATCTTCTTCTTCTTCTTTTTTTTATTTCAATTTATTAGGGTGACAGTAGTTAGTAAAATTACCTAGATTTCAAGTGTGCATTTCTACAATACGTCATCTATATATCACATTGTGTGCTCACCACCCATAATCAGTTCCCCTTCCATCACCATATATTTGACCCCCTTCACCCTCTTCTACCATCCCCCTTTCTCCCTTACCCTCTGGTAACCACTAAACTTTTGTCTGTGTCTATGAATTTTTGTTTCTTTGCTTGTCTTGTTTCTTTGTTGCTTCCAGTTTTATATCCCACATATGAGAGAAGTCATATGGTTCTTGACTTTTTCTGTCTGAATTATTTCACTTAGTATAATCTCAAGATTCATCCATGTTGTTGCAAATGGCAGTATTTCATCTTTTCTTATGGCAGAGTAGTGTGCATATACCAATCCTAAAAAAAAAGAACAAGGTTGGAGGTATCACACTCCATGACTTCAATTTGTACTACAAAGTGACAATAATCAAAACAGCATGGTATTGGCAGAAAAACAGACACACAGATCAAGGGAATAAGATTGAAATCCTGAAATAAACCCATATGAATATGGACAGATAAATTTTGACAAAGGAGCCAAAAACATACAATGGAGAAAAAAAAGCCTCTTCAATAAATGGTGCGGGGAGAATTGGAAAGCCCAGGGTTTTTCTAGGACAAATTACTCAGGAGTGGAATTGCTGGGTCATAGAATTTACCCACATTCAGCTTCACTAGTTTGTGCCACATTGTTCTCAAATCTGTTGTACCAATTTATATTCCCATCAAGAAAGTAATAATTTTCATAGGTCCATAGCTATGATATACAACACAATATTGTCGGGCTTTTTTGGTTTTGGCAATCTGATGGAAGTGAAATGATTTCTAAGGAGATAGGGCAGCTTAATACATATTTATTGGTCTTTGAGTTTCCTCTTCTGTTAATTGCTTATTCATGTCTCCTGCCCATTTTTCAAATAGACTGGGATTTTTCTTAATTGATTTGTAGGAGTGTATGAATTCTGGATCAACTGTCAGTTCCATACATTTCAAACATGGTCCTCCAGTCATTGGCTTGACTTTTAATGTCTTTTGATGAAAAGAAGCTTTTAAGTTCAGTGAAGTTCAATTTACTAATCATTTATGTTCGTTCTGTGCTTTTGGTATCTTGTTTAAGAAATCCTGCCCTATCTTGAGTTTTCAAATTTATCAGTATTATATCTTTTATAACATTTTTTTCTTATTTTCAAAATTTCCACAGTCTTTGGTGATAGCTCCTTTCTCATTCTTAAAATGTTAATCTATTTTTTTTTTTTTTGCTGGGTCAATATTGTCACATATTTGCATACTTTATTGGTTTGTACAAAGATCATACCTTGGTTTTATTGTTTCTCTTGTCTTGTTCTCCTAGAATGCAGTGCCTTCAGTTATGTTTAGGAGTGAACACTGTGTCAGAGGCAGTAATCCCACAGCAGCAAGAGTGAGACTAAAGAAGCAAGGCAAATTTCCCTTTTTTATTAAAAAAAAAAACACATACATAATTTCCATTCAGACTGTGTAGTGTGTCTGATGGTTTAATCATCAACTTTTATTGACCTGTCTGGAGTACTGTATGTAAACTTAGTCATCTGTGACAACACTGGTAGAGGGTCTCAAAACCCACGTTGAGAATGACTATATTATTACAGCTGAAGTTCCCTTTCTCATTCTCTGAGAAAGTCCACGTTCTCAGGCCACACACATTCATTCAGCTGTGACATTTGTATAATCCATTCTTATTAGAGCAAATATCATTATAAAAAAATAATTCTAGGGAAAAAAAAACTTTTAAGTGCCCTCTTTTTGCCCAGGTGTCTTAATATTTTATTTAACCAAAGCATTTTAATAATTCTTGAAATGTGATTTAACCTGAGCATGATTTAGAGTAGGGTTTATCTCTTTTCCTTTAACATTATTATTATTATTATTATTATTTTTAGTTTGACCAGCTCTTTTTAGAGACTCATTCATCTCCTTACATAACTCTATGCTTTTGGGGTTGGGCCTCATAAAGGTACTTAAAAATATTTCTGTTGGCAAATAGGAGAATAGCAAACAAATATTGTACTTGCATTTAATTCTTTGTTCCAATTTTCTACAACTTTGACTTGACAATTAAAATCCTCATCACTTCCCCTCTTTCTTTATGTAAAAAATCTCTTCACCTTTTTATGCACAATTCCTCTCTCTTTGCCATATTACTTTTCTTGGTTTTTGTAACATTCTCTACACATTGATATCAAAACCTTTCTTGTTGCGCTTCTATTCTGCGTGTCCAATCTCCATGAAAGTGTCCCTCCGGTATTTTTACTTCTTTAGTTTTCACCTGGGCATCCTGGCCTTTGTGACCTGTGCTTTGACATCGTGTCTTTCATCTTGTTATAAGTATTGTTGCAAAGAACTATTGTGTTATAATGCAATCTCTGAAAAGTGTCAATATTTGCATTTGATCTCATCTTTAGAAACCATGTTCATTTGTTTGAATATCGAAGTGATCATGTTAGTTTTTATTTCCCTGCTAAATAATGCAAGTGGTCTTTCCTGGGCTTTGGTGGGCATTTATTTAGCTATTCATTCCCATCAGACTGCTTTCACCCATGCAATTGCTCAAGTTATACCATAATTTTTAAATTTTCACCTGGCATATGTTGAGGTAGGAGGGGAAGTAACTGTGCCCTCAAATTTCACACTTGAGTGATCTTAACAATAAAGATCCTTCCGACCTCTGGCTTAAAAACTCAGTATGTTCTTATTTTACTTTCCTGATTTGTTAACTGAATTTATCTGAGTTTAAAATGTAGTAAACAGGATGTTTTGTTTGACACATGCTTTTAGTATTTCAATACTGGGCTCCCGAGGAAAAAAAATCTTTAGGCTTGGAAAGAATATTTCATTTCCCCAACTGGCCTAGGTCAGACATGGACAGAGTCAAACGTCTACAGAACTACGAAGTTATAAAAATAGCAATATGACTTTTCTTTATGGCTCATCCGTTGCTTACACCCAGATGCCTACGTTTCATTAGCTTGCGACCAGTAAAGGTAATATTTGGATGATAACACTTCCTCATCCCTTCCTCTAATCCCTTTGTGTTTATGACCGACTACACATCTGAAATATCGACCCTCACCACTGGCCAACAACGTTTTTATTGCATTTTCCTAACAAATTCTTTCTTTTTAAATTTTCTGGCCACATATTTATTCAACACAAAAGAATCCCTCCCAACTTGAATGAGTTGGTTGACCACGTCCACGACCAAATCAATCCGTCTCTGTACTAGAATTCCGTTGCTGACTCAGCCCCGGCCTCGGCCTCCTTGTGAGTGCAGGCGGCAGCGCTCTGTCTGTAGGTGTCTGTCAGCGTCCTTTCCTGTGAGTCCTGCAGGTCACTCACCTTCCAGACCTTTGGGCCTTGGCCTGCCTGACTGAGGCCGGCTGTGGCCAAGGTTGCAGGCACAATCTCGGGGTGAGGGGTGGGGGCAGGTGGAGGCAATCATGGAGATTCTGGCTCCTCTCATTGGTAAGGTCAGTAAATGTCTCCAGTAAACTGTTCTGTCACACAGCCTTGTGGTTTGAGAGGCTGCATGGCCTTCACGACGTGATGATCAGGCACATTCTTCTGTGCCAGCCTGGGTGTTTAGGCACGTGAACGTCCTTCTCAGCCACCATCACCTCCTCCTTAGAAAAGAGTTCTCAGTGGCCATCCGGTTCTTCTTGGTATCAACATTGCGACAGTTGCTGCCTCTGGGGCCGGAGCAGGAAAAGCCTAATAAATTCTTTATTTTATCCCCTATGGTAGTTCTTTCCCACCTTCTTGTCTCTTCTCAGGTGCCCCAATAATTCCACTTCCTGCACTCTCAGTCAATGACCTTGCTAAGTACTTCAAAGGGGAAAAAAAAAGATGCAACCAGAAGGAATTCTGTCATTTCTCCCCACCACTTGCACCACCCTACTGCACCTCTCCTTATAGGCTGTACCTTCCTTCTGTGTCTTTGCTCTTATAGGAAGGCCAGTAATATGTGATTAACTCCTTTGTGGGATCTTTCTCCCTAGCTTTAAACCACCTTCTTTTGATCTCCAGCTTGCACTCCATTTCATTGACCTATTTACAACAGAACTTCTAGAAGGAAGGCCTGTCTCCATTCCCCCCCACCCCCCCCAGTCTACTCCACTTCATTCCATCACACCATGACTCGGGACCAGCACCTTACCAGAGCCCATGTCCCTGTCTCCCTCTCAGCAGTATGTTTACCATGGACAAATCTTTTCTTCTTGTGATACTTTCTTGTCCTATTTTCACGATGCTGTTCCCTCCTGGTTTCCCTGCTCCTCTGGGTCCACCTCAGTCCTCTTTGCTGGCCCCTGTTCTCGCAGATCTCTAAACCTCAGCTACATTGCAGCCCTCTTCTATCTACACGCTCTCTAGCTGTTGCTATCTAACTCCAAAACTATCTCCTAATGAATGACGCATTCATATCTGTAGTTTAGACTACTCCCCTGCTCTCCAAACACATGTCCAGCTGCCACTCGACACCTCCATGTGTTCACAAAACACAGTGATAGAATATCTTCCAGGAGATTTGATGTTTTAGGCTGTAAGCTTTTGTCCAGAGGCTCCTCAAAGTACAAATGGGATATCAAGAGACCATTAAAAGGAAACAAATTGTCTATTCTATCTACTAATCTGCCAACTTTATGTAGTAGGTTGGGAAATAAATTATCTGAACATTGTCACCTTATGAACAATATACAGCAGGTCCTCAAATAACATTGTTTTATTCAATGGTATTTCATTATAAAGTTGATGAGATGCTCTAGGAACTTAAGTTTTGTTTATATCAAATTAGACTATGGTAAAATTGGTTTCATTATGTCATTTTGCTTAAAGTCATAGAACCTACTGATGATAAGTGAGGACTACTATAGTTTAAGAGGTTGTGAACTACCCCAGAAATTTTTTTAAAATAGTAAAATTTTCATAGTGTCTAATTTAATAATTCCCACTCTAATCCCCCATGTTAGGGAATTTCCAGTTATGTCAATTGATATCAAAGTGTTTTAAAAATTGCTATTTCTAATTCACTGTTCATTTTAACATGAATTGTATATACGTCTCCCTATTCATTTCAATTATATATCTCATACCATTCTGTAGATGGAATGAAAAGAGAAGTGTTAATTCCTTTTAACTCCATGCTTCAAGTACTAGATAGATTATAGTTTCTATTGCTAAAGCAATTATCTTAAATTTTTTGCATTCTTATTTAACAAAGCTGTATACTGATTTATTTCCTATGGATTCACAGGATACATGCCATTTTTAGTACCATATTCAATCTCTTATTGTTAGCTGTGTAAGCATTCTGTATCTTAAATAGGCAATGGATATCTGTCTTTCTGCTCCACGAATGAATGAAGGTTAAATACATACACACATACATAAATACATAAGTAAGAGCTAAGGGGTGCAAAGGTGACGGCTCAGATTTAGTGATATCCAGCTATCTAGTGACTCACAACTTGTCAACACTTGTAGTTTCATTGTTTGAATGAGGCAGTTGACAGTTTATGTCCTTTACGGGCTGTCTACCATGTAGTGAACACGACTACAAGATCTGAGCATGTGAGTATCATCCGCTTTCCTTAATTCTCCAACAGCATCAGCAGAGAAACCTTCCCTGCTGTACTGTGTGTTCCTAATAACACAAGAGAAAGAAAACCACAGGACGAGCAGGGAAGACTGTGTCTCAGCAAGGCTTACATTTAGATTCCAGTCAATGGGGCTCCAGAAAGTTCTTGCACGATTGATGCAATCTGAGAAGAGTTTTCTGTCAATAGAAACTCCCTCTGTTTCTCCTTTGTCCTTTCATCGCCTGTGTTTATTTTGGGTTCCAGTGAAGATCAAGTGACTAATTGTACAGCGACGAACAAGACACCTGATGGGAAGAGAAAAAGGGAACCTGGCATTTCTTCTTTGCTCCTAATGCCTAATTCTCTTGTATTGAAAACAGTTTCTGCTATAAGAATCTGAGGGGAGGGTACATTTCTCCTAATCTTTTGCCTTATTTTAGTGGTCTCCTGAACTTACCTGTCTTTTTTTCCTGTTTTCACGTCTTTGTGGTATATTTTCCTTTCATGACCTCTGTCCCAAGACTTCTTTCCATCTCACCATTCTCTTTCTACCCTACAGAGTGGTTTTCTACTCTATATTCGACTCTGGCCTTACCACCAAGAAGTCGTGTGGCCTTGGCCAAGTCATACCCCCTCAAGGGCTTCACTTTTCTCATTTGTAAAATGAAACGGTTTGGTTAGGAATTTTCTAAGGTTCCTGCCAGCTCTGACATTCTCTCTCTTTTGAACCCTTTCCATGTGAAAGATTTCAACTCTTGCTTGTCATGTTCAGGCGTTATTCCAGAGGCTCATGAGAGTCACACATAGCTGCCACTCTCCCTGAGAGCTGAAGTCCAGTGTTGAAGTCATTCCCCCGTGTAGTTGTCAGAGCTGATCAAACAACTCTGAACCAGTGTGTTGCTAGAACCAACTAAGAGAAAGAACATGCCATTAAGATGTTCTTGAGGCTTGCATTGGTAGGAGAGGCTTATGAGAATCCTACGTCATTGCTGGAGTGCTGGAAAGTTTGGAAAATTATTTGTTGGGCTTTGTGTTCATCACTTCACCTTCCTGGGTTTAGAGTTTCTCATTTGCACCAAGAAGCAATGGATTAGATCAGAGGTTTTCTACCTGGCAGCACATGAGGAATTATAAAATTACAGATTACTTAGTGTCCTCTAAGACCAATTCAATCAGTTCTCCTGGTCAGGGGCAAGATGTCTAGGCATGACGTCTATATTTTTAAAAAAGTGTTCCAGGTGATTCTAATGTGTATCCAGACTGGTAAATCACTGCATTAGATGATCTCTAAATTTCATTTTAGCTCTGATTTTCTGTGAGTTGCAGCAGGGGATCAGCAAACATTTTCTATAAAGGGTCAGATAGTAACTATTTTTACCTTTGCAGGATGTATGGTCTCTTGTGAACTACCAGACTCCACCAGTGTAGAGCAAAACAAATGGGTGTGGCTAGTTTGGCCATCGAGCCACAGTTTTCCTGACTTCTGGTCTATAGGATAGAATTTACTTTGGAATTGATGGACCATCAGCAAGTCATTTCTGTCCTATACATCAACCATTGATATATCTATAAGACATATGATGGACGATACTTGACAGAGTATAGGAAAGTCACAATATTTCAAAATTAAGAGGCTTGGAGAAACATTTTACATTATTAAAATAGTAAAAACCTTGATAAAATATTTTGATATGTCATTTTAGACTCCTCTTCTTGACGTGTTTTTGAAATATTTTTAGTGATTACCACATACACTCAATTGCATTCACCAAGCATTTGCTGATGGCTTGTCATGTGCTTTAAAAAATAAAAAAAAAATTAACACAAGATAGAGTTTATGTAAGCTCCAATTTGAGTAGTAGATTCAATGACTGATGTCAGACCTTTCACATAAAAAGGTAAATTTGAGTCTTTTGCCTGTTGTTTCACTTAGAACCATGATTGTTAAAGCTCTTAATTATTGAAAATAAGTGTAACATGTCTGATACCTCTGTGTTGACTTCGGACAAGTCTTTGTCATTTTTAATGGATTTTCTTTCTTTTATGTCAAGAACACTATTGCTGTAACTTTCTTGAGTCAGAAAAAGTGACACTGACTAGCCATGTGATTTGCCACAGATTAGAGTATGTAAACCATTTGTGTAGATAGCGAGTGATAATAATTTACTAAGGGTTAGAGTTTATAGCATATCATATGTAACTCACTTATGCTGTTAATGTTAATAATTTATAGCAACATGGTACCTGACTTTTTATGTGATCTAGGGGCACACGTGACACATACAGAAAAATAGACCAGTTTCCAGAATCTGTTTTGAGCAGAGCCTGTGTCCATGATAAACCCTTATCTCTTAAGTCTGCGTGCCTGACCTAAAGATTATGCTGATGACTGTGGTCTTGGGTGTTGGATCCATATTAGTGAGTGCTGAAAGGCAGTTAGTTTGGGCCTACCAGGAAGAATCTATGATTTAAAACATGTTAATTTGCCCTGTTATTGATTTCACATTTTGAAAATTTCTCTTTTAAATGTGTGATGTTTTTCACATTGTGTCAGTTTTCCAGATGCTTCTCGTCACATGTATTTCTTTCTATCTTCCTATAGCAACCAGTTATAAAATCTCTTTACAGTTGTTGACCAGATTTCAGTCTTATAAAATATGTTTTCTATTATCATAGTTTTTCGGGTATTCTGGCATGTAGTTTGGATGTTCATAAGTAATTTTGATACCCTGGTTTCTAAACAACCAAAAATAAAAGGATATAGAACAACAATTTTGTAAAGGAGAAAAGTTTGGCTTCCTGACTTATTCTGGAAAGGTCTTTAAGCTTTCTCTTCCCTCTTTGTCAACAAAAGGCGAAAAGAGAAACCAGGAATCATTTTTTTTTTCACTTAAACATATCCCTTATAAAGTAAGGTTGAGAAGAGATGGGGAGCTATTCTTTTATACTCCCATCACACTCCCAAAAGACTTTGTTCTTCTGATGTTTAGATTAGTAACTTCAGATGTTCTTATAAAGATAATGAGACTCAATGTTAAAGATTGACTCAGGAAAATATTTGGAGCCTAATACATTTAAATAATGAAACCAAAAAATTTTAAACATGATTCTCAAGCAAAAATCCCTCCTCATTTTGGCCAATTTTATAGAAATCTGTACAGATTATATCGTTATTCTCTTCACGTAAAGAATAGGTTCAGTGTCTCAGTGCTTGAGTCTCCTTTTGGCTTTATCATTTACTTCTCATAATCTAAGACAAGAGCTCCCACTTATGCTGAGGCCAGCTCCAATCAGAGTGTGCTGTTAGTGGGCCAGACAGAGCTGCCGCTCACTTCTCCTCCAAAAACCCTTTCTATGCATAGGAAGCAGAAGCTTAAGGTTAGAAGTTTGCCACTTTACGTCACTCAGATAATTGCCAAATTAGAATTTCCATCCAGCTCAATCTAGACAGCTGGACAATGGCACAGCAATTTTTAACATGTCACTTGAAAATGTTTAGCAGACATTCTAAAACAGAGAAAGAATTAACTTAGATTAAAAAGCTCAATGAAATAAAATAGATGAGACTAAACATAGTTGGGTCCATGGAAACTTCCTTGTAATCCAAATAGTAATGTATATTTTCAGGCCAAGAAGCACAAGGGTGCAACTGCAGCCGAGATTACCTGCTAAACTATCACAGCATCGCCATTCTCTTTCTGCATGTGAGGGAAACAATGGATTCATTCATGATTAGCAAAGACTTTTTTTTCCAATTTTTATTGGGGAATACTGGGGAACAGTGCGTTTTTCCAGGACCCATTAGCTCCAAGTCAAATCGCTGTTTCTTTTTAGTTGTTTCTTTTTCACTGGCCCATGTTGGAATTGAACCGGTGACCTTGGTGTTATGAGCACAGCGTTCTAACCAACTGAGCCAACCAGCCACCCCAACAAAGATTTTTTAAGCTAAGCATTAATGGGGAGGCTTTAACAAGGAATGCTTTGAAAAAGGTCATAGGCACAGTGAGTTTAACAGGAAGTCCATAAAACGTAATCTACAAGTCCTTGCACTCCAAAGGCCATATACTTAATTACACGTGCATAATTCTGATTGTTTTCTTAAGAAGACACCTCCAAAGTACTTCAGGGTTAGGTTCCACAAAACCTGGGTGCACTCCTGGTTGTAGCTATGAATCTTTGGCTATGAAATCAAGTGTTTAAAAAATACATTTTTCCTCTTGCTATAGTTGAATTTACTTTCCATTTGAACATGTGTTCTATTGAGTAAAAGAAACAATCTCAGAGATCTTGCCAGAAGTGGATCTAAGTTCTGAGTGGAGTTTTCAGAATGCCACGGTACTAGGGGAAGAAACACCTGGCCCTAGGCTATCTCTTGTCTTGCTCACTGTCTCTGAGGCACTGAGGTTCCCATCTGACCTAGAGGGGCACAGTTCAATCGGATTGAGTCTTTGTCCGTGTCTTGACTGTGAGCTCTCCTCTGATGAGCTCTCTCGGGTTCTTCCATGCTGGAGTCATGGAAGACCCTGAGAGTACAAAGGATTGTCCCTTCAGCCCCCTCTGGAAATACAGGGAAATCTGACATTATGTCATCTGTGTCTAGCCATGCCGAGCAACCATGTTCACTCCATGGCTCCCAGCCACGCCAGGCCCTGGCAGCTTCTCTAAGGCATGCCTGCTTTCTGGGCTCCACCTTGGAATTGACGCACAGGCCTCTTCCATTCTGAAATCCCCCAAATCTACTTGAGAATAAAGCCAATGTTTGGTTGCAAAGCAGGACTACTTTTTAGAGGATCTGGTGTCTCGGCCCTCTTGTTACCTTCATTCACGAGTCAGATTGTGGAGTGGGGAGAGGAGCTGTTTCTATTCCATAGAAGTTCATCTATGGCTACCTTTTTTTTTTTTTCATAAACACTGTGTTTTGAGTCCTTCAGGCTTTGGCTTTTGAAGCTGAAAACCCAATATACATGTGGCTTGACATTTTCAAACTATCAATCTTTGACTCCAAAAGCCAATTTTTGAAACTTGGAAGACCAAAATTGATTTTCTCTGCTCTGGTTCTGATGTACCTTCTCCTTCAAGAGGCAGTGGAGATATAATGTGCAAATTGGAGAGCCTGAGAGCTGCAAGGAATTCATTAGGAATTTATAATATTATCTGGCCACATCATCTATTCAGTAATGGCATTTCAGTGGCTGCAAAGCTGACCATAACGCAGGTGTCTGCCTGAGCCACCTTTTCATCCCATCAGAAAATGTTCTAACCCATTGACTTGAATGAATGTCTGCTCATAGGCTGTGGTGACTGCCCATTGTTAGACTGCCCACTTGTTCTTGGTCAGGGTAACCTGGCCACGCTCTGGGCAACCATAACAATCTGTCTTGGGGTCACTTTAGGCAACTAGACAGTATGAAAGGTGACAAGTGGAAAATTCCATTTTCTAAATTTGATAGGTATGTTCCATTTGCCACATTAGACATTACAAGTTCCGGATTCCCCTCAGAGGTGAATTAGCCTCACTACTGGAGAATGTAATTTGCTGTACTCAAACATAAATTCTTACACCAAAAATTATATGCTACATTTCAGTGCTGCCAAAATTGTGGTTTTGAATGTCATTTTCTAATAACACTGCATATAATTTTGAGTAGCTTAGATAGCAATACTTAACTGTTTTATTGATTATTTGGAACTATTAAAAGGATTTTTGTTACACAGTGTCTCTTTTGACATTCTAAAGTACTTAACAAAGACGTGTCTGGAATTCTTCACAGCAGTGGCACACAGAAATGTCAACGGTTCCAACTGTATTTTATAAAGTGAAGCTACATTTCTGCATTTCTCTAAATTTCTCATTTCAAGAGAGTGATGTTATTCTTATGAAGGATAAATACAATAAGGTATTTTAAATGCACTTGAGTTTTTCTCTGGAAGTTCCATCTCAGTAGTAGCTATAATTCTGATTTATCTTCCAGACCTTATATAGATGAGCAGTATTCTGTGGAAATTAATGACAGTGAAATGCAAGTCTGTATTTTAATTCAAAGTTGATAAAAACACACACAACTGAATCAGTATTTAAGAACCCCGGAAAATCACTCATAATTTGGAATTTAAAATATTACATGTGGGAGCAGCAGTGATTACATGCCTTTCACTCCCCCTAAAGTTATTTAAGATGGATGTGGGCTCTGCATACTTTTCATTTCCATTAACAGTGGGTTTGGCTTAAAAGGATTCTCTTCTTGAACTTTGAATAATTATTGAAGGTAATTCCAAGGTATTTTCAAGATGAAGAAAATTGAAGCACAGAATTATTAGATAGAAGAAAGAACTCCACAAACAACAGGCTGGATCAATGGCATGTGAAACAGGCAATACAGTTAGATGTACTAAGCTGGAACTTTTAAGGGTCAGTTAAGGATTAATATCTAAATTCCTCAGTTTCATCTACCAGTCATTTCATACTAAAGATAAAAAATTTTTCCCATTTAACTTCTGATAATGAAAAAATAGAAATACTGGAAGTAAATGCCCCAAATGTATTTCTTCCTACCCATTTTTTTTTGCAAAAAAAAAATCATTTATAATGCTCTAAGTCTTAACTAGACATAAAATAATACTTTAACATTGTATTATGTTATAAGAATACAATGCATTTTGCTTCTACATTCTACAAGAATGTAGAAGGATACATTCTTGACTGAGTAAAGCCAAGAATCAACAATTAC
The DNA here is from genome assembly GCF_964194185.1 of Rhinolophus hipposideros. NCBI lineage: Eukaryota > Metazoa > Chordata > Mammalia > Chiroptera > Rhinolophidae > Rhinolophus > Rhinolophus hipposideros. The sequence goes on from NC_138071.1 coordinate 5,121,521, forward strand.
TTTTAAGACATAAAAAGCAGTAAATTTCTGTCCATAAGCTGTTAACATCTGGGAAGGACTGAGTCACAAGATCAAGGATGATATCGTTTAACAATAGAAATTGAATGAATTCACAGTTTAAAATTTTTCTTCATATTCATTTATTTATTCATATGTATTTAATCATTTGCATAGTCATTCCTTTATTCATTAATTAATTTTTCAAAAATATTTACTGGGGCCGTTTTATATGCCAGGCTATTTTTAAAAATCATATTCTAAATTCCAATAAGTCATATAATTATTCAGAGAAATATGGTTTTGGTAAAGAATTTAAGCACCTTTAAAAAATAATTGGGCTCTTATATTTCTATATACATTAAAGATATTCTTTATTAAATGTTACATGAATAAATTTATAAAGAGATGCATATTTAATTTCAAATACAACCCTTATATACAGTCACATTTTGCTCAGCAATGGACATTGGTCTTTAAGTAATTTAGATTAAAAATATAATTATTGAAGTGCAGATATAGGCCAATGACTTAAATTTGTTTGAAGATTATCGTGAAGTTATTCAAAATTTAGTAAGCGACAAGAGTCCACTTACCTCCCAGCCGACATATAGAATTGTAGATAGTTATAAGGCAGCTCGAGAGAAAAGCAAGAATCTTCTGTAGTAGTTGTGAGATGTGGAACATTTTATTATAACATACCAGTTGTACAACATTGTGCATTTTGCTGCTCATAGTAGAAAACAATTTTCCCCTTGACATCATCTATTTCCTTGAGTATATTGGCTATTTATATGCAGCTTGCATAACTGAGAATTAAGTGATCACAAAAATAAACAGATCTATCAAAAGCCCATTTATATAAGACCTAGTTAATTCTCTTTGGTTAACCTTTAAATTATATCCAATTACTTCCTGTTAATTCCTTGAAAAACCTGCTCACAAATAACCAAGTGACGACTAGCTAGCCTCACGTCTAAAGTTCTTTTAGGAAACATCTAATTATGCCTGCAGCTCTTAAACAAACAAAAATAAAATACTGTTGTTTTCATTTCAGATGCGATCTGTGAGCCGAGTCTTTAAGTTTATTGATATGCCAACTGAAGAAAGTAAATCTACCAAGTCAGTCAAACCATACAAGGATGGCCATCTCTCAAAAGTTATGATTCTCGAGAATCAACATGTGAAGAAAGATGACATCTGGCCTTCAGGGGGCCAAATGACTGTCAAAGACCTCACAGCAAAATATATAGATGGTGGGAATGCCATATTAGAGAACATTTCCTTCTCAATAAGTCCTGGCCAAAGGGTGAGATTTAAAGGTTTCTTGCTTTGTTAGACCTGTGTTCAGTGAGTGAATCACAGTAGCCTAGAGGGATAGGTTAGTAGAATCCATTTCTAACACCGTTGTTGTAGACTTGGATCCATGATGAACAGACAGGTTTCAAGTTATTATTATGTGGAGGCCTTGTTTTTCCGTATGAAATTTAGTTTTCAGAGACCTGAATCTTTATGATAGGTTTATTTGAAATGTGATTTCACTTGCAGAATATCTAACTGATTGCTAGTTGACTAACTAAAGTAGCCATTAAATAAGCCAAAATTAAAACATGCTTTAGATTTTACATCTTGAAACTATCTTTCACTTCAGGTAAGAGAAATATTTTGTTGCTGACTCCATAATGTCTTCTTAAATTTGACCTAATTTACACTCTGTCAAAGAAGTGGTACTTTTTTTCTCAGCTTTTTTCAGCTTGTTTGTTTAGTTGGAGCTTTCATCAAGGTATGGATTAATTTTTTCCCAATAATTTACTAAGCAAAATTTTATTTAATTAAAAACAAAAATAACCATGCTTTCTATTTATACCTATTTAAAACTGATTTCTGTCAAATAAAAAATTCCATTCTTTATAATGTAATATTAAGAAATATAATAAAGAGCTAATTTTAGTAGTGTGTGAATTTATTTATCCTAACTAAGATTAAAAAGGTGAGTCAAAATTTCCAGTGTGCTAGTTTTGATTCTTGGTGAAAGAGGTGGTCATTCTCCCTATATTTCATGCTCTAGAAATATTTCATATTGTCTTCAGATCCCATAATCTGTGCCATTCTATTAATCTACACAGGAGTCTTATATTGTTTTGACTATTTTTTTAATTAAGAGAAAATAGAAAATTTAATAAAATTTAAAGAAGAATACAAGAGAGCCATTTCTTATGAAAACTGAATTTGGAAACTTCATGTCTTTGAGGTTTAATTTCAAACGTTTTTTTCTAACTATTTAGATAATGGTCAGTAAAGTTTGTTATGCCACCATTACTGTCACTGCATAGGAAGAGACTTGCTACATAGGAAGACCACTTGCTTTCGCCCATGGGTTTAGGAATATTTAATAATTTAATACACTGGATAAAGTTCTGTTAAAAAATACGTGTAGAATGAACAAAACGTTTCAGCATCCCATGCTAAATGGATTAAAATAGCATACTGGAAATTTTGACTCACCTTTTTAATCTTACAGTTAGGATAAATAAATTCACATTCTATTATATTTCTTTATATTACATTGTAAAAAATTGAATTTTTTCTTTTCTTTTTTTTTTTTTTTTTGAGAGAGAGAGAACCATGTTAAATGGGCATAAATGGAAAGACTAGATTTTTAGGTGAATTTGCCCCTGGTATTAGAATGAGTGTGTTTATGGGTATTTATGTTACATCACAGCCCTGATGAAATTTCTGACATTTTTGACATTTTTGCTTCATTACTGAACTTGGAGAAATGTTAAAGTTATGCTTTGGAACTATGTAAAAGCAATGATTTGCCTTAGCTCCCCACTTGCATTGAAAAAAGCATAATTAATGACTGTCTTTTGCTTTACACATCAGTGAATGCCACCCTGGGGTCACCAGGATGGAAGCCTAAAGTGCTGTCATCGGGTTACAAGTGATAGCAACTATAGATGGATATAAACCAGGTGGAAAGCTGTGGTAAATGATTTGCTTTCCTTCTTCCTTTACATCTCATTTCTCAGCTTTCCCAGTGTTCACTTTCCCATTCAGTTAAATCCAAGCAGGTTCTCGTGGAGTGACAGAATATGCAGACCTCAATACTGTATGTAGCTTCCCTGATGTGAGAGTTGTAATCAGAGATGCTATAAAATGAGGAAGAAACAGTATGTCAGGCATTTCATTTTCCTGAACCTATGTATAGAAAACAGGCCACGTATGTTCAGTAACTGTTCTTTGTGAGGCACTGCCTAGCTGCTGTGAGGGAATTAAAAATTACCCACATAAGTCTGTGGATCTTGCCACCCAAAGAGGGAAACTAACATTTTGTGAGTGCCTATCATGCCCTAAGCACTGTTTAATGACCTTTATTTGTAATCACATTTGATCCAGGGGGAGATATTATTATCCTTTTTGTGCACAGTGGAAAAACCTGAAGTTCAATTAAGCGAGTGAAGTAGCAGGAGTCTTAAACCCAGGTCTGTCTGACTTTATAGCTTTTCCCCCCCACAAGTTGCCACTGCTTCTCTTAAAAGAAGGAAAAGAAGGAGCAAAATAAGGGAGAGATTGAGGGAGGGACGTAGGGAGGGAGAGAGAGAAAGAGAGAGAGAAAGAATGAGAATATGTCCCAGAAGATGATAATCTAAACTGAGAAGTGTGAGATGCAGTAACAGTGAGGCAGATTTATTGCGAAGCTAACCAAGTTTACATGTCAGGAAACTTCACTTGCCTGAATCTCTTTAAAGGTTCTGTGCCTAATTTTTTATTTATAATTTTAATCTTCATTCTTGAAAATAGCTCCCCCTCCAAACTATATAAGCTTTAGGCTCCAAAAGACCTTTGTCATATCCTTGAATAGGAGGAACTCTGCAGGTGAACGGCTAAGGTAATTCAGAGGAGGAAGCAGCTAGTATCAGTTGGCTGGGAGTTGGCCTATTCAGGGAAAGTTTCCCACAGGAAGTGGCATTTAGAATGGGACTGAATTGTGTATTCGAACAAGGAAAGGTGGGTGTAGAAGGGTGCTATAGGCAGAGGGAATGTCACAGACATAGAGCATGTACAGAAAACAGTTACTGTTTCAGTCAGGTCAAGGGGGTGCATAAAGGATATAATGGGAGAAAGGATGGAGCAAGATGGTGGACATTATGAATCTTAACACCATAGCAATAAAGGAAGTTCCCAACTCAGAAAATCCCAATCGATTTTGCTACAAAGTGGCCTTTGATCATCTTCAAGAACAGTGGTTCTCAAAGTGTGCTCCCTGGGCCAGCATCATCTGTGCCGTTTGAGAACTTGAAAGAAATGCAGATTCTTGAGCTCCACCCGGCCCTACTGAACAAACAGCTCTAGGGGTGAGGATAGTGGTCTTGCTTTATCACACCTTCCAGGTAGGACTGGTGCATGCCTGCATAAGGGTGAGAACCCCTATTTAAGAGTTATTTGGTGTGGACGAGGGAATGTAGAAGTTCAACTGCAAGGAGTAGTCGAAGGAGTGAGTCCTGAAGTGAGAAGCTATGCAGAACACCAGTGTTAGTGGTGCGAGAGAAAGGAAGAACACCTGTGTAAGCGTATGGCGACATGGAGAGATTTGCCTTCGCACCGCAGAGGAATATGTTTTTATTCAAGACAGGAAGAAAGAAGTGGAGTTCAGGAGAACCACTGAGCAAAGAGTTGGGAAACTGGAGGTGTTCATATTATATAGCCTTAATGTCTGAGTCAGCTGGAAACCAAAGTCATGGAAGTCAAGTAGGATCAGACTTTGTTCTTCAGTATTGTGCTGACTATTCAGGGTCTCTTGCATATCCATGTGAACTTTAGAATCAGTTTGTCAGATCCAAAAATACCTTTCTAGGATATGGTTGGGATGACATTGAATCCATAAACCTCGGAAGAACCGACACCTTGACAGTGTTGAGCCTCCGTATCTGTGAACGCGGACTATCTCCATTTATTTAGTATTTCTTGGATTTCATTCATCAGAGTTTTGTAGTTTTTCTCATTTAGATCCTGTATATATTTTCTTAGATTTATACCTAAGTATTTCATTTTAGAGGGTGCGAATATAATTAGTAATATATGTTTAATTTCAAATTCCCCTTGTTCGTTGCTGGTATGTAGAAAGCAATTGCCTTTTGTATATTAACCTTGTAATTTGTAACTTTGTTATAATCATTTATTATTTACAGGGGTTTTGTTGTCAATTCTTCTGGATTTTACACATAGGCAATAATGTCATGTGAGTAAAGATAGAAAAGACAGCTATATTTCTTCCTTCACAATTGGTATGCCTTTTATTTCTTTTTTCTTTTTTTCTTTTGTCTTATTGCATTATCTAGGACTTTTGGTAAAATATTGAAAAGGAGTGATAAGAAGGAACATTCTTGCCTTGTTCCTGATCTTAGCAGGAAAGCATTCTGTTTTTCACCTTTAAGTATGATATTAGCTATAGGATTTTTGTAGATGTCTTTATCAAGTTGAAGAGGTTCCCCTCTATTCCTAGTTTACTGAGAGTTTTTATCAGGAATTGACATTGGATGTTGTCAAATGAATTTCTGCATCTATTGATATGATCACGTGATTTTTTTATTTATCCCATTGATGTGATGGGTTACATTAATTGATTTTCAAATTTTGAACCAACCTTGTATATCTGGGATAAATCCCACTTGTGGTATACCATTCTCTTTATATATCGTTGGATTCAATTTGATAATATTTTGTTGGAGATTTTTGGATTTATGTTCGTAAGAAATATTGGTCTGGGGCCGGCCCAGTGACTCAGGCAGTTGGAACGCTGTGCTCCTAACACCGAGGTCGCCGGTTTGATTCCTACACGGGCCAGTGAGCTGCGCTCTCTACAACTAAGATTGTGAACAGTGACTCTCCCTGCAGCTGGACAGCCATGACTAGCTGGAGGTCGGCGTGAGCTGCCACGGGCTACCATGTGCTGCCATGAGCGGCCGGTGGCCAGAGTGGCTAGCGCAAGGCTCATAATACCAGCATGGGCTAGGGAGCTGTGTCCTATAAGCTGTGTCCCATACAACTAGACTGAGAAACAACAGCTTGAACCGGAGTGGGTTGGGGGGAGGCGGAAGAAAGGGGGAAAAAAAAGAAATATTGGTTTGTAATGTCTTTGACTGGTTTTGGTGTTTTATGTCAGTGCTGACCTCATGGAATGAGGTAGGAAACATTCCCTCTGATTTATCTCCTGGAAGAAATGGTAGCGAATTGGCAGAAATTCTACTTTAAATGTTTGGTAGAATTCAACAGTGAATCTATCTGGGCCCTGTGATTTCTGATTTGGAATATTATTAATTATTGATTGAATTATTTAAAAGATATAAGCCTATTCAGATTGTCTATTTCTTCTTATGTGAGTTTTGGCAGATTGTGTCTTTAAAGGAATTGGTCCATTTCATGTAGATAATCAAAGTAGTGAGCATCAAATTATTAATATTACTTCTTTATTATTCTCTTAACTATCAGATATGTGATGACGTCCCCCTTTCATTACTTATATTAGAAAGTTGTGTCAATTTTTCTTATTTTCTTAGTTAGCCTGACTAAAAGCTTATCAATTTTATTGATCTTTTCAAAGCATCAGCTTTTGGTTTCATTGACTTTTCTCTAATGATTTCTTGTTGTTAATTAAATTAGTTGATTCTGCTCTACCTTTTAGTATTTCTCTTCTTCCTTTAGATTTTGTTTGCTTATCATTTTTTAGTTTTCTAAGACAGAAGCTTATATAATTGATTTTAGATATTTCTTCTTTTCTAATATGTGCATTTCTTGCTTCAAATTTCCCTCTATACTGCTTTTGCTGCATGCCATGAATTTTGACAAATTATATTTTAATTTTTATTTGTTTGAAATATTTAAAATTTTTTCTTGAGTTTTCTTTGACATGTTGTTTAATCCCCAAATATTTGGGGACTTTTCAGATATCTATTACTGAGTTCTAGTTTAATTTCTTTATGGTCTGAGAGCAGACATTGTAAGATTTCTACTCTTTTAAATTTGTTAAGGCACATTTTGTGGCCCATAATGTGATCTATTGTGCTGGATATTCCTTGTGAGCTTGAGAATAATGTGCATTTTGCTGATGTTGGATGAAGTAGTCTACTATGTCATATGTCTACTACTTAATATGACAATTAAGTTCACGAACTCATCCTAGAAAAAGTGTTACATACCTCACTGCTGAATATCACTACGGTCACCTTCAAAGTACTCCCCTTGGGAAGGTATGTACCAACGCCAGCTCGTAGTCCACCCTTCAAAGCAATTTTGGAACTCTTTTTCTGGAATGGCCATCAGAGCTGTCGTATTACTCTTGATGTCCTGAATGTCATCAAAATATCTTCCTTTCAATATTTCCTTTACCCAATATTTCTTTGGGTAAAGAAAGAAGTCATTGGGGGCCAGATCAGGTGAGTAGGGATGTGTTCCAATACAGTTATTTGTTTACTGGCTAAAAACTTCCTCACAGACAGTGCCGTGTGAGCTGGTGCATTGTCCTGATGCGAAGGCCATGAATTGTTGGGAAAAGTTCAGGTCATTTAACTTTTTCATGCAGCCTTTTCAGCACTTCCAATTAGTAAACTTCGGTAACTGTTTGTCCAGTTGGTACAAATTCACAATGAATAATCCCTTTGATATCAAAAATCGTTAGCAACATCATTGCAACATGTTTGTGAACTTTATTGTCAAGTATACCCCATTGATTGATCATTCTGGAGAGTTCAACTATATCCTTGCTGGCTTTCTGACTGTTGTATCTTTGATAGAGAGGTATTTAAATCTCCAGACATAATAGTGAATTCATCTGTTTCTCCTTGCAGTTCTGTCAGTTTTTACCTCACGTATTTTGCCTCATGTATTTTGACACTCTATTTTAGGCACACACAGATTAAGGACTAATTTGCCTTCTAGGTGTATTGACCCCCTTTTCATTATGTAATGCCCCTCTTTATCCCTGATAATTTTCCTTGCTCTGTAAAATTAATTTAGCTGCTATAGCTTTCTCTGATTAGTGTTAGTGTGGTATATCTTTCTCTATTCCATACTTTTAATATGTGTGTGTGTGTGTGTGTGTGTATTTTACTCTATAATTTCTCCCTTTTGCAGCACTAACTGAGCATTTTGTCATTCTACTTTCTCTCCTTTCTTATCATGTCAGTTATAATTCTTTAAAAAAATATTTTGTGGTTGACCTAGAATTTGCAATATATATATTTTCAGCTAATCCATGTCACCTTTAAATAATACATAGTGCTTCACAGTTAGTGCAAGTATGTTATTATAACAAAGTATTCACAGTTTCTTCCTCTTGTCTCTTGTAATGTTACTGCCATTAACTGCCATTAATTTCACTTGTACAGAAGAATACATATAAACAAACATAATTGAATATTGCTATATTCATAAAAATACATATAAAGATACATAAGTGAACATTGTTGCTGTTATTTTGAACACTGTTATTGGTTAGATCAATTAATAATAAGAAATATATATTTTTTAAATTTTACCTTCACTTGTTTATTCTTTGATACTCTTCCTTTCTTTATGTAGATCTGAGTTTCTAACTTATATCGTTTTCCTTCTTTCTAAAGAACTTTTTAAAACATTTCTTGCAAAGCTGGTCTACTGGCATCAAACTCCCTCAATACTTGTTTAAGAAAGTCTTTATTTGTCCTTTACTTTTGAAGAATAATTTCATAGGGTATAGAATTCTAGGTTCTAGATGTGGGTTTTTTCTTTGAACACGTTAAATATTTCACTCCACTCTCTTTTTTGCTTGCATGTTTTCTGAAGAGTAGTTGTATTTAATTCATTGTTCCTTTATAGGTAAGGTGTTTTTTCCCTCTGACTTCTTTCAAGATTTTTATCCTTCTCTCTGATTTCCAATAGTTTGAATATAATATGCCTCCATATATATATTTTTTTTTTGGTCATTTATTATGCTTGGTGTTCTCTGAGCTTCCTGGACCTATAGTTTAGTTTTTTGACATTAATTTGGGGAAGTTCTCAGTCATTATTTCTTCAAACATTTTCTTTCTTTCTTTCTTTCTTTCTTTCTTTCTTTCTTTCTTTCTTTCTTTCTTTCTTTCTTTCTTTCTTTCTTTCTTCCTCCCTCCCTCCCTCCCTCCCTCTCTCTCTTCCTCTCTCTCTCTCTCTCTCTCTCTCTCTCTCTCTTTCTTTCTTTCATCTCTTTCTAGCATTCCCATTACAGGTATTGTATACCTTTTGTGTTCCACAGTTCTTAGATATCTGTTATCTTTTTCAGTCTTTTTTCTGTTTACTTTTTGGTTTGGAGGTTTCCACTGTCATATCTTTAAGCTCAGAGAGTTTTTCCTCAGCCATGTTCAGTCTATCAATGATCCCATTAAAGGCATTCTTCACTTCTGTGACACTGGTTTTTCTTTTATCTTTAGCATTTCTATTTGATTCTTTATTAGAATTTTCATCTCTCTGCTCTCATTATCCATCTGTTCTCACATGTTTTCCACTAGATCCCTCAGCATATTATTTATTCATAGTCATTTTAAATTCCAAGACTGATAATTCCAACATTCCTGGCATATCTGACTCTGGTACTTGCTCAATCTCTTCCAATTTCTTTTTGTTGTCGTTGTTGTTGTTTTTCTTTTTGCCTTTTTATATGCCTTGTAATTTTTTGGTGAACAGTGGGCACAATGTACTAGATAAAAGGAACTCTGATAATTAGGCCTTTTTGGGCATAAGATTTGGTGGAAAGGGTAGTGTTCTCTATGATTAAGTCTCAGTCTTTTAGTGAGCCTGTGTCCTTGAGCAGTGACCTTCACAAGGGCTTTGCAGTTTTTTTCTTCGTCTTAGGTGTAACAGGATGTCTAGTGTAGGCTGGAGTTGGGTATTTCCTTCCCTTAGATCAGTTAGGTTCTAACAAAAACCACAGTAGGTTAGGCACTGGTAAAATAGTTTCTCTTGAGCGAGTCCTTGTTAAGAAGAACAGAATACTCTGGGGTATTGCAAAATTGTTGCTTTCCTCCTCCTCCTGCTGGATGCACGAGGCAATTTTTCTGTGTTCTTCACTGTGACATGTTGAACATGGTGGGGCTTCTGGAAGTAACACTCACAAAAGTGTGCCCCATACCCACCCCTATGAATGGTCTCCCTGGAGTTTTTTACTCTTGGACTTGTCCACACTGAGCCTCCAGTAATTTGTCAGTTAAAGTTTAGGATTTCATACCCCAATTCTGGTTCCTGTGGAGGTTTTCAACTGTGGATTTCTGCTCCAATAAGTTGTGATTCACTGTATGCGTCTGTCTCTCCACTTTTGGGGGCAGCAGTTTGCCCTGTGACTTCACTCTCTGACAATTTAAGAGGCGTTTTGATTTTTCAGTTTCCTCAGCTTTTTACTTGTTGTTAGGATGAGGGAGGACATCCGAGTTCCTTACATGCTGGACCGGAAAGTCCTGTTTTTCTCTTTTTAATCCCTTTGTTTGGCACATTGCCAAGTTTACTATATGTTAAATGTGTGAATCAATGAATGGCTTTGAATATTGACTAGAGTAGGAATTGATTCTTAATAAGTTATTCTGAGCAGCTCTCTTAAGGATATCATTTCTACTGCTTTGCCCTTAAAACCAACAATAGCATCTTGCAAACTATGACAAGATACCCCAAACCTGCTTCTTGCTTGCTGAGAGAAGAAACAGACTTAAATTTAGTGTACCATTTTGATTATCTGGAAATCCTGCAAATTTAACTTTAATCTAATTCATCTTCTTGAGAAAAATTTTGAAAAGGACTTACATTTTTAATGGATGTTAGTGTTCTTGGTTATATGGTATTTCTGAGTCCATTCAGCTGCTATAACAAGATGTCATAGGCTGGCTGGCTTCTCAACAACAACTGAGAATATCATTTCTCAATTCTGGAGGCTGGGCGTCTAAGATCACAGTGCCAGCAGACTTGGTGTCTGATGACAGTGCACTTCCTCAGAGACATCGGTCTTCTCACTGTAATCTCACATGGCGGAAGGGGTGAAGGACTTCTATGGGGACTCTAAATAAGGGGCACTCATCCCATTTCTAAGGGTTCCACTCTTGTGACCTAAGCACCTCCCAAAGGCCTGACCTCCTAATACCATCATGCTGGGGGTTAGGATTTCAGAATATGAATTTGGGGGAGACACAAATATTCAGCCCATAGCATGGTGAAAAGATGAAAATAGTATTTTGTACAGAAAAATTATTTAATCCTCACATTAAAACATTATGTCCATCGCAATTACTTTAGGGAAAAGATGTCCTATTAGTTTCTTTGCTCTTAATTTAGGCCTTTAGTTCACAAAACCTGCACTTCAAATTTTATTTTTAATGCATCAGAAATGTAGCTAGTATTTTACAACTTTTACTTGAAAAATCCTATTTTTCTTTTCAATCTCAAATTGTTTGTTTTAATTTTTTTTTCTGAATTTTAATATCCATGTCACTTTCTCCTAACTAGAATATCTTTTCATTTTCTTTTTCCTCTGAAAATGCAGGCTGACATTTTAATTTGGAGCCAGGTCTTTCACGATAAACCTAGACTTATCCCAATGCCTCAGATGGTATAATGTGTTTATCATAGTACTGGACAGCCCTCTGATTAAGCAAATGGTTCATAGTCCTTCAAGATCTATTATTTTGGATGAGCTTACCTGCCTTCTCCATTGGTAGTCTCTTCAAAATGCAGAGATACCAGAATAATTCAAATAATATTAAGGGTTCAGATTATAGCAGCACAAGCACCTAAGTGCCTATTTGATTTGTTAGATACATATGGCATTCGGTCTTGATAAAAATTGATGCAAAGTACCTGAATCATTCAGTAACTTATAATACTGGAGTTATGAGAAGCATATTCTCAAGAACATTGTATTAAGAATTATGTTTTATTAATAATAAACAGAGATATGTCAACATATTAAAGGTACAGTTATTATCGCTTTGGGGATCTAAGTTTCATTTGATTTGACATCTAGATTTCTGGAGACCACAGGAGACGAAAAATAATTACAACAGGTTCCAATCTGTTGCAGTGTTAAAATGGTGAATCAGGTACTCTGAAAAGAATGTCCTGAGATTGTTCTATTCATGGTACAATGCAATTACAACTAGTCCCAAATCTAACACTGTTTAACTCTCCACATAGTATTTTGATTTATCTTGATTCAAAATTCCCAGAGATGAGGTGCATTGAAGTTACTAGAAAACACTGACTTGGAATAAGGATAGATCTTAAAAGCTTATTTGCAGGGAAATACTCCAGCTTATTCAACAGATGACTGAGAAGTCTGGAAAAACAAATCCCCAGAAAAGAATTATTAGGTGCCAATTATCTAAACAACAGAAAGACTTTGTTACCTATGAGCCAATAAGATTCCTTGCTGTTGAAAAACATGCCAAACATACTCTAATACCAGTATGTTCATCAGTTCAATAATAAAAGGAACCCAGAGCAATAGCTAAAAACTTTAAAGCTAAACAAAAGATTAGCAAATTGCCTCTCAATCCAGCCTTATCCCAACATAAAAACTGAGTTCTCTGAAAATTTCAGTGTTTGCTCCTTAAGGAATGAGAATGTGGTCATTTATCCTAGTCATTAAAACCTTGATCAATGATATTAGGGGTCTGAACCTCAAAGTGCTTCTTATCAAAAATTCTTGATATAACTTTAGATAAAATCACTTCCTCCTACTGAATTTTCCTTCTCTTCCCCCCATGTTTCACTTACACAGGGCATGTTCAGATTGCTTATACAAAGCTATACCATTGTATTTGAAAAATCATGACATAGGATGAATGTGTTTGTACAACATGGGCTGTTTCAGAAATGGAAGTGTGCATATGAAATTTCACATGAATTTTAAATAAGCATTGATCTGGTAATTGACCAGATTAACTAAATCCATGTGTTTGTTAGATCAACTAAATAAGTTTGTCATTTATCTCCCACTCCCTCCTTCTCCATCCCTTCTATCCATCCATCCATTCACCCACTGACCCACCAACACATCCATCCATCCATCCATCCATCCATCCATCCATCTATCCATCCGTCGTCCATTCATTCTTCCTTCCATCTGACTGTTCTTAGTCACTCCAAACAAGTATTTATTGAGCATTTTATGTGGGCCAACCATTATGCCAGAATTCAATGGAGAACAAGGTAGACTATCCTGCCCTTGAAAAACTTATATTCTTGGGGTTAGCAGCAATAATAAAGAAAAGAATAAATCAAATAATTATTGATTGTGATTAGTACTACGAAGAACCTCAAAAGTGTGTTAATGCATAACATTTGGTTTATTTGAGTTTTCTCAGTTGTCTCAGGGAACAAAAATTCATGAAAATTTCATTGTAGAGCTCTTCTGAAAAAAAGACAATTGTGTCATTATTGTCCACCAGTTTATCACAAAGGCCTAGTTTATTAACAGGTTCCCAGTAAGTTATTAATAAGTTCAATAAGTTATTAGTATTATTATTCCAATAAATGCTCTCATTTATTGTGGTCCATGCATTGATTCTAGTTTACAAACTGTTACTGGTCTTTGATGACATAAGAATAGAAATTTAAAGTAAGCATTTTTATTATCTATTTTTTTAAATGCTGATTTGCAGTGGATTGGAAAGTAAACAACCAAAAGATAACTCTCCTTTATGACAGATAGTGTGAATAGTGCTCCTCTAAAAGACCATTTTCTCAGCTCTACTGTTGAAAAGGCTAAGTGTTAAAAAAGAAAAAAGGAATAATGTAAGGGGAAGGAAATGAACATTTGTTCAGTGCCCCTAAATGTCAGGCAGTTTATTCAGTATTCAGTTAATGACTGCGGGAATGTTTGATCCCATTCCAAGCACCTCCCTCTGAGTGCTGGATCTGAGCTGACATCAGAACAGAGTTGGACTCTCTTCCTGTAGCACCTCTCCTTGCAATGCTTGGTGTTCTCATTTTCATATTATGCTTTTATGGTCTTTAGATAACAAGAATAGTTTTTCCTTTTCCTTATTATCCTTTGGGCTCCCCCATTTCTCTTCTTGCCAATCAGGGTGTATATAAGAATTTGTTTGACAACTGTCCAAGTGCCCATCCATGAGGAGTAGCAACGCCCAACCTGCTTTCTCTGGGAATGTATAGCTCACTGAATGTCTGGTTTATTGTCAAGTCTGAACTTGATACTTGCTTAATTTATTAAGGATGGTATCCAAGTATTAGGACTGTTTTCAGCTTCATTAATTTTCAAGCTCGTATTCATATTTGGAGATCGATCAACTTACAGTCTCTGCTTCTGGCTTGAGCTCAGCCTTAGAAATGATGTGCATTGAGCCACTGTACCTTTGCTTTTCTTTGGTTTTCTTTGGTTTTTCTTTTGGCTATTAATAAAGGTCAGTGATAAGCGAAGCCGGCATTACGGGTGCAATTCCTTATGGCCATTTCTGCATTCTGTTCCAGAGCTGCTCTGCCCCAGATCAATGTTGATCAGAATTGGGAGTGCACAAACAGGTTTGAATGAATAACTGAAAATCTTCCCCTGGTGATGATAAAAAAACATAAAAAAGTGTTCCAGTGTTTTTCTTTTTCTTGAAGCATAACAGCAGGTTGCGTTTGTGGTAGGGTATCTGTATGTCACGGAGTAATTCCATTACTCTTGTGTTCTAGGTGGGTCTCTTGGGAAGAACTGGATCAGGGAAGAGCACTCTGTTATCGGCTCTTCTGAGACTGCTGAACACCGAGGGAGAGATCCAAGTAGACGGAGTGTCTTGGGAGGCGGTGACGGTGCAGCAGTGGAGGAGAGCCTTTGGAGTGATCCCGCAGGTGAGCCGGGAAGGTGTGGCTGGAAAAGAGTGACTGACTGTACTGTTACCATTACTGGATGTCTGCGCTCAAGAAATTCACGTTTCCCTGCAAAATATGTTCATTATATATTTCTGTCTCCTTTTTTATGCAATGCAGTCTTAAGGTGAAAAAAAAAAAACAACCTCTAAAAGCTTGGAAGTCTCTGACATTCAGTTATTGAAATATTAATAATTGTTTTTTAATTACAGTTGACAGTCAGTATTATTTTATATTAGTTTCCGATGTATCATCTATTGATGGGCACTTAGGTTGTTTCCATATCTTGGGTCTTGTAAATAATGCTGCAATGAACATAGGGATGCATGTATCTCTTTGAATTGGTGTTTTGGATTTCTTCAGGTAAATACCCAGGAGTGGAATCACTGGGTCATAAGGTAGTTCTATTTTTAATTTTTGAGGAACCTCCGTATTGTTTGGTGCAAATTGGTGTAGTAGCTGCACCAATTTGCAATCCCACCAACAGTACACCAGGGTTCCCTTCTCTCACACCCTCACCAACACTCGTCGTTTGTTGATTAATGGATGATAGTCATTCCGACAGGTGTGAGATAGTATCTCATTGTGGTTTTAATTTGCATTTTTCTGATGATTAGTGATGTTGAGCATCTTTTCATGTGTCTATTGGCTACCTGTATGTCCTCTTTGGAGAAATGTCTGTTCAAGGCCTCTGCCCATTTTTTAATTGGATTGTTTGGGTTTTGTTTGTTTGTTTTTATTTTGTTTTGTTTTTTGGTGTTAAGTTGTATGAATTCTTTATAAATTTTGGATATTAACCCCTCATCAGATATATCGTTCATGAATATCTTCTCCCATTCAATAGGATGTCTTTTTATTTGGTTGATGGTTTCCTTTGCTGTGCAAAAACTTTTTAGATTGATGTAGTGCCATTTGTTTATTATTTCTTTTGTTTCCTTTGCCTGAGGAGAGATATCAGAAAACAATGTCAGAGAGTTGACTGCCTATGTTTTCTTCTAGGAGTTTTATGGTTTGGGGTCTTACATTTAGATCTTTAATCCATTTTGAGTTTATTCTTGTATGTGGTATAAGAAGGTGGTCCAGTTTCATTTTCTTGCATGATCTGTCCAGTTTTCCCAACATTATTTATTGAATAGACTGTCTTTACCCCATTGTGTATTCTTGCCTCCTTTGTCATAGATTAAATGACCATTTAGGTGTGGATTTAAAATATTAACAGTTTTGATAGCCCTTTCCCAGAAGATATAGTCTGCAGTGAGAACATGGGGCTTTTGTTTTTATAAGGTTTTTTGTTTGTTTGTTTTTCCTATTTCAGTGGTCTGAGCTCTAAGTTAACAATCACAACAGGTTGAGAAATGTTTTGCAAGATACAAAAGATGCTGCTGAAATAGCAAACACTTGGAAACACAAGATAGTGGAACTGAAAATAAAAAGTGTAATGACTGTTTTTTGTTCTTTGGATAAGAATGAACCATGTCCGATTAATCTGTAGCTATTTTTTAAAATGTCACTCTTTGACTTGGGTCACAAAGGATCTGTAGCCTCACCATTTGGTAACATTTTTTTCTGTGTTATTGTGCAAGAGAACTTCTTTATACGAGTATGAGAGAAATAGAAACCGTTCCATTTTAAATGGAAGCCAAGGAATGACTTTACTGAGACCGAATCTGAAAGGCATGTGCTGTATACCTACCAGTATTCGCTTTCATCTCTGTGGATCTAGTCACTGTTTTAATGACCACGTTGCCCTCTTTGTACTAATGGGCACTGAATCCATTCCAACAGCACGGTACTAACAATTCTCTACTTTTAACACAAAATTAAAATGCTAGGGGCATCTCCAGGTAGATTGATTATAAATCTAGTCTAAGGAAAAAAGCTTGTATTATTTGATAGATTACCTTTGTGGAACATTTGCTCCTTTCAACTAATGAGGCACTAAATATTCTAACTGCTAGCCCGATCCTTTTAATTCATGTCTAAACTTTGCCATGTTGCCAGGTGCATGATCATGGTTGAACCTTTGAAAAACAGTATTGTTTCTTCAGAAAAGAAAAAGGGATTGTCAGATGGTCTAAAGATAAACAGTGGGAATACAAGTATCCCCAGGTGACAGCAGCCCGCAAGATAACAAAGCTGAAGGATGTGGGATAGAATCTGGTTGGCTGAGAAGCGCTGCTGTTCAGTTGATTCTAATTCTTCTGGTCCATGTTTAACTACAATAATGAAGCTTCTGTTTTCTTGTTGTTCTTATCCACAAAAATTTGCCCATTAGGATAAGGGAAGATCTAAAAGATAATTTAAGTTTCACTGGGAATCCTTTAGTTTATCTGCCATGTGATGAGAGCTTTTTGTTTTATCATGTGTTCTACATGTGTAAGACCTGGAGGAAAACTGAGTGGGCCAGAGTTATGAAAATTCTTTATCTTGCCTTTCTGCCAAGATGAATCTTCCAAACTTGCCTTTATTTAACTTTCCCTCTTTCATGGCTTCAAGCTGTTTGTAAACCAAACAAGAAATCCTTTGAGACATACCTTTAAGAATGCATGATCATGCTGATGGAAATGCTTCTTATTGTAGACATTTATGTCCCTGGTTTCTGGGACCGTCTCCTAGGAAAACAGGGTGTCTGCAGAAAGAATGTACTGTTTCTTCTATAGTGACATCTTGAGAACATTAAGGGAATGCCCAAGAAAGAGGGAAAGAGGGCAAACTCCTCATACCTTTTTATTATCCAAAGCAGAGATGCTTTTGTTTTCTCAACTTTTCTTTGAAAGCTCAAATTATGTGTATATATATATATATATATATATATATATATATATATATATATATCTTCCAAACTTGCCTTTATTTAACTTTCCCTCTTTCATGGCTTCAAGCTGTTTGTAAACCAAACAAGAAATCCTTTGAGACATACCTTTAAGAATGCATGATCATATATATATATATATATATATTTCACCCTTTCCTGGAGTTTGATCTTTAAAAAGAAAAAAGGAGAAGAAGAAAAAAAAAGGAAAAGGGAGTTAAAAATCCTAAAAGAACTATTTTTGTTTGCTTTTATAGTTTTTTTCTTCCTTCCATCTTTCTGACGCCACGCAGCCACAGTTCCCCCAAGACCTCTGACACAGACACCAGAGACCTCTGCGTCAATCAGGCACTTGTTCTCAGACACATAAAACCGGAACTTTGAACAAGAAACTTTCCTTTTCCCTCAGTGATCCCAAGACATCAGCTGTGGAATCACAAGATGTCATTAGTTTTGGCAAGTTCTTACAGTTTGTGTGTGTGTGTTTCTTTCTCCTGTTTTTCCCTCCTGTAGCTAGAGACTAATCTTGCAGAATGCACCAGCCTGGAAAACAGGGTATGGTGTACATTTCAAGGCGGGACCTTCTTTAATTTGTTGCACTTTCCCTGCGAGCTCTGAGAGCATGAGAGCGTGGAGTCCGAGCCTCAATTGGCTTTGGCAGATTGAACACCGAGACTTAAAATTGTTCATTAGCCTTGAACCTTGTTAAGCATTTAATTCCTGAAAAACAGAAAAATAACTCGAAAATGTATTTCTAAAGCTTCAGTACAAGTTTGAAAGGCTACAAGCTGTTTTGAGGGGATGCCTGCACCTATTCTTGCAATGAGACTTTATGATGTGAAGCTCATCCATGCCCACATGACTTCAGCCACAGGGCTGGAACATCTTTTGCTGTGATGGATATTACCTAGGCCAAAACACGTACCTGTAGATCTGAACAATCACATTGGGGGCACAGCACTTCTCATTCAGTTTAACGATAATTAACAATTGAATAATTTGTTATTCAACTCCTGCATGCTTAAAATTACAATGTGTACTGTAGATTCTATAGTTATATCAATGGTATTGAAGTCCCATTCCAACCTATGAGCTTCCAGTGAAGGAGCTTTAAAATTACATTCATTGCCATAAGCCAGAGATCACAGGAAGAAACGAAAATGATAAAAATAGGTAATTAAGTGTAGTAACGGGTCAGGTACAGGCTAGTGAGGGAGTGCTGTGGGACATTATGGGAGATAATCCCAGCCCAAGCCCTGTTGTCACCCTTCTATTGCGTCACTGTGGCCTTCCTGCTTATCTGCTCCCACTGCTGTGTTTTTCTCCTCATCATCTTCCTTGCATCTCTCCAGTGTATAACGCACACAAATTAAGATTTTTAAAGCAAACTTATAATTTTGTGATGTTCCAAGTCCAAAACCTTTTAGGGCACTCCTTCCTTCCCTGAATAAGGTCCAGAGTCTTCCATTTGTGGTTCAGATCCCTGACAGTCAGGACCCAACCCCACCTTTCCACACCGATCTACCACTGTTCACATCTGGGCACTTTTAACTTTCACTCAAGCTGGATTTACTATTGCATGAAAGATACCTCACTTTTCTCTCTTCTTTCCTCTGTTTATGCATTCCCTCTATCTGAGACAATCTTCTTTCACCATCCTTACTTTGTCATCGCAAATGTTAAACTCTGCCAGATGACCCTGACTCTGACCCTCCCCGCCACCTCCACTCCCACATCCCAGGCCCAGATGGGATCTAGAACTATGTTCAGAAATCTCCCCTTGCATTCTCTATGTCTTGTATTAGAATTATCTTTGTATTTGTTTAATTCCCACTCAGTATTACAAATACTTTGCAGACATTTTCTAGTTAAGAAAGCAGGCTATAAACACAAAATCATCACCAATCAAAGAAGACTAGTAAAAAAGTGTATAATAAAAATGCTAAATAAACATAGATTTTTTTTTTTCCTTGCTTAATTTTTCTGTCTTATATAGCACATAACACAATATCTTGCGTGGTAGGAATTCAATGTAAATTGTTTTGTGCTGAGTCATTAAATGCTTGATCTCTTTTGCAAGAGATGATGGCTCTACCAGTATCCAGATTTTACTAGTTGTGAAAGCTTAGGCAAGTTATTTAATTTCTCTGAGCTTTAGTTTCCTTGTCTGTAAAATGGATATACTGGTAGCAACACCATTATTGGGTGTTTGTGAGGACTAAGTAAAGTAATAAGTAAAAGTACTTAGTCTACTCCCTGTCATGTAGTTAATAAAATACACTGGGTTGTGGTGGTGGTTGTCATTTGTGGTTCCTTAAGGACAAGGAATCATGTCCCCTTCATCTTTTTTTTTTTTCCCCTTCATCTTTATATTGAGTTGAACATATATGCTGTAGGAATGAACAAATGGGTATGGACAGTTTTACAAAAAAGGTGATGATTAAGGTAGGCTATAAAGAGTCATAAAGTTTGTAGGTTTTAGAAGGGTTCTTGGCAGGGAGTTGTGGTGATGATTCCAGAATCCCAGGCAGGGATATTATGAACAAGTACAGAGATGGGAACAAGGAAAACATGGAGGGCAAAAGGCAGGGGATGCCATGTGTTAGGGGGCATTACGAGAAAGAGGGGAAGACTGGACAAGTACTGAAATGGCCCAGTGAGGAATGGCTTGATGTTTCTGAGCTAGGAAGTCGTGGTGAAAGGGTGGCACAAGAACATGCCATTGCTGGTAGTGTGTGGACCGTGAACTTCAGGTAGCAGAGAAATGGACTAAAAAACTCTTCATCTGTGTGGTGACAAAAGCAGTGAGGAGGACAGTGGAGATGGAGTGCTGAATTCAAGGGAGAAGAGAAAATGAACTAGTGTGGATATGAGGACAACACAATCTTACTCTTTCTGAGCCTATAAGTTTGACATCTTTGGTAATTTGGTCAGAGCTAGAAAACTTTTTCTTATGCTATCTCTGAAAAAGTATATACTAAAAAGTTGTCATATAAAAGGTTGAGAAACATTACATGACTTTACAGGTAACAAGAATTTGAACACCTTAGATGTAATCATTTACATACAAATAAATGGTATATACATTTATTTTATACATTTATTCTTTATTTGTTATAAACCCTAAGCATTTTTGACTAACAAATACTTTATTCACTTTATGCTCACTAATAGATGTTCTAAAAGCAAAGCAACATTTATTTTTAAACATTCTATAATTCAACCTTACATTCTTGAATTTTCATATTGGATGGATTTCTGTTGTACAGATTCAACTTATAATAAAAAATTTCAGACATTGCCAAAACACTGGATCAGTCACTGTGATGCTTATAAGCATTTGGGCCACATTTTAATAGAAATATACCTTACACACACACACACACACACACACACACACACACACACACACACAGAGAGAGAGAGATTCTATACATAGAATATACAATAGAAATATATGTATATTCATTCATGTATATTTCCCTTTTTAGCCAAAAGAAAAAAGCCCTATATCCTTAAGGATAGGAGTCATTTATCCCACTCATTTAACTTATTCTACATTCAGTGACCACAGAATCCAAACTGCTTTTTTGGTTGCCATTTGATGTCCAATGCTAAAACATATGCATGTTGCAGTGATATCTGACCAGCTCTGAGCACTCCATACAGGCTTGGCTCTCTCTACTGAGATGAGGAGTCAGCTTCAGGAAAGAGATTCGTCAGGCAGTGAACAATGGTGTTCTCTTCGGTCTTCCTTGAGTTCCAAGAATTGCTCTTTATACCATGCATATATGATATTAAGTATCAAATATTGCACATCCTAATTTTCCTATTGGTGAACAGTTTCTTAAAAGAGGGAGAGGGAATCAATGTGATTTATAGTTTCAGGTGTTGTTTTTTTTTTGCTGTACAATCAGTCTGAGTGTGTCACCTTGGCCAAGCTGTATAACTTCTCAGGGCCATGGCTGTTTCATTTGTAAACCAGGGAAAAGGACGTAAGTGACCTCCAAGGACCTCTCAGCTTCAGAGATGAGTTTGTGGAAACTTCAAACAGTTTAGAAAACAGAACTAAGACACCTACTGGCACCCCTGGAAGCAAGAGAGTGCCAGATACTGTTTATAAGACAGGAATGGAATGTTTGATTAATTGTACAAAATTGAATGTAACTGAACCAGTTCATTCAGTTAACTTTTCTTTAAAATTAAAGCATTAGTTTAATGCTAGACAATAAACTGTAAGCAACAGACCTACAGAGTTTCTGAATGGCATCAAATCCACTACGTCTAAAACTTTTGGATGTCTAATTTCAAGTTTTCTTCCTTTATAATTTTGAATATATATTTGAAATAAAAAATAATTAATATATAATATATTGCTACACATTTGATAATTTACATACAGATTATTAGGCTGTTAGAAAAAATTAGGCATACCGTTTCCCAAACAATTATATAGAGAGATCAAAGTTTTAATGGGTTATTCATATTATTGCTTTAAAGACTATGGGTTGTAGTAGTTATTCTTACAGAAGGAAGAAAACTAATATGTGCTGATTAGATGGGCAAACATCATCTGAGTATGATGTTTTTATGTATTTTTAATTTTATTTTCACATGAGCCCATTTATTCATTCAGGTAACCTTTGTTGGGCATATACTATGTATAATGCCTGTGTGTTAGTGACAGGGTACCCAGCAAAGTTATGATGTAGAAGAAGAGATGAACATTAGAAAAATGCTCACAAATGCGTGTATAATTTTAGTATTCACTGTAAGCTATGAAAGTAAAATACAGGTATTTGAGACCATATATCGAGAGAATGGTTAAAGGAAATGACATCTGAGACTTGAAGGCTGTAGCTGGCCATGGGAAGACTATATGAGATGAGATTCTTAGGCAGGGAGAATAAAGTGTGTGAAGAAACTGATGAAATAAAAGAAAGCTGTGTGGCTGGAGTGAAAAAGGGAGAGGCATAGAGAAGGGCACTAAATGAGCCAGAAGGAGTAAGAGGAGTTGAATCATGGAGTACCTATTGACCATTTTAAGTATTTTCTGTTTTGCCCTGAGTGCGATGGAAAGTCGCGGAAGGTTTTTCAAACGGTTAATGATGTAATCCACTTTATACTTGTAGTTACTGCTTTGGTTACTAAATAAGAATGGACTGGAAGGGAGGCAAGACGTCAAATAGGAGGTTCTTGCCCTGTTCCAGAGAGAGAGAGAGAGATGGATGGCTTAAACTATGTGATAGCCGTAGAAATAGAGAAATAAATGGATTTGAGATATATTTGGGGGAAACAATCCACAGCACTGATGACTGATTCCATTTGGGAGGATCAGGGAGAAAGATTCTGATCATTTATGACTCCCAAGTTTCTGGATTGAGGGGAAGAAGATGACACGTATCAAATTGAAAGCCAGAGATAGAGCAGGTTTGAGAAGAAAGGTGGCATTTCCCCATTTTATAGTGAAAACACTGAGGCTCAAAGAGATTTCGTTCCTATTCCTAGATAGAACTACTAGTCCAGAGCTGCATTACTATCCTGTTTCTGCAAGCCACATTACCTTTAATAACTTCCGTGTCTGCTTTGATGTTGTGATACTTTGGGCCTCCACCCACAGTTCTACAGAATAATGGCACTGCTTCTTTTGGCTGTAGTAAACATTTCCACTGTGCGGTTCTACTGGATATGTAAGTCTCCTTGAAACTTACAAAGACACTGGAGCCCATACAGAACTCAGGGCCTGCACAGGAAGAGGAAGTTAACCTCTCCATTGACGGCGCAGGAACTAAGCTGCGGCCAGGGGGATGGATGGCAGTGCTTTCAACCAGACTGTGCTCCTGAGTGCTGATGGACAATTTACAGACCCATAGGGGTGATCCTGCCCAACGTTTAATGTTTCCTGAGCTCCAGATGAGAGAAGAAACCTGGTCCATGGAGGACATGAGGCATTTTTTCTTGGTGGTGAGGAGCACAGGTGTGAAGACAAACACCCTTGGGTTCCATTAGCTAAGTGACCTTGTGACAGTCACTTAACTTCTCCCAGCTGTGATTTTTTTTACGTGCAACAATAGGATCTACCTCATTAGGTTGACATGAAGATGAAGCAATACACATGTAAAGTGCCTCACCTGGCACGTGGAACACCTGCCATAAACCAGAGTTCTGTGATCCAGGTGCTTACTTCCCAGTGAAGACAACTTTCTGAAGCATATACTGTATTTCTCCGAAAATAAGACCTATCCAGACCCTCGGCTCTAATGCGTCTTTTTTAGTAAAAATTAATATAAGACCTGGTATTATATTGTATTGTATTATATATCAATCATATCATATCATATCATATCATATCATATCATATCATATCATATCATATATCATATGTATCATATCATATCATATACCTGGTCTTTATTATAGTAAAATAAGACTGGGTCTTATATTAAGTTTTGCTCCAAAAGATGCCTTAGAGCTGATTGTCTGGATAGGTCTTATTTTCGGGGAAACATGGTAATACATTGTCTGATACTTGCTAATCTTCACAGTTGTTCATTTCTGTCCTTCTCAGTAATGCTAGAAACCTTGATATAAAGAACCACAATATTCAAAGAAAAAAATATGAAAAATAGTAAGTGGCAAAATTCCATTGGCAAACCTTTGAACTTTAGTTACTAAATTAACGCAATGACTTAGATAATGAATTGACTCAAGTACTCAGAGCCACATCCTGTTAGAATTCCCCCATAATGCCTTTTGTCTGCTCTCTTTAACTTATTTAGACATAACTTCCATTCACCTGGAAGCTTGGTAGAGAATGTACAGACATAGCCACCAAATATCTTATGATCCTAAGAGTCATCTATTGATCTCTTACATCTACTTCCTTAAAGCAATACGGGCATCCTTTAGGAAGATGATTTTGCTGCAGGTTAAATAAGACAAGCCTAAGGCTTCTGTTGCCCTCTCCAGAGGGTTCCCGAGATATTTGGCAAAGACTTTGTTGTTTAAGCCATAAATTATGCCTTGGAGAAGAAAGTCTCTAATGTGACTGTCCTTGAGCTTGGTTGCCATAGTGAGGATCCTCTCCTTTTGCCTGAGCAGCACAGACACCATGAATCTGGAGCTGACCTGCCGTGTGCTCTTCCTTACAGATCAGATGGGCACGGAGCATTCTCTCTGTCTAAGGCAATTTGTGAAAACTAGGCTTGTAGGAATTCAGTTCTTAATTCTCCTTACTGGATGTTAGTAACCAAAGGCAAAAGGATAAAGGCAAAGAAAATAATTATTCTGAATGTTAACATCCAAAATATTTTTCAGTTCACCCTTAGGCACAAAGAGAGAACTAAATATTATTGTGGTATCAATATTTGCCAGTGAGGCAGCGACTTTCTTTTGAAACATTTGTTAATCGTATCGGTCTGACTTAGTAGACAGTGATGGAAGCAGCGTGTCTCAGGGTAGTAGCTGCGCAGGACTCTGTGCTGGGAAGTAGACTGTCATTGTGTTTTGGCAGCAGGTTCGGTCTCATTGGCCTCCTTCCCTCTGTAACATGCATTCAGTTAAACAAATATTTGATTTCCACTCTTTCACTGATTTCCAAGTTGTGGCCCTCTCCTGTCGCTGTCTGGTTTTGGAAGGAGAGGTGTGCTTTGGTTTATAGACCAGATGAACATGTGTGTTTAAGTAAACATCTGTAAACTCAAACCATTTCAAAGTCCCTTGGGAAGCTAGGTTTATAAAAGAAATCCAAGGAAAAGACATTAACTAAATAGAAATTTATTCTGATAATTGTGACTCATAATCTTATAACTTTTACCTGTTTAATTTTACATTGTGTTTGCTTGTAGTAAGGACTATTGCTAGGAATAAAAATTTAATTTCCCACAATTTATAATGATCTTAATTTCTTTATCCTAAGGACATTGGGGTTAGAAACATGTTCACAAGGGGCTTCAAATGTAGCTACATTTTATTTCTTAAAAAATGGTACAAAGCAAATATGGGAAAACTTTAAGAAAACTAGATGGTAAGTACATGGGTGGGTGTTATATTATTTTTAAATATTTTTTCTGCTTGAAATTTTTCACAATAAAGCAGGGGGGAAAATTAAAAATGTTTAGATTATTCATGCTTTCCTCTTTTTTCCTTCTTGTTATAGAAAGTATTTATCTTTTCTGGAACATTTAGAAAAAACTTGGATCCCTATGGACAATGGAATGATCAAGAAATATGGAAAGTTGCAGATGAGGTAAGGCTGCTAACTGAAATATTTTGAAAAAGGTAGTTCATACGCACTTTAGAGTGGTTGTGATAGCTGAGATAAATTTACATGCTTTTGTTCATGCACGCGTGTGTATGTGTGCACAACTTTAAAATGGAGGACTCTGACATACCTGGAGCACCCAGTATTTTGGATTAGAGGCATCCCTCCACCCCATAATGCTTAGTCTCCAACTACCAGGCCCCAGGGGTAGCATTACTTTGGCCTTTTTCCTTTCCAATGTGCACCAGCGAGACATGAGCTAGGAGACCCAGGCACACCAGGACTGTTTCTGACACAAAGAATCATTGTCCACACTTTCCCATCTACTCCCTGTGTGGGTTCTGGTTTCTACCTTAAGGAGGAGGCTTGGACATGATGTACTTCTCTCGGAAGTGTGGGTTCTACACAGAAGGATGGTTGTCATTCTAGAGCATCCACCGATGACCACAGTCTTCTCTAAGCCACCAGGAGTCAGCTGCCTTTACAGAATGTGACAGCTATGAGCACTTCTAGGCACAAGGCCACGTGACCCAGATGCTGCATGCTCCATTTCTTGAGGTCATTAGGACACCATATAGGATATATATTGACTAAAATATAATCAGAATTCCTAAATAACACCAATAGGTGGTTTATTCTAATTGAAGGCATTATACAGAGAAATTTGGGAGGAGGGGAGAAAGCTAGAGTGAGACTCTTGATTCCCTTAAAGAACACCCTAGCTGTAACTGACAATTCTTTAACTATAGGATCATATTAAAGAAAGGAGGAATGTAAATTGCTCTGTTTCATGAAACTTGAGGCTTAAGTCCAAAGCTCTGGATGGTGACAGATTACAATTATGGGACCTAAGAACATTGGGATTCAAAGGTCTTCTTAGAGAACAATGTTGGCCCACGATTTCCTGCACTGTTGGTACTTGTAGCCCAGTTCTCTTTATCCCAAATGTTCTTTCCCTTTCTGCAGAGTGGATCTTGCCAAGTTTGAAATATCTGTGAGTGTTAAACACTTACCCACTGAGTGCCTAACCTTAACATGCCCCTAATAAAATGCGCTTAGATTAACTGTTTTCAGTATCAGAGTTTCCTTATTACCCAACAAACAGGGGCTTTAAAGAAAACATTAACTAAATTGCAAGTGACACATTTTAACATCTTTCATGTGACTTCAGAGAATGAATGATAGGAACATAATGTGGTGGGAGCAAAATGGGAAGGAAGACAGTGGACTTTATAAAAATTGGCAAGTATTGCCAAGTCACAGTAAAATGTACAGGAAATCAAGATCATCAAAACAGTTAAAATGTTAGAAGACATTGTTAAGATTTTAAATACCAATAGAATGCACTTTACCTGTTTAGATTTTTATTTGATCAAAGGTATTTAGGTATATCTTTTTACTGATCCTCTTTGTAATAATTTGCTATTCATAAACGGACATGTTGATGCTATCCTTACGTTAATGTCATGTGCTTTGAGCAGTGGTGATACGTTTTTGTTGTGGAGGCCTGAAAATAGCATACAAACAAATAAGCTACTGCAGAAAACGTGTTGGTTTAAAAGTTATAGGGCCTGAGCTTTAGTCCCAAATGGTTGATCATATAACTTATCCAAACAGGAATATTTGGGGGGGTGTCAGTTTCTAAACTGGATAGGATACTGGCACAAAAAGTGTAATGGATGACACAGAGCAAATTGGGATTCCTGTCATCTCATCGAGTCCTCTCTGTGATCTTAGTGTGATTTGTGTCTCTGGAGGAAAACAAACTGAGTGATGGCAGATGGCCAAACTCCTGAATCCCATCCAGATCCTGCCTCCTTCATGATCCCTTTCCCCTAAATGAAAATCACAGTACATGCAGTGACAGCATCAGACCAAGAAACACTTGACTTCTAGCTTGGATCTGGACCCAATGTCCAGTGTGAAAGCGCTTTTTTTTAATTATTAGTTTCAGGTGTACAAAACAGTGTAATAGTTAGACATTTATACCCCTCACAAAGTGATAACCTGTGAAAACAGACACATAGATCAATGGGACAGAATAGAGAGCCCAGAAATAAATCCATGCCTACATCATCTTTTAATCTATGACCAAAGGAAGCAAGAATTTACATTGGGGTAAAGACAGTCTATTCAATAAATGGTGCTGGGAAACCTGGACAGACATGCAAAAAAATGAAGCTGAACCACTTCCTTACACCATATACAAGAATAAATTCAAAATGGATTAAAGACTTAAATGTAAGATCTGAAACCATAAAACTCCAAGAAGAAAATATAGGAAGTAAATTTGCAGACATTACCAGGAGTAATATTTTTATTGATATATCCCCTTGGGCAAGGGAAGTAAGAGTGTGAAACCTTATCTTTGCTGATCTGGAGTAGACTGTGTGAAGTTTTGAGGTTCGTGCCTACTACTAAGCTGACCCCAACAGCTCCCTGTCCCTTTGTGCCCTCGGCGCCCACCTTCATCTTGGCATTCTGTAAGCTGAGATGGTCTAATTTCCCCATCCCCAAACAACTCAGGCCACGTAGCTTCTCCTCAGGAGCACTGACTTAATTAGCCGTGTAGGCAAAGAGTCTCAAAGAAGGTGGAATCCCAACGGGGAGAAAGACCCCTAGCATTGTGGCTCAGTAAATTAGTAATGTGACTTTTTATGCTTATGTGTATAATGGGTCCATCCCAGTGCCTGACAAATAGTAGGTACTAAATAAATGTTAGCTATTTAATCATGTTTCCACCTGGGTTTCACCTGGCCAGCTCTCAAATGTTGTGGTTTGACGGAATCCTCATTTTTGTCTTATTTTATCTATTCACACTGAGGAATGACATGCATCCTCTTGGCTCTAATACCTCTGTGCTGATGACTCCCACATATGCCTGTTCCCAGAGCTCCCTGTCCAACGCCTCAGTGTGGACCAGCACCTCACATCCACATACGTGAGCTTCTCATGTGCCCACCCACACGACTGTCCTGTGTTCCTCCTCGCAGTGAATGGGTTCACCATCCTCCAGTGCGTGGAGCCATGACTGGGCTCATTCTTGATGCCTGCTTTCTCCACCCATTTCCATATATCAGGTCCTGTCCAGGCTGTCTCCTGCAGATATCTAGAATGTGTTCACTTTTCCTCATCCCCATCTGACACATAACAACTCTTCTTTGGAGTTTTGGAAGAGGCTCCTTGCTGGTTTCCCTCTCCTGGGCTCCCCACAGTTCATTTGGCACTTTGCAGCTCTGGTGAGCTTTCTAAACCCTCCATCAGATTTCTTGTTTCTCCCCTTTCCATGACTCCATATGGCCCGTTGGACAAAGCCTGCACTACCTAGGGTAGCTGACAAGTTTTTTCATGATCTGGTCTCTCCCTGCCCCCTAAACTCACTCTTCACCCTCCCCCGCTACCCAGGACTCAGTTCTACTGAATTTCTCTGGTTTCTCTAAAGCACTGTGTGCTCTCTGTTCTCCAGAAGCTTCTCTTGTGTTGTCCTCTGTGCCTGGGACACGCTGCCAATCCTTCACCGCCTGCTCCTGGCATCATTCAGGCCTCTCCTCACACATTGCTTTTTTCCAGAAATGTGTCCCGATGTTCCAGGTCTGAGAGAGGAACCCCTCCAAGGTGGACCCTATTCCTATGTCCCTTTCATTGCATTCTTCACACAGGGTAGAGATTTGCCTCTTAATATGTCCTTGTCCCCCACCAGACTGTGGGGTGCTTGAGGACAGGGATGATGCCTATTGACCGAGGTATTTCTAGTGCATAGAGTAGTGTTGGGCGCATGGATGGTGTTCAGTAAATATTGATTGATTTAATGGATAAATGAATGATTTAATTCATTTAATAGATAAAGGATTCATGTGTACTATATCATGAAAATAGCCTTCTGGTTAATGCACAGCAGGTGTCCCCATTAGCAATGCAGCTGCGGAGGCTTCAGAAGCCTCAGACTGGGCAGCAGTCACTGGCGATGCAGAAACAGCCCATCACTTGACTTCTGGTTCAGGGTTTCAGCAGAGCGAGCTTTCTCAGTGTATCCGTAATCTAGGCAGCAGGTCGGTTGGTTTTAGAATAAAAGCTTTTTTGGGTAATTGCTTGCTTTTTAGATTCCTTATGAAATAGTTTCCTTCTTTATACATTGATCGCCAGGTAAGTTATTTTTAGAGAGCAAGCTCAATAGCGGAAATTATGGCCTTTTAAGTTGACAATTTGCCCTGGAAAACCTGTAGAGTGGCAAAAGGAGTGTCTAAAAAGGAGTCGAGAGGGTCTCTTTTTATAACTGCACACTAGTGGACCATTCAGTCCAACCACAACTCACTTCTCTGGTTTTTGTCCTGTTTCCTTGTCATAAGAGCAAACTCTTGCTCCACAATAACTTTCCAGAGGACAGCAATCACAAAAGTCAAAGTCCTGGTCCTGTGCGGGCTGCTATATATTTCTTAGTCTGATGTGTCATAAAACAACATTTCTTTTAAATGACAGTTTGGAAGGTACATACAATTTATTACCCAACAGCGTAAAGCTGGCAGATTCTTGTATCCTAAAGTTCTTTTCTCCACAAATTGTTGATGCTTTTATTTTTAATACTAAGAATGAAAATAATTTAAAATGTTTAGATTGCAGTAATTTTTAATTGGGACAGAGCTAAGCTGAAGTTTGCATTTTTAATATATTTAAAAATGGATTGTGACAATAGTATAAATAATCTATGTTGGAAATATGTACTATGTGTGTACATTATTATTTAAAGGATTATGCTGTTAAAGATCACTAAATTAGATGATTCCTGTAGCAATTTCCATTTCAGTCTTTTTTTCCCATAGTACTTATCTCTGACTATTAATTTCCCGCTTATTATTTTTCTACCCATCTGGACCATGAGTTCTTTCAAGGCAGGGCCTAGTGTTATTCGACTTTGAATCCCAGGTCTGCCGTAGTACTTAGAATTTAATAAATTCTCACTGAGTCTAGTAAGGAATACATGACTAAGCAGTCTTACATCCAAGCAATCAGTTGGCGAATTTAAGCCATTCTTATCACCACATAGAGTTGCTAACAACTTTGCATCTTTTTAAAAACAATCCCTAGTCTATCTTGTTTCCCGTGTTTCCTCCAAAGCCTATCACAATATCTGGCATAAAATTTATAAACTTGTTAAATGTTCACTGACTTCAAAATTTAAAGTTTTACTAACTTATGTTGACCTTTCTGTAGTGAATATGATTTTAAAAGATTTTTACTATGCTTCATAGTGAGTAAAACAGTGAGAGAGAAGTGTTGTGAAATATACCCTAGACTGGTCTGTCTCACTGTCATTCCTTTGTTTCTAAATATTGACAGTGATATATACTTAAGTACTTAATTATTTACTGGTAGTAAAGAAATAGTTTCATTTGGGAAAAACACATACTTTGCTCAGGTCTTTATCACAGTAACACACTAAAATGGCTTTCCTCCTAGGGCCTTTGGAATCAGTGTGTGATTGATGGCCATCTGAAGGGAGAATACATGCTACGATATTCTTACTAAAATCTCAACCTTGTTACTAGGTGTAGAGCATAAATTAATTGTATTGCAGTACTTCCTGCAGTTTACTTCCCTAGCCAGGCCACTTATAAGGGGAAAATCTTACAAGTCTGATTGTCATCCCACAGTAGTGTGTCAGTGACCAGGCCCATGTCCTTGGGATTTTCTGGCTCCAACAATACTAATAATTACCGTGGATTAAGTGCTTATCATCTGCCACACTTTGTAGCAACCTATTTCAACATATTATCTCATTTAATCCTCATTAAATCCTTCAAAGTCTATACAAGCCTTTCCCCGTTTTTTTTAAGTAAGGTAAATGTGACAAAGTAACACACCAGACATTGTCGGCCATGAGTGAGTGTGAGTGGGTGGTGGAGTGCAGATTCCAAGCCACTTTTATTTGATTTCAGAGACCTATCTTGATCAGTACAGTACTTTACTTTTTATTGAAGTATAATTGACATGCATACTGACCATTAGTTTCAGGGGTACAACATAATAATTCAATAATTGTGTATATTGCAAAATTATCACCACAATAAGTCTAGTTAAGTTAATGTCCATTTCATCTGTACTTTTCTTGATGATTGATTTGGCTTAAAAATATCCTCAAATACTGCTGATTGATCTGAAATAAAATACTGAAATATCTCTCAGGGTTAAGGCACTTCTGATTTTATAATTAGATTTTAAGGGATTTTATAGTCTTAAAGATGAGAAAAAATATATATAGTCATGGGATGTAAAGTACAGCGTAGGACATATAGTCAGTGATATTGGAATAGCTGTGTACGGTGTCAGATGGGCAATAGACTTGGGGAGGTTGTCACTCTGTGAAGAGTATAAATGTCTAATCATTATGTTGTTTTGTACACCTGAAACTAATAAAAATAAAAAGATGAGAAAATAGGCAGGCAGAGTGACTTGTATTTAATATTAGATCGCACTCTGTCCTGGCAGAGCTAAACCCAGAACTCCTTCATTTATCATTTGTCATTCTTCCTTATGTTGGGATTCATTTATCATTTATCCACATGTGTGTGTTTTGTTTGGCCAGCATTCTAGGAGCTCAGTACATACCTGTTGAACACATAAGCGAGTGAGTGAGGCTCGCGGCTCATCTAGTATTGGCAGTGGGGCACAGAGCTAAAAAGCACAGGTCTTTACCTCAAGAAACTGACCGTCTAACAGGGAATCTTGCACAAATAGCACCAGGGCCAGATGTCTGGCTACCCTACAGGATGATCAGAGATACTCAGAAGAGTATGTCACGGTGTGCAGGGAACTACGAGCTGTTTGTGCCGCTGGAAATAAGAGTGGAGGGGACTCGATTCTGGATCTGTAAATGTCATGTAAGAGAGCTCAGGAAGTTTTGTTCTGTCAGGAAGAGATTTAAAAGAGAAATAAGATGTTCAAACCTGTATTTTAGAAGAATCCCTGGGGTGTTTGTGTGGTGAACTCGCCAATTGACAACTTGGGATTTACAGTGATGGTCTGGCCTAGGGTTGCTGTAATAGGGTTGGCGAAGAGAAGGATTTAAGAAGTATTTGGAAGATGTCCAGAGTTGAAGGTATAGATTTGAAAAACCATTAGCTTATCTGTGGTAATTGATACTCTAAAAATGAATGAGTTCTCAGGAGAGTTTGGAAAGTTGTGGGGCAGGAAGATTAATATTCAATGGACGGGGGAAGAGTTGCCCACACATGATAATAGGCAGAAATCGTCAAAGATTGGGGGTTTCTCCTAAGCCAAGGAGTCAGTGTTTGAAGAAGGAAAACATACTCTGTACTGTGAGGCAGCGAAGACAGCAGCTGCACACTAAGTGTTTGAGATTTCTAGATGGCAAAGGGGCTAGATACTGAATCACGGCTAAGGGAGAATCTGGAGGCAAGTGAGGGCTTTTGTTTCTGGTCTAAGATGGGAGCGGCTGTAGCAGGTTCACAGACTGAAGCCAAGAAAAATCAAGAAGTTGAAGACAGAAAGAGAGAACACAGGTGCTCCAACTCCTCACCCAAAGTCCTTTATTCACATTCTCAGCTACTTGGATGGGAAAGTTTTATGTTTGAGTCTTCCGGGATACATCAGAGTAGTCCCCTTGTCGAATTAATATGTTTCAATTCCCTTCTATCGCAGAAACTGTTTCCAAAATTCACTAATTCTCACATAGTGAAATGGCTTTAATGAGAACCCAGTCAAGGAAAGGAGTGTCATCTGCAGTATGTATCACGGGCACATAGTAAATGTGTGTGAACAAACACACTGATGCGGGCCTCCTCTGCACTCATGGCAGAACTCAGGAGTCTTTCTGAAGACTCTCGTGCTGCCTGTATTCCAGTTAGTATTACATCTTTCCTCCCAGACTAAATCCCAGGCTTCCCAAGGGCAGAAGACAATCACCTATGTATCTCATTAGCCCTCAAACTCTCAGCAATACTTAGCAAAAAAATAAAAAATAAACATTAATGCATATTTATCTGAATAAGTGTCAAGAGCTAAGATACTTCAGATATTTCTGTCTTATTTTGAAAGAATGGGTTTCTATATCTTGTTGGCATTTTCAGCCTATTTTTTCCTATCTACCTTATAAAAACAAGCCATTGCTCTAACACAACTCTGATATTCCACCTTGATATCTAAACACGTTTAAATCTCCTAATAATACACTATTTTAACTCCAGGATTTTTTTTACTTCATAGTTTCATCAATTTCTTAGAATCAGTTTTTATGAATTGAAGAGATGAAAAGCAAATTGCCTTATGTATTTTGGAAAAGCTCCCGCTTGATTCTTTTTACGCTACTTTTTACGCTCTATTATGACAGTAGAGGATGGTAGGCAGCCTAAAAGACTCTGCCATGATGAAGTAAATGACTGCATTTCTTTACATATTAGCATTTCTAGCACGTATTAGTTGTGTTGTAATTATTTGAGTATGTCTTCATAAGCCCCGAACCTTGCAGGGGCATGTGCCATTTATCATTTCTTTAATCCCTATTGGGATACCTGACACATAATAGGCACGCATTGAAAATTTCCTGAATGAATGAAATGCAGAGCTGAGACAAGTCATAAAGTGACTTTAGAGCTGCCAAGGTTATACATAGACTTTTGTTCCGTCAAACCCCCCAAAATTGCAGGAGTGGCGTATGTGTATGTGGGGCGGGAGGGGAGGGGTGATGTGATATTTAAACTTTTAAAACTCCTTTGTGTCTTTTTAGATTGTCAACATCTCGAATGTTTTTAACCTGGTGGCATGTGAACCATCCTTTCTGAGCACAGTGTTTTCCCTCGGTCTTTTCTGTAGGTTGGACTCCGATCTGTGATCGAGCAGTTTCCGGGGAATCTTGACTTCGTCCTTGTGGATGGGGGTTTTGTCCTAAGCCATGGCCACAGGCAGCTGATGTGTTTGGCCAGATCTGTGCTCAGCAAGGCCAGGATCTTGCTGCTTGATGAGCCCAGTGCTCATCTGGATCCAATGTGAGTTTCAGCATCCCTGATACGGGCCCACACGGGAGCAGCGTCACTGAGACCTGCTCCACACCAACACAAATTCCCAGTAGGCTGTCGGGTCTGCGAGTGGAGGAAGCGCCTTCACACAGGAAACAACTGCCCAGGGGAAAAGTCACCATTTGACATCAGCACGAGAGCTTATTTCCTATCATAAGAGCCCTGGGTTCTCTTCTGAGTGCAGTTCCGGTATTTCATACAAACTCCCCCTTTTCAATCCACAGTAGGATATTTAGCTACATAGGCATACTCTGACCCTTATGATATATTTTCCTTTCTATTTCATTTCTATAATAGGAACTATTTATAGTACAAAAGAACTACTAGTGAGTCTACATAATGAAAAAAAATGTACCTCTGTGAAATTTTCTTCAAGAAAATTTTGATGGAAACTTTGAATCTATCCTATGGTTGGAAAGTTTTTGTGGCTGACTCTATATTACCGTTATGTTAAAAGTATTTAAAGAAAGATAAGTAATTTAAAGAGGTATGTTATCAAGGGTGCAGGCAGATTATTGGCGTTGTGTGATGTTATGTGTGGTATTTTCTCTCTTTTCTAGAACATACCAAATCATTCGCAGAGCTCTAAAACAAGCGTTTGCTGATTGCACCGTGATCCTCTGTGAACACAGGATAGAAGCAATGTTGGAATGCCAGCGATTTTTGGTGAGTGTTTATACTTTACCTAAGATCTAATTTCTCCTTTAATCCTTGATAACAATCTCTCGTGTGATAGTTCTTGCAAATCGCAGCAATGTACAAGTTCTTCCTTAAAACGTGTGTCATAGAGCCATCCAGCTTCACTCAAAAGAGATACACAAGCTTCTCACTTTGGTCTGAGCTATGAGGTGAGGCTGGAATTCAGTAAATCCAAAATAGCAGCATGTTACTAAGTTACATGAACACGCTGGAGCGTCCATACTTTTTGAGTCCTTTATTTTGTGGATCGAGTCATAAGAAAGACTAAGTACTTACGCGTTCAGTAACTAAGTCTCCCTTGGACGGGATCCAGGACAGGCCTGCATTGTCTTGCAATCTCACGTATGGTTTTAATGCAGTCGTGGAAAGGCTTGTTTCATTTTTCTAGTCATTAGGTGG
This sequence comes from Rhinolophus hipposideros, assembly GCF_964194185.1. Classification (NCBI taxonomy): domain Eukaryota; kingdom Metazoa; phylum Chordata; class Mammalia; order Chiroptera; family Rhinolophidae; genus Rhinolophus; species Rhinolophus hipposideros. The sequence goes on from NC_138071.1 coordinate 5,157,585, forward strand.
AGCTCAGGGGAGTGCCTCTCCCAACCACCTCCTCGCTGTGCTTTCAGAACTGTCACAGATTCTTTCAAGTGATGTTTACAAATTCTCTTGGGTTTAGTCACAAGGAAGTTTGGAGGATGATGTATCACGTCATTTCTGTTAAGGCTTTTGAGGTTCCTGGAGGTAAATGCTTCCCTTACTGAAGGATTGTTATTACCATTATTATGACTAATCTTCAGCTGACAAATCAGGAGGCCGACTCACAACCTCTTGCCCTGCTGTGGTCAGGGTCGGGTGACTGGGTTAAAGCCCTTCTCTTTTCTGGCCTTGGGTTTGCTCGACTTGAACACGTGAAGAGGCGTATTAAGATCGGGCCTCCTGAGTGACTTGGAATCATTACACTTCACTCCCGTTGAATAGGTTCAACTCTTTATCATGCTGTGGACGTATACTCATTTTTAAAGTAATATGTAAGGGATCTAACAAAAATCATTCTGCTTTACAAAGCAGCCTTAGCTCCTGTAACGTTCTCTGAAGAAGGACATTGCTCAGTACTATTCTAATTTAAAAAAAAAAACAAAAACAAGTCTCCCAGCTGCTAAGTAGGAAGTTACAGCTGATTTCACAGAAGCTCCATAAAGCAAGAGGACTAGAGGACTCAGCAGTGACATGAGACAGCCCCGGCTGTTCACACTGCCTGCCCCTGGACGCTCTTTTCTTCTGGGCTTTTCCTGCCTCTGAGCCTTTGCCAGCTTCTGTCCTTGCTCTGGCCGCCCTGCCTTCTGCCCACGAGCTCACTAACGGCCACTTCCCTAGGTCATAGAGGAGAACAAAGTGCGGCAGTACGATTCCATGCAGAAGCTTCTGAGTGAGAAGAGCCTCTTCCAGCAGGCCATCAGCCCCTCGGACCGGCTGAAGCTCTTCCCCCAGCGGAGCTCCAGCAAGCACAGCTCACGATCCCAGATCACTGCCCTCAAGGAGGAGGCAGAAGAAGAAGTGCAAGACACCAGGCTGTAAAGCAGCATGAGCGTGTGCGTGGACGCTCTCCTGGAGCTACAGAACACAAGGATGAATAACGCTAGTTTTAAAAAGGCAACATTTTAGGGAGAGGAATTAAGGACATTCACATAATTCTGGATGAATGGCTTCCTGGCAATGGTCAAATTGTATGAAAGGTACTTCAAATCCTTGAAGATTTACCACGTCTGTTTGCAAGCCATATTTTCCTGAAAGCTTTTTTCCTTGGTAGTCGTTGGGAAGGTGGCTATAAATGTCAGCCAGCTTAATTGTTCAACGTAGTGAAATTTGCTAATTTGTATTATCGGAGAAGAACTGTAATCATGCTATGTAGAGATGCAGTGAAGTAATGATAACTGGAAACTTTAGTGTTTGTATTCCTTTTTCTCTACTCTCTCTGAGATATTCAAAAACTACTGTGTTTGTTGAGCATGTGCCGTTACCAAGCAAATATCTGAATCCTGTGAGAGTCACACAACAGCCTGTCAAAATACGTACCATGCAACATCTGGGGATCAGTCAGGAGAGAGGACTTCCTGATCCTGGAAATCAGGGTTAGGACCATCCAGCTCTATCAAAAATCCAGATAATTCAGATATCAGAATATCTCCCTTACCTGGGAAAAGGGCTGTTACCGTCCCAGCCAGGGAAGGCACAGGAGAGCTCTCTTGATGCAAAAGTTGACATGCCTTTCCCCAGCTTCCAGAAAGCAATCAGCTCATAAAACCTCTGACATGCAGAAAAGTTGGAAAAATACTTTAATGCAAACTGGTGCAAGAAAACCGTTTTTACCACAGGAGCTCTAGGTAGAGGGTGTGCAGGCAGATAGGGCACTCCAGGTAGATGTTCACGAGATCCAAAGATCCAGGTGTACATGGGGTGATGTGGTGTGTTTTCAGGCTAGCTCTATGCACTTCATAAAGTAAATACTGAGTGAGAGAGAGAATGGGAGATACACTAAAGAAGAGTCAATCATGAATTCATTTTAGATGCTTCTGGTTTATAATTTTGTGATGCAAATGAAATTTTCTCTAGGAAATATTATTTATTTTAATAATGTTTCAAACTCATATATAAATGACTGTATTTTAAGAATGATTATATTTTGAATTATATTTGTATAACTTTTTTATATTGGAAATGCTGACTTTTAATGGCAGTTGCTATTTTTATGATACATTATGTTAAAACTGGGGGGGTGGGAGGGGAAAATTTAGGGTGATATTGGCCGGAGGCTGTGAATTGCCTTGATGGTGTGGAGAGAAGCATTACGGCTCACACAGGTGTTGTGTAGACCTGTATGACTGCTGGCCAGCACACAGGTTCCCTCTTAGATGCAGGTCTAAAGAAAACAGAACCACAAAATCAGACCACTTTTATTAGGGACACAGGGCCTCTCTATAACTCCATCCTGACCCGAAAGATTGCATTCTATTTATTACTGTAAGAAACTACCATGTGTCAATAAAATCCACATATTTGTGTGAAACTTAGCTGTTTTCAGATGTGTTCATTAATCGTGTCTCATTAATCTCTTACTTCAGTCTCTAAGGCTCATGGAACACACACCACGAAGCTTTCCTTTAGATACAGCTTCTTGAGAGTCCCACATGAGTGAAGACACTTAAAAAATTGTTTCTTTTTTGAAATTGTGATAAAACATACATCACCATTTGTAGGTGCACAGTTCAGTGGCCTTTGGTACACGCACATTGTTGTACAATCATCATCATCACCATCCATCCACAGAACTTTTTTCTATCTTGCAAAATTGAAACTCTGTAGCCATTACATAAAACTCCCTATTTGTCCCTTCCCCCAGCCCCTACCAACCACCATTCCACCTTCTGCCTATGAATTTGACTACTCTAAGTACTTCATATGAGTGGAATCATGTATCCTTTTATATGATTAGTTTATTTCTGTTAGTATAATGTCTTTAAGATTCATCCATGTTCTGGCCTTTGTCATAATTTTCTTCCTTTTTAAGACTAAATGATATTCCATTGTATGTATATGCTGCATTTTGTTTATCCATTCACTAGTCAATGAACACTTAGGTTGCTTCTACCTTTTGACTATGTTAAATAGTGCTTTTATGAACATGGGTGTACAGATATCATTTTGTGTCCCTGCTTTCATGAGTTAGGACACTTTTCAAGTTATTTTAAAATGGAGGCTTATAGAACATACATATATACATATATGTATGTATATTCCACAAGGGCCCCTTTATTTACTTGAGCGCTTATTGCTTTCGGTAAGAGAGCAAATCTCACTAAGAGAAATATTATTTCTACACGAGAACCTGGGTGGCTTTTCTTTGTCCAACTCCTTGTTTTTAATTGATGAGGCTTCTTTGGTCCCCTTTTTCCTCGCAGAGTTTCTTCATGACGGTTGCAGGTGCCATTGTGTGGTAGGTAGATGGATACCAGAACCCTACCAAATGCCATGTCCTCCAAACTGTGTTATTTGCAGAGGTTTGTTTTCACACGTGACCCCAAGAGGGCAGTCTCGGAGCACGTTCTCTCCTAGTCATTCTAGTTCATTTTTTTAATTAATAAACTTCATTTTTAGGGCATTTTTAAGATCACAGCAAAATTGAGCAGAAAATACGAATGCCCCCAGTCCCCACACATGCACACCCTCTCCCTCTGTTGACAACATCCCACACCAGAGTGCCACATTTGTGACAGTCAACATGTCATTACCCAAAGTCCATGATTTACGTTAAGTTTCACTTCATTATGTTGAGTAAAAGAAGTCTTTTCCTATTGACTTTTTTTATATAGTAATGTTGCTTTTGTTTCCTCCTTTAGACCTGGAAGCTGTGGCTTTTCATGGCGTTTTCTCTGTTTTCAGTGCAGAATAATATTCCATTGTATGGATGTGCCACAGCTTATCCATCACTTACTGAAGGATGTCTTCATGTATGTTGTATGTACATGTACCTACCTCGGATGTTAGGCACACACACATTGAGGATTGTCATGTCTTCTTGGAGCATTGACTACTTTATAATTATATAATGTTCCTCTTTGTCTCCAATAATTTTCCTTGCTCTGAGATTAATATATGTATTCCCTTTTTCTTTAGATTAGTGTTAGTGTGATGATAACTTTCTCCATCCTTTTAGTCTGTATGGGTCTTTATATTAAAGTGAGTTTCTTGTAGACAATGCATAATTGGTTTTTGATTCACTCTGATGATCTGTCTTTTAATTGGTGTTTATACCATTGAAATTTAAAGTGATTCTTGATGTAGTTTGATTAATATCTGTCATATATGTTACCATTTTCTATATTTGTTGCCCTTGTTCTTTGTTTCTATTATTGCCTGCCACATTTTTCTGTGGCTTTAATTGAACATTTTATATGATTCTATTTTTTTTCTTTCTTAGCATATCAATGATACTTTTACTTTTTCACTTTTTTTGGTGGTTGCTCTAGAGTTTGCAATATATATTTATAACTAATCCAACTCCCCTTTAAGTAACACTGTGCATGGGAACCTTATAACAAGTCCCTTATAATACCAAAATATTCCTAATTCCTCACTCCTGCCCCTGGTGCCATTTATGTCATTCACTTCATTTACACATATGCAAGGATATTTAGATCCGTATTATACATAATCAAATACATGTTGCTATTATTTATTGAACAAGCTGTAATATATTAAATTGATTAAGGATAAGAAAAATAGAATTTCACTTTTACCTTCACTTATTCATTCTCTGATATTCTTCCTTTCTTTATATAAATCTGTATTTCCAGCCCATCTCCTTTTCCTTCTCTCTAAAGTGCTTTTAACATTTCTAGGTAGATGGGTCTTCTGGCAACAAATTCCCTGAATTCTTGTTTGCCTAAGACTGCCTTTATCTCTCCTTCACTTTTGTAGAATAATTTCACAGGGTATTGAGTTCTAGGTTGGTGGGGTATTTTTTCTCTTAACCCTTTAAATATTTCACTTCACTCTTCTTGTCCTTGTTTCTGAGGAGTAGTTGGATATAATTCTTATATTCTCTCCTCAGTAGGTAAGATGTTTTGTTCCCCTCTAGCTTATTTCATTTTCCCCCCATTTTATTTGATTTTCTATAATTAGAATATGATATCCCTAGGTATAGTTTTTTTGTTATTTTTAGTGTATTTTTGTTTGTTTTGATTTGCATTTATCCTGCTTAATTTTCTCTGATCTTCCTGGATCTATGGTTTGGTGTCTGACATTAACTTGGGAAAATTCTCAGTCACTATTGCTTCAAATATGTCTTCTCTCTCTCTCTCTCTCTCTCTCTCTCTCTCTCTCTCTCTCTCTCTCTCTGGTATTCCCGTTACAGGTATCTTATACTTTTTGGATATTCAGGGTTTGTTGTTTTTTTTTGGGGGGGGGGGTTCCAGTTTTTTTCCTCTTTGCTTTTCAGTTTTGGAGGTTTCTATTGTCATATCCTCAAGCTCAGAGAGTGTTTCCTCAGTCATATCCAGTCTACTATTGAGCTTATCAAAGCATTCTTCATTTCTGTTACAGTGTTGTTGTTTTTTTATCATTAGCATTTCATTTGATTCTTTTTTAGAATTTCCAACTCTCTGCTTACATTATCCATGTGTTCTCTTATTTTGTCTACTTTTTCCAATACAGCCCTAAGGATATTAGTCGTAGTTTTTATGTATTCCTGGTCTGATATTTCCAACATTCCTGGCATATCTGAGTCTGGTTCTGATGCTAGTTTAGTTTCTTCAAACTGTGTTTTTTGCCTTTTTGTATGACATGTAATTTTCTGTTGAAAGGTGGGCGTGACGTGCTGAGAAAAAGAAACTGGTAAATAGGCTTCAGTTCCATAGTATTAATGTGGGAGGTGAGGGGACGGGAGACAAGTGTTCTGTAGTCCTAGCATTAGGTCTCTGTCATTTGGTGAGCCTGTGTCCCTGGCCTGTGAACTTGACCAGTACTTCTCAGCTTCTCTCCATCGCTTGCTTGGGACAGGATAGCTAGTGTTGGCTGGAGCTGGGCATTTCCCTTTACCTAGATACATTAGGCTTAGCTAAAACAGTTTCTCCTGAGGGCAGGCCTGTGTGCCCTGAGGTGTATTTCAAAATAATTATTTTTCCCTTCCTCCTGCCGGAATCATGAGGAAATTTTCACTGATCTTTACTCTGAGTACCTATTAGCGCTCCTGGAGGTAAAATTAATGAAAGTGTGCGTCCCCTGTCCCCTGATGACTGGATTCCCTTGTCTCAGGCTTGTCTGCACTGAGCCTGTAGCAATTCATCAGTTGCAGTTCAGGGGTTCTTGCCCCAACACTGGTTCCTAAGGAGGTTTCTACTTGGTGGTTTCTCCAGGTAAGTTGTGATTCTCTGTACCCACTTGTCTGTCTCTCTAGTATTGAGGGGTAGCAGTTTGCCCTGTGACCTTACTTCTCTGATGAATCTAAGAAGAGTTGTTGATTTTTCAGTTTGCTCAATGCTTTATCATTTGGTTGGTGTGGGGACAGAGCCAGGAGTGCAGTTTCCAGGCTCTCGGCCTCACGTGGAAAGGTGCTGGCTCAGGTAGTAAATGGCCATCAACTGTGATTGGATGGCCATCAGCTGTGGCTAGTTGGCCGTCAGCTGTAACCAGTGAGCCATTGGCCACTAATATAACTGTGGTGGCTACGCTAGCAGGAAAATGGGGGCTAGCAAGAAGATGGTGGCTGAGCCTGCAAGCGGAGCAGTGAGGGTTGCGGACAGTGTCGATCCAGCCTCCAGTGAGACTATAGCGGTCTGACTCCCCTATCTATGGCTCCGTGGGTGTTCCTTTTTGGCCTCACCATGTCCTGCGTTCTTATGTGGGGAGCAGGACCAGAGACCCCGCAGGCCGCCCCGCACGACAGTTGGAGTGGTGACTTCTAAGCTTCTTACATGCCAGATCAGAAACCGGAAGTTTTTCTAGATCATTTTGAGTAAAATAAAAAAGAACTTTGGAACAGTGCAAGGAGTCCAATGCAAACTAAATGTAACAAAATAAGCCCTAGTTCTGAAAGCTCACTGATAGAAGAAAAACACTGAAATAAGAAAGGAAAGTCAGTGCTGGTCACGCAAGCTCCATTGCTCCTGCCGATACTGGCTTTTCCTCATATAAGATTTTCTTTCCTTTCCTTCTCCATTAAAAAAGTAAATAAATAAACTATTTTGCCCACAGAGCTTTTGTTTTTACTTATTTGTTTTTATATGCCAGTCTTGAGCTTTGGGGGTTCCTTTCTCAGTCTGCGCCCATTCCCACCTGACACACAGTTTCGTCATTGATTTCTCAGAACTTTCATTTTATCTTCCTCATTATGAGAAAAAATGCTAAAGCCTGAAACAAGTACATTTCCTTCCAGTAACTGGGGACCTACCAGTGATGGGAAATTGCTACATATTAGAGTGAAAGGCTAATAAAACCACCAGTGTAAATATTTTGGAAGTTTGCTAAAGAAAGAACCTGAAATGCTATGTGGAAGACAATTTAGAATGAGGTTTAGAGAGCTCAATATAAAAACCTGTTTGACCTGTTAAAGCAGCTGTGGATAATCACAACTCCCTATTAGAAGATACAATGAGGAAAACCTATAAATTCAAGACAAATACATTGGGGCATGAGAACTCCAATGGGTTGGCAGTTATCAGCTGCTCCCAGGGAATAGAGCCAGAGACCTAGTCACTATCTGTCAGGTGACAAGGAACTGGGCATCAGTATCTATGTACTTTCTCAGAGAAGGGAGAATTCTTGGCAGAAGGTTAGGTTTATTCCTTAATTAATTAGAGTAGGAACACTCACTTGCTTTTTAATAACTCAGTTTTTCTAGGTGTAAAATGATACAGGGCATTGGGAAAAGTGGTCAAAATTTTTTGTTTAAGTGAATATGCTAATGCTGGTCTTTAACTTCATGTAGCAAAATGAATTAATGCAGCAATAATGCTAAATAGTTATTTGGATAAAAAGTTAAGACAATTTACAATACATCTGCCATTCATCAAATTACAAAATCTATACAGAAAGTACAGATTGACCTTCCCAAACTGTCCCTCTTGTGGAGATTTTGTTGTACTGTTAGCATAATCGATTTCCCGAAAGAACACTTATGCCAACCATGGATATGAGAAGAGACTCACATGCTAACTTAACTCAATCTCCAACACGTGTTCTCCTTCAGCCATGGTGAATATTGGAAAGGATGAATAGTTTGGGAGTATGAACAGTCCTTTAACCGTGTTCTTTCCCATTTACCTTTGACACTGACAGAATAATAGAAGGAATGAGCTTTAACTATCACTAATGACAGATGTGCTGACAAATGGAACTAAAACTGAATTGTATTTTGATTGACAAGTATTGACACAAATGCTAAAAAATATACAGAAATCTACAACGCCTATGAAATGACAGTAGTAATTTACCCCCCAAAATTTTATAATATAAAGAAACAAGCTTTCTCTGTTTTATTAAAAAGAAAACGATCAATACAGAGAATGGAATGGTGGTTACCAGGGGCCCAGGGTGGGGGGAGGGGATGAGGAGATGTCAGTCAAAGGACACAAACTTCCAATTGTAAGGTGAATAAATTTGGGGGATCTAATGTACAGTACAGTATTATAGTTAATGCTGTGTTATATACTGAAAGTCAGTCACTAAGAATCTTAATTATGTTCTCACCAAAAAGCAATGGTGATTATGTAATGTGATGGAGATGTTAACTAATACTACAGTGGGAATCATTTTGCAATATGTGTGTATTAATCTTATACAGTGTTGTATATCTATTATATCTCATTAAAACTGTGAACTAAATTAAACAAAATGGTAAAAAAAGAAAGATATATTTCACCACAGTTGATAGCTTTGCCGTAAGCTAATAAAAACAAGACTATTTTCCAATCAACCATTTCTCTTCCCTTCTGCCTCTTAACTGGCAACAGATACCAGGGGCTTATTAATATGCTAAAAGAAAGGTTGTGAAACAAATTTGAGATCATAGGCAATTTTATTGTGAGCAGGAAATTTTTATTTCTATTTCCTCTAATCTCCATTTAGGCTGGGCTCCAGTGTCCTCGAGGAGGCAAAGTTGGAACCAGCATGTCCTCGCACAGACATAGCTTCCTTCCTACTTGGGAGCCCACACCAGCCATTTGCACTTGAGCCTAGCAATACTGCCAGGTTTTTCAGTGGCCAGAGAGCCACAGATGTAAAATGAAACATTGCAATTAAACATTGGATGGCTATTACATTGTTTTACATTTTCTGGTCAATTAAAGCATTAAAATTTCCTTTTGCAAATTTTAAACATATACAAAAGTAAATATATAGTATAATAAACTTCACATCTCCCATCTTATTTTATCTGTACTCCCTTGTACTTCCCTACTATATTATTTTGAGCAAATCCCAGACATCACATAATTTCAGCTGTGTGTGTCTCTAAAAGACAAGGATTTTTCTCTCTCATTTTTTAAACATAACCACATTGCCATTGCCACAAGTGAAAAATAAAAAGTCCTTAATGTCCTCAAATATCTACTCAATACAAATGTCATTGTCTCATTTTTCTTCAAATATAAGTAGTCCTCACTTTGCATAGTAGTGAGGGACTATAAAAATGACCATGAAAAATAATTTAAATAATTAATGGAAAAAATTATGATTACTCTGTGACCTTTAAAAACATTAAACAATTAAACATTAAAAACTCTGTTGGTTATAAATATATAAGAACATGGAAAAACTAGTAAGAGTATTTAGTACACTAATTAAAACATTGGAAACATTGAGAATTAAAGTGTTTTATTTCTTTGTGAAATACTTATCAAGAATAGTGGGAACAGAACACTTCTTCACCCCAGCAGTTTCTTCCCACAGCAGCTCAATCCAGTTTGCAGTTTGACCAACACATGGAGAGTCAGCTTCACTGCGCTCCCCCGAGAGCCATCAGTACCAGCTGGAGACTTCCTCAGATTATAGTGGAACCACGGATCTGTTGGGAGATGTAGATGACATTTCTTTGGAGAGTGATGATGACAATCAACCACCTATTCCAGGAAAGCCTGCTCATGAATGTGGATTGCCTCAGGACCAGCCTGGGAAAGAGCCCATTTCTGAAACCAGAATAGAAGTAGAAATTCCCAGTATCAACTCTGTCTGATTTAGGAAATGAATTGTACTTTGTTAAGCTACCAAAATTTCTCATCATAGAATCCAAACCTTTTGATCCTCAGTATTATGAAGATGAATTTGAAAATGAGAAAGTGCTTGAAGAGGAAGATAGAACCAGATTAAAATTAAAGGTAGAAAACACTATACGATGGAGGAGACGTTGGGATGAAAAAGGAAATGAAATTAAAGAAAGCAGTGCTTGGATAGTCAGGTGGTCAGATGGAAGCCTGTCCCCGCATGTAGGTAATGAAGTGTGCGATGTCCACGAAGCCCCATGCAGGGCCACCATATCCACTTGTTTGTTAGAGAAGACGCTGGTCTATAGGGACAAGCCATCTTTAAATCTAAGCTCACCTTTAGACCTCACTCTACATACTGTGCCACACATAGAAAGGTGACCCTGCCACTTGCTAGTAGACGCTCGGGGACACAGAAGGTTAGAATCTTACCAATCACTGGTTGTGATCCTGAATGTCAATGCACCAAAAAGGTTAAGAAAGAAGACAAATGTTTGAAATCAACTCACCAGAGGATTGACCGTCATCTGTCTGCGGAACAAGCAGAACCAGCAGGGACCAAGCGCCTCACACCAGGACTCCAGCAATGACGATGAGACGGAGGAAGGCGATGAAGCCATTAAAAACCAGTACCCAGGGGGAACTCAGAGAGGAACAGACCAGAATCTATTCATCACACAGGGATGAAGATGCAGAAGAAAATAAATCTCAAACATTACCAAGAGCAAAGCACCTCCCCCGTGACGAGGTGAACCCCTGATACCGGAAAGCAGGGAGTGAAGAAAAAGACGAGGACAGAATTATAAAGTGTGCACTCCTTGTATGTGTTGTTTTCAACAGTTTGTTTTAACACAGTGCCGACTTGTTTTGATTGAAATGATGAATTGAGTTGCTTTTGCATAAATAAGCCTAGTTGTGAATAAAAAACTGTTCAGAAGCAAAAAAAAAAAAATAGAACAATGCTTGCCTTCTTTTGGTTTTGTAACTTACAATATGATGAGAGCGTCTCTTCTGTGTATTGGCAAGTTGTTATATGCCTATTTTTGGATCAGCTCCAACATTTTATCCTTTGTGCCTCCAGTGTTATGAAAAACTCCTGGAGACAAGTTTGTTTCATGTAAAGATTTTAGCTGATGTCACTTCCTCTGGGACAGCTTTGTCTTTTTGTCACAACCACTTTTTTCGATTATGTCACTAAGTTGGCCTTCACTGAGTTCCTCTGACTGCATATCTAGTCTCTGGAATGGCCGTAGTGTGAATGGTTCGTCCCTCTGGCAACTCTTTCTTCTGCAACTGCTTCACATTCTACTTGAATTTCACTTCTAGTGTTATCGCTTTGTGTTCCTTTGCTACATTTTCATCTTTGTTGGCCAGTTCCCTCTTGATTCTCTAGTTTCGTAAAATGTCATGTGGGTTTATCACTGAGAGACAAGGAGGCAACACATCCACATTCTCCCCACATTTTGCTGCTTGTGAGTGTACTAGATAACAGTTACACAGTGACCAGTCACCAACAGACTTTGAAAGAAGTGACAAAATGGTCATTGAGTATGATGCAGAACCATTATCTCTATAGTAGTTTGTGTACTGAAGAGCTAGTAGTGACATTTATACTTTATGCAAATGCTCACAGTTAATACGCATCTACTGTGGTAATTGAAGTTGGAACCACGTTGCCGAGGGACGGGTATTATTTTGTTAAACCGTGGCAACAGAAATTCGTTCACATCTGAAGGGTACAAAACAGACTGTAGTTTGCTTGAATCAAGATCCAATTAAGGTTCACATGTTGCGATTGGTTCATATATTAATATCTCTTAAGTCCCTTTATAGATTCTTCCTCCATTTTTGTTCTTTTTTTCTCATGTAATTTACTGATTGAAGAAACTGGGTGTTTGTTCTTTGCAGTTTCCCACAGTCTGGATTTTGCTATTTTCATTTCCCTGGTGTGGTTTAATAGTTTCTGTCCTCCATAATCTTTCCTATAATCTGGCAGTTAAATCCAAAAGCTTCTTCTAGTTTGCTTTTGAGTCCATTAAAATACCCTAATAGATTTTGAAGGTTTCCTTGCATTTTGGTATGACTAGATAGTTTGAGCTAACTTGTACATATTCTAAGCTTACTTACAGACTCTTTGTTCCGACTGAGTCCGAGTTGTTCCAAGATTTGTGCCTGAAAAGCCGCAAACAGAAAGAACATACCAGGTGGCTGAGTTTGGACATAGGTCTATTGAGACTTACAGACAGGGAGAGTCTCCCACAGAGGCCTGCCAAAGAGTAGTGATCATCACGCAGGCAGAGAAGATACAAGGTAAAGCAGGTACAGCAAAACAAAGAGCATTCCATGGGAGAAATCATCTGGCAGGCCCTGCAGGCCTGCTCCCATGCACACAGCGGCCCAAAAAGCCGGGGGTTCTTGACTGCTGCCCAGTGTACAGATCTGGCTGTCTGTAGTGTTCCCATGGAGCCCGGAGACCTTGACTATCTGCCTGTGGACCTGGTCCCCACCCACTTCTTCAAGGAGCCCTGGTTCCTCTCAGTGGGAAATGGTATTTGAAGACCAAAATTTGGTCACTAAAGTAGTAAGAGGTTGGGTGGGGGTGGTAGACTCTGGTCTTCTAAGCTCACCTTTCCTGACATAACACTTCTGCCCTATAAAGGAGCTGGAGTGAGGCGACGGGGGCGCCAGTATTCTTGGCGGGCCACAGCTGGGTGGAGCTTCTGCCCGACAATAGGGACTGAGTGGAGGAAGGGAGCCTCTTACTTCTCCATGCGTTCACGTGGAATTTAGCCTCTGCAACACAGAGGGAATGAGGGCCTGAGACAATCTAACTTTAGAGACCATGAAAAAGAGATGGAGAATGAGATGAGATAGGCGAGGAGAATGCAGAGAGAATGGTGTTCAAATCCAAGTTCAGAATGTATTTCAAGAAGATGAACTTAGTCAAATATTGCATGTCCATTAAAATGAGGAATGAGAATTGACCACTGAATTTAGCTTTACAAATGCCGTTAGTGACTTCAACAAGAGCATTTAGTAGGATTCAAGAGATTGGGAAGAGAGAAACCAGAGACAGTGAGTATAGACTTTTATAAACTTTGCTTAAAAAAGAGAAATGGGTGATAAGTGAAGTCAAGGTTTTTGTTTGTTTTTGAGATGAGAGGAATAACATCCTATTAGTGTACTGGATATGGGGATAATTAACAAAGGAGAAGGGAAAGTGGGTGGAGCTGGGAGAAGTGTTGAGAGTTGTCTCAGGGTACCTTGAATAGGGAGAGGGAAGGGATCTGGGGCACCAGAGAAGGGATCACCCTAGTGAGAAGGATGGACATTATTCATAGGAACAAGAGAGAAAGTAAGTTGATAAATGTGGGGGTGGTAGTTTATGAAAGTCTTTCTTTTTGATTGATTCATTTTTTATCAATTAAATAGGAAGAAAGTTATAAGTTGAGCATGAAGATGGGAAAGGAAATATTGGGGATTTAAGGAGAAGGAATTGTCATCTAAGATAGTTTCTGCCAATCTCTTAAAGACATGGCATACATATTTTAAAAAAGAGAATATTAGGGTGAATAATTGGGAAGGCATTTAGAGCCCTGGACAAGTATACTGGGGCAGGAGACAACTGGCTGAAGGGTTCTGGTTGCCATGAGTGCTACCTAGATGCCCAGAGAGCAAAAAAAAGTAATGTCTTCTGGTATTTTGGTTATGTTGGCACATGGCTTGAGAGTTAAATATGAGAATGAATGGGCAGAGGAAATAAAAAATACAGTCAGGTATCGTAGAAGGATTCGTTGCACTGGAGTGCGTGAATTTGAAGAGAGACTAGACAGGATGGTTGTGTGCTTTGTAAGAATCTTCAGCTATATGGGTATAGACATATAGGTGACTGCAGTAGGTAGAGAACTGGATTTAGCTAGGTTTGGGGTTATGCTAAGCAAGTACAACAGAAGAGGGAGGGGATAAGAGAATTGAGGAGAGATACAAAGGAATGACTATAATTATGGGCCAGGTAACACAAACTAGGTGAGGAGAGAAATTAGGACACAGAATGGATGGGGAATATTGAAAAAGCATGTGGTTTAATGTACTACGAATTTTGTGGGGTCTCAATATTTTGGAGTTGCAAGGAGATGATCAGAGAATAGAATGTTGAAATTGAGATCATGATGGGATACAGGTTTGTGGAGAAGGGAGATACCATGTGTGGATGGGATAATCACCCTCCGCCTCCAGCTCTGGTGGTACCAGATATGTGAGACGGAAAGCAACCTACTTGAGAGGGCCCCAGGAAGAACAGGAAGTTCAGACGGAACGATGTTTTCATTAGAACAATATGGTGAAGAAGATAGTTGGCCACGTGTTTGAAGATGCAGGAGATTCTGCTGAGAGGCCCATGATTCCAGAGGATACAATGGGCACATTTGAGGAAATTAGGAAGATCTGAGAGAGGCAATATGAGATTGGGGAATATGTGGAGTCATAGGGGATGAGAGTTCAGGTGACGAGGCCTAGCTTGAAGTGGTGCACTTCTTGTTACTGTTACTGCTGCCTATATGGTTGGTTACCAGTGAGCAAACAACTCAATAGTTCAGAGTTTTATGCCTAAGCAACTACAGGTTAATCTAACATCACTTTTCAGAGAACATTTTTTTTTTAAAGACGGAAAATATTTCCCCCAAAATCTAGCTGAGAAAAATACTTGGCCTTTCCTAAACCCTTTCTAGAAACTTTCCTCAAAATTATCAGTTCCAGAAATGAGAAATTAGAAAATCTTGTCTAATCCCTTGCCTTAATATAATTCATCCTAGAAAAATGATTATCCATTTTCTTTAAGACTTTCTGCTTATTGAATTTCCTTTCTGATTTGAACATTGATCCAAATCCTAAGCAGGCACTCCATCTTAATCTTGCATATCAGGGCATGAGTCTTTGCTCTGGATGTGAGGGTGGGGGGATGCCAGTTACATGGATTATCAGTGTGTGTGTGGGGGGGGTGGGAGTGGTGGGTCCTTAATGCTCTTTAGACCTGATTGGTATGAATCTCCATGGTATTTCTATCTCCTGTGACCTATGTCACTTTGGTTGCGACTCATCTTGACTAATATTCTTCTTAAAAACACTTCCCTGAAGGACAGCTAGAAAATTCTAGGAGTCTGTCCAAGTTCTAATTGAGATGCAATTCCCCACCCTCACAAACTTTGTTAGCATTTGTTTCCCAAGTTTCTAGATTACTCATTTCAGAGTTCAACTGCCCAGAGTATCTACTTTCATACCCACACTCAGAGGCAAACAGGAGGTGTTTTCAATAAAGAAAATCAGTATCTAAGATGAGGGCTGGCATGTGGGGTCGTGCCATCTTCGCTGTGAAGCTACAGGGATGAGATAGGAAAGAGAGAAGTCACATTTCCAGCAGGCAGTTGAATAACCCGTGTGACATCCCATCTCACATTTTGGCAGTTGTATTAGTTGGGCTTTTCAAGGTCATAGAAAGAATTCTATATATGTTACCTTCAGTGATGGGATTTTACTGTCAGAATATGTGAGAATTTGGGATAGGATGGGAAATTTCCAACTCAGCTGCACAATTCTTCCTTGTCCCAGGGCTTCAGAGCTGAGATGATCAATATCAAACTTCTTACCTAACTATCAAAGGGCAGAGAGGTAATGTCTTCTCTTTGTTCCCCTCACACAACAGAGTGTTTGACGGAGTCAGTTTTTGGCTTCTCACTATGGGGCTCCCTGACTAGAAGTGGTTCCCAACAATTCACCTATTTGATGGTCAGCTTCTCTAGCATCAGAGAGTTTTGACCTGAGGCTTTGGAGGTCAATGAACCCCCCATGAAATCATATGCCCAAATGAGGATCTGTTCTTATGGGCATTTTATGGCCCATGTCTCTGTGCAGGGGTAAATTTTTAACTGCCTCCAAAAGAGTTTTCAGTATTTCTGGGATTGACTCAGACCCAGCCAATAGCAGCATCAAAGCAAATGAACAGCAAGTCTAAGAAAAACGTCCAAATGTTATTTTTCAACCACAAAGATGAAATGGGTGACATGAACTTGGGTTGCTTGTTTAGTCAGTTATTCCAAGTCCCGTCCCCACCTCTTAGTGCAATCAATCATTTTTATAGCCAGGGGTCTGCCGTGGTGCTGAGTTAGAGAAAATGGAGAGAGATTTGGGTGCTGTTCTGCTTTGGAGCAATGCAATTCTCACCCTGATTTCATTAACTCTGTATGTGAATTAACCATCAGCATCAAAGCTAACCAAAGCCAGGAAACAAAATCTATTTCACCAAAGTCTTTCAGTTCAATGATATTGAAAGGGTTTAGGGAGATGATATGTGAATATGTCATAAGAGTCTTACAATCTTTTAAGACAAATCTGTTGGGAACAGGGACAATCAGCATCCAATTCCATCAGCATCAAGGTCATTTCTAACTTTTGTACAATCTTTCTAGGAAAGATCAATGTAATTTGTAAGAAATACCTTTAATTTTCTTCCTTTGAGAAAGCAGAACTCTGCTTTAAAAGGGAATGATTATTTCATTCAAAACTGCATTCAGGACTTTCATTTATATTCTCTACATTTGTTTTGGGGGACCTTCTACATTTATCAATACCAAGTCTTTTGTTACAATATTCTATCCTTTAAGGTTTTTTTAAAAAGCCAGTATTTCAATAACATGCTCTCTATATAAACCTTGAATAAATTTCCCATACAAATAAGTAACAGATCCCAGGAAAGGCATATAAAGCGTGGTGATTACATTTTACTTGGCTCTTTGGAGCTGCAAGTTCCAGCAAGGGGCTGGAACAATGCTTAAACTGAAATAAGAAAACCCCTGCGAAGAAAGACAAATCAACACAACCAGCTGGCATTATGTTTATCTTCTCATAATATTTTAGAAAACTTTCTTGGCTCTGCTTCTGACCTTGCCTTTCATATTGCTGTTCATTTTGTTTTCAGAGGGCTTGGTTCTTTTTATTTTATTTGCACACCATCCTATTTGTTGGGAGATCTTCATTAAATTATCTTGTCCGCTTGCTCCGAACTTTCTTTTTACAGCTCTTGCTGTCTAGGTTGTAAAACCCCATGGCAAACCGAGAGGTCCTGGAGGAATGTGCTGGACCACCCTGAAGCATGACTGCCCTGGGTCCTGCAAGGCCTTTGCCTCTGGAAAGCAGCAGGGGGAGGTAGTCTGGCCTGCATACAGTCTTATAATGAGTGGGTTTTCTCTGGAGCAGCTGTGTAAGTAGTGGTGCCTCGTGGACTGATACCGGGCTGAGGGGCCAGCAGAATTATTAATAAATGTGAAATATGCAACTCCCCTGCAGGTACTTCTTGGATGGTATTTATCCTTGTGATTTCCATCTGGTGCCGTTAAGGACACCCTCCTGGTGCCTGTTTTCTCCTTCAGGACAAATGGGTTATTGCTTTTGAGCTTTTTGCTATTAAGACAAAAACAGTAAAAACAGCTATGCCAACGACATCGTATTTCATTTTTTTCCCCCTTCTTCCTCCCCCCCCCACTCCGGTTCTAGCCGTTGTTTCCCAGTCTAGTTGTGTAGGACACAGCTCCCTGGCCCAGGCTGGTGTTATGAGCCTTGCGCTCCCCCCGGCCTGAGGCAGTCAGTCGCCAGTCATCGATTGGTCGCTCACAGCAGCTCACAGTAGCTCTCGCCAGCTGCCAGTAGCTCATGGCAGCACACGGTAGCCCACGGCAGCACACAGCAGCCCACGGTAGCATACAGCAGCTCACGATAGCTCACGGCAGCTCACGCTGGCTGCCAGCTACTCACGCTGGCCACCAGCCCCTCCTAGTAGCCCACGGCAGCACACAGCAGTTCACGCCAACCTCCGGCTGCTCCCAGCAGCCCAGCTCCTGGGAGAGCTGTTGTTCACAATCTTAGCGGCAGCACACATACAGCTCACTGGCCCATGTGGGAATCGAATCGTTGACCTTGGCATTGGGAGCTTGGCGCCCCAACCATCTGAGCCACTGGGCCGGCCCAACATCATATTAGTGATCAGTTGTATTTCCTCTAAAGGACAGTTATGGCCAGTGTGACCGCGAATCACTGAATTAGGCTAGGTGGCTGACAGAGTGTATGAACAATCAGCTCTCCCTACCTAGGCAGGCTATCTCCAGAGTGCAGTCCCAGGCAGGCAGTACTACCTCTTCAGGCTTGCTGAGCCGGGCAGGAGCTTGGAGAAAACAAAGAATCTCTTTTCTTGTGTTTTTTAAACTATGGAAGGGTCATTTTCATTAAAATAATAAACTGACAATGTATATTTAAAACAAAGTGATACACAAGTTAGAGAACAATATAAAGAAATGCCATCTTCTAGGTTTGACTTAAACATCCTCCTTCCTAAAGTTAAGGATTGTTGAGTTCTGCTAGTGTGACCTGGAAAAGTAGGAGTTAGACCCCAGGCTCTGCACTCCAGAAGTTGTTTTATTGTGTTCTGTCACTGGGAAAATGCTCACTTTGGACCAGTTGTGGAAGGTACGCCTCCTCTCACCGAAAGGAGCAGAGAAGGGGGCTCCTCCCCCCAAAAGTCCAGCACAATACACCAGGTTCAAACATACGAAATTGCTGATATTGCCCATTGTTGCCCAACGAGGAATAATTTCATACTCTTCAACACAGTAGAATCAACAACTCCTTCTACAAGGGGGATTGTGGCCTTTGCCACTTTTTTTTTCTCCCGTGCTTGAGCAGGAATTCCCAGGAGGGAGTCAAACTTGCTGTGTCCCTAACACAGACAAGGACATGTTGTCTTTCCCCCATCCTGCTGCAGTATCACACATTACCTTGGAGTAGCCCGTAAGACCTCGACAGTGCGTCTTCTCTCTCCGGGGATCACGACTTCCCACCCCGGTTGGCCTTCACGTCCTCTCCTGTGTTTACTGGGGCAGAGGGAAGGTGGGGCAGATGAGGAAATGGTTTTCTCTACATGTATGAAATTATTTTCCCATAGGGTAGATTTAGTTATTCTCAATTCTTGTTTTCTAATGTCTTGTATTAAAAATTCCTTCAGGTCTTGTTAATGATACGTATCTATCACCTCACTGATGATTTCAGTTCTGATGATTTGTGTTGCCCCAGGAAGGTAGCCCAAGTCACCATCATTCTTCCATAATGCTGCAGTTCATGAAGTGTTAGGCCTGTGTGTGTGTGTGTTACACTCACATGCACTTGGCTTTCCTAGAGGCTGTGTCATATACCAGGGGTGCAAAAGTACGTACACACTTGACGTATTCATTTTTTGTTATCCGTATATATTGAACATTACAATTTGAATAGAGTTCTTTCGTCTCTTAAAATGTGTGTACATTTTCTTGGCACCCTCTGCATTTCTATGACTCGCTACATCTTTACTCTTGGCTTTCTGTCAGTGGAGGTAATAGAAATGTGTGCTTGCTCACTGTACCTGCTATGAAACTGAGTGCGTACTCCGTGTCATGGGATAATAACTTCTAACTTCCTCAGGCAAATGCCCAACAGACTAGGCTAGTTCATAGTTAGTGTCTCACCTGGAACAATCTTGTCTTTTGTAGCATGTCCAACATTCAAAATGGAGGAACTTCCAGATTGCTAGGTGTAACTCTTTTCGATATTGATTTCATTATATCTTTTGACTAACAGCATTCTTTTTTTTAGAAAGGAGAACTCGTGTATTATAAATTCCCTAGGGCTGCTGTAACAAAGTACCACAACCTGGGTGGATTAAAACAACAGAAAGCCATTCTCTCCTTAGTTCTGGAAGTTGTAGGGGTCCAAAGTCCAGGTGTTGGCATGGCCACGCTCCTCGGAAGTCTCTAGGGAAAGAAGGCCCTCCTTACTTCTTTCTAGCTTCTGGTGGTTGCCCCCAGCCCTGGGCATTCCTTGGCTTCTAAATGGACCATCCCAATCTCTGCTTCTGTGGCTCTGAGTGTTGGACTTTCCCTCTTCTTATTAGAAGAGGGACTGGACTTAGTTAATCACTGGACTTAGGTCCACCTTTGTCCTCAACAGAGTGAGCATATCTGCAAAGACCCTGTTTCCAAATAAGGTCACACTCATGAGTTCACATGGACGACTTTGGAGGAACATCATTCAACTCAACACAGGTAGTCTGAAAGATATGCTCCTAAATAGTCTACATCCCTTTAAATAAAACGAAATGTGATGGAAATAAGTACCTATACTCAATAATCACCACTGTATCTCAGGCTTAATTGGGGCCACATGTACATTCATTTAATAAATACTTTCTGAGAGTCTCCCAGGGCTGTGAATAGGGCTGGGCACTCAGGACACAGTCATGAATAAGAGAGATGAGCTCCCCGTTGTCAGGGAGCTTATGTCCCATGTGGGGAAAAACCATACAAGTATAATTCATTTGTGCTCTCAAACAGTATTTATTGAGTATTGACCATGAGGTCACTGAGGATGGATAAAGGAAAGAAAGAGCAAAGTCCATGCTTTCACAGAACTGACATTCAATTGGTAAAGGGGCAATACATGAATAAATAAGCAAGCAAACAACATAATTTTAGCTACTGATGAACGCTATGAGGAAATAAAAGGCAGGACAAAGCGGTAAGGTTAAGGGGGCTAGGTGCTATGTAATACATCTTTTGAGCTGAACCCTGAGGGAAGCTAGGGAACGAGTCTTGTGAATGTCTAGGTTTGGTGTCTAGGAGGAAGAAATTCAGGCACAAAGACCCTGGGGGGCTCTGGAGTATATTTAAGAATAGCAGGAGGCCTGTGTAGCCCCTGGTAGTAAACCAGGAAAGTGGAAAAATAGGGACTGAGCAGTAGCTTGGGGCTGGAACAAAGCCAGTAAACCACATAAGAGCCAGTAGTCAAAGTGCTCTGGAAAGCAGTCGGAAGGTTCGAGCAGGAGAGCACCATGTTTCCCCAAAATAAGACCCAGCCAGACCATCAGCTCTAATGTGTCTTTTGGAGCAAAAATTAATATAAGACCCCGTCTTATTTCACTATAAGACGGGGTCTTATTTTACTATAATATAAGACCGGGTCTGTAATAATATAATTAATATAATATAATATAATATAATATAATATGATATGATATAATACCAGGTCTTATCTTAATTTTTGTTCCAAAAGACGCATTAGAGCTGATGGTCCTGCTAGGTCTTATTTTTAGGGAAACACGGTAACTTGAATTTATAGGGGACCCCCTGGCTATTGTGTGAGTAGTGAACATTAGGGAGCAATGGGTGGAAAGGGGATCAAGTTGAGGGGAGTGCATATTTTGACTACAGAGAGAGCAGGATTCAGATAGTGGAAAGTGCTTTGAGGTAAACATGGCATGATGGAGAGGAGGGTTGGAGGAAGAAGGTTGAGTAGATAGTGGACCAGCAAGGTGTCCCCGAGAAGGTGGTATTTTTAGCTCCCACATGAATGACCAGAAATGGCCAGCCTTGTAAATATTCTGGGGAAGATATTTTCCAGTAAAGGGAACAGAAATTGAAAGTCTGGTGTGTTGGAGGTAAGAAAGAAGGACAATTGGAAGCTGGAAATTACAGCCAAGAGGCCAGAGATCCGTTGTAGAGAACGAGGGGAAAGGGGCTGGCAGGGCAGTGCCAGGTGGGCCCCTGGGGGCCTTGTCTTAGTTCTCCGCCCGTCCTCAGAGGACCGGGTGGGACAGAGGCTCTGGCTGCCTACCGAGGAGCAGAAAACGCCACCTGTGCCCACGGAGTGCCTGTTGGTGGCATGTGCGCTCCCTTTGGTATTAATCTAGGATTGGTGTCATGGGCGTTAGCACAGGTGACGCCATTGGGGGCCTGTGGTTTTCTCTTGAACAAGTTAGAGGCTGCCCCTTTGTAATTTTAAAATGTCTATGCCTTTTCACACAGCAAAACCATTTCTAGAAATCTATCCTACAGAAACAAACAAACAAACAAAAAATACTTAAATGTAGAATAGAAAGATTTTACTGTGGCAGTGAATATACCAGAACATTAAAAAAACAAACAATCTGAATAAAACCCATTAATAGGGAAATGGATACATAAAATATGGTGCTTATATAAAATGGATTAAAAATAATGTGTTGGATCTGTACTTGTTTTCAGGGTTAGGGCAGCCTGAACTCCCTCTCCCATGATTTCCTGCAGCCATTGAGGTTGCTCTGGTGAAATGATATTCACAGATGTTTATGGCTTTTAGGAGAATGACTTGCCCAAATGGCCTCTGTGGGGACAGAGCCCCAGAGAGCAGTTTCCAGGCTCTCGGCCTCACATCTGAGCCTGTGCTGGCTCAGGTAGTAAATGGCCATCAACTGTGACTGGATGGCCATCAGCTGTGGCTAGTTGGCCGTCAGCTGTAACCCGTGAGCCATTGGCCACTAATATAACTGCCATGGCTACGCTAGCAGAAAAATGGGGGCTAGCAAGAAGATGGTGGCTGAGCTAGCAAGAGCAGATTGCAGCTAGCATGGCAGAGTGCGGGTCACAGATTGCAGAGAAGTGGACAGCAGGTTGCAGATAGTGTGGCTCCTGCTTCCTGTTCTTCTAACCCAGCTGCCAGCGAGAATATAGTGATATGACTCCCCTACCTATGGCTCCGTGGGTGTTCCTTTTTGGCCTCATCATGTCCTGCGTTCTTATGTGGGGAGCGGGACCAGAGACCCCGCCTGACACCCCGCGTGACAAATGGTGCAGCGAGCAGGGTCTCCCGCGTGACACACGGCGTAGTCAGCAGGGTA
This sequence comes from Rhinolophus hipposideros, assembly GCF_964194185.1. Lineage (NCBI taxonomy): Eukaryota > Metazoa > Chordata > Mammalia > Chiroptera > Rhinolophidae > Rhinolophus > Rhinolophus hipposideros. Next base: position 5,180,487 of record NC_138071.1, read on the forward strand.
CGGTTCTGGTCACAGCTCTCCGAAGGGCAGTGGAGCAGTTTGTGTGTATGAACACTCAGTCTCAGGAAGACCAGGAGAAGCATTTGCCTGAGAGCTGGACCCCTGTGGAGGAGTGGGAAGACGTGGATGGTTCTCCAACCAGCAAAGGCCAGAGAAGGCGAAGGTCGTTGCGGCCCTGTGGGCTGGGAAGTGCTTGCTGACGCAGCCTGGATGTGGGACTTGTCCCGGGAAGAAACACTTGCTGAGTCCTCCGTGGGAGATGAGGGTGAGGTCAAGGTCATCCCTCACGCCCAGGATATCCCTGGCGAATGACTATGGACTATGGGGAATTGCCTTCTATCCCTGATTTAATGGACAGCTTGACTGTTTGGGAAGATACCACCATGTAGTGGAACTGACGGATATTTGCTTTTGTGTCTTGACTGGCCGCCATCGAGAATATGTAAACACCTTGACTGTGAGCCGCTGTTGTTCCAGCACGGTACCCTGAGAGGCCCAGAGAGAGAGTGGCAGTGCCCTGAGAGGCCCTGGCTGTGCCCAGAAGAACTGGTGGTGCCCTGAGAAACCCTGGCTGTGCCCGTGGAGACTGGTGGTACCCTAAGAAGCCCAGGGAGTCTGGCTGTACCCAGAAGTACTGGTGGTGCCCTGAGAAACCCTGGCTGTGCCCAGAGAAACTGGCTGTGTCCAGGATATTGCATTCACCTCCAAGCTCCTTGCACAGGGCTTCTCACGGAGAACACTTGTCACGTAGATTGTAAGGTGAGACCCTGTAGGGGTGGAGTGTGGGGACAAAGCCCCAAAAAGCAGTTTCCAGGCTCTTGGCCTCACATAGAAAGGTGCTGGCTCAGGTAGTAAATGGCCATCAACTGTGATCAGATGGCCATCAGCTGTGGCTAGTTGGCCGTCAGCTGTAACCAGTGAGCCTTGGCCACTAATATAACTGCGTGGCTATGCTAGCAGGAAAAAATGGGGGCTAGCAAGAAGATGGTGGCTGAGCTAGCAAGAGCAGATTGCAGCTAGCATGGCAGAGTGCGGGTCACAGATTGCAGAGAAGTGGACAGCAGGTTGCAGATAGTGTGGCTCCTGCTTCCTGTTCCTCCAACCCAGCCGCCAGTGAGAATATAGTGCTATGACTTCCCTACTTATGGCTCCGTGGGTATTCCTTTTTGGCCTCACTGTGTCCTGTATTCTTATGTGGGGAGTGGGAGCTGAGACCCTGCCTGACACCCCGCACGACAAATGGCGCAGCGAGAAGGGTCTCCCGTGTGACAGCCTCTCAGACTCTGTGGTAGTGGCGTGAGTTGTCATCCAGGGAGACAAGACTGATTTCTTTCAGGTAACAAGCAGAGGAGATCAAGCTGCTTGTCGTGCAGGGTCTCAGCTCCCACTCCCTGCCCAAGAACGCAGGACACGGTAAGGCCAAAAAGGAACACCCATGGAGCCATAAGTAGGGGAGTCAAACCAATATATTCTCGCTGGCGGCTGGGCTGGAGACACAGGAAGCAGGATCTACATAATCTGCCTAACAGCAGTCCGCGCTTGCCAGCCACCATCTTCTTGCTAGCCCCCATTCCTTTTCTCTGCTAGCGTAGCCACAGCCGTTATATTAGTGGCCAATGGCCTACGGGTTACAGCTGACGGCCAACTAGCCACAGCTGCTGGCATCTGATCACAGTTGATGGCCATTTACTACCCGAGCCAGCACCTTTCTATGTGAGGCTGAGAGCCTGGAAACTGTTTTTTGGGGTTTTGTCCCCACACTCCACCCCTACAGGGTCTCGCCTCACAATCTACGCGACAAGCGTCTTCTGCGAGGGGCCCTGTGCAAAGAGCCTGGAGGTGAATGCACTATCCTGAACACAGCCAGGCTCTCTGTGCACAGCCAGGGTTTCTCAGGGCACCACCAGTACTTCTGGGCACAGCCAGACTTCCTGGGCTTCTTAAGGTACCACCTGTCTCCCCGGCACAGCCAGGTTTTCTCAGGGGACCACCACAGTACTTCTGGGCACAGCCAGACTTCCTGGGCTTCTTAGGGTACCACCTGTCTCCCCGGGCACAGCCAGAGTTTCTCAGGGCACTGCCACTCTCTCTGGACACAGCCAGACTTCCTGGACTCAGCCAGGGCCTCTCAGGGCATTGCCACTCTCTCTGGGCACAGCCAGACCTCCTGGACACAGCCAGGGCCTCAGGGCACTGCCACTCTCTCTGGGCACAGCCAGACTTCCTGGACACAGCCAGGGCCTCTCAGGGCACTGCCACTCTCTCTGGACACAGCCAGACTTCCTGGACACAGCCAGGGCTCTCAGGGCACTGCGACTCTCTCTCTGGGCCTCTCGGGGTACTGTGCTGGAACAACAGCGGCTCACATCAAGGTGCTTACATATTATCAATGGTGGCCAGTCAAGACACAAAAGCAAACATCTCAGCTCCCACTACATGGTGGTGTGTTCCCAAACAGTCAAGCGTCCATTAAATTAGGGATGTAAGGCAATTCCCCATAGTCCATAGTCATTCGCCAGGGCTGTCCTGGGGGTGAGGGATGACCTTGACCTCACCCTCATCTCCCAAGGAGGACTCAGCAAGCGTTTCTTCCTGGGACTAAAAGTCCTGCATCCGGGCTGCCTCAGCAAGCAGTTCCCAGCCCACAGGACGGCAACAACCTTCGCTTTCTCCGCTTTCTCCGGCCTCTGCTGGTTGGGGAACCATCCGCATCTTTCCACCCCTCCACGGGAATCGAGCTCTCCGGCAGCTGCTCCTCCTGGTCTTCCTCAGACTGAGCTTTCATACGCACAAACTGCTCCACTGCCCTTCGGAAAGCTTTGGCCAGCACCGTATCCTGCCGACTACGCCATGTGTCACGCAGGGGACCCTGCTCGCTGCGCCATTTGTCGTGCAGGGTCTCAGCTCCCACTCCCTGCCCAAGAACGCAGGACACGGTAAGGCCAAAAAGGAACACCCATGGAGCCATAAGTAGGGGAGTCAAACCAATATATTCTCGCTGGCGGCTGGGCTGGAGACACAGGAAGCAGGATCTACATAATCTGCCTAACAGCAGTCCGCACTTGCCAGCCACCATCTTCTTGCTAGCCCCCATTCCTTTTCTCTGCTAGCGTAGCCACAGCCGTTATATTAGTGGCCAATGGCCTACGGGTTACAGCTGACGGCCAACTAGCCACAGCTGCTGGCATCTGATCACAGTTGATGGCCATTTACTACCCGAGCCAGCACCTTTCTATGTGAGGCTGAGAGCCTGGAAACTGTTTTTTGGGGTTTTGTCCCCACACTGCTCTTTACAGATAGGATGGTGTTTGAGATTCTCTGAGCCCTGTCCTCTGAGATGCATGGAGGAAGGAGAAGGAGCTTTCTCTGAAAGATGTCTCTGTGTCCCTTTATTGTGGGCAGTGTCATGCAGGGTGTCATGCGGGGTCTCTGGTCCCCCTCCCCACACAAGAACACAAGATATGGTGAGGTCAAAAAGGAACACCCACGGAGCCATAGATAGGTGAGTCAGACCACTATACTCTCACTGGCGGCTGGGTTGGAGACACAGGAAGCAGGAGCCACACTGTCCGCAACCCGCCATCCTAACTGCAATCCATGCTTGCCAGCCCAGCCACCATCTTCTTGCTAGCCCCGATTCTCTGTTAGCGTAGTCACAGCAGTTATATTAGTGGCCAGTGGTCACTGGTTACAGCTGACGGCCAACTAGCCACAGCTGATGGCCATCCAATCACAGTTGATGGCCATTTACTACCTGAGCCAGCACCTTTCTATGTGAGGCTGAGAGTTTGGAAACTGCTCTCTGGGGCTCTGTCCCCACAGCAGCCTCTGCTGAAAGACCTAGCCCTCCTCACATTTACTGTCCCCCTTCAGCCACCATCTCACAGCAGAGGAGCACTGTGCTGAGAAGTCAGAATCCTGCTTTTAGTTTCCCTTTGACAAGACTTGCTAGCTGACCTTGAGTTCATCACTCTGGGACTAAGCTATTCATCTGTAAATTAAAGATAAGGATACTATTTCTGTATATGTCTAGATGCAGAGAAGTAAAGAGGTAATCCTTCCAGGTTTAAGTTTTATTATGCCAACTTTGTTTTTCTGCTTTTCTCTTCTCATCTTCTTTCTGGTTTTCCTATCTTTTATATTCAGAGCTTTCTAGATATCCCATTACCTGGAATTGAGATGTAGAGAACTGAGCTCAGCATTGACTGCTAGAATCTATTATCCATGCACTTTCTAACTGGAGTGAAAAAATAAGGATGACTCACAGGTTTTATGTCTTATGTTCCTGACAACTGAGATAAGAAACCAAGGAGAAGGAATAGGTTCAGGTGTGGACCCATCAAATTTGAGGAAATTGTCTGACCTCCATTTCACAGTCAATTCAATCTAAGTACTTACAACCTACCATACAGACATGTATTCTTGGCAAACATCAGCATAGAGGTTGTTAAAACCATGGAAGTGGACGAGATTTTCAGGCAAATGGTAAGTAGAAAAGCAAGCGCAAAGGCCGAGTAGTGTGTTCTTGGACCAGAGGTGACAGATACAGAGGGTCCGGTGAAGGGGACTGAGAAGCAGCCACCTGAGAGAAGAAAGGACTGGAAGAGCTTGGTGTCCTGGCGACCAAGGAAGAGTGTCTGTGATGGGGGTGAGGAGGCATGACCGATAGTGCCATATACAGCGTGGAAATACAGTCACTTATGCCTTACACTGCCCATTGCTTCTGAGAGTTAGAAGATCCCTGATGATTTTATGAATAACAGTTTCACGAATAGAGTGAGTTCACAGAGCACATTTTGGTTAAAAAATAAAAGAGGGGAGGAAAAGCCCAAATGAGAAGACATGGAAAGAGATGTCAATTGCTAGCAGGTAGTCCTTTTCATTTTTTAATGGGAGCTTTGGAACTTGTGTGCTGGCTTAAGGGAAAGAACCACAATCAGGGAAGATAAAGCAGATCAAGTCGGTTATTGAAAGAGAGGTCCTGAGATCATCATACAGGATAAAAGGGAAAACCCTCCTCTCTGGGTTGTCTAAGAAGCGCACACCGAGATGTGATTAGATGTGTAAGAGATTTGTGGGGGAAAACAGTGGTGAAGGATAAGCAGGAGGGAGCAAGAGAAAGTGAAGCAACTCTTCTCAACTCAGTGGAGGTCTGACACCTGTGAAGGAAAGGGGACAAAAGGGGATTAGGTAGATAACATCTCGGCTGTGGCCCAGCTCCAAGGACGTTTGGGCCCAGCCTGTGCTCAAAGCCTCTAGTTAAAGAAGTCTCAGTTCTCTTAGGAACGTGCCTTCAGTGTCTCCCTGCAATGCTCCATCACTCCTGTCGGAAGCCTGGCCTCCAATCGGATGCAGGTGTGGCCCCCTAAGGGCGGCAGTGGGCTGTGTCAGGAAATCTGGGCCGTGCGTTCTCACTGTAAAACTTTGGTACAACTGTGGCTGTATTTGGATGTCAAGAAACGAGGAGAACAGGAAGATAAGGGAGTTTCTAACTGGTGGCCTCACTTATCTTTTGAGTAAGAAGCGTTATGGTTTAGTCCAGTTAGCATGAGAAAAGACAGAACAGAATTGGGGAAGGGACTTGTGGGAGGAAGGTTTGGAGAAACAGAAACTGAAAAACGGTAAATGATTTTGTGCCATACAAAGTCTCACTGAGAGTGAAAACTAATGAACTATGTGTGCAGTGGTCTAACAAGGCTTAAATGTGGCCTCCTTCAGAGGGATGTAGTAAAAACAGAGAAAGTAGGTTTTATGACTGATCCCTTTACTTGATGCCACCACCCCTGGTTCCCAGAGTGCCTCAGGTTTAGACTGGTTAAGTTATCTTTCATTTAATTAAATGAAAAAATATATAAATTTATTGAGCATTTGCTATGTATAAAGCATAGAGGGAAATATAAGATGAGTTTCTGCCCTTGAGGCATGTGTCTCTTAATAACAACAATACTTACGATGCAAGAGAGACTATGGTAGCGGGTAGAAGAGAGACACGAATAAAGTCGATGGGACTTCTGAAGAGGTAAAGGCCACTTGAGTGGAAGATGGGCGGTTGTATGTCAAGAAAGCCTTTGTGGAGGTGGCTTTGGCTGGGATTCCTAGAGTGGTTATAACTGTGACAGCTTTGTTATCTTCGATATCTAGTATGTACCAGGCACCAACCCTCTTCTCACTTTTCTAATCTTCCTGTTCAGGGCCTTAATCTGGGCTGGATGGTGAGCACCTCGTGCCTAGGTTGCTAATCAATGGCTCAGTCACTCCTTAAATCTACTATCTCTTATGTGCAATTTCAAACACATCTGGGTAAATTATGTTATTCATATACCCCAGAAGCTTTGGGGGACCTCTCCCCTACTTCCCAAGCATAACTAATGCTACTGCATGTTGCATGTTTTGTACATTTGCACAATGCCTTATTTGTACAAATGCCTAAGGCATTTCCCTCCACTATATGGCAACACTTTGTGGGCAGGAAACTACACACACTTGGTATGTAGTAGTGTTGGTGCGGGGTCTTAGTTGCTGCTTAGTTTTCTTACCTGCTAATGAGTCTGTAATCACATCGAGGTCTGGGTGTGGAGATGGAGGAAGGTAGCCCTGCTGTGTTAGCTAAAGTGTCGGAACCAGTAAACAAGCTAGTCCTAAATGCTTCTTCTTGTCTTAGTCTTTTCAGGCTGCTATAACCAAAATACCATGGACCAAATAGTTCAGAAACAACAGAAGTTTATTTCTTGCTGTTTTGGAGTGTTGGAAGTCCAAGATCGAGGCAAGAGCAGAATCAAGGTCAGGTGAGAGGCTCTTGCTGGTTCATAGATGGCTGTCTTCTCCCTATGTCTTCATGTGGCAGAAGGGGTAAGGGAGCAATCAGTGTTCTCTTTTATAAGGGCACTAACTTCATTCACGAGGGCTCCACCCTCATGACTTAATCCTCCCAGTGGCCCCACCTCCTGATACATTGGTAACATTGGGGGTAACATATCAACATATAAATTTGGAAAGAATACAAATATTCAGTCTATAGCATTTCTTCATTTGGATCTTTGTGTTGGTTTCCAAAGGGTTGAGATGCCAACTCTTCATAACATGTGAAATTATTTTAATGAAATTTTCATTCTCAGTAATAATCCTATAATGAGCCCCTCTTCTGCCTTTCAAGTAAATGGGACAAAAACTACTGGAAGATACAAGAAGTGTAACATAATATAGTTAGGGCCTCCATCTTATAAAGTAAAAATGATTTGCCGCTTTTTCTGGGAAATTACTGTACAGGATGGAGATCGTTAAGATCAACACGATTGCGAAGTTCTTCAGAATCCGCTTAATACAGTCCATCAGCTCATAGGTCTGGCCCCATTGTCCTGACTGTTAATGCTACATGGAAAACATGCTTAAGACCCTTCAAGCTTGACCCCTCCAGGCTTCGTAATGTCATGCAGAGGTACTAGTAAGTAGTCGTGAATGAGATGAATGTCCTGGAACACTTACCCAATATGGTTAGACCCTCCAAGAGGCTTTCATCAGAAAGACGTTTACTCACATAATCGGTGCTGAGATCTTTCATAATTAGTGATTTTGCATCCTTTCTGAAGGTTAATATTTTGTTCTCCATTTAAAGGCAAACTCTGATGACAGATTTCAGCTTGGATCTCTGCCTATTCTATAGATGCCTTTGGTCTGTTCTTCAGAGGACAAGACAGTTTCTTTTAGGAAACGTTGTTAACACAGAATGGATTTATTTTAATATTCCTTTTGTATTAACAGTATTTATTTTTACGATTATTAAGATAATCGTATCTTTCCTCCCAAGTAGCAAACTGGGTTGTTGCCACTTGGAAAAAAAAAAAAGAAAAAATTTGGAGTGTGTTAGTGGTGGAGGAGAGGCTGGAAACTTCATGTCATAAAGGAAAGGAAGATGTACATGGGCAGTGCCTTAGAGCAGCGAAGGAAAGGGCTTGAGCGAGTTTGCTGTCCTTGCTCGGACATGGTAGAAACTGTCATGTAAGATTCTTCTCCAACCCATATAAACACTTGTTTTCATTCTCCATAGTTCTAACTCTAAGCTTTCTTGTTGCACTTTGTTTCATTATTTGAGGGCTGGGGAAGTCAGCTGGTCTTCCTTTGATTTAAGGTTCTTGCTTTTTTAGCTTACAGTTTGCTGAGTATCTGGCTGTCTGGGTCTGCATACAGAGGCCATTCAGAGCTCCAGTACAGAAAGCAATCACATCTTGGATCTGATGATCCTCTACAACCGGGATTTGCAATCCTTATCAAAATCTGCCCCAAACAGTGCTTACAATCATTCTTTTCATTAGGTAAGTCCCAGGTGGATAAACATGGGTTTATCCATGCTGCCTTGGTGAGAAAGTCTCTAAGACATGGATAATTGATGACCCAGTTGGTTGTAGGAAGCTCGCATAATTTTCGACCATTTCTCAGGATTGCTTATGACTGCTAGGTTGCTTTTGACATTGGGCTAACATCCTACCGTTAGGCTTCCTTGGTCTCACCTGTAACGTGATGAAGGGATTGTTTGATGAAGGTCTCAAAATGACCAGTTTATAGGCCACTGAACACACTGACTGATCATGTCCAAGTTCAGCCCTGAACGTCCTGATAGCACAAGCCCTGATAGCTGGGTCCTCTCCCACTTCCCTTCTTCCTCACTCTTAGAGACTTTTGTAATTCATTTAGTAAATGACCAGGCCTAGGGTTAGGGATCTGCCAAAGGAATCTACTGTGATGCCAATGAAGCTGAAGTTCATGGACATTGACTTGCACTGACCCCTTCCAAACCTCCGAACATTCTCCCCAGCTGGTGCAGGATAAAATAGTAGCCAGAGCATGTATTAGAGATATAGGGCACTTCCTCAGAAGGCTTGATGGTCCCAGGCCAGCCCTACCTGTCCACCTCTGAAACTATCCTGGGAGACCTCACCAGGATCAAATCCCATCTTCTGCTGCAAAGAGAAGAATCCACGTGAGTCACAGCTTTGCTCTCTGACCCAGACCACCAAGGCTCGGCTTACACAGCCACTGAGCCCACCCTGCCCAAAGCCAGAAGCACCACTTTAGCAAGAAATATGCAGATGTGGCATTGAAAATGAAGCTAGGACATTTTTTGTTTATACTACTGACAATCAAAAAAAAAATTGAACAACTCTGCTAGAGTCAAGCCTGGATTAGCTTTCTGTTTTTTTTTTTTTTTCCTATTGATAGTTTTACAATACGATTGCCATGTGAAAAAGAAAACACTTTGTTTATGGTCCATGAGAGTATAATCCTTAGATTGCAACTTTCGGTTGCTGTTATTGTTGTTGTTTAGGTAACAACTTTACTGAAAAATAATTCACATAAAGACAGGATGTTATACAATTCTTCCACTTAAAACCATTAAAATTCAATGGATTTAGTATACTCACAGGGTTGTGTGACCATCACCATAATCAATTTGAGACATTTTTATCACCTCAAAAATGAACCCTCATGCCCTTTAGCTATCACCTCCTTCAACCCCTCCATTTCCTCATCCTAACAAACCACTAATTTACTTTCTGTCTCTACATAAAAAATTTTTTTAGTAAAAAAGAAATTTAGAGTGTTCTGTGGGAAGATTTTTAAAATGTTTTTTTTAATACATTCCCTGGCTTGGATTTTCCCATTTCAATTACTTGCTGTGGACAGATACTGGATCCTGTTCTCTGCACTCCAGTTGGCATAGCACCCATAACTAAACACACTATTAAGGCAGAACAAAGTAGAGTTTTCTAAGACTTTACATCATTATATCAAAGCATACCATTGAAAGAAAAAGAAAAGATATCTACATTATGATTACAGAATATCTTTCTTCTTACAAAACTTCGTCATACATGGCATGCTATAGTAGAAAGTTGTATTACTCAGGACTTCCAGTCACAAGGAGACAGAAGTCTGATCACACCGACGTAAGAGAAAGGGGGAATTGTTGGCTCATGGGAACCCAGGGTTCCTTGGGTACTGACAAATCTAGGTGTTCAAACCCTATTCTCAAGGCTCAGCCTTCTTCTTTCTAACTGCTTTTATGTTGATTGTATTTGAAAGGAGGCTTGCTCCTTGAGGTGGCAAGGTGGCTGCCAGCAGCTCCAGACTTACGATCTTTCCTTGCAACAACCTTGGTAGTAGGGAGAGTGCCTCTACTTGAACTTGAAACACGGTCCTAGAATTGAGTGTCTTTGGCTCTGATTGGTCTGGACTGGGTCACATGCCAACTCTTGGAGCTGGGGAGGGAGTCAGCTCTGCCTGCTTCTCTTGACAGAGAAAGGAAGGAATTGTTTCCCAAGGAAAATCCAGTGTAGTTAAGGGGATGGATTCGGGCCAGGTAAAAACTAAAGATCATGATTAAAGAGGGTGGCAGCATGAGTCATATAATCTGGGCTTTAGTCTAATTTGCACCAAGTTGTTTTATTACCTGAAGCAAATCACTTAATTTCTCTGGGCCTAGGTTCTCTGTTCTGTAAAATTTCAGACTTGCATAAAAAGTCCTCAGAGGTTTCTTAGTCTAAAATTCTAATTCAGCTAGATATTTTGGTATCAAAAAGGCCTGGTTCAATGTGATTTTCTTTGATAGAATCAATACAATAACTCACTGAATAGCAATACATCCTACAGCGAATGGAGTTCTGTCTGGAGTCATGAGGTTGTGTACTATCTTTGATACTGAGCACTGTCTAGAAGAGTAAAAGGTTTCTAACTCATTTTTGGACTCTCCAGTCTATTCACAGAAGTTCAAATTCTTATCTATTTTTAGAAGAAGCCATACTGGGTATAGGTTGCTTCTAGTACCTTATGTTTGTATCTACCCTTCTGGTATTAATTAGAGAAACAATGAATTCTTAGAAATAGCAGGGATAAATTAGGAAAAATGAGACAAAATCAGGTTGCTGGCATAAATGATCCTTCTGATATGCTGCTGAAAAAAAAAAAAAAGGAACTATCATGACAAATTAGGAAGTACAAGATTGAGCTGGAGGAAAGAGTGAGCCCAAAAGAAAGGTCTTAAGATATTTGATGAGTGCCAGGACTAGTAGTCCGTGAGGGAGCGGGGCGAGCTCGAGGCATGATTGAGAAGCCCTGGGAAAGACCTTGGGCTGGCAGGGGAAAAGGTGCTTCATGTTTGGCTATGGCACATGCATTTTCTCAACTAGAGATTCTTGCTTTGGATGATAAAAGCCTTTTATTTTTACAAGTTTTCAATCAAAATGCAAATGCCTGAGTGCCCCCTAGATTACTGAAACTTAAATATCAATTAAAAATCAGTAATTATGATATTTTAGATCAAAACATGTATGCATTGGCTGTTATCGCCATGTATACCTTAGCTTTTGACTCTGGTAGAGATGCGTCCCTCCTCTGCGGGTTCAAAGCCGTGTCTCTTTAATTTAGGGCAGGCTCTTTCTCAGCTTGGATTTCAACTGCAAGTACTCTGGGCAGGTGGACATTTTTTACAATGCAAGGGAGGCACCATTTATATGGACTTCGAAATAAATGGTGTCCCCTGAAGAATACGAGGTCTGACAATTAAATTCGCAAACTCGTTCTAGAAAAAGTGCTGCATCCCTCATTGCTGAATATCACTACAGTCACCTCGGAAGGACTCCCCTTGGGAAGCTATGCACTGATGCCGGTGCCTAGTCCACCCTTCAAAGAAATTTTGCAACTCTTTCTGGAATGGCCATCAGAGCTATAGTTGTATTACCCTTGATGTCCTGAATGTCATCAAAATGTCTTCCTTTCCATATTTCTTTTATCTTTGGGTAAGGAAAGAAGTCATTGGGGGCCAGATGAGGTGAGTAGGGAGGGTGTTCCAATACAGCTATTTGCTTACTGGCTAAAAACTCCCTCACAGACAGTGCCGTGTGAGCTGGTGCATTGTCGTGATGCAGGAGCCGTGAATTGTTGGTGAAGAGTTCAGGTTGTTTTCATCTAACTTTTTCACGCAGCCTTTTCAGCACTTCCAAATAGTAAACTTACATAACTGTTTGTCAAGTTGGTACAAATTCCTAATGAATAATCCCTCTGATATAAAAAAAAAGGTTAGTGACATCATTGCAACAAGTTCACGAACTTAATTGTCAGACCTCATACATCTGTTGGTGTCTCCTTTAAAGGCACTACACGGCTAGACTCTACAATATACAGGTTGGCTATTCCCAGGGGGAAATGGGGCTTGATTTGAAATTAAAAGACAGGCATTTCATATCAGTTCTGCCACAAAAGTACTGGCTGCCGCCATGAACCTGGGCCTTATCTTTGAAAAGTCGGAAGTGGTTTTTAAGTATATCAGTCAAGGAAGGCGTGATAAAGAATGAAATAATGACGTCTTGGCAATATAAATGCTCCAGTGGGGGAGATGGAACTTAACAGGGTGTAGGCTTCACTAAAATAAATAAACACACAAACACCACAAGACTTCCTTGGCTGACATGACTGCTGAGTTGTGAACATTGTATACAGGATTAGTTGGTACAGTAATGCTCTTCAAGTTCATCCGATAAACATCAGGTTTAAAGGGAAAGGTACTTAATGTATGAGTATTTACAGGATGAAGTGAAGTATAAATTAGTGTTTAGCACCTCAAAGGTGATGATGGAGTGGTGGTCACCCCACAGGGACCACACTGTCAGTTATTTTGTTTGTTTTTGTTATTCTGTGATCAGTCTACTCCATATAATGACTCCAGGAGTTCTACATTTTTACATGAAAGCATGTAGATAGCTATTTTGGTGGTAGTGGTAAAATCTTATAGCTTTTCTTGAGAGGAATCTGGACTGAACTGGGGTTCCTGATTAGACTAGGAAACCACCATCGTATCATCATATATTTATCTGTTCTTGTCAAACATTTATGTATATGATAGTACGACTATTTATCAGTACCAGTAACTGGAGGTGAAAAGAAATGAGTAAGGCATGAATGGCCTTTGCCCTCAAGTAGCTAATAGAGTAGCTTCCGTTTGGTTAGTATTAAATATTTGGCAAATTTTCCCCCCTCAGTTACTGGACTCAGCCAGGATTAGCTGGATGAGATGTCTTGCCAAAACTGCAGTCTTCAGCCCGTCTTTCTTTTCTGTCTTCTCTTTTCTAGCTTTTGGTCCATTTTTTCTTGGCTTTGTTTCTCCTCACTCACTTTCTTTTCCAGTACGTTGTCTTTCACAGCTCCGTTCCAACACCATGCACCCGGGGCATCTTAATGTGAAGGACCTCGTTTCCTTTGTCGTAGCTGACGCACAACATCTTTCTAACTATATGTAGAGATTCTCATTCCATCTCTGAGAATCCAGCTGAGGGGTCGGGGGTGGGGAAGCTAATCTGAGAGTGAGATACTCAGTAAATAATAGAAGGAAAGATTTCTGGAGTTAGAAGGTACTTTTGTTCCAAGTCAAAACCCTAGGGTCACAAAGGTGGTGTCACAAGGTCAGTGACGCAGAGCACTCAAGGGTAGAATGAGAAGTTTTATTGCTTCCGTGCCTGTGCTCTATTTGCCCCAATGTATCAGTTTATTAACAGTTCAGAAAGGAGGAGAGGGGCAGGAGCGTCTCATCTCGCACAGGTGTTACATATTACACTAGTTTCTGTCATTGCTCACATAGAATGACCCAGGAGTAAGTCTCTACCTGTGTGTTCAAAGCCACAGATCTAAACGCCCTTTATAGACATTTTGCAGTTTGCCATCCAATTATAAAAAGTGCCACCTGCTGAATTTTACTGATAAGTCAAAGGTGCATGGATCAGCTACTATAGGTCCTCTGAATAATGTATTCCAATTTGGTTTTATTTTCTCTGGTCCTTAGTACACTAATGGGATCTTTATCTTCAGAAAAGCTGCTAATATAAAGTACAATGTTTGCTCACTATCAGAAATTGATGCAATCTAAGCAGGTGTATCTAAGCAGGAGGAAATATGCAGTAGAGCCACCTGAATCTAGGTATATTGGTCTATGGTTCTGAGAACAGTTTTGTTCCCAAGATTAGTGTCTTTCTGTGAAAACACTTGAGGGTATCAAATATCACTAGGGCACCATGAATTTGATTCCAGCTCAAAGGAGTCAGTGTATTCAAGCCTAAGACTATTTCCTCCAGCCTCTTCCACTCACCCATGCTGTCCCTTGCTCTGATCACCACTCCCCTACTCCCCCCTCCCCCCATCTCACTGCACTTCCCCATACGTGAGGTGACGACTCACCCTGCACAGGGAAAGCCCTGGCAGGATGCTGACACCTGTTAGAACTGAGTTCTTCCACGATAGATCTTCCTCTCCTTCACCCTTTGTGGCATAATCTTGACTAGTTTGTTTTTTAAAAATACTTGCAGACATTCTTATAAAGTTTCATATAGTATCAATGCACCTGTGTGTACTTCAGTGTAAACCCTGACCATGAAAGGGCTTTCAATACTCTTAGACAAGTAAATGACTCTTGGTAGTAGATCAAACGTTTTTGGGGGTATCTACTCCACTTAGATGTTTATTTTATTTTTATTGAAACCATCTAACAAGGGCGGGTCTTTCTGTGAACAGCTAGTGAAATACCAACATGTAGAAAACGTTTTATGAATGTCCCTAAATTGAATACAAATCTCTGTTGCAGGAATAAAGTACTAAAAGCTATAGATAGAAACTACAGCAAAATTATTTCACTAATTCAATATTTTATTTGATGTCAAGGCATGTTAACTTTGAATTGTATAAGAGTAATCTCATTAGTAATTTTAGAAGAAACAGTTCTAGAAAATATCAATTTATTATTATCAGTTGTGCTACTAGAATTAAATTGAAGAGGGAGTTAACTCTGAATTTATTGAAGCATTTGCACAGTTCTTTCTTATATCCACTTAGGTACAAAACTTTTGTAAAAAAGATAACATTTTATTGCATTATATAATTTTATATATTAGTCACAATGCAAACTCATAAGCATAAATATACATGATGCAACCAATCAGCAATGTAACCATTAAAATATTTAAAATGTAAAACTAGAATTTAACAGGCAAAGTACTTAATATGGCTTTTAATGGAAAGTAACTGTTTAGAAATGATTAGTTATTGCCTCATTGTAGTCATTCCTCATCAAGTGAACAGAAAATTATGATCCCCATTTAAAATGGTGCATTTTATCTAAGCCAACATTGTACACATTTTATGACATGTAGTACGCAGTATGATTCATGGACTTTCCTAAATATATACATATGTACATATGTATAGATATACAGTACACAGGCAGTTCTGTTTTAACACCCCTGAACATGTTGATTAAAACTATTACAATATTTCTATTATAAAACTACTTGAAAAGTTGGCATTTCTTGGTATTGAAATTCAATCCTACAGAATTGAAAAAACACACACAAAATGTTGGTTATAAATACATTCTTTACAAAAAATTGAATAGTGGTCCCGCACTCATACTTAATATTACAGTGAAAACATTTTATTCATTTAAAGGTATGTACATCTTGTTGTCCTTGGTTTCTGTGTGAAATATACAGAAGAGTGAGAATATTGTAGGCAGGCCTATTTGTTAGGTTTTTCTACTTGTTCATTTTTGTGTAAGTTCCAAATCTCTTCTTTTGAGTTGTTGTTTATTTCTATTTGCCTTGTATTACTGCTGCTGCTGCTTCTTTTGGTGTTCTGGGAACACTGGGTGGCTTTACTTTGAGGAACAGGCAGAAAAGATTTAACTCTTGAAACACCCGACTCAGTCTTGGATTTATTGTCGCTGCATTCGGTAGTCTGATGGCTGCTGAGAGGACTGACCTCCTGCAAGAGAAAAGAAAAGAATGTTTTCACGTCTGACACTGTTACCAATTTCTGTTATCAGTCCTAACTCTTCCTCCTCCTCCTCTCTCTCTCTCTACCTCCGAGCACCCATGTAGGTTTCTCCCTAAACGAAGTTCTCATGAAAAGACACAAAAGACAATGGAGAGGGAAAGCTAACAATTAACTTCCTATGGACTCACTGCCTGATTTTCATTAGGCCTTTCGTGGGGTCACAAAAGTGTGAGACACAGGAGTCAGACTCAGGTGCCGAGAGTCTGGGATCTCCTCACCCAGGGGAGGAGCTTCATGGAAATCATCAAACTGGACCAACGACTTGTAGGCAGCTGTACAAATCAGCTGTATCACCTTGGGCGAGTCACCTAACTTCTGCTTTCAGATCTGTAAACTACAAATTGGACTATTACTCAATAATCAACAAATGCTGTGGAGCACTGACCGAGCAGCGTGGTGCTGGACGGGGTGCCTGGCATTTGGCAGACAGCGTGAGAGCGAAGGCCCTTGCTCTACTGGGTTCACCAGTGACTCAAGGCTCCAGCAGTTCTGTGAGGAGCAGGCTCACGGGCTTCCTCACTGGGAACCACACGCTCTCACTTTTCTAGTGTATGTCTCAGAACACTTATGAGCACCTGGTCCGTGTCTCTCATTTTGCTCAAGAGGAAATTGAGAGCTGGACGGGTAGGGTGATCTGCCCATAGTCCCAGAGTGACTGGGTATGGAATAGTATAAAATGTAATATAATATGATATGATATGATATGATATGATATGATATGATATGATATAACATAATACCGGGTATCATATCATATCATATCATATCAGATATACAGGGTCTTATATTAATGTTTGCTCCAAAAGGTGCACTAGAGCTGATTGTCCGGCTAGGTCTTACTTTCAGGGTAAGTATATATAACATGAATGTTATAACCAACATTCATGTGTTACTTTCACAGTAAGTGAGCTGCTCCCAATGCCTCTCAAGCAGTGGACATTGATTATTTTCCCTCTTTTTAAATTTAAGAGCAATGCCACCATACAGCAGTGTTACCTTTAAAATATTTAAAATGTAAAATCAGAATTTAACAGGCAAAATGCTTACTATGGTTTGTAATGGAAAGGAACTGTTTGGCCTCAGCTGGCAGTTGGATTCTCCTGGGTGTCTTCTTCACTGTAAAATGTGACTTAGTCATGGGCCAAGTAGGGCCAATCTCACCTTGTTCTTTGGTCTAAAACCCTAGCAAATGCAACACACATGCATTCAGAAGACATGGCACATTGTCACAACGATAACAGTTGGCAGGTATACAGGATATGTGAGCTGTGGAGGTGGATGTAACCACGCATAATGTCGCCACGATCTTTGACATCCCTCTGGAAATGCACAGGGGCAGCGCCAAGGCCCCCTGTCGTGCAGGGTCTCAGCTCCCACTCCCCGCCCAAGAACGCAGGACACGGTAAGGCCAAACAGGAACACCCACGGAGCCATAGTTAGGGGAGTCAAACCAATATATTCTCGCTGGAGGCTTGGCTGGAGACACAGGAAGCAGGATCTACATAATCTGCCTAACAGCAGTCCGCGCTTGCCAGCCACCATCTTCTCGCTACCCCCCATTCCTTTCTCTGCTAGCGTAGCCACAGCCGTTATATTAGTGGCCAATGGCTTACGGGTTACAGCTGACGGCCAACTAGCCACAGCTGCTGGCATCTGATCACAGTTGATGGCCATTTACTACCCGAGCCAGCACCTTTCTATGTGAGGCCGAGAGCCTGGAAACTGTTTTTTGGGGTTTTGTCCCCACACTCCACCCCTACAGGGTCTCGCCTCACAATCTACGCGACAAGCGTCTTCTGCGAGGGGCCCTGTGCAAGGAGCCTGGAGGTGAATGCACTATCCTGAACACAGCCAGGCTCTCTGGGCACAGCCAGGGTTTCTCAGGGCACCACCACAGTACTTCTGGGCACAGCCAGACATCCTGGGCTTCTTAGGGTACCACCTGTCTCCCCGGGCACAGCCAGGTTTTCTCAGGGGACCACCACAGTACTTCTGGTCACAGCCAGACTTCCTGGGCTTCTTAGGGTACCACCTGTCTCCCCGGGCACAGCCAGCTTTTCTCAGGGCACCACCACAGTACTTCTGGTCACAGCCAGACTTCCTGGGCTTCTTAGGGTACCACCTGTCTCCCCGGGCACAGCCAGGTTTTCTCAGGGCACTGCCACTCTCTCTGGACACAGCCAGGGCCTCTCAGGGCACTGCCACTCTCTCTGGACACAGCCAGACTTCCTGGACACAGCCAGGGCCTCAGGGCACTGCCACTCTCTCTGGACACAGCCAGACTTCCTGGACACAGCCAGGGCCTCTCAGGGCACTGCCACTCTCTCTGGACACAGCCAGACTTCCTGGACACAGCCAGGGCCTCAGGGCACTGCCACTCTTTCTCTGGGCTTCTCGGGGTACTGTGCTGGAACAACAGCGGCTCACATCAAGGTGCTTACATATTATCAATGGCGGCCAGTCAAGACACAAAAGCAAACATCAAACCAGTCCCACTACATGGTGGTATGTTCCCAAACAGTCAAGCGTCCATTAAATTAGTGATAGAAGGCAATTCCCCATAGTCCATAGTCATTCGCCAGGGCTGTCCTGGGGGTGAGGGATGACCTTGATCTCACCCTCATCTCCCACGGAGGACTCAGCATGCATTTCCTCCTGGGACAAGTCCCGCATCCAAGTTGCCTCAGCAAGCAGTTCCCAGCCCACAGGGCAACAACAACCTTCGCTTTCTCCGCTTTCTCCGGCCTCTGCTGGTTGGGGAACCATCCACGTCTTTCCACCCCTCCACGGGAATCGAGCTCTCCGGCAGCTGCTCCTCCTGGTCTTCCTCAGACTGAGCTTTCGTACGCACACACTGCTCCACTGCCCTCTGGAAAGCTTTGGCCAGCACCATATCCTGCCGACTACGCCATGTGTCGCGCAGGGGACCCTGCTCGCTGCGCCATTTGTCGTGCAGGGTCTCAGCTCCCACTCCCCGCCCAAGAACGCAGGACACGGTAAGGCCAAACAGGAACACCCACGGAGCCATAGTTAGGGGAGTCAAACCAATATATTCTCGCTGGAGGCTTGGCTGGAGACACAGGAAGCAGGATCTACATAATCTGCCTAACAGCAGTCCGCGCTTGCCAGCCACCATCTTCTCGCTACCCCCCATTCCTTTCTCTGCTAGCGTAGCCACAGCCGTTATATTAGTGGCCAATGGCTTACGGGTTACAGCTGACGGCCAACTAGCCACAGCTGCTGGCATCTGATCACAGTTGATGGCCATTTACTACCCGAGCCAGCACCTTTCTATGTGAGGCCGAGAGCCTGGAAACTGTTTTTTGGGGTTTTGTCCCCACACCCCCGCAGAGGGAAGGCGACACACTCTGTGTTGTTTGCTCACCCCCCCTTCATCTGCATCCCAGGGGCCGTGGCTGCGCACCTTTATGTTCCGGGGCAGGAATGCTCCAGGAAGTGAAGTAACAAGAAGCACCCACGACCGCTGAAATGCGGCAGGGGGGTCGAGGCTGGGTGTGGAGATGGGGTGCTGAGTCAGCCCCTGGAGGCGTGAGGGTACCCGGGGGAGGTTGGTGAGAGCTGTAAAGTCCCTGGCTTGTTGCAGGCGATTCTGTTCAAGGCTGTGAGTGTGAGAAGCGGGCAGGGGACGGACGCTAAGGGTGACATTCCCGACGGGGTGGCGGCCAAGCTCAAGTTCTGAAATGTTTCCCCAAAGCTGAGAAGTTCCAGAGCCTGGGACTAGCAGAGTTAAGAGTGTTAAAGGCTTCCTGAGCTGAAACCCAAGAGTTCTCTCTATGAAACACATAAGGTTACTGTCAATGTAGTTGGGCATATGAAGGTCAGAGACACTTAAATCAGAGCCATTCATTCATTCATTCATTCATTCATTCATTCATTCAATACTAAGCATCAGCTAGAAGCTAGTAGGGTGCTACAATCCCTGCTCTCCAGAGGGGAAAGCTGGGGGGCAGAAAGTAAAGACAAACTCTGTAGGGAAGATGCCACTGGAGATGGCTCTTTAAGGACACATAGGACTGCCAGCTGAAGAGGGGAGAAGGCTCCATGGAAAGGAGAAAGGGTAAAGACAGACACGGGCAAGGGTGGGGTGTGGTGAATAATGAATGACACATAACAAAAGGTTACACGAAGGTGTATCACCCCTGTAAAGATACATTTGGAAAGAAGGGAATGGGGTGGAAAATAATGAGGGTGACAGGTCAGAGCTGTTTTAGAGCCATGGGTCTAAGCTCCAGCTGCTCGGGAGCTTTAAAAACCCCATGTCTAGGTGGCACTTCAGACTAGTTACATCAGAACCTGTAGGGACATGGTTGAGACATCGGGGATTAAAAAAAAAAATCTTCAAGTGGATTTAATTATGCAACCAAAGATGAGAACATTTGCTTTAGGGGAATAATATACATTTTCATGAGAATATTTAAAACATAATAAAAAGAACAGATACTAATTTTATATAATTTTGTATAATATATATATTTTCAGGGGTGCCAGGAAAATGACAAGTGGTCACTTTGGTCAGCGTTGCTCAAGCAGTAGTTCGCCGTAATCAGAACTGTTTGGACGCTGATGGTAACCACTTTGAGCACGTCTTGTAATTGCAGAAGTCAAACGTGACTTGTATTCATCTTTTGTTATCAGTATATATTGAGTATTAGAATTTTAATACAGTTTTCTCCTTTCTTAAAATGTGTATACATATTTTTGGCACCCTCTGTATATATATGAAGGTCTGACAATTAAGTTCGCAAACTTGTTGCAACGAAGTTGCTAACCTTTTTTGATGTCAGAGGGATTATTCATTATGAATTTGTACCAACTGGACAAACAGGTAACCAAGTTTACCATTTGGAAGTGCTGGAAAGGCTGCATGAAAAAGTTAGACGACCTGAACTTTTCACCAACAATTCATGGCTCTTGCATCATGACAATGCACCAGCTCACACAGCACTGTCTGTGAGGGAGCTTTTTGCCGGTAAACAAATAACTGTATTGGAACACCCTCCCTACTCACCTCATCTGGTCCCCAATGACTTCTTTCTTTACCCAAAGATAAAGGAAATATTGAAAGGAAGACATTTGGATGACATTCAGGACATCAAGGGTAATACAACGACAGCTCTGATGGCCATTCCAGAAAAAGAGTTCCAGAATTGCTACGAATGGTGGACTAGGCGTTGGCATCAGTGCATAGCTTCCCAAGGAGAGTACTTTGAAGGTGACCCTACTGATATTTAGCAATGAGGTATGTAGCACTTCTTCTAGGATGAGTTTGTGAACTTAATTGTCAGACCTCATAAATATATATTAGTATCTGCTCTTTTTATTGATGTGTTAAATATGTGTGTGTATTTCTTGCTGATTTTTTATTTTAGAAGGCTGGCGAACATGCCATCCAACTAATAAACCCCACTGCATTCCCTTGCTGTTGGAGTCGTGAGGAGTTATATTGTGGCAAATGAGGAGAAGGATAATTTACACATTCTGCTCCTTACAATGGATAATGGTGGCTGCCAGGCCTTTCTCTGGCCACACAGGAGAAAGTGTTTTCAACTAGGCCAGAGAGCTCTTACTTCTAAAGGGAATTACTTCCTGATAACAGAAGAAACTTGGCATCTCACCAAGAAATGCTAGCTGAGTTTATCAGAAGGCTAGAAAAGGAATGAGCCTGCCAAGCTTTGAGAAGGTTGTCAAGTGAGTGTTACTTTGCCCTCTGCTGGCAGTTCCTGAGAAAAACATCTCCCAGCCACAGGAAATCCCTCTAAAAGTGGTCAGTGGACCAAGAAAGAGCAGAGCAGGAGGCAGTTGTCCTAACACCCACATCAAATCACACATTGAAACAACTGCAGTTCTTCTGTAGGAGCCCAGAGAGTGTAAAAAGACCCATGTTTTAAAAGGTCCCTTTAAAATAAAGTTGGCCTGCACTGCCCAGAATTTACCCACTTTCAGTACTATTTTATGGACAGTAACTTAATTATAACAACCCAATATGGTCACATGACTGAGAAGTAGGGGTACAAAACAGTCTCCATTAGACATTTAAACAAACGCCGCTAGTTACTACCAGCCAACGTTTTTATACAGGAAAGAGACCTGGCCCTGTGGAGAAAGTGTGGCCCACTGCTCTCTTTCTACCGTGTTTCCCCCAAAATAAGACCTAGCTGGAAAATCAGCTCTAATATGTCTTTTGAAGCCAAAATTAATATAAGACCAGGTCTTATATTAACATAAGACCCAGTCATAATGTAATGTAATATAATAATATAATATAATATAATATAATATAATATAATATAATATAATATAATACTGGGTCTTATACTAATTTTTGCTCCAAAAGACACATTAGAGCTGACTGTCTGGCTAGGTCTTATTTTCAGGGAAGCACGGTAGACCTTCCCGGCCCCTTCTACTGTCGGTTCCACGGGGAATCCTAAGAGTGTTCCTGGAGGCCTAAGAACTGTGCTCTGACAAAGCTCAGGCACAGCTCCTGAACAATGTTTTCCAGCCAGAAGTCTCAGCAGTGACCCCAGGTCACCTTCCCTTATGTGCTCTCCAAATTGTGCCTTTACTGTCTGCTTCTAAACTGTTCCCAATTGAAGACGAAAAGCAGACATATGACAGAGTGAGCCAGAAAGGTCATGCTCGTGTTCACAGATCCTCAGGTTATATATTTTTATGTGGGACCCCAGCCTTGTCAATACCTCCTGGGCCCCCACCTTCTTCCCCAACACACACAGCTCACACAGTTTCACACATAGTTATGAAGAGGTCTGACACATAAGGAAGCAGTGAGAGAGCACAGGCTGTCAGGTGATCCGATAGGATTAATAATTTAATAGCTCACCACACTCACTTTGGAATTTTTCTCTCTGTGCTCCCCCAGGTCACCTGGTGACGTGGCTTTGTAAGCCCCCACAGGACTGGATGAGAACAACGTGTGACCAACAGATGACATGGCTTAGTGAACAAACCACACATTACTAAATGCCTGTATGAAATCTGCATCCTCCCAGAATAACTACTGGGTAAGAAGTAGTTTTATTGTTTCTGCTCACCGAGGAGTACCAGGCTGGGCCATCTCTTGGCACTTATTAACCAGTCCTAGAGGTTATTTCAAGAGGTGAACGATGAAGTCTTTTAGAACCTTGGCTCTTTTATTTGACATTCTGACTTGATTTTAAAGGAAAATCTCTCACTGAAACATAATGCATGTTTAGGCAAGTTAAGAAACTAACCTCAAAATGAGATTTTTTTTTAACATATAAAAGATCTTTATATTATCACTCAGCCCTTTGCTGTAATTAATTTCCAGATGCAGGAAATCTCAAATGAAAAACAATACATTTTAAAGTGGAATAACCAAGAAGACACACGTTACATTATTTCCAGTCTTGGCATACATAAATGAAAACAAATGAAGACCTTTTCAAAAGAAACCCAAAATTTTGGAATAAAATTTTTGGTATCAAACAGAAGGAAAAAAAGTAATGCTTTTCTGTGTCATTCTTTCAAGCTATAATCCAAACAGTAATCTCTCTAACCTTGATTAACTAATGGACACATTTATAAATTTTATCCTATTTCTCACTTCACAGCTATGGTTTAAAAATAACTTTGTGATTCACACTGAAAGAAGATTTGGGAAGTCAATTCCAAAGCAAACCGTCTTTGTCCCATTTCGGGGGGAAATGGGCACTTACCTTCTCTGACATTGGCATTCTTAGATTATTAACAGTTGCTGAAAATGTAGGGTTGTTTCTTGAACTATCAAACCTCCTTAAATCATCCCTGGAATCAGCAATCTGGAAAATATACAATTCATCAAGTCATGTTTTCACAGTTATGCTGTGACTCACAGAAGGCAGAACTTCAGGGCACTGGAAAACCCTCAGCAGAAGTGTTCTCTTTTCTCCTTCCCTGGCCTGCAAGAGCTTCACAGAATATTGAATGTATCGTTCATCCTGTAATGTTCACCGGTCAGACTTGAGGCCTTCAGGTGAATTAACAGCAAATGCTTGAGAAAGTCTCTAAGGGAGTCTATTTAAAAAAGGTCAAAAGGGGGTGGCTGGATGGCTCAGTTGGTTAGAGCGAGAGCTCTGAACAACAGGGCTGCTGGTTCGATTCCCACATGGGCCAGTGAGCTGTGCCCTCTACAACTAGATTGAAGACAACGAGCTGCCACTGAGCTTCTGCATGGACAACTGGTTGTCTCAACTGGTTAGAGCACAAGCTCTCAACACAAGGTTGTCAGTTCAATTCCCGCATGGGATGGTGGGCTGTGCCCCCTGCAACTAAAGATTGAAAATGGCAACTGGACTTGGAGCTGAGCTACGCCCTCCATAACTAAATTGAAGGACAACAACTTGGAGCTGATGGGCCCTGGAGAAACACACTGTTCCCCAATAAAAAAAAAAAAAATTAAAAACAACAACAACAAAAAAGTTAAAAAGGTCAAAAGAAGATGAGCCCTATAGGAAAAAAAATCACTTGGCAAGGAAAGGAAATAAAAATTGCAAAATTTTAATCATTACCTTATTTTTCCAGTGGATAAGATATCAGTTCATTTCCAGCAAGGTTAAATACGACAATCAATTCTGCTTTGTCCTAGCGATTACGAACCATCAAATGTTGAGTCTTTCAGTGGAGCTTACACAAGTTATAACTAGCTTCTTACACTCCCTTTCAAGTAAAAAGCATTTATTTATCAAGGACATCTGGTCCGATTTGCTGCAGGTATCAGAGTGCCGAAAGAGGTTGAACTTGATTCTGTTAATGCTGTCTTTGAGATTTGGGATGTCCCTGATTTCTGTAGTTGGATCTCAATTTTCACAGCATGAAGACTATGACCACATCTGCATTATACAGGCTAGTTACTTTTCTAGTCTGTAAGGAAAGTGGTTGCTGTTGCTTTCTATGTATCATGAGTCTGCTGTGATGCTCTCACTGAAGACTCACGTGCCGAAGTTAGGAATACGAAAAGTAAAAAAGGAAACTTAAATTGAGGCTTATACAAATGCTGCGTGAATGTGCTGGTGTGATTTGTGCTAATACGATTAACATATGCAATTTTAACTTCAGCTTTTCCAAAGGAGTTTGGAAAGGTAAGCTGTGCTTAAATAGAGCTCTTTTATTGTATAAATGATATTTTGGAAGAAACGGCTTTTCTAAGCAAGGTAAGGGCTGTTCTGAGCTGGAATATTAACCATACTATTCCACAGGGACTTCTTTCAGGGAACAAGTGAGACAGTAGGTCTCCAAGACGTCTCTCACTGCCAGATGGAGCCATTCAACATCCTCCCCATTTGCACTGCTTACCTTGCTTATATCAGATTCGGATTTGCTGGAGCACATACTCTGAAGTTCCTTGATAAGATCAGCTTCATCGTCCGAACCCAGATAGAGTCTTTGATCCAAGGTCAATGTCGATGACAGATCATTCTCTAAAGACCTAACACAACGTTCAGAAAAGAGTTTTTCAAAGTGAAAGCCACAGTCCAATTCCCAGTATGGAAATCTAGACACTGTACCTTGTTTTGGGATTTGGTGTGGGGTAGAGAAATTGTTTTTAAAATCCTTTAAAGAAGTTCAAAATGTCATTTAACACAACAACCCACTCTCATAGGATTTTGATAACTCCCACTCAAAATTCTCAATGGAATAAAATTTTATTCACAAATAAATCCACTTTGACTTATAACATTTCAGGCTCCTTACTCTTTCTTCCCTTTTCTTCTCTGTCTCCAAGGCTAGTTAAAGCTAAGACACTAAACATTGTATGTAGGGGGCAGTGAGATACAATGGAACAAATATGAATTTCAGACTGGGCTCTAACACTTACTACCAATATGGACATGGGTCAGGTTTCTTTGTTTGTTTGTTTGTTTGTTGCCTCCGTAACACCTCAGTCTCTGGGCTGCATTCCTTATACCTGCATTATAGTTCCTGGGAAAATCACATAGGCTGTTGTACATAATGGAGCTGGTGGTGGCGCTGGCAGAAAAAGGCATGTGATGCAGTCGCCTTTATCTCCCTTCTCTCTACACCTCCTCTGCTCCTGTAATTCTGTGAACCAGGGGAGAGGGTCCTAAATGTTACCTGCCAAGTGATGGGCACACAATGTACTGGGCTACAGTGGGGAGCTATTTGCAAACTGCTCAAACATTTCTAGTCAATAATTAACCAAATCATTCTTTATACCTCAAAATTCATAAGCTGAAATAATCAACAATTCCCTAAGAGCAACATAAGAAAATAAATAAAATTATCACTTTAAACATTTAGCATCTAAAAGCAAATGTCATGGTGTGTTTCTGAAATCCAGCCTTAAAAAAAATCAGTCATCTAAAGCTTCTTTAAAATGCACAAATGCAGGGTTTTATCATATCTTTGTGTCAAATGTAGTAACAATGATAAAGTTTGATTAAAAAAAAATGAAGCCAATATTTCTAACTTTTTCAACAAACTAAAAATCTTTTTAACAAACTAAAAGCAAACTGGGCTTTATGTTAAGCTTAAGGAACTTTTATTTAGTTTCATTCATTTATTTGATTTCAGTTTAATACTAGCATTGGCGTGACCTCTATGGCTTTTTAAAAAATTACATTAACAGTATAATAGTTACATAAATATTAATGAGAACATGTATTGTTTGCTCCCAGTTAATCTGAACGGGGAACTTACTTTTGTTTTGACAGAGAAGCATTCCTGTTACAGTTCTGCTGTGATGTAGTCGTATTTCTGATACCTGTTTAATTAAAAACATAACCATTTCAACAGAAGAAATCATCATCCTGTGCACCTTTAACTCTGTATTTAAAAGAAACAGACTATGGGCTCTGCTGCCCTTTCATATAGTTTTTGGACTGAATCCATCTCTAGAGGGATTTTTCCTCGGGGCAGTGGCTCTGGCTGTAGCTTCCTACATGGCCATTGTGTGTGTGTGTGTGGGGTCCCTTGTGTGTATTTATAACAGAAGTCAGTACAACTAACACCACGTGAGGCTCACTTCAGGATCCTGAATTTTTCTTCTATCAATGGCCCCTCTTCTCAAGCCCCCATATCCTCAGCTTTTGTTTTCAAAGAACCTTAGAGGAGTTTACCATCTGCCTTCCTCTATCGTTGGCTTCCAGCACTGACCATGCGTGTTTGAAGTGTGGCCCCCATACTGTACGAGGTCAGACAGTGAAGTTTGCGAACTTATCCTAGAAAAAGTGCTACATACCTCATTGCTAAATATCACTACAGTCACCTGGGAAGTACTCCCCTTGGGAAGCTATGCACCGATGCCAGCGCTTTGTCCACCCTTCAAAGCAATTCTGGAACTCTTTTTCTGGAATGGCCATCAGAGCTGTCGTTGTATTACCCTTGATGTCCTGAATGTCATCAAAATGTCTTCCTTTCAGTATTTCCTTCATCTTCAGGTAAGAAAAGAAGTCACTGGGGGCCAAATCAGGTGAATAGGGAGGGTGTTCCAACACAGTCATTTGTTTATTTGCTAAAAACTCCCTCACAGACAGTGCCGTGGGAGCTGGTGCATTGTCATGATGCAGGAGCCGTGAATTGTTGGCAAGCAGTTCAGGACGTCTAACTTTTTCACGTAGCCTTTTCAGCACTTCCACATAGTAAACTTGGTTAACTGTCCAGTTGGTACAAATGCATAATGAATAATACCTCTGATATCAAAAAAGGTGAGCAACATTGTTTTGATTCTTTTTTTTTTTTTTTTTTTTTTGATTCTTGATTTGGACTGACGAAACTTTTTTGGTTGTGGAGAATTGGCTGACTTCCATTGTGCACTTTGCTGCTTTGTTTCAGGGTTGTATTGTTACACCCGTGTTTCATCACCAGTGATGAAACATCATCTTGCCTCTCTGAAAGGTCTTGGCAAACTTTCTAGACTCCTTTGCTTTTGTTCATCGGTGAGCTCCTTCAGGACCATTTTTGCACACACCTTTCTCATGCCAAGATTTTCAGTTAAGGTTTTCCTAACTGTTTCTCTATAGATGTTTACTTGGTCTGCTATGCTTCTCACAGCCAGCCGATGATTTTGATGTACAATTCGACCAATTTTTGCAATCCTTTCATCAGTTCTGCTCATTACTGACCACCTTCATCAGTGACGCGTTCTCTCCCCTCAGAGAAATGTTTAATCCATTTGTTCACTGCCATTTTCTTCATGGCATCATCCCCATAAACTTGGACTAACATGTTCCTGATTTCACTCCCATTCTTGCCAAGTTTAACAAGAAATTTAATGTTTGTTCATTGCTCTAATTCAAGCTCAGACATTCTCATGATGGCACACAAGAACACGCAACAAAAATAATGAACGCCACTCAGCAAGACACCGACATATGTCGGCACGAACACAGCTGTGAGACAGTGATATACCAAGGTCATGAGACCTTACCGAGCCGTTTGTACAGCGCTGCCAGTATGAGCGCACGGTGGCAAGTTCACAAACATAATTGTCAGACCTCGTATCACAGTGTGTGTGGCCCCCAGACTGTACCAGTGTGGGTAGCATCAGTAGTACACTTATAGAAATTTATCTTTTAGTTGCTTTGCATACTACAGAGTGGAAAATATGAACAGTATACAAAAAGATACAGAATATAAAATATTGGATTGCTTGCTTGCAGTAAATATATTGATTTGTATCAGTTACATATACACACAAATGCATAGGTTTGTATGTACTGGTCATGAAGTAAAATATATTTCTCACTCTGGGTTATAGTCAAAAACATTTGAGAAAACAATTATAAACATTTCAGACTCAAAAAAATAATGTCTGTTTTTATAATACACACTAAGTTTTATAAGCTCATTAAAACATTTAGTTGCCTCTGAGTGAATTCTAAAATTGTATGAATACTGCTAGCACAAATTCTCCCTAAACAATGATTTTGAAAAATAAACTGAATTTAGTATATCCTTATTGAAGACTGAACACAGACAATCTCTGGACTGGTTTATCTATCCATCCTTTGTCATTGTCAGAAAGCACTGACCAGTGGCTTCTCCTAATTACCAAAAGTTTCTGGGCTTGGGCCCGGTGACCCAGGAGTCTATGGCCTGATGTCATGCGTTTCTGTATGAGGTCAGGGAGGGAAGAGGCTATGTCCTTACCAGAGTTTATGACCTTCCACAGTGATCTGCAAAGAGGTCCCTATTCTGATACATTTTTTAACAATGCTGTCAAAAAAACCGCAAATCAACCCAAACATTTTTATAATCCTACATCAAACACAATTATTGGGAAAATAATTTACTGTTATAAAAAAAACATAATAGCTAGAGAGGTATGTCAATCTTTGGTTCTTAATCAGTGGTTCATTCACCTAACCAGGAAGTGTGGTTAAAATTCAAGATCCATGAATTTTACTTTGTAACATTCGTTTTTAGATTTTATAAATCTTTATGTTGAAGTCTATGCAAACTATGAATGCACACAATTTTATTAATCTTTCAAATAAGGTTTCATGTTTCAAGGAATATCATAATATTGATATTATATCAAATAGTTTAAAACTATGAAATTTAAAATATAAATTTAAAATCATTTATAAAATTCAGTTTTCTGAGTTACATATAGATTTTCATAATATTGCTTGAAATTTATATTCATTTTAATTAATTTTGTTTGTCAACTCTGAAATATATACATTGACAATGATTATTGTTTAGGTGATTATTTAGCTCAAGAACGTAACCCTACGGAGACTGTAATAAACTTGGAAATGATAGAGAACAGCCTGGACGGGTGTCCACTCAGATATCTGAGTCCTCATGGATTATTACATGCGTCACAGGATTAGAGTGACATGGACTGAAGATGACACCATTGGAATTGCAAGAAACAAAAACATGGATGGCAGAATCGCATGTTTCCAGGAGAGGGGATTTGGAGCAGGTAGCCAGGGGTTTCTGAAATTCATTTTGTTATCTGTCAATGAAGATAACAGTCCTCAGCTGAGACTACCTTTGCATACTGTAATGGGACAAACAAGTGGGGGATATAATTCTTGCTACAGAGAGTTATCTGGGGAGTCTCTATGCTAAACTGGGGAGCTAATGACTTTATTCTCTGAATCAAACACTGTAACTTTGGGAATTAATAACAAGATCGTGGGATCAGAATACATCCTACTGCAAATACATAACACTTATCTTTAAAAAGTATAAGTAAAACTCTCACTTCATTCACTGACTCTCCACTCAGTCATTGAAAAAGTGGTCACAACTTACTAACACACACTTGGGGTAGTTACAAAACTCTAGCATGAATTAATATGGTTATAAACCATATTACATTTTTATTAGTCAACAAAATACAAGCTAAAGTATGAAAACATATTTATGAACAACAGTATTTTCTTATGTTTTAAAATTTTAGGCATTATATTCTCTTATGTAGCAACCCCACTGCTGTGAAGTTGGCATAAAATTACACAACACAGAACGTGCTGGAGGAGGCTCCTTAAAACATAAAATTAAGTACATGTATCAGATCAGAAATTCCAAATGCAAGTGAGGTTGGAATATGTTCATTCTTACTCAAAAATGGATTTCCATTAAGGAGGACATTTATAATTTGAATAATTGATTGTCCTGTTATCAAAATCAAAAGAAATAGGTCTAACACCAGAGACAGGTGTGTTGTCTTCTTTGTTAGAATGAAAACTTACACATTTCTTTTTTTATAAATGATGTCTCGTTATACAGAATCTGTTTAATGCTCTATTAGAATGGATACTCTCTGAGGGCAGGGATTGTTGCTGTTTCCCCTGCTCTATTCCCATTGCCTAGAATAGAACCCAGCACACGGTATACACCGTACATGAAAAATAAATATGTAAAACCGACTCACTTTTAAAGGCTTTAACTGGTATCAAATCTGTCTGTACACATACTTTTAAAAATTAAAGGTTGGCTTAGGGGGGACACATTAAAAGGGAGAGATATGCCAAAGTGCAATTATTATGTAAATTTAATTGTGGACACCCCCAAAATTTAATAAAAATGATTTGACATGGTAAAGATATATTTCAGAATTCTACTATGAAAGATTATTTTTCAGGTGGGGACTCCCAAATATTTTTGGAAACGTACCTACTAAATATATTTGATTCCATGAAATGTGCTTTGAAATACTAAGAATTCTGTTGAACGCATAGTAATAAAAATAAAAGCACATCTGAGTTCAGAAACCAGATCCTGAGTGCCCGTCCCCCTTACCTTCCTCACTCAGGTCCGGCTTACTCCAGGTGGGTGAAGAGAAATGGCCAGACTTTTTGCGAGGACTCGTGCTCACCTTTCGCCAGGTACCATTCTCTCCTTTCTTCTTGCTACAACCGTTGTAACTTGAAACTATGGATAAAGGGAAACTTCCTCCTTTGAAATCAGCTGTATGCTGGTCTAGCTCTGAAACAACACACACCACATGTTGCCAGAAAATGAGGCAGTGATAATGCAGTTTCATAGAATGAAGCAAAATACATTTCCAATTCTCAA
Source organism: Rhinolophus hipposideros (assembly GCF_964194185.1). Lineage (NCBI taxonomy): Eukaryota > Metazoa > Chordata > Mammalia > Chiroptera > Rhinolophidae > Rhinolophus > Rhinolophus hipposideros. The sequence continues at coordinate 5,211,888 of NC_138071.1, forward strand.
AGAAATACTCTTCAAAATCACAGGCATGCTTCATACCCAAGCAAGGGCTTTGTGAACCAGAAAACTTTCCTTGGAGGTCTAAAATTTAAACTGAGCCCAAAATGAACAAAGAGACAATTCTGGAGCAATGGTGTGAAATGACATAATTTCTCTAGTTACAGAGAGAAGAAAGAGTTCCCTAATAACAAATCCGCACAGGTGTTGTGTGCACGCGTGGCTTTCCTCTCCGCCCGAGGGAACCCACATACCTGCTCTCGAGAGGGGACAGCCGTGCAGGACAGCTTTATTGAGCACTATGCTGAGAGCTGCCTTAACCACAGCCTGCTGTCCTTGGCTAGGGGTTTTCTTCGCAGCTGTTTGTGCAAGGCCAGCGTGTCTTTTCACAGAGGCTCTTGACAAAATTGCTTCTTGAACTCTGGGTGCAATGACAGCGTTCCAAAGCTTGCACATCCACCTTGAAAGAGAGGGGTGGGCACACGGTTAGGACCAGGCCTCTCATGAATTATGTACCACTCGGCAAAAGACAGTCTGCAGACCGTGGGAAAAACGTGTTTCCATGGGAAAAACGCTACCTTTCTTGGGGAGTTTTGGAACAAGTGACATTATCTAACCCCAAAGTCGTTTGACTTTTCCTCAAAAATACAACGTATTTCAAATGAAACTGACTGCTTGCACGTCCCTCTTCTTTTACTTTATAAGATCTTTGAGAGCAGGAATCAGTGCTTGAGTGTGTGTTGGATGAGCACATGAACAAAATACATAGAAAGGAGGTAAATTTACAGACAGGAGTCTGGAAAATAGATTTCCTGAACGTCTCTGTCTAAATAGCCTGAACTTATTTACACATTTTGTTAATAACACCCACATATATTTTAGCATTTCTGGAACTTGGATATATCTAATAATCACTGGCAAATTAAATATGCCTGCCTCAGGCTCAGTGTCCACACAGGGGAGGGCTCAGCCACGCAGAAATGGACGGGTAAACCAGTGGTTGCCTCAGCCGGACCTCTGCATTCATGGCTGTAGCAGCAGGACTTCTACTCAAGTTTGGAGTATGCTGTACCAATCAAAATTCCTTTAAAAAAGATTACATTTTGTTGTAGCATTAAAAAACAGCTAATGAGATTAAAGGCTATAGAGACAAGACCACATCTCCCTGAATGGGAAAGTCTTCAAAGCTATCAGTGGCATAAACCTTTCAAGACTATTAAAACTTTTACCCAGGTGGCAGGCATCGATTGTAAGCTTCTCTGTTTCTGTCTAGTGATATGTAATTCAAGAAAAAACAAACAAACACAAAGCTACAACAGAGAATATAGAAAAAAATCCAGTATTCTACCACAGGAGCCATTTGCACAGTTACTTCTAAAAGTGCCCAAGGGGTCAAGATGGTGAGCATTGTTTTTTTGTTTGTTTGTTTGTTTGTTTTTTCAAAAGCAGTTCCTTAATATGGCTGGCGGGAGACAATTCTCCATGATATTCTGTACATCTTAAGCCAGCTTTTGTTCTGAACGAACTTTTCAAGGCTGTTAGGAGAGAGCAAGCAGCGTAGGTAGATAGAGACAGTGTCTCCTAGAGCAGAGCGCAGATGTGTTTCCTGACCAGGAGAGTGAAAGTAATGTCTCTTCCACGGCAAAGGGGCAGCAGACCCGACTGCGCCCTCTTTAGAAGCCTGGGGATTCTCAAGCTCAGAGTTACGCAGCTGTGATCAGAGTGTGATCGACCTGGCCGCTGGGCATTTCCCCAGTGACCCGAGGAGCTAAGGGAACCAATGCGAATGTGCAGCTTGGGCTGCGGCTGTGCGGGGAGTACTCAGTCCTCGGCTGCTGACCCAGCACCCGGACCTGTGTCAGGCTAACTTGTCAGCTTGCAAAGAGGGTCAAAATCTTAGAGTTCTTGACAATGACTGTGCTCCGGATAGGAAAGGCCAAAAGTGACTCCTAAGACGCCTGAGACTCTGGATGTGAAAAGGCTTAAATTTAATGATAATGATGATAAAGAAGGGATACTTATATGAATAAATGTATTCTGCTCTACAGCAAGAAAATGCTGCGCATATTTTAACACAGTAATTCTTCCTTCCCCTCAATCAACTGTTATTAAATTAACAGTTTGTCTTACACTAGAGAAGATACATTATTTGCATGCCCTGCTTATCAAAGTGGATTTCTGCCCAGAGTGCCACAAATTGCAGAATCGAAGCTAACAGTTAATCACAAAACCCTTACGAAGCTGGATTGTGACAAATTGTTTTCCTCCTTTCAATTTCCTCCTGATTTTCTATTTCATTAACCTTATTGTTTACATGTCTGTTCTCATAAGCTGCTACAAAGGAAAACATAGCAAATACATAAGTCTCATTAATAAGGGAGAAATCTTTTTAATTCATTGGCAGAACGTAAAATTTTGGTTTTGTTTGGTGACAGGTCACTTGACTGAATTTCACGTGGGCCTCCGCCAGGAGACACTGCACAGCACGTCGCACATGACTTTGATGAGGCTTTTGTAGTAGAGGGAAACTGCTATCCAGTTCTTAGTAAAAACAGTTTCCTTAGGAGCTACCCAACAGGCAGGTCACATTGTCCTCTGACAGGAACACAGAGGTCTAATATTCCACATTGACGACAGCAGGTGGCATGAGGTAGCCCCTTCAGCATTCTCACTGCATGCCCCAAACTGGCCATGGCTCTATTTTAAATAAGAAGCGACACTTACTTCACCGTCACTTGGGCATGCCCTGGGATGACAGGACACGACAGGAAGTACTTTGGCCCCAGAAGTGCTTCAGGTGTGCCCAGGCGGGTCAGGCAGGAGTTGAGCTGGCGCCAGACGGCTGCGGCCCAGTCCACTGCTTTGCACACGGGATCACAGGGAGAGGGCACCTGACCTCTGAACTAGAGAGACAGGGAGGCGGAACAAGGGGGCTTGACTTAGAACAGTGCTTTCTTCCCCTTTCGTTTTTAACAGTCCAAAATTACACATATAAACATTTAAAACTATAAAATAAAATAGGGTGGCATCTGATTTTATCATCACTTGGGGTGAAGGAGGAATAGCTATAATAACACACTAGCACGTGTGTTAGCACACGTCTGCAGATTGTTACATGAAAAAAAAGGGTTCAGACACAACAGAGTGCTAAGGAGACTAAATAGAAACCTTAGATGAATTCTTAAATATCAGTTCTGGAAGAAATCATTGTTCACATGCATACAGTGGACCTCACAGGGCCTTGTTCATAAACTGATTTTGAATGAAATAAAAAAAATGACATTAAATATTTGAATATTGGGGGTGATAAGATGGTACATGGCACCATGTGACATGTTCACCTTGTATTAATTTTAATTTTCCTACAAGGAAGGTCTCAGGTAAAATGCCAATTTCATCAAAATGTACAGAGCTTCGCCGGCATGAAGAAATTTGTTTTCAAATTTTAAAATGTGCAAATGTTAAATACTGTGTAACACACATGGTTTGATGTCAGCAATTCATTTTAGAATTGTATTTTATAAAATGAAGTCCCTTTTTGGAGAACAGAGGGTTCAGAAAAGACAAACATTTATTTACCATGAGAAGAAATATCCCTCAACCATTTAGAAGTCAGATATTGCAATTAACTCTGCATTTATAAGAAACGAGGTTCACATCAATCTTTGCTTTACCAAGTAATTATGATATTAAAGTGGGGACAATCTGCAAATGTCGGTATGTCCTACAAGAAGGGATATTATTTGGTGAAGTAAAAATGAAAGAGTGTCTCAGTGATACCAGCAGCTCTGTTAAAATATCAGTACTACACATGGCTTTTGGATCTGTTATCATATTTCCCTTCTCTTAAAAAGAACAATCATATTTCTTTTACTTTCTCTGATATTTTTCCAGCAAGAATGAGATCATATATTACAATGGTGGTTGAATATTTACTTGCTACCAATAAAATTATATTTAAAAAATACTAGTAGGAAGCCTGGTATTGTCCTTAAACTTCTGTTTTCTTACGTCCCTTTAAGGATTGGAAGAAGAAATTAAGATCAAGGGCCAGTGCTCTGCTCAGTGCCCCAAAGATTTGGTTCTGTTCTGCAGTTGCAAGATTCCTGCCGTCTGCAGAGGTCATTAATTCCAATCATACACGTACCCCAGGAGTCCCTTCTGTTAACCCACTTGAAGTGGTTCTCGGTGAATGAAATGCATTACCCTTTACTGCCCTTTCTGTTCTTCACAGCACACCCCACATCCTCATTCCCAAACACAATGGAGAGGAGAACTTCAAGCTTGGAACGCTCCTTTGCAAATAAGTAAAACCAATCTTTTTCAAACTTTGTTTACCAGAGAGAATGTGAGAGGGGAGGTCCACTTCACCTGAAATCGTGCCCCATCTATAGAATAAGCCTGGTACCTTCCAAAGACCAGCATGGCTCCTCTGCAAGGATGACACAAATCTATGATGCGTTCCCTATTCTTTCTTAGGTGAACTACAGACTTTGGGTGATTAATGTATAAATGGCGGTTCATTCTTGTAACATATGTTCCACTCTGATGAGTGACAATGATAATGGGGGAGCTTAAGCCTGGGTGGGGGAGAGGGGGTACGGGAAATCTCTATCTTCCTTTCAATTTCGTTGTAAATCTAAAGCTACTCTAAAAAATAGTCTTTAAGAAAAGAAAATGGTATCTGGCCATCATTTATGTGATTTTTTGTTTTTGCCAAAGTAATTCAAATATTAATAACGAAGCTAATGGAAGTATTAGTAATTTGAAAAGCTACAGGCCTATGATTGTCTTTACCTCACCTTTTTTTCTACTGGCTGAGGTCACACAAGGGCCATGCTTTGGTCAAAAGCATAAATTTATGACCTCCTGACTAACTTTAACATAGCTTGGGGCAGGAGATTTCTCTGATTAAATTACAACTTTCAGATACTAATTCAACAGGAGAGCCAGCACTGTTCAGTGAGTACCAAAGTCACTCTGAGCCACACTCCACCCTCCACCTGCCTTCCCTGCCCCCCCACCCACAAGCGCATGTGCACTCACATACTCTACAGTTGGAGACCTTTGACCTTGGACAGGTAGGGCTGGCCACAGTCTGGGGTGGAGGGATGGGCGTGAAACCAGTTCCAGTTCATAAAACATTAAGAGGAAGGCTTCTGCTCTGGGAGCCTCAGAAAAAGATGCTTTCCTCCCTGAGAAGGAGACTGCCAAAGCTGTATCCCCCGCAGAACCTGCTTCCCGCTTTCGAATATGTTTTTGTGAAGGTGTGATGCCTGATGTCCCGCAGTCTTGAGGGAAGGTGGAGAGACTGCCCCAGACCCAGACCTGACATCGCGGAGGGGCTGAGCAGACGCCTTTTGGTTACACGAAGGGGAAAAGCCCATTTGAGTAAAGCGGCTAGTAGTGGAGTGTCATGTTATTTACAGCTTAAAATACAGTGATACCTCGGTTTTCCAACGTAATCCATTCTGGAAGACTGTTCGAGTTCTGAAACATTTGAAAACTGAGGCACAGTGTCCCCATAGAAAGTAATGCAAAATGGATGAATCCGTTCCAGACCTTTAAAATCAACTCCCAAAACTGAAAATTTAGCATGAATTTTACTATCTAATGATACCATAGATGCAAAAAATTTATGGCATTTGTAACTGAAATGTTTGTGAACAGAGACGTTCGAAAACTGAGGTACTACTATACTGGGCTGATGGTGGCCCTGTTGTGCAGGATTAAATGTAAAAATCATGCGAAATCAAACTCTACTTCAAGTGTACCATCAAACTCAGCTACTGGTTCAAATTAAGAATATTAAATTAAATAGTAATGTACTTGATTTTGTCAGCCTTAATGTTTTTACTTGGGAGGATATAGAATATCTATTTTATTATTCTTAAGAATCAATAAAAGTTAGTGCTACTCTTAAAAATGCATCAAAAGATACAGAATTCTAATTTTTCATGTGACTTTTCGATATTTACTACAGCCAGGGTGACAGCCATATGTTAAAAGGAGCTTAAGTGGATGGCTCGTGTCCTGAAGGCCCCAGGAAAGCAATGGCTCTTCCTTAAGAAGGGTGATTAAATTTCTGTCTAGCTTCCTACAGCATTTAGAACTTGGTGAAACTCTTTAAGAACAGTTCATCACAGTAAAACATATTTGCTTTTTTTAAAAAAACTTATTATAGTCCAGAAACTGTTACGGGTTTTACATTAGTGACAGTCTGTTGAGACACTGTTATAGGTTTTACATGCGTTATCTTATTTAACCTTTGAATATCCAAAAATTGCCCCTGCCCAAGGCCTCACAGTAAATAAATGGAAGAGCTGGGCCCAGGTCTGCGGACACCACAGCCCTGCTCGCAGCACCAGGCCGCAGCCGCGGGTGGTTACCTTATTCACAGCTCTCCTTCTTAGGAACCTGGGCAGCAGACTCTGCATGGGCTCCCCGTCCCACCGCAGCTGCACCCAGCGGAAATGCTGCTGCACCAGCAGGTCAGCGCCCTGCAGGCACGCCTTGGCAACGGTGCCCATCAGGAAGCAGTGCTCGTGAAAGTAGTAACATCCCGACGTTCCGTTTCCTAAAACAGACAAGAAGCAACAGTCCAAGCTCAGCAAGCCACAACACAGGACAAATCCAAGTGAAAATAAGTCAGAGAGATGAGCGTGAAGTGTCGCGTGGACTCGGGGGAACAGGAAGGATAGAAGGATCCCGGGGGGCCTGCTGGTTAGCATGGTCTTGTCTGGCCACTCTTTACCTCTTTGAAAAGTACAGGGGCTTTCAGGGCTGCGATTCTCCAGAGGTGCCAAAAAGTCCCCCAATAACTCAGACAAGGAAGATTTTTCCAAATTCTCTAAGATGATGATGATTTTCTTGTTCACAGGAGATTGCTTCACTGGGATCAGACATGCTGTGGTCAGAAACAAAATTCAGTGATTCACGCTTTTCCAAAAACCTGTATGAATTGGCAAATATTACAAAGTCTGAAGATACAAAGTACTGACAAACGTGTCACAATGGGAGTGCTCTCAGATTGCTGGGGAGTAAGTGTAAGGATGCTGGCAAACAGTGTTTCTCTGTGTATTCCAGTGAAGACACACACACAAAACGATCCAACACCAGCTCCGTAACAGATCCCAACAGAATCGACCCCGATATCCACCACCAAAAGAATGATAAATCAATAGAAGTATATGCATTCAGTGAGTGTGAAAGTGAACGACAACCACAAGTAACAACACGGAGGAGTGTCAGAACAACAAATTATGAAGCGAACCTCAAAAGCTTACGTACAATGTGATTTTATCATGTAAAGCTCAAACACGGGCAACACTATGCATATAATTCAGGGATTCATACATAGGTAGTAAAACTATGAAGAAAGCAAAGAGATGATTGTCATGGAGGACAGACGAATGGTTACCTACAGAAGGAAGGGTTACTGAACAGGGAGAGGGGCACGTGGGCATTCTGGAAGCTGCGAATATTCTATTTCTTGGCCCGGTCAGTGGTCAAATGGTGATTTTATTTTAAATTATTCATTGATCTATAAATATAGGCAGTACGCATTTTATAGATGTATATTTCATAATACAAAGGTCCAACCCCCTTCAATAACCTTTAAATTACACATGCATAATAAGATATTCCTGAAATGACAGAGACAGGACCTCAGTGAGATAAGCTGACCTCTCCTTTTATTTTACAGATCTCAGTAAGGTTTCAACGACGTGACTAAGGTTTCAGAACAGTGGTAACAAGGGACTAAAATCTAGGACCCCTGAGTCTTATTTTAGTGCTTCTCCCACTAAAGGGAGGGAAACTGAATTGTGTATCAACCCCAAATGAAAGATGAGAAGTAAATGGAAGATTACTGTACTTGAAACAGTGCCTCACATCTGTGAGGCACACAAATGTTATTAACATTTTAGTTAAAATGTATATAGTATTTTACTTCCACTATCTCAGTGAATTAATTAAAAAATCACTTTTTAATTGTTTAGAAGATTCTAAGAGCCGCAGTGTTAGCCCATTTATCCTTGAGAAGATCAATTTGAAATACTTGAGTAATTCTGCCAAGTATTGTATTCCACCTTTCACAAATACTCATGCTGGTATATTGTACTCCATTCCTTCCTGTCCCTATAGGTATAATGCACTTCCACTTTCAAAAGAACTCCTTGAACATTGGAAATGAATTTCTTGAGACTGAAACAGCTTTCCTGGATGCTGCAAAGCTTTAAGAATTAGAAGACTAGAAAGAGTAACAAGCACCTGTCAATTTAGATGTGTTTGTGGGGCCGTTACACTAGCTTATTCGGTATTCTGGATCCCCTGCAACACAGTGATGCAGATAAAGTACTAAAATACTATGTTTCTCAGGGTTCAAATGTTCTAACAGAAATACATTTATTATGGAAGTATGATAAATGCACAGCTTGTTAAAACAACGATGATAAAGTAGTAGACCAGAAATTAAACACAGACCAGGATGAATGCTTTATGCATCTGCTTTCCTCTACCTAAGGACTGAAGGTTTCCAGGTTTCCCCTGATTTGTGTTCAGTGTCTGGCTAGTTGCAGCAGCTCTAAAGCGGCTGCGTCCAGTAGCATGTCTCTGCAGGACCTGTACCCAGTGCCCCTCATTGTATGTCCTGTGCTAAGGCGGTTGCATACTGGAGGTGACTGACTCTAATGGGGGTGGGTGGCGTTTGAAACTGGACCATTAGGAGGAATGGCATTGGAATAGATACAGGTGAGAGGAAGGCTTTCCCGGTCTAAGCAATGGCATAGGCAGAGAATAGAGGCTGGGCAGGGCTCAGTGCAGAGTGCCAGAAGAGCTGAGGAGTGGCCTGATGGTGATCTCCAAGCTGAGACCTCGCTCTACTCAGGGCTGCCTAGGAGCCTGGGTGGCATCACACAGTGGAATGGGTTCAGGCAGCCAGAGCTGCGGGTGGCTGCCCAGCAGGCTGCGTCCTCCCCCAGGCGGCATGGTACCAGCACCTGGGAGCCATCCCCAGGGTCTGCTGGGCCTGGCCATCTTGTGTGAAGCCAGATAGGACACTTGCTGATCTAAAACCACGAATGAAAAGTGGGAGACCCAGAATGGCATGTCAGGAGGGACAAATGACCAGCTGTGGGAATCGGGGGAAGTCTGCAAGTTTTTGCCTCCTACTTTGAGATTTCGCTTGGATATGAAGAACTGTCTGGAGAGGAAAGAAACAGGAGAACACACCTATAGGCTTTTACTGCTGAAGTGAAGGAAGAAGTAATGGACGCCTCATCCAGGGCCAAAGCACAGAGCGAAAAGGCTCAATAAGGCTCAGTGGTGATTGTCCTGAGAGGGCGTGGAAAGGAAGTACCAGCGACAACTGGAGTTGCCACCAGAAGAGGCAGTGCAGTGAATGGAGGCAGAGGGCACGGTGGGGTGCTAGTTTATGTCTCAGGCCTGATATGCCTGATGAGTCAGGTACCCCTCGGAGATGCCCAGCAGTGATGGAACACGGGGATGACAGCAGCCAGGGAGGACTCAGGTTGTAGATAAAATAAATGAGTTTATAGGAGTGCAGGTCTCTAGGAGAAACACAGCAAACTCCTTCTTTTGGGTCTATAAGCAAGGACTGTTTTGCTGATGAGTTAATTAATCCCACATTTAATGGACAGTCTGTGCCCTAGGTAGGGCCGTTCATAGCAGGTGGGTTGGTCTCTCATGGGTACCGCCTTTGTTTATCTTGGTCTCCCATGGGGTACCAATCAAGGGTCAAATAGGCTGGGTTTACCTGGTGAAAAACTTTGCCTTCAACACTGCCAGCCTCATGTCCTCAGTTTCTCAGTAACACCTACTTGTCCATCTGACCACTTAAGTTCATCCTTAAAAAGCTGGTCCAAAGGCAAGTTTCATTTTAGTTGAGAAATAGCATGTGTCTCATTCAGGTTATTCAGCATAGTTTCAGGTCTATATTAACCAATCACAGAAGCAGGAAGTCAGTCCAGTTTCCCATTTAGAGGAAAAAGCAGCCTCTGATCGGGGTTTATGGAGATGAACAGAGTCTTCCCACCACAGGTTACAGCTGGAGACTCCAGGCTTGATGCCAGAAAGCCAGCTATTCGGATTCCCTTCACCTTATGCTACTTCAAAGCCCTATTTCTGAAACGTATCTACTTCTGTCTTTTTTTCTTCCAACTTTATAGGCTATGTCAGCCCTGCTCCTCTCCTGCAGGCTGGGAGTCTGACACTCCCTGGTCTGGGCTCAGGGCTATAATTCAGGTTGGTACACTCTTGCGTTAAACATTCTGGACAGTGAGTCTGAGAGCAACACTCACTGGTTTGAAAGTACTCAACATATCACATTTATAGTTAAATCCGAACTCCTGAGTCTAAAGTGACCCCAAGCCCAAAATCTCCCCCTTGGGGACAGACAGCTGCCACCTTTTCCACTGTCCACTTAAAACAAGGCTCTGCAGGGCCACAGCTCTGAGAGTTCAGAGGAGAAAAACAAACCTTGAATGAGCCTCCTGTACATAATGCAGGGTCCAACGAGGTCAACTCCATTACGTAGACTCCCGTGAACACATTCTCCTCCTATTATTACAGTAATTCCACCTTCGTTACTTCAAACAAGGAAAGTTCTCTCAGGAATTCAAAATATTACCTTAGAATAGCAATCTATGTTTTGGAGTTTTTTTTAAAACCACTTATTGTCACATGTAATTTTAAAAAGTATCTCTCATGCTAACTTAACTGCATACCTAACACTGAGGCAAAGTTTGACCCAACTGTAATACACGGTCATACCCTCCCAACCAAACAGCAGAGGTACGTGGCGTGACTGTCTCACGAAAGGCAATATGAGAAGGGAGATGGTATTTTAAAGTTTGCACACAGTGACCCTTGCCAGCGTAAGTGCTGTCATTCTTTTTGAAGTCTTCTTTTCTGCTATGTTCTTTTCTTCACTGGCACCATTTTTAATCTCCACTTACATTCTAAATTCTTAAAGCTACTTATTTATAATACATCTGCTATTCTTCCTTCTTGTATTTTTTTGCTCCTACACTTCTTTTATTCACTCATCGTAACTCTTTTCAATGGCTTTCTTCTGCAGAGATGCAGAGAGGAACAAATAAATACAGAGGGTACCAAAAAATGTATACACATTTTAAGAGAGGAAAAAAAACTGTATTAAAACTGTAATACTCAACATACACCGACAACAAAAGATGAATACAAGTCATGCGTATACATTTTTTTGGCACCCACAGTATACGTGCTGTGCACAACGGACGATAAAACTCAACATTCGAACCCAAGCCCAATCCAAGTAGTTTAAATCTTTTTTTAGAGAAAACATGGTTCAAAACCAGGAATAAACGTAGAATACCTTATGACTCAATGTGTTCCTCACTTGCAGAAATATAAATTGATCAATTGAATTTCTTGTTTCAAGAAGCAAGAGAGTAACTGATGGATAATTCTGTCCTCTCGGTATTCTGAAAGCTTGGGTAGAACCGCCTAGGAGTCCTCTTTCCCTCCCCCAGACCTCTGCCTCTGCACGCTTGGCACTTCTCCACCACCTCTAGACCAAAAGAACACCCCCCGCTTTGCACTACAAAGGAAGTGACACCAACCCACTGATGGAGCTTGCCTTTGGCTCACTTCAGTTTTAGGAGATAAGAGCAGCAAGGGCAAGGTCAATCGGAAGCCAGACCACGATGTTCTTAACATAACAATCGGAGAACTTTAGTTTTATTCTGGAACACTGGAGTCTAAGAAGAGGGATCCATCGTGAGCAGACTTGTATTACAGACTGAGCCCTTTGGAAGGCCCAGAAGGGGGTGAGTGAGACCAGAGCAAATAAGAAGGGTTAGTGATGAGGCTTCCATAGTTTCTTGAGACAGAAATGAGTTGGTACGGGGAATGGAAAGCAGGAGGTGGAGATGAGATACAGGCAGCAGGTTGAACAGAACTCAGGACTGACTAGTGTGGGGAATAAGGAAGACAGCGGAATGAAGCCATGTTCAGGTTGCCAGCTGGGAGCCTGCATTCAAGGTCTCAGCTGATGAGACTCGTGTTTGTGTCTTCGTCTTGTTATTACACAGAGAAAGAAGATACTTGATGCTCATAAATTACTGAGCCAAATGCAGAACAAAAATCCTTTTATAGTTGGAGATGACACACCATTTCCTACATAAGAAAGTAATTAGAGGAGATTTTTTGGCCTCAGTCTACTGCTCAAAAACTTCATTTTTCATGTAATGTACAGCATACTGACTATAGATAATAATGCAGTATCGTATATTTGAAAGTTGCTAAGAACGTAGACCGTAAAGCTCCTCATCACAAGACAAAAAAATTTAAACTATGTATGGTGATGGATGTAAACTAGACTTATTATGGCTATCATTTTGCAGTACACACAAATATTGAATTACTATTGTGTATTCTTGAAATTAATATACTTTACCAATTATATCTCAATTAAAAATAAAGTAAAAAAATACTTCATTTTCAAATCCAATTAACTCTATCTTTATGCCCTATCACCAAGTACTCCAATACCAACTCCTACACGCTCTAATCTTACTTCGTCCTGTCTCCCCTCCAAGCTAGGTCTTCTACTTGCTGACACCTGAATATACCCCCTTTTCCTTTGCCCATGCAATTTCCCATATCAAGCGATTCACTCATTTATGCAACAAATCGTCATTGGCAATCAATGTGCAAGGTGAAGTACAAAAATAGCTACATTACTAGCCTTCAAGGAAGTCGCAATACAACATGTGTGTGGGCCGAGGCAAAAGCCCAAATAATGCCCTCACTGCCTTGACCTATAGTTAGGTGGGCACGGAGGTATAAACAGAGTCCACCGCTGTTCACTGAAGGGAGCTGTCACCACCGGAGGGATCAGAAAAGCCTTCATTTGAGGTGTGCTTAGAGCATTTTCACAGGGACTTTCCCCATAATTTCCAGAAGGGCAGAGACCACATCTATTTTAATCAGTACTGTAGTGCTTTGCATAATACCTGCCATGTGGTCATTGTAGTGTGTGTGTGGGGGGGTATTGACTCTATAATTGTAGATGAAAGCTACAGCGTGAACAAAGACATGGAGAGTGGACACACAAAGGACACGTAAGGAAGAAACACCATATACTGCTGGAGCACAGACATCTTTAAAAAGAGTCACATAATGCAAAGAAGACTTAGAAGTGGTCAACAAATATGTGAAAAGATACTTGACATCACTAATCTTCAGCGAAATCAAAATCAAAATCACAACGAGCTATCACCTACCACCTGTTAGAATGGCTATCATAAAAAACACAAGAGGTAATACCCACGGAAATACTATTCTGCCATAAGAAAAGATGAAATGGTGCCAACATGGATGGATCTTGAGATTATTATGCTGAGTGAAAGAAGTCAGACAGAAAAAGTCAAGATCCATATGATTTCACTGATATGTGGGATGTAAAACTGAAAGCAACAAAGGAATAAGACAAACAAAGAAACAAAAACGGATACACAGACAATAGTTTAGTGGTTACCAGAGGATAAGGGGGAGAGGGGTAGTAGATGAGGATAAAGAGGATCTAATATACGGTGATGGAAGGAGAACTAACTCTGAATGGTAAGCACGCAATGTAATATATAGCTAATGTACTAGAGAATGTACACTCGAAACCTATGTAACTTTACTAACCATTGTCACCCCAATAAACTTTAATTAAAAAAAGAAAAACATGAGATAAGTGTTGGCAAGGATGTGGACAAAAGGGAATCCTTGAGCACTGTTGGTGGGAATTGATGCAGCTAAAATAGAAAACAGTAGGGAAAGTCCTCAAAAAATTTAAAATAGAACTACTAGAAATTCCACTTCTGGGTATATATCTAAAGGAAAGGAAACCGCTATCTCGAAGAGCTATTTGCACTTCCATGATCACTGCAACATTTTTTACAATAGCCAAGATGTGGAAACAACCTAGTTGTTTAGCAACAGATAAATGAATAAAGAAAACGTCACACACACACACACACACACACACACACACAAGCACAATGAAATATTATTCAGCCATAAGAAATAAGGAAATCCTGCCATTTGCGACAACATGGATGGACCTTGAGGGCATTATGCTAAGTGAAGTCAGGTAGAGAAAGGCAAATACGGTATGATTTCACTTGTGAATTCTAAAAAAGCTGAACTCATAGAAACAGAGAGTGGAACAGTGGTTGGCAGGGGCTGGGTGGAAGGGTGGTGGTGGGAGAAATGAAGAGATGTTGGCCAAATTCCAATTATAAAATGAATGCATTTGGGGGATCTACTAGCATGGCGACAAAGTTAACAATACATTATTATATACTTGAAAGTTGCTACGAGAGTAGAATTTAAACGTTCTCACCATAACCATACACAATGTTATATCTCGATACAAAAATAAATTAAAAGGGGTCAGACAAGCAAAGCAGGTGGATCGACGTCCCAGAACAGAAGACCTTGGATGGCAACGGCGGGACGTCAAGGCAGGAATCACAGAGAACTTTTAATCAGGGTCCTGGGGCCTGTGATGGATGTTAAGGGAGAGGCAGGAGGCGGAACCGCTATTCACAGGAGTGTAGATGAGATACAGGACAAGGAGGCATAAAGGAAGATGGTGCCAGTGGGATAGACAGACCGGGCACACTGAGACCAACTTGGCAGGACATGACCTTGGACTGACTGTGGGGCAGGGGTGCGGGGCCCATGAATGACAGGCCCTTGGTCCTCTATGCAGTCCGCATAGCACTTTCAAAACTGAAATAGTTAACACAGAAAGAACCAAAACCTAAATTTTCACATAAAAACCTGGATTTCTGGCTTCTTCCTAAAGTCACGAGACCTCATGACACGGAACTTCACTTTTGCCAGCAACAAGCTGCTGGAGCTGAGAGCTGCCCCCAGCTGGGTGGAGACATGCCTCCTCTTCCTCCCAGCGCCATCCAGCCTGGTCCACCCCGTAAGGGGGCTTGTTGGCACTGGTGGACATTTAGGTTTTCAAGCCTGCCAATGAGACCCTAGTTTCAAGTGTGAGGGATGAAAAGACTTGTGCCTACTCGCCAAATTTAGAAATCAGCAGGAGGAGCTCTTTTTACCAAGATGCTCCCCATAGATTTAGAAAAGCTGCGTCATCCACCTTACATCCTTCATGACCTAATTCACTGCTCTCCCATTTTCTTAGCTCTCTAAGCTTAAGCAAAATTCAGTCTGTGGGTGCAATCTACCAGACAGGGAGAGAACAAAATATTTTAGCTTCTCACTTTGAGATGAAACAAGCCAAGGTGAAAAACTACAGGGTGCTTTTGTTATATAACTAAGGTGGAAACAGACCTTTTGACACAGGCAGTGGTAAAGGTCAGGTTCAGGAGCCAGACGCTCGGACTGAATCCTGCTCCTACCTTGTGTCCCATCTGTGGAATCTTGGGGCAGGGATTTATTAACCTCTTGTCTCAGGTGTGTCATGGTTATAAATCAGGGTGTGTAGAACAGCACCTACCACAGTAAGAGCTTAATAAATATGACCTATTATTAGTGACATCTTCCAGGAAAACAGCTTTCTGGAACTTTCACTAGTATCTGGCCAATGGCTGACTGGGGACAACAGCAACATTCAGATTATAGTAGGATTTTTCTGTCCCCAAAACGTGCTTCTAGGTTTGGGAATCCTCAGTCCCTCCCCAAACCTGCTTCTCAATTGTATTCCTTGATTTAGGAACACTGGTCATTTCCTTCTTCCTAAGTCTGGTCAACTGTTGGCCCAGCCACAAGATGTCATGCTAAACCATGGCTCTAGACGAGAAGTACCCTCTAAAAGGGAGATGTGAATTTGCTTTTCAAATTGTCCTTCCTGGATCTTGCAACTGCCTCCCTCCGTCACCTCCTCCCCAGGGCTCTCTGTCTCTAGGCTTTTGGAGACTAAAGTCTGGTCCATTTCAGTTTGTGTCACAGTTGCTAGGCAGAGTTTTGCTAACTCCACAAAGCTTGGGATCTTAAGCTGTGAAGCTGAAGATAGAAAATTCATGAAAATGTTACATTAAACCATTTAATCCTGGTTCTGCCACTATGTAGTTGTGACAAGTTGAGCTCCTCTGTGCTTTTGAAATGAAATAATGACCCTATTTGCAAAGTGCCAGTCAATGGAACACTGAGGGTGAGGTGGAGAAAGCAGTTCACTCCAGGTGCAGTAGTGAGGGCTGCTTGGTTGTAGAGAATTTATGAATAATCATACAATTTGCCATAACCTATATGCTTTCCATTGCCATCGTGCAGTTCTAAATATTTGATTGGTGCCAAATTAATTGCGATTTAAAAGGTTGAAAATAACTCCAAAAAATTGCAATTACTTTTGCACCAACCTAACAGCACCAGTGATGCAATACTCAGTCCCATCGAGGTGACTGGCTCCCACCACCTCCCCCTTTGGTATACCTTTGGTGCCAATTATACAGTATGCTCACAACAGATAATGAGTTATAAACTAAAGATGAAAAAAAAAAGAAAATGCAGGATGTACAACAGGTACAATGATATATAAATGAAAATAATTTTTTGCAAGTGTTCACCTGATTGCCCGAAATTTTCATCCCGAAAATTTCATTAAATTTTTGCTCGAAATTTTCATTAAATAATCGAAAAGTTGACTTGAATTTATTCCCAAGCCACAAAGTTTATTTCCTTTTAATGGCACCATTGAAGAGCACGTGTTCTGGTTATCATGATTCAGTTTGCTGAAATGGTCTTACCACTACTGATGAACAGGTCCGCGAGCTGTTCCTTGGAGAAATTCGCATCCACGTGGGCTCTCACTATTTCACAGGAGAACCCTGCAGCGGTCTGTCTGTGCTGTGATAAGGAGGCAGACTGGTCAGTTCCACACACATTCGCGTTACCAAAGACAGAAGCGGATGCAAGTAATCAATACCTTCATACAGAGTGCAAGCTGATGTACTATGTAGTTTTGCAAGCTTCCTTCTGGGCCGTGGAAGATGACGTGATGATATTGCTCAACCTAGTAACAAACCAAGAGATCTTAGGTGAAAATGCTAAGTACAGAAGAGAAAAACACGGCGCCACAAGTGGACAATTCCCTTTCTGATTGTCCTCGGCCTTTCAAAAGATTAAAAACATTTTAGGGATTAGCTTTTTTTCATTGTGCATGTCCAGTCTTTCATTTTAATGTGCAAGACTGGCAAATGTTGTATTTATACATTTATATAGTATTTTACATAGTATTTCTATATTTCCAGCAAGAGATGGCATTTTATAAAAAAGCACACTCCTTCTTCTCCCTATTTCCTACAGTTGAGGTTCAATAGGTTAGCTAGGAGTATAATTCCTAGCATATTTAGTCCCTATATGTTTTATAATTTTTTTATTATTCCTTGTAGATGCTCTTCAGTTTGAGATGTCCAAATACTTATTTTACTTTTCAGTGATTAAAACAGCAATGAATTTCATTAAGAGAGTTTTGGATAACACAAAGAAACATGAAAAAGCAGAATAGAAGTCATTAAAGCAGCCACTGTAAATGTTTCCTTCTAGCTTTTTCCTTTGTAAAGTTGTCTCTGTGTGTGTGTGTGTGTGTGTGTGTGTATGTGTGCTTTTTAAGGACATACAAGTGCAATCTTTTTATAACTGTTGTATATCAGATAATATCTTTGTGTTGACTTTTCCCATAAAAGATATCTTGATGAGGATAAAATTCTTTGATCAACTGTCTATATTATTCTATTCTGGAATTCAGTGTTTCAAAGAAGCCTAGGTAGAGTCTCATCACTTTTATTTTGTATAAAAGAAAATCTCCTGCCTGGATACCTATAGCATTAAAAAAAAAATCTTAATCCTCATGTATAATGACACTTCTGAGAACATGTAGAGATGCACTGGGATGGAAAGCCCATGACCTTCGACAAGGGCAAAGACAGTGGTGTTTGGAACAAGATGTGGAGGTGAAGTCATTCTCCCGGCTCCCTCATCCCCAGACTGAGCTCCCACTCCCAGTCCACATGCCTGGCAGGAACTTTCTTCTTGGGAAGATCTTGTAGAAAAGGCCCTGGGCAGGTGAAGTGCCAGCCTAACCGCTCATGTATGAAGACTGAGCCACCGAGACTTAGAGAACTGGTAAACACGACAGGGTTGGCTCTCCCTTTACGCTGTGGAAGGGACAGTGTGAGGATACATGTGTGTTTGTATCTTTGTGCTGTGGTTGCCTATTGCGCTCTGACGAGGCTGTCCCTTTGAGATCACAGAAGTCCACCTCTCTGAGGGTGGCTAGGGTGGACTTCAGTGAGGAAGACACAGATTTGGGGAGATGAAAGGAAGGTTTGAGGGCAAACCCTTGGCATAGAAAGGAGTTAACTCTTTCCTTACCTGGGGCCTTTAAGACTTGAGCTTTGGCCTCCACAGAGACCAAGACACACTTAGAAGAACTCCTGGGGGTAGAAGAAAACCAGGCTTAACCACCAGGTGTCAGACCATAAGCTAAAGAGCGGCCCCTTGATGGTGAACTTGGCACTGGGTTTCAGGCTCTGAAAGACAACATATCTGGCAGCCGCAGTGATTTTCTCTGATTTCAAATACTATTCCACTATTGTTAAGGTTTCCAAAAAAGGAAGTTGTTGGACTCATACTGTGGCCAGGGCAGCAACAGGGACACCCGCGTGCTGGAGGAAACACGACAGGGGCTACAGCTGCCCAGCAGCGTCAGCACCCTAAAGCCACAGGATGAAATCAGCAACGGCTGGTCTGGGTTGTGTTCGGTGGTGTTGAGAGTCTGTGAGCCAAGCGATGACCGGGGAGCCAGGAAGGACCAACACTGCGACTGGGACGTCCCCACAGGCACGAGAGAGAATATCTTAGAAAGTTCAGCTGAGGTTCTGCTTCTAGGCAGTGAGGCGGTGGAGCCACAAGATGGCAGAGCTAAATTATTATTAAAGAATCATTATTAAAGAATAATCTGTTCTAATTTGTATTTATGAGATGGAGAAGCTTGGGGATATACAAATAATACCTGTAATGAAAAAGTGTCCAGATTTGTCCAGTCTGGCCTCTCTCTCCCAATCTCAAATGGAACATGGTATATCCTTCCATATGCACAGTGAAACCTTTTTGGCTTAAGACATTTTTCTTTTATTTCTTTTATTGTATTTCTGGTAATTTCTGGTAATTTCTCCTCTTCAAGTTCTCTTATTTCTAAGGAACACCTTTCACGCTTAAGTTCCCCTTCTATGCTCTGGGAGGATATCTATGTGTCTGGCCCCTGCCACTATCATTACTCTGTCCTCGTCTACACTGGGACAGAGCTGGGCTTCGTCTTGTACAACACTAAACAGAATATTCACTACCTCACTTCTGCTCTTCATCGTCAAGCACTTTTAATGACGCCATTGCCTTTTCAGTTTTTCTTATAGTTCCTTACCTCATCCATCTCCTTTCCAACGCTTTTCCTTCCTGATCTGACCTCTACCATGGCTTTCTTGCCCTGCTTTCATAGTCTATCTCTTTGCATTCTCTAGAGAATAAATATGTTTTCACACTATTTCCCTGGTTTCTCTAGCAATTTTTAAGGTGTGTTCTTCTTCTGAATATCTTCAGAATGATGACTGTTCTGCTCTGCAGTATTCTTCCTAGGTCTATGTTAACTTGTTAGTATTCACGTACTTGGGAAACCACAGGAAGAATTTTGCAGGAAAGCAGGATGTGTGGCTCATCCCTGGTTTCACTCGCTGTCCACTAATTGTTTGGCTGAATCCCTGCCTTAGGTTATTGGATGGGAGGTGGGCTGGTGGCCGTAGCTTCTAGCTAAACTCCAGGGTCCAGCCCTGGCTGCAGTGGGCTGACCAGCTGTCCACTGTGGCAGACAAGTGCACGAGATAGCCTGCGGCCCAGGGAGAGACGCTCCCGTATCCTCCTATACCAGCGCTCACCTATAACACACTGCCCAGATGTGGCAGTCCCTCCGAAGCCACCAACTTCCTGCCCAGGCATCCCCAGGGGCTTTCATCTCTGAAAGGGTGAGGCTGGACTCTGTTGACAGGGGGTAGAGAAGAATACCACAGCGCAGTGAAAAGCAGAGACTACGCAGTAAAGGACAGAGGCCCAATTGTCTAACTGCTGTAAATCTTGCTTTTTAAAAATATTAGTAAGATGATAATAGAAGGGTAATAAAAGTATTTTCCTGCCTAATTTCCGACAGGCCTCAAATAAGTGGGCCAAACACTCTCTTGCCCCTAAAGGCAGTGGAAACATTTGTAGATTCTTGCCAAAGGGAGACCTCACTTCTATTTTTCTCCATCATTGTGAAGTTTTGTCACTTTTCAAAAGTACATCAGTGGGAAATTGTGTGTTAGGTACTGCTAGCCAGGTGCAATTTTACACCAGGAGTCATGAGCTCTCTGAATTAATCCCAAACTGCCATGACTTACAGAGTAGCAATTCCCTTACAAGGAATGGATTGTTTCACAGCAGTGAAACAAAATACAGATTTTCAAGACTTACTGAATATTCTACCCCCGAGTTTTTCAAGTAGCATTGCTATTTAATCTTGTCTCGCTTCTGAAAATCAGAGTGCTCGATTCATTACAGATACCCTGCCAAACTACCTATGCCTTGTTAAGACTGATTTTGAAATCATATTACAGCAAGAAACCCAGCTTCATAGATAAGCTGCCTTCAATTTCAACACCTCATTTGTTCTCAGACTGTAGGTTCTTACAAAACACAGGCAGGAAACATTCAATTTAAAATTTCATTGAAAAGGCCATTCACTAGCAGTAAGCATTTTGTGTTCACATAGTCTAATATCCCTTCTGGAATAAGGTAAAATATAAGTAAGTGAACTAAATAAGTAACTAAAGAAAAAAACAAATGTACAGATCATTCATACATTCTAATGCACACATTCTATTGGGAGGTTTCTCCTCATTTCAGCTATTATCAATATTTTGCTAACAGTGTTTTGTTCTATCTCGTCAAATGATGTAGTTGTATTGGTTACCTTTTATGTTCTGAACCAAAAAAACAAAGAAACAAACAAACAAAAAAACACAAAAAATGATTACTGGGAGCCTGTTGCTGAGACTGGTGAAGCTACGCCAAGAAAACATGTGCATTTATTCTAGCACTACAACCTTACATTTCTGCAAATAGCAAGAGCTGAGGTATAATAAATATGCATGTTCCATGTGTCCAGCAGAGGGCTCTAAAGATACACAGATAGGTAGGTAGATAATGGGCAGGCAGAGCCAGTCGGGCAGGCTGGCAGATCTTGGGGGCCAGAGGTAAGTATTTTCTGTTGGAAGGAGATCTATTCTTTGAAAAAGAAAATGAAACTTAACTTCCAAAAGGTCAATTGTAGATGTTCAAAGTATCCCCTAGTGCATACTTCCAGTGTGACATTTTTGCTTATTAGTAAAGTGACACTGGCCTTGTTATCACAATTGGTACCAATCCCTTTCATTCTTGTGTCTTCAGAGCTATTCAGGAAGCTCTTATCACATGTCAATCAGTGCTTTGTGAAGCAAATGACTTCAGGACTAACTGGGAACAATGACCTCAACAAAGGCCTATCTATCCCTTATTTTCCCCCTTCGTGATGTTTTTGTGCAGAATGGAGCTCCGGTAAAGCCTGGTCTCCACTGTGCCATTGTGGCGTCTGCAGGGAGCTTTCAGACTTGTGCATTATTTGAAAGCAATAAACTGGGCCTTTTCTTTGGAGTTTCACTCTGAGGAAACCTTCCACTTTCCTGAGGTGGTTTTAGGTCAGGTTGTGCTGAGATGCTGAACTCAAAAAAGAATGAAAAACAAAGTCTTTACCAAACCAATGAGACCCAGACGGGTGTCACGCTTTGTAGCCAGGACTCTCATTCTGACCTCTTCTGACACTCAGTTTTAAGTAACTACTTCCTGCATGACTTTAGAGCCATAGATAACAGTTACTGTCAATTTATTCACACAAATATCCCCCGAACAATATTGGCACACCCAGCATCCAGAGATACAAAACCGGAGTCCTCCATGTTAGAAAAGGTGTTAGCCATTTGCTGAACTCTCTGTGAATAGGTGTAAAAGAACAATAAAATTCAAAACAAATTACAGTTCACAGAGAGAGACACACGTATTCTGTTTTTAAAAACCATCTTACTGAAACTGTAAAAGCCATGATCAGACTTGGATACTAACTTCAAATAAAGATAGGCCCACATTTATAATACTTGGGTATTATAGCTATTTAAAAAAAATAAAACTATGTATGACTCTTGGACGTAACCCTCTCTCATCACCCAGCCTCTTCCTGCCCCAGACCTCCTCTGGGCTAACACGTGCCCTACGGGCCAGAATCTTCTTCCAATATAGCCACAGGAGCCAAAGGAGCACTACTGTTGGAGCCACTTCCTCCTCATACCAGGGAACTGGCCTCCTCCTTCCACTGGGACCTCACCCAGCCTAGCTCTTCCACGCCCGGAAAAGACCAGGCTGGACTCGCTCGTCTGCTCAAGGAGTTGATGGAGTTTTGTTGGGCCGACTTAGGTACATAACCATCATTTATGACGTTTATATGGGAGCATAGCAGATTTATTTTGGGAATGTATGAAGAATAAGTAGCCTCTCCTAGTGGGATTCCTGACGATTGGCGTGGTGTGTATTGGAGTGGACAGACCACAAGTGAAAGAATCTCAGAAATCATGTCCTGGGAGATTCGGAGTCTCACATTTTAAAATAGAGCTCAGATCAGGGCAATCTATTCATATGTTTTTCTAATATAATAGTCACTCATAGTCACTGAAGTAGTAGAATAAAAAGTTATGAATAAGCTAACAAAAATTTGACAATTAGCTAAGAGAAAAGTTTGAGTTTAAGTTCAACTACTACAATAAATTATTAGTGATTGAAAACTCAAATAAGTTAAACATTTCCTTATTAACTCAAGGATGGAGATTTAAAATTCACCTGTATGATTCTAACTCATCAATGAAAGTATTTAAAACTAACATCATTTTTTTAAAAGCCTGATTTAAACCCTTCACTCCATGTGGTTTTCTGCATAAGGCTTTCATATGTACATTTTTATGTAACACATTTACATACACACTAAAAACCGGTTACTGTAATTCTGTCTTAACCTAGCTTAGTAACTTGTATGAAGTACGATTACATGCAGGAGAATGGGAGGCAGTCTAGGTTCCATTACTTCGCTTCCACAGCTTACTTGCTGAGGACCTTGGACAAATGACTTCGAGTCTTGGTTTATTCACCTGTAAACAGGGAGTACCTAACTCATAGGATGATTAAATGAGACAATCTGCATACGCAGAGCAGAGCTTGGCATGTAATAAATACTCAATAGAAGTCAGATATTACCAGGTTAGCATATCTGTTGTATAGATTTTCAATAGCTCAGACACACTGGCATGCCTATAATTATTGTGGCCCTACGTGGATATGTCACGCTGGCTCAAACCCCACCAGTGGCTGCCTACCACACCTGGAATAAACTTCAAAGTCCTTGTCGTGATCCTGCATGATCAGGTCCTCTCTCTGACCTCCCTGCCAGTCTCGATAATTAGTCCCACACGTGAACCACCATCTTTAGGGCTACTGGCTTCGCTGCATCTCATCTTCTGTTTATGTGTCACCACAGAAAGGTCTCTCCTACCAACTCCATCCAAAGGCTCTTCCTGCCCTCCCCTCCACTGGCTCTTTATCTCCTTATCAGTTCTAGTTTTCTTCATACTTGTAATTAGTGCTGGTCTCACACTACATGTATTTATTCATTTGGTTTTTGTCTGTCTTCCCCACTAGAATGTAAACTCCATGCATTTAGGGAATACATCTTATTGACACAGAGCTAACGCCTACATTCCTAAAACTGCCTGCAGAGAGGACGCTCTCAATAACTAGTTGTCAAACAACTGAATTGAATAACTAAACAAGATACAAAAATGCCTCCTACCTGGTGTATCTCCTTAAGGGGTCCATAGTCTTGTATGCAAGAAAAAACACTGACAGCCATTAAATATATTGTTGCCTCAGTCACTTTACATTTTAAAGTGACTGCTGAAATGAATGATATTTTATCTTCATCCAAGAGTTAACTGTTGGATGTAAAAAGCTCTTTGCGTACACTCATTAAACTGAGACTAGAGCTAACAACAGTGTTCACTTAGTTTCTGGTTTGTTGCTCACTGGTAGTGAAAGTATGTCTTATGCATTAGGAGGCACTTGGAATATTCTCTCTCTAATGTGACTAGTAGACATTTCACTTGACAGATCGACTCAGTCAAGGCTGACGCAGCTGTATTTCAGCTGCACTGCCTTTATTCACTTTGTCATCTAAACAGGTTAATGGAAAGAAAGCTCTGAGCCAGAACCTTGATCACTATGGAGAAGCTGCAAAGGGGCAGGGACTGGGGGGTGGGGGTGCAGGAGGAAGGAAATGGTTTTAGGAAGTGACTCTACTGACAGCCTGAGGCTCACTTTCCTGAAAACCAGCTGGTCACACAACTTCAACCTTCACTTAAGCAAAGGAATGACAGATCTCCTTCCTATCTGTATAAAACCCGTAGGCTTACTTTGGTGCATTCAAGAAAGAAGAGGAAATAGCAAGGAAAAAAGTGAAAGTATCAAATTTAGAAAACACCATCTCTCCTCAACTGTAAAGCCTCTGAATGTTTCTGTGCTACTGTAGCTGCAGTCTGGAGCTGACACAGGTCAGCTCCAGCTTTGAGCCTAGCTGGAAGATCAGTGGAATGGTTTTCAATACTTCCTTTCATCTGGAACAAAGACATCAATTCATAGTTAATGAAAACAACTTTTGTAAAGGGTCATAGCTAAACCTATTTATTTTTTTAAAAAATGTTTTCCAACTTAAGGCAGGAAGCAAAACGATTGTTTCTTTAATGTTTATACCATCAATATTAGTGTTAGGTCAATCTCACACAGACACAGTGTGAATCAGGAAGCACAAGCCTGGCTTCATCACTCACTCGTATGTGGACTTGTGGCTATTTGTACCTCTCTCTGCTTCAGTTTCCTTGTCTATAAAGTGGGTGGTATTATCTACCTCGTACGGATGTTCTGAGGAATAAATAAATGAGATACGTATAAACACTATGCTTATTGCCTGCCACGTAATAACTACAGGAAAAACACAAAGTATTACATTCACCCATTTTGTATCGAGAATTTGCCACTTTCTCTTGATAATCACATACCCTACTTCTTCCATTTAGTAACAGAACTGCCTAGTATTAGCAGGCTTGCCTGGCAAAAGACCACACTTGCCAGCCATGCGTGGACATGTGTCTAAATTCCAGTCAATGGAGTGGACCAAAAAGGGGGCCACATGCTGTATCTGATGAGCTCAGGGTGAGCCCTACAAACTCAAGACCAAAAGTGACCACATAGGATGGTCTGAACATAAATATTTCTAACTAAAGGCAGGTCGTAGCAGGTAGTCATATCTTGAGCCTGTAGTTTTCTTGACAAAGGTCCATCTTTATCTTAGGTAAACCTATCTACTGTCTTTTTGCATCTAAGATAACATACCCTTGGAATGTCAGAGGAATCCCTCGGGCTCCCCTGGGCACAACCCACCGCACCAGAGCAGGAGACACAGCCCCTCCCTCAATGTTGTCTTGTTCCCCAAATACCACCTCTACGTGCTGTAGACGTTAATTGTTCAGTAGCCTGTACGCACCAATGGAAAAGAAGTGTATGTCTCTTCAGTTTACTTTTTATCCAATTCCAGCCATATCTCCACTTTGCTTTCTCCTACCCCCTTAATCTACCACCAATGGACTTCCTGTAACCCACCTTACAACTCCTCTTTTGGTTCCAATTATAAAAGAAGATGCAAAACTGCCATTCTCAGGAGCCTTTCTTAATCCCTTGAGATTTTGCTTTCTGGCAATTGTCAGTTTGGCTCAAATAAACTCATTACAATTCTCTACAGGTCTGGACATTTCTTATGTGGACAACGGGATGTGGGCAGGAATGACGTGTGCCACGCCCCAGAAAGGAAGAGGCCTGCCCTCCAGGTTCTCTTCCCTCAGGCCAGAAGCTGGGATGGCCCAGGACACAAGCAGCACCCCAGAGACAGTGAGCACTGAGAGAACGTGCGAGGGGGGCAGTCACCCTGCCCCTTCGCTCGCCCTGGATTTCTCTCATGCCGGGGCTTCTCTCTTTGAGAAAAATAACTTCTATACTGTTTAAGCTATAATTTTTTGGTTTCTGTTAAAGTGGCCAAATTAATACTAATGCTAACCAATGCTAACATATCTACTAATTTTTAAATTATGAGAGTTTACAGCAAGGCAACTTGTTAGTTATTGCTATTTTCTCCCATATTGATCAGTTATTTGAGGTCAAGTCCTTATTGGAGGAAGACAATCCCCTCCTGCCCAAACTAACACTTATAAGTCCCAGGTAAGCTCCAGGCAATGGACCCCCAGACAAGCGACAGAAATCCAGAACGAAGTGCCCAGCAGCCTTCCACGGAGGGGGCTGTTGGGGAAGGTAACGGTCGGGGCACAGGGTTGGCAGGGGCTCACAGTCTTCTAAACATAGCAACAGACCACCCAACATTCCAGTGTCAGGGACCGGGTGTACGACTCCACCGGGCAGTGTCCACCTACCAGCCGGAGGTAGTTCTGCAGCACCTGCAGAGGGATCAGAGATGCGTAGGTCACACTGCTGAGGCAGCCTTCTTGAGGACCTGTAAGAAAGAAAAACACAGAAGGAAAATTGGCTTTTCCTTGTTAAACATAAAGAATCAAAAAATCAACAGTATCTATCATTGAAGATACAACGTGTTTGCTGACTTACTAGGCAGAGCTGACATTTGGTCAAGAAGCACCAGTGTGCCTTTATCATTGTGAAAATATTGTGATACTTTGTACTGGCTGGTAAACAGCCACAGCTCATGGCTGCCTAAGAGCTGCCCAGGGGCTCCTTCCTCTCCCGGAAGCCCACCCACTTCCTGTCAATCATAGCCAGGCCACCAGATCCCGGCTCTGACACTGTAGCTGGTATCTGCTCTGATCACTGGATTCAGTATTACACTGTTTATAAGAAAACGTTATCAGAGATGGTTCCAATTCTCAGAAAGTTCCCGCCTTGGCCAGCATTAACGCACAGCTCTGGGTTCTCCATTTAGGACCATTCATTCCCTAGCTCTGTCCGCTGACCCTCCTTCCAAATTCTCCTGTTCTCTCAATACACTGAGGGTACAGGAATTTTCTAGGATGGTCTCACACTTTTTTTTTAAAGACTCCATTCCTAAGTATGGGACATACATGATGAAATGTGTGGCCTTTTAGAGTTAAGGGCTGAGAAACTGAGAATTCCTATATCACGTAACAATATGGCCTTAGACAAAAAAATAAAAAATAAAAAATCGAGCTCTCTGAGCCTTAATTTTCTTGTATATAAAATAAGTATAAACAGAAATGTATATCTCATTGGCTGTTCTAAGGATTAAATGAATTTATACTTGTACCGTGCTGTAAACAGGCACTGGCACACAGGCACTCACTGAGCACCAGCTTGTACCATTATAACAATGCTAATCACAGACTGTACTTGACAGTGACAAAGACACTTCTTTTAACACCATTTCTGTCCCTCCCCCATCAGCATGTCAGTTTGGACTCTGGTTTATTCCTAATGAGAGATGCAGTCAAAATCGTAGGACTCAGCCAGACATCGCCACACGTACTAGAAACATGTCTTTTGGTTTTTCCTCTCCTTAACCAAAGGTTCTAGCTAACATCTAATTACTTAGCAGGGGGAGTCCTTTGTCCGTGGCAGGAGGACGCAGGATAAAACATGCCAGTTTAAGCACTGGTTCTGGAAAAGTCATGAAGCAAGCACTCCATTCACATGCCCTCAGTTGGAAGTGTCTTTACCTGACAAAAGCACAGTGACCTGCTCTGCTTTGTTCTTCCTCAGAAAGTCCCACGGGGACTGGGCGAAGCTCTGACCCACTGACCACGGCACATTTCCTAGTTCACAAAAATGAAACAAGAAATGTCAAGAGAAGAACAAAAGTAATTTTTCTTAGAAGAGTCAATGCACTATCTCCTCTGTGAGAACCCTAAGGAGTCCGAACACACACACAGAATTTCTGAAGGGGCGTATACCATTAACTCACTACTTTTGTTGAAGGTCAAGAGGAAGACCTTCAAACTAGGGTCTTCTGCAAAGCCATCTGAGGAGGGACTGAGAGAAATATGGAGAGTGAAAACACAACTAAAGATTTCTAAGGTTTCAAGAGTACAGCTGATCATGACCTTCCGTGGCTCTTGTAGTGCCTGCTCCACAAAGGCCAAGAACCTGAGAGAACAGGTTCTTTATGACCTGGTTCCTGTCTCCATTTCTAGTAAAGACTTAGATTCCAGAAAAAAACACACAGATAACTTCAGACAGTGAGGAAAAGGCGAGCCTTCTCACGGTCGGGCCCTCTGCTTACTCTTGCTCAGAAAGGGTTCTACTTCATAGGTGCCTTCTCTAGGGAGGGACTGCTAATAAGAACTTGTTTTCATGTCTTCCCTTCCACAGATCAATTCCCAAATACCTATTCCAGCATGCCCCCAACACACATGCACACCCCACTTGCAACTCTCTGTTATCTGTTGCCCTGGGTCCTTTTAATCTAGATTAGGTTATCAACACAGTAAAATCACTTATATACATACATTAAAAACAATAACAATGCAATGATCAATTATCAAGTAGCTACATCGAGGCACTAAAGTAACCACAAAACTCAATGATTTTAGATTTGAAATGTCAGGAGGGTGCCCCACCCTCAGTGACAAGCATGAACATTGGAACCATCGGAGCCCTAGCACCTGTTGCTTACGGAGGTAAATCTGTTCGATGGTGGTGAATACCCATGTGCCTTTCGGTGTTTCCAGAGTAGCTAGACGAGGGCTAGTGGCAAGGTCCGTTCCCTTCAAAACATGGCTGTGCTGACTTCATTTATCAGAACCCTGGGCTGAACCACACCTTGAATAACACTCCCAAGTATGGGCAAAATGTGATCCTGAGAATCGTTTATGACCTGTTTTCTTAGTGAAATTATTTAATTATATAACAATTCTTCTGTAACAAGTATGGTAATTTTAATGATCACTCCAAAGATCCATAAAGTGAAGTTGTGAATAATTTGTTTTGAAATCCAGTGCTAACCGATATTTTGAAAGTGAATTAGCATATATGAGTGAACAGAATTAACCTCTATCTGCCATAATAAGCCGATATATTAATAACACGGTAAAACCTGTGCTTCCCACAATCTGGACCATGCTTTTGCAACAGGAGGCTGTTGAAAGTGTACAGGCTTTCCTCCCAGACAGACATGGTTTGGGGTCCTAACTGCTGTGCTCATTCACTCTGTGGCTTCAGGCAGCTTATCTTGTAAGTTGTTTAGTTTCTGTAAAGCGAGCCTGTTGTAGGGACTTGGTGTGGTGCCGTACATAATGCACCCGGCAGTCTGGCACAGCAGCAGCAGGTTCCCGTAGGTGTTAGTTTTCCTGGTTTAAGAGGACAGAAACTAACCAGGCACAACTGCCACTTACACAGTACTCACTATGCTCACCAGAAAGTACATCTTATCTCTATAAGAGCTACAGAGTCTGTCTCATGGAACCCATCAAACAGAAATAAGCAGTTACCATCATGATTCATCCTATAGAAGCTTTGAATATATCTTCATTAAACTGTTTCTTCCAACTCGAGACTTCATTAGGATTCTGTCCTTGGCTGTATGGTTGTTAATGCCCTACAGCGTCCCTGGAACAGCCCAAGCACAAATTTGGAGCTGTATTCAGACCGTGTGCATTAGCAAGCAGCTGCAGGGGGGTAGTTTCTGGCATTTATCTAGCATAGCAAGAGCAATCACAAAGCCCCATCAAGGGCTTTCATGCTCTTTACTCTCTGAGCATTATCTGAGGCATAAAAGCATTTTTACATTAACAGGCAACGTTATGTAACGGCTACATTGTGAATACTCAAGTTTTTCAGCACCAGCAGCTGCCACAAGTGAGCTTTGAATGTGTTTAATCAGTGAGCTAAGTCTCAGGTGATGAAGCCCATGAACATAAATAAGCCCAGAAATTTAACTTTCTTTCCATCGCAGGACAGCCAATACCTAGTGTGACAGATCGCACGCTGCTCGCACCGAGGCCAATGCTGGAGTCAGCAGTGTTACTACACGTCACATCTTCCAGACTCCACCATCCATCAGAAGATATGGCTTGGAAATGATTTGTCAGAGCTTGACTCACTGCTTTTGAAAAATCATCCCATGATGTCTGTTTGCGGATATTTAAAATACATATTGTGTTTTCACATTCAAAGTCATCAGAACAATAGTTGCCTGGTTGAACTTCACCCACTGAAATCCTTAAGGGTATTTTAAAGGCATCTGTTGGAAGAATAAAAGAATTAGAAGTTGAAAAAAAAGTCCTGATAGAAAAAACAACAAAGCTGTTATACAAAATAAGCAGATATGAAGATTTTAAAAACAAATCAAAAGGCTGCTATCATATCTCACCCTGAATTCTCTGTATTGCCCTTTCTCCTCACCTTCATTGATAATATCATGGATAAGACTGGGTACAGACACATTATATATATAAAAGAAGCCATAGGCTGAATCTACAGGGGCTTAGCAGGGCTGCTGAGGATGGGACATTGTAGATATCACTTATTCATAGGGTCGCCAAGCGTTGGAGCCACTCAATGGCACACGACACACACATAGTTGTATAGGTCAGTGCTAGGAGAGTGGCTTCAGAGTCATATAACCTTGGTCTGAGCCTCAGGGTCAGCTTTCTACTAGCTCTGTGTACTTGGTAAATTGCTCTGAGCTCTCTATACCCCAATTTCTTCTGTAAAATGGAAGGAATATACAATCAAGTTGTTATGAAAAGTAATGAACTCAAGTTTGGAATAGATTTAACCCACTATCTGTTGCATAGTAAGTACTAGTAAGAATTTGATAAAAGTCAAACAGTACAGTAGAAGCTTCTAAAATGATCTTTCCAATCTCTCTGTGATACCACTTGACTTAAGCCCCACCAAGGCAGGCAGCACCCCCCCACCCCCCGCACTTCCATTCTTATGAACTGAATTAAATGCTTACCAAGAGTCACTTGTGGTTATTCCCAAATCTCCTGTCTGTTAACTCATTACCCTAATTCTAATTAGTAAATTAAATATTCTCTAAACTGATGAAATCAGTTACCATTCCTATGAAATAGTAAGCTGAACTTATTAAGTTGAACTCTTTAATGACACTGAACAAAGGAGTTGCGAAGAAAAAAGTCATCTAATGAGATAAAGATGAGACAATTACAGAAAACTAAAAAAAAATTTAACTATCTTGAGACAGATGCTGTCTTTAGTTTGCTTCACATATTTAAGTTCTCAAACACTAGAAATCATAGCTGAAGCACTGTGTGGTTTGTTTAAACCAGAGTATGTGGAACTTCAATCAGTAGAATCAAACTGAAATGAAGACTTACACCTAAAAGTGGATGAAAGAACTACCTTATATGTTTTAAATTAAAATAATATGTTTTAAAAATGTGTCTGTTTATGATTTGCTCCTCAAACTGGCTTTTTCCATTAACTAACCAAGTAGTGGATGATTGTATTTTCTGACTGTCCATTCTCAGTCCTTATCGCCAGCATCCGACCAACGGATGTCTCTCTGCTCTCTGATGTACACGCCTACTGGATTTCCTCAGACCTCATTGGTCACTCTTTAATGTTGTTCCTTTGCTGGTCCCTCCACTTTTTCCAGATTTCTTAATGACGGAGTGTTGCAATGTCATTACTCTTATTTTGTTCTGTGTTCACTTCCTTAGTGACCTCACCTAGTCCCATGACTTCAGATATCATCTATAGACTGCTGACTCTCAGATTTACATATCCAGCTCGTACTCACCTCCAGAATTCCCGCTGACTTGACATCTCCCATAGTCCTAAGAGACATCTCAAATTCACACATCCAAATCTGAACTCCTGATCCTCATTAGCAGACTGCTTCACCCACTACCTTCCCCTAGACAGACAGGTAACAGCATTTCCAACCTGCCAGTTACTTAGGCTGAAAACCTGGAGTTATCAATGAGTCTCCTTTCTCTCATACTTCACTTTCTATCTATCGGGAAGTTCTGTTGGCTGTATCTTCAGCTATATCCAGATCCACCTCATTGGCTACAATCTTAGACTGAGCAGTCGTTATTGTTCTCTTACCTGGATTACCACATAATGGCTTAACAGGTCCCTGATTCTACCTGGGACTTCCTAAAATCTATTCTCAACAAAGCAGCCAGTGAGACTATAAGAACACGAGCATGGCTCCCCCTAAGTCCCTACAATGGCTACAAATTCCACAAGACCAGGCCCCTACGCCACTCCATCCTGGAACGTCTCTGACCTGTGTTGCTACTTCTCTGCCTCGCTCATTCTAACCCAATCACTCTGCCCTCCTTGCTCCTCAGACACACCAGCTCTGCCCCTTACCTCAGGGCCTCTGCACACTTGATGTTCTGCCTAGAAAGCTCTAACGTGGAATACCTAAATAGCTGCCCTCCTTACCTCCTTCAAGTGTGTGCTTAGGTGTCTTACCTGTGAGGCTACCCTGCCCATCATTTGGAAAACTGAAACTGCCAAATCTATTTTAAAAATGCCCACTCCCAATCCCCCTCAGTCTTTTCCACAGCGCACGTAACCCCTGCACATGCCACAGGATGAATTATTTCTAATGGTTGTTCATTTTCTGACTCTTAACATTAGAATATAAATTCAATTTGAATTACTGGCTGATTGAATGGATTGGGTGATAATCTCAATATAAGAAGTCATGCTATTTTATATTATCCAGCACTCCATATTTATAAACCCACAAGTGAACCTTTCATACATTGTTCTGTGGAGCATATATTCTTAGAGCTGGAAGAAACCAAAACTACCGCCAATGATCTTCATAGACAGGTAGGCAACCAGATGACTTGCCTAGGTTCACAAAACCAGCTAACGGCCAAGTTCCCACCCATGACGTCTCATACACTGCTGGTCTCATGTCTACAAAGACAACCTAAGTCACACGAAAAGAGCAATAATTACTTAGCATGCTTTCCTAGGTCAGTAAAATGCAAGGAAGATCTTACATCAGCTGAATAGCAATTAATTCCGGAAAAATGGCATTCTACATGGAAAACAATAATTACCACACTAATAATCAATAAAATATTTTTGTAGTAGCTAGGGCTCAAAGACGGCTAAGCAGAGAATGAGAAAACTGGAGTTGTGTGAGTGTGTCCCAGCGTCCCAGAGGCCCACATCGCGGGGGGGGGGGGGGGGGGGGCAGGGAAGCTGTGAAGGGCACTTACGCAGATTCTCCAGCAGGTGTTTGCAGTCGTCAGTGGCCACGTCGTGCACAGTCCGATTGCACTTATCTCTCCTGTCCGGCTCCAGCCCTGCATGCCTGCACAAGATTTCTAGGCAGTTCTGTAAAGACAAGAGCTCTATTACCTCACGGCCCGATGAATACACTTGAGCTAACACCCAAAGGGAAGTCAGTTGTCTGCCGCAAGCAAATTAGAAATTCTCAGCTAGAAATCTTACTTCACTTCCAGTAACCCAAACATACAGATTATTCTAAACAATGCTTCAAAATGAAAAGTGAAGAGTGCTTCATTTAAATGCAAATCATAGGATCTACACACTGCTCCACAGAACACCTCCTAGGTTTCAAGAAGAACAAAATAGCGTCCTAATCACTCAGCTTGAGGAGCGACATTAGGAAGAAACGGAGTTCAGCGGACAGTGTCCTTTTCTGGTAATATGGCCACACAGAGGCTTTCGCCACAACTGGAAGCTCCTTGATGTCTGCTGGACTACGAGGGGCCCTGCAGGTCACGTCAGCACGGGCTCCGGCTTCACCAACTGTGTCCCAGAGTCCCTGCAAGCACTTTTATATTTGACATCTTACGTTATCCTTACGAGATCTATAAAGACCACGTTGGTTGAATTTTCAGAAAAACATTCCCAACAGATATTGAAGTCATGTTCCCTCTCTTCTTCGGCTTTGTCTTCTGTGCTGCGTAAGGAAATCTTCACTCAAAAACATCAGTAACCTATGAACTGATTATTTTCCCCAAATTTTCAAGCCCAAGAAGAAGTAAAACAGTCTAGTTGCAAACATTTTCTAATGCGTAATTGCCTGCCATGATATTACATCAGGGTATTTGCCAACAAACTCTGCTATATCAGCTTTCACCTCTTCCTCACTTTTTACTGATTTCCCACAAGAATAAGCACAAATCTGCACAGAGCAGGAGCTAACAAGCAACGCCCTTCTCATCACTTCCCCAAACATACACATACACACACACGCATGCATGTATGCACACAACACACATAAGGGCACACGCACATGCTTGAGGCTGATTTGCACTTCTGACAACACAGTAAACTGGACAGTCTGAAAGCCTTCTCCACTGTTGCTATAAAACACCTGTTTTCTGTTTGGCAAACATATTTTTCTTTTCATATAAATATTTTCTGAAAGTATAACATCCACATAGAAAAGTACACAAACAAGTGTGCAGCTGCAAGAATGATCATGAAGTGCACACACTTGTGTAAGGAGCACTCTGGAAGCTTCCATCTCGGTCACGAGCCCTCCCTTCTCCCCACCAGGTGTCCACTATTCTGATTTCTACTATCAGAGATTGGTTAGCCCGCTTATGAATGTTATGTAAATGGAATCATGACGCAGGCACACTTTTACAATTGGCTTCTGTCATGAAACACAATGTCTGTGAGATTCATTCAGTGTTAGAAGTAGTCACAGTTAAGTCTTTTTTGGTTTGTTTTATACTTTTTAAATTTACTGTGTGGTCTCCCATGATGTGAATATACCACCATTTACTTATCTGTTGTCTTATTGATGGACACCTGGGTTCTCCTACGAACATTTTGGCACAGGTCCCTTTGGTGGCCACATGTACACATTTCTGTTGAGTGTATGTACCAGAGTGGGACGCTGGGTCCCATGGTATGCATGTTTTATGTCAGTATACACTGTGAAGCACTTTCAGAAGTCACTATACCAATTTCCACTGCCACCAGGAGAACGAACATGTGAGTGTCAGTTGCTTCTTATTGCCCCAAAACATACTTTAAACGCAACCACAAGGAAGGACAGGAAGTCCCTAAGGGCCACAAAGAAGAACAAGGAATAAGCTGAAACCACCACTTAAGTGAAATTTGAACAGGAAGCCAGTACTGGTCTGAGGGCAAAGCCGATACAGATTCCTTGGGGATGCTGTGGGGATGGGGGGCTAGGCCTGGGACCGACAAAACGGAGGAGCGGAAGCAGAGGACCCCTGAGTAAAGAAAGTCCACCTGACTGCAAAGGGAGTCAGCTAGGACTTCTGCTTCTGACTGCCCCTGCTCAGGCTGGAGGGGTCTGCTCTACAACTGTAAACCTCTGGCTTTTGTAGGCCTGGCGTTCAGATGTAAGAAATCACTGAGCCAGAAACTTAACTGAAAACAAAGCCAAATACATAAATAACAATTCTTATGAAACTGCTCATTAATTTGTATAAAATTAGTAAGTGCATAAGATAGTTAATGAGCATTTCAGGAATGTCTATTTAGAAATTAACTCTAATAAGAGTGAGTACTAAGTAGAATGCAGTCTGAGCACTAAAGTCTGTGAGTTTCAGATGATAAGAGATAAACATAACACATTTATCACACAAGTTAGTGCTTGCAGCAGAAGCAGGTAAGAGCCCAGATAGGTCTGGATAATAACCTTGCCAATACAAACGTTTCTATCCACCTCTTTTGGCAAATCATTCAACATTTTTCTGCTTCACTTTCCTTATCTGTTTCAAAAATCTGTATTTTACAGCGTAGATATGTGACTTCTAAGAAAAGAGGCATAAAGAGCTCTTATATTCTCAGGACTTACTAAACTCTCAATATTTATTAGCTGCTGTTATTACTATAATCAGCAAAAACATCACCAATTAGAAAACAGCCTACTTATTCAGTTAAGTGGTAAGGTATTACAGCACATCAATAAATGTCACTGATCTCAATTCTAGGTGATGTTATTCCAAATTACAAACAGAAATGATAAAAGATGCAACCCAAATCTGCAAGATCCTCTTGTTTCTGATCCTCAAAGGATATCGTACCTAGTTGTTATTACACTCAGGTAGGCAGTGGGCGATTACATTGTCTGACGCAGCCGACTTTGTTTGTAAGGAAACATGAAATAGAAACAAAGCAGGATGATGCTTCCCAACACTGCTGCAGGTGTGCACACTGGGTGCTACGCTGGGCTCACAAGCAGTAAACGCAAAGAAGGAAACGCACAACGACAGTATTTGAGCACATAGTAGGTGCCAGGCACAGTTCCAACACTTTGCAAGTACTTACTGCCCATCCATCCTCACAATTTATGGAAGATACAAGCACCTCTGTGCCAGGCGCTGTTTTGGAGCCTCGGGTTGTGACAATGAATAAGGCAACAGTTCTGATTCTCAGGGAGAACAAAACGTTGTGAAGTCAGACATGGGGAAATGCGCACAGGAAGGGGGCTATTGAAATGATGAGCAAAGCTCTATGTGTGGGGGGAGTGGAGAACAGAATCTAAGCTCGCCCCTTGGTGGGTGGGCTGTGCAAAGAGAATAAATGCTGTGATGCCAGTCGCTGCTTCTGGAAATGGGTTAGCAGGGGACTTCAACGGGGCACATTGTCCTATCCAAGTGACGCAGAGCAAGTGATCGAGATGAATTAGTCAAGCCAAAGTCTTATTCGTTGCCATCCAGGTAGGTCTGCAATAACAGAGACTTAAAAAAGCAGTGGCTTAGGCTTCAGCTTTCACTTCCACTCACATCCTACTCACCAGGACTTAGGTGGGTGGCCAGAGCTGCAAAGGAAGCTGGAGAAGGTTACATCTTTATTTTGGTCATGGGCCCCACTGAAAACGGAGTGATCCGTTAGTAAACAGGAGGAGAGATGATGAGGGCCAGTAAACCATCTCTACCATGGTCTTTTATGAGGAGCTGAGAGGCAATGTCTCAGTGCCAAGGAGTCTAAGGAGAAACCCCAAGTCCAAAGAGCTAGAGATATTGCCAAAGTCAAGGCAGGGAGCTGAGAGTTCGAGATTGGGCAGAGGGAGCAAAGCGAAAGCAGTTTGTAGTCCAGGAGGTAAGGTCCTGTGCAGGGGCTTGGAGCGACCTGGGGAGTGGATGGACCCACTGTTTTGCAGAGCAGTGGAGATGAAAGCTGTCAAAATGGGAAATGGTCACCTAAGCAAAAAGGCAGAGTTGCGGGTGAGTAGCCTAAAATGAAGACAGTTGGAGTCGGCTCTGAAAGGCTGAGTGCTGAGGACTTTGGATAATTTTCTATAGGCACAAGGACATGTTCAGGTGGGAAGGTGCCATGACTGGCTCAGGTCTGAAAACCAATTGGTGCAACTGAGAGAGATATTGGAAGGAAGAGGAGGACAGGAAGGAGACCAGTTAAGACAGAATTGTAGTAACAGTCCATTTACTTATTGATTCAACAAAGATTTAGTACTTTGGGGTTAGAGACTCTGCCGGGCATGGCACATACAAAGATGGAAAAGAGATTTTGGGGGGCAGGCGGAAAGGGAGAGAGACATGCAAATGATTCCAGTGTTAAAGTACAAGCTCTCTAAGTGAAGTGTGAAGAGGTGCCTTGGGAATATCTACCTCCTGGAAGCCAGGACTTGCGCGGAGATGTATCCAGGCAGGGAAGGGTCAGGACAGAAGAGGCCAAATGAGGTAATGGGAACAGGAGATGCAAAGGCCGGGAGAGGAGACGAGCGCAGGATGTTGTATGGCGGTGCATGGTCAGAGCTCAGGCCCCAAGGGCAGGAGACAGGAAGTGTCTGTGGGGGTGGCCTGCGGCCACAGCGGCTCTGGCACTTATCACAGAAGCGAAGAGCCTTGTAAAGATGCAGCGCAGGTAGGTGACACGACCAAGTCCCCCTGTTAGAGCGGTCCCTCCCACAGCAGCATAAGGGAGTTAGAGAGGCTGGACGAGGTCATGGTGGCAGGGCCCACATGAGTGCAGACAGCGGACGAGGGCTCTCCAAAGACAGCGCTCACAGAATATCCAGGACGCAACACACTCCACATTCATTTATCAAAGAATAAAATCGAGAGCTGCATCAATCAATTGAATTCATTAAGTTAGGAAGATGGAGCACATACACAAACGCCAGGGGATTTCTTGGATTAAGAGAGAACAAGAGATGCCGCATGCAGCTGAGGGGCATAAACATGGGAGCCCAGCGACGCACCCCCTGCAGCTGTCTTGTGGCAGCAACACTGAATTCGGTCATCAACAGGGCTACCACACAGTTGTCTAAACCGGGACACCTGTAAGAGTAAAAGGGGGCATTCTTAGTAACTTCACTGGATGATAGGCATAAGAAGGACGGCATCACACAGACTGGGAAGTTGGTTCCTCTAGGTACCAAGGACATGTCCGGGAAACATGGGTGGCCTCCTGGGTAGCAACCGCCCTGGATGGATTCGGGAAACTGTTAGGTAGGGACAGAGAAAAGAATTTGGAATCTCCATAGGTTATATTCTGGGGATCGATAAGCTCATTCAAGGAAGAAAGTACAGAGTGAGTGAGAGGGGAAAGGGTCCAAACTCATATCCGTGAAAGGTGTTAATAGAAAACACTGGAAAGTCACATCTCACGTGAGGGGTGGAGCATGACTCTGTGGGCTAAGTTTATGTGAGAACCCTTTAGGATTCTGTCAGTTAACCACCACTGCCTAGAGTAAGCAAGGTTGCAACAGTCTGCACTGAACATTCCAGAACGATTGTTAAAAAAACGCTTT
The DNA here is from genome assembly GCF_964194185.1 of Rhinolophus hipposideros. Lineage (NCBI taxonomy): Eukaryota > Metazoa > Chordata > Mammalia > Chiroptera > Rhinolophidae > Rhinolophus > Rhinolophus hipposideros. The sequence continues at coordinate 5,250,826 of NC_138071.1, forward strand.
CCCTTTGTTTACACACAGCTAAGTCAGTCCGGCCTTTCTAAACTAATTCTATAAAAATTAAGGATAAAAAGGAAATAATCATGGAGAATCCAAAGCACAAAAACAGACTTCAAAGAACAGGTTTGCATTTGTTATGATTGACATCTAATGCCGAAGACCTGGCCCAACTTCACAAGTACCTTGTATTTCTCCTCTCCTAGCCAGCTGCCCAACTCTGTGTGTCAAGGAAGAAATTAAGCGATTCCTGTCTTTTTCTCTTTGCAGCCATGGCCTGGGGAGCGGGAATCTAAATCTCGGGCCCCACGTGGGCCTCTGCACTTGAGAAACACCTCATCCAGACCATCCGAACAGGGTGGATTCTACAATGTGAGAGGAAATGCCAACACTCACCTGCCTAGAAGTCAGCAACGCATCAGGCAGACCACAATCCTAACACATGGCAAAAATGGCTTAAAAGTGGCAACAAGAGGGTCACTACCTCAGCAGAGCCAGTGGGCAGCTCAGAGAAGGCCTCTAGGATGCTTGAAATAGAAATCTGGAAGACGGTTCAAAAGCCAGGTGTGGAGATTTGGGTTTGGGACTACTTATTGCAGAAAGGTGAAAGACTGGATAAATTCGTTAAAAACAGGACTAGCCAGCTGTGAATGGCACTTGAAAATTGCTTAGGGTTAAACAAAAGAGAAAATCCAGAGAAACAAAGTGAAAGCCTGATCATCAAATTTGGAGGGGAGACAAGGAAGGAACAGTGTTTGCCTTAAACAGTCAACCCAGAGAGACCACATAAGAGCACGAGCATAGGAAGCCACTGGCTTTGGCAATGTGTAAGCGAGAATTCTAATGTACTCCTGCAGTCAGAAACACACAGTCACCCAAATAAAGAATCTCTTTGTATGAGAGCTTCAGCAACAGAGATGCTCAAATCCAGACAATCTCCCTAATATGTTTCTACTGCAGGAACTTGACATGTCAAAAGTCTCATGACAGAACAGAGAGTTTCACTAAGAAATTCTTCTATTTATACTAAGTGATGAAAACAAAGGTTTTGTTTTCAACGATTAGCTCAGCTCCAAGTCATTACAGGCTAGATTTAGAGAGAGGTACTTCTATTACCAAACACAAAATAGTGATTTGCATAAATTGCTCAACCACTGGGAAAAAGACCAAGAACTAAAATGGAAAAAGCACTGATTTGGGAATCTGATCTATGAATTGACCTTGCGGAATTGGTTGTGCTATTTTTCCAACACTTAATTTTTTTATCTGTAAAACGAAGGAGTTGGACTGGATGAGCTATTTCCCTTTCATCTCTGATATCCCACAATTTTTTGTTGAAAAACACGTGAAAACTGGTCATCTTCTTGGGTAAAAGTACTATTACGTTATGTAGATTGGACAGATATATACAACTATAGAGAGAAGAAACATTTTTTTTTTTAAAGGCTCTACTTGTGGTCAGTGTAGAACCTTTTTTACTCACATGATTAACTAAGAATTGCTTTTTAATTTTTCAGAAAACTGGTCCTCACAACTTAGTTGTAAATTGATTCCCTCTCTGGAGAACTATCTCAGCCAGAATATAAACAGTGTATTAGGCAAATGATGCAAAAATATTTTCTAACGCCTTTGACTAGGAAGGAAGGTGGCATGGTATAGTGTGAAGAGTAATAAAATCAAGCCATCTGGGCTTAATTCCCAACTTCTATCTATGAATCCCTCCAGGGTTGAAATGTCCGTATAATCATAATAATCATAAAATGAAGAGGTAAGAATGGAAGATTAAGTATCCACTCCAGGGCTACAGAAAACCCACATTATTTTAATCTATTATTTTACTTAGAAGTGTGTAAATATCGCCAGTCATGCTGACTTTTTATAATCTCTCTGGTCACAATTCATCTTAGGCTTCTCAAAGTAAGAGAACACAGGGAGAGTCATATTCTGTGTGAGACAGAGGTCACAGTGCCCTTTACGCCGCAATGACTGAGCAACCACAGTGACCAAGGGCCCGGGAATCCGTGAAGATACCGTCCAGTATACAAAGCAGCCGAATAATATGGACCTCATAACTAAGGAGCTGAGCTGCAGCACAAGCGCCCTACCCCATAGGTGACTCACCCTGAAGAGTGGAGAGGTTTGTTAGCTGAATGTTCTATATCAGTCAGGTTTGGGTTCTTTAGTTTTATTTTGGATCCAGGTTGAGCATGGACACGCACTCCTACCAGGAACATCTTGCATTATACTCTGAGACGATCCTTAGGGGCTGGAGGCTGGTTGCAAACTACCCCTCCCATGCCCCTTTGAACCTTCAAATGAGATTCACTGTCTTAGATTAACTGTATTTTCAAATTTAAACTTTTCACATTTCCCATCTTTGTTTCCTAAAACCTTTATGTCAAATGCTATCACATTCCATTTAAATGCATATATATATGTATATATATATATATGATCAAGTTCACATAATTTTTGTGTTTTTTTTTTTTAAAGGATAAAATGGCAGGGAGGGCAGGGGGAACGACTCCTAACAAACAAAACCTCTACATGAAACTGAATCATGCCTTCTTCTCACTTTTTTTTTTTAAACCAAAGTCCAAAATGAACAGCCCCTGCTCTGGATAACAATAAGAGGAAGTTACCCAACAGAACCTCCAAATGCACATTTAGCTATTTCCAGGCGTCTCCATCTGGATCAACATATCACAGAGCTTAAAATTCTGCATGTCTAAACCCACAGTCTTGTTCACGACACCTCTTCTTTTCTCTTTCTGGGAACCCCACTGTTATCCTACTCAGCTCCCTCATTTCCCATATCTAATCTGTCCTCAGTCCTTGGACATTCCTACCTGTAATGTCTCTTTTTATTTCTACCACTCCCATCATCTTTCACCTAGTCTCTCTCCCTGACACCATTTTTTTCATAATCTCAAATCTTCTACATGTGATTGCTAAATTAGTCTATTTAAACTAGAGAGCTGATGATTTTGCTCCTTTGGGCAAAACCTTTCAATGGTTTTACTCTGATTAGTACATAAAACCCAAACTCCGTAACTCACTGAAGGCCCGTGCCACACTGTGAGACGGCCGTCCAGTCTCACTTCTCACTACTCTTTGTTAGCTCCATTGGAGCTGTTGCCCTCACGGCCTTCCATTCTGTTCCTCTCGTTCCATCTCAACTGCTCTCTCTCAGTGATGATGGCTAATTGAAGCCCCTCTGCAAGGCTCCCAATTATTTCTATCTCCTCTACAATGAGTCATTCCTTAGCCCAACGTCCCCGTAGCTCTGCTCTCTGAAACATGTGCGTTCGCTTTGTTTTTTTCCGCAAACAAACAAAAAAAAATGCATTGTACACTGTTCTAACCACACGTCAATTATCCTTGCTTTTTTAGAAAATGTATTTTCCAACTATGGTTGCCATTCTATTCCCCTTGTCTTAATGTTTTGTGCTTCTCTTGCCCTACAGCTGTCTTGTACCCCACACCCTTGCCACTGGACTAGGAGTTACCCAGTGGCATAAATGACCCCTGCAAATGTTAGCACACAGTGCCCTGCACCCAGGAGCTTCCTAAGCTCATTATTGCTAAAATATATTGTTTCCAAAGTGACCTAAATAGAAAAAGAAGCACAAGTGAATGGCTCACTATATTATGTCACTTCCTTAATAACCAGAAACTTTTCCTACCCTTAACTGATGAGTGAAATCCAGCTGTCCGCCTCCCAGTAGGACAGCACAGGCAGGGTGTGAGGAGGCAGTCCACTGCAGAGGGCACACACTTGAACCCTGGCCCCCTCCACCTAGCAGCACGGCCTTGGTACTGAACTAACCAATCCAGGGGACTAAATCAATAACAAACTTGTTTTCTAATTTGAGATAAAATGCCCGAATTTACTCCCCCATTTCTTGTTAACAATCTCCAAATATAATTTTTTTACATAAAGTCTCACGTATTTTTTTCCCCAATAATAGCTGACGTTCAATAATATTCTATGTTAGTTTCAGGCGTACTACACAGTGGTTTATATAATTTACGAAGTGATCCCCCAGGTAGTGTAGAACCCACTTTACATAGTTATTACGATGTTATAGACTGTATTCCCTATGCTGTGCTTTACATCCCTGTGACCACTGTGTAACTACTAATTTGTACTTAATCCCTTCACCTTTTTCACCCAGCTCCCAAGCCACACTCCTATCTGGCAATCATCAGTTTTTTTTCTCTGTACCTATGAGTCTGTTTCTGTTTTGTTTGTTCTTTTATTTTGTTCCTTAGACTCCACGTAAGTCTCATATATTCTTGATCATAACTATCTTGTGGACAGAAAAAAGGCAGTGCATGTTGGTAGCCGATCATCTCCTATGAGGGTATAACGCACTCCCGTTATTAACCGCAGTGCACTCAGTCGACAGCAGACAACTTTGCCATTCATCAGATTACAACTGCGTAATGAGGTCAGCTGCCCCCAGACACACCTTAAAACCCTTTGAAGCAGCAATATGGGCAGCGGTCCAGCCTTCTCTGTCAGCCTGGTTAATGAGGTCTGCAGGAACCACAGGCTTGGCTGTGCCTTCAGGACTCCCTTCTCCTCCATCCAAGCCACAGACGCCCAATTCAGGCTCTTCATGCAAAGAGTGGCGACGAGCTGGTGCTCTATGGTACATGAGAAGCTTGAGGCTGTCCACATTACCAGTGTCCACAGCTGCGTGCACTGGTGTCCAGCCATCCTGAAAATAAAACAACGGGGGAATGGTTGATTGCAACATTAATATTGAACTACTAAAAGTTCACCTCTACATGTGCTTGGGCATGGACCACTGAGCTGGGCAAAGCAGGCATTCCACCCCTGAGTATCACTGAAGAGCTGAGTCATGTTCTCTGACCTCCATCAATTGCTGGATTTCCCATGTTATGACTTATGTTTGCTAGTTTGTAAAATTTCCACCTAATAGTTATCCATTTGGAGTGAGCAGGGACTGGCCAGGTCAGTAATTAAGCATTACATATGGAAAACCAAAATCTCAATTTAATGCTACAAAAGAGAAAGAACTTCAGCATAAAGAGATTTTTTTAAAATGTGTTATTAGGAATGTACTAAATGAATTCCATTATAAGCCAGTTTTACTTCTAGTGATCTTAAAATTTTATGCTAATGATTCCAGAAGGAAAGATTCTAGGTTATAGGGCAAGGGTAGACATACAAGAAAAACAAAGCCAAATTACTTCATGCCCACGGGGGCTCTATGAAGTGTTGTATGATTGCAGTGGGATACTGGTACGCACAGGCTTAGAAAATGCTCCAACTAAAACGCCTGGGCCCATTCTCTAGAACACGCTACTTTGAAGCTTGTCATCCACTTAGCGGGTTGCCAGAGCCGACTCAACTCTTTTCTAGAACAGTGGTTCTCAGGTGTGGTCACCAGATCAGCAGCAGCTTCACCTAGGAACATGTTACACCTGCAAATCTTGAGCCTCACTCCAGCCCTGCAGAACCGGAAACTTCCTCGTGAGGGCCAGAGATCTGTTCTCACGAGCCCTCCAGGTCATTGTGATGCACTGAAGTTTGTCACGCACTATTCTAGGGAAAATCTTGGTCCCTTCTAGAGTCTCACATTTGTGACACAGGATGGGTCTGCCTTCTACTCATCTACTTTTCTTCATTAGACTTTTAAGACTTTCATAAAAGAACTAAGCATTATTTTGATGATTTGTGTTTTGGCTTTATATTACTTTCCTATCTTTATTTTCCCCTTGGCATGTTTTTTTTTTCATGTGGTTATTTCATATTGCTATTCTAAATACATTTCAGTGAGCTTCAGCACATCTTTTTTTTAATAATGAGATAAAAGATTGGGGAAAAAAACTAGACAATAAATGGTAACAACGTACATTTACACTGAGTCATCTGATCACTTGCTAAACCTGTCCCTTGATGATGTGGCTTTCTCTCTGGTTCTGGACTTCTCACTGAAGAAGTCAACTAGACTGAGGCAAGACCACGGCTGGGCAGTAACAGAAATACCATGTAATCTGGCTGGGCTCTAGCCAGGGAAAGCTTTTCATGGCTTGTTCATTGTGTATTAGCCTTCCCTGGCCTCAGAGTATAAGCCCTCTTAACCTTCCCTAATTTCTATTACAAAAGTCAAGCAGCCCTTCCTGAAAAAAAACGTCAATCTTCCATTCTCCTTGATTTCTTATTAAAAGTCACAAGAACATTCCCTTAAAATCTTCTGTCAATTATACTGTTTGCCTCTGTATTTCTAACTATTTGGTTCAGTTTATCAACAACTAGCTGGAGATCACGGCGTTCTGTTCTCCAATTTACAGGATGTGGCAAATTTTTACGCTGTACTACTTGTCACTTAGCTTGGTGATTAAAATTCATTTTTCACATGTAAGGTCGAATTTCATAACTTCATAATGAAATCTGTATGACAATCACAGATTTCTACGATAAAACATAACATGAATATAAAATAACATGAATAAATATAACACTGGATTATTTTTCACAGATATTCCAAGAAACAAAAAGATTTGTTTTTTAAAGCTCTAGCAATAGGACTCAATGGAAAACGCCTCGTTTATATTATACCCTCGGTTAAACCGTTCATTGTTAGTTCTCCTTTGAGGAATTATGTAAGAAAACCCAGGACGTAAGAGTGACCTGTAAAACAGATAATGCACGTTTATATCCAAGAACATTTTAAGCCTGTTTCCTGTGAAGTGGCTGCACAGTACAGTCAGTTCTCGATTAAGAGAAGAGACCCAAGGTAGAGATAACCTTCAGAAATTAAAATGTTCACTGTCTTTCATCAGGAATCTCCTGCAGGGTGGTGATCGTTACAACTTGCTGATCGAACATTCTTGGAGCTGCAATAACAAAACTGAAACAACACCGGAGCCCAGCGAGGAGCGGTGCGTGGTAGAATCTCCTGAACTCCTCCAGCCGTAGATAAGCCTGAGTCAGTGTACAGACGGGTGATTTCTCGTCTGCAAATGCATTGCAATAGGTTGAAGACTAACAACTTCGGGAAGGTTCATTGGGAAGTTTTATGGCCCGTGCATTTCCATGTAGCTGAGCCACATGCACTCCCCAAGGACTGGCCAGTTTCTCAGTCCCTGACCTCACTGTGCAGCTCGTATGGGAAACATCAGGGTTGTGCGGGGCTGGGGGGGCGGGGAGATGTCAACCCTCACGTCGGGGTGTCAGCTTCCACCACAGGGGATTTCCACACACAGTGCTTCAAGTTCTGAGGCAGATTAGACAGTGACCCTGAACTCCGAGTGCTGGCAAGGGGCACCACTGCACCTCAAAATTCCTTTTTGTTCACACGTTACGGCTCAGGACTATGACAACCAACATCTGAGGGCTGCTGCAATTCCCAGGCACGGTACCAACTGCCTTTCGTAGGCAGACTCATTTCTTACTACCCCGAATAATGGCTACTATGAGTATTATTAGCCACGTTTTGCACAGGGGTCAACCAAGGCACAGAGAAGTAAGAAAAGTTTCCCAAGGTCACACAGCATTGTGCAGGCAAGGCTCAGACCACAGGTCTGATTTCAGAGCCTGAGTTCTCCGCCATTACGCAATACTTTTTTCTTTCCATTGTCACTGCCACTGCTCCTAGCTTGTACTTCTATAGTCCACAGTACTTTACAAATTATGTAATGCACCTGGAAAATACGTCCAGAATTGGACCATTCCTCACTCCACTTCTCAACCTTGATCCGAACTATGACTTCTTCCCTGGATTAAAACACGATTCCTGACAGGCTTCCTTGCACCTGTCCGGCCCCCACATACGTCTGCTCTTACCCTGCAGCCAGAGTGATTCTTGTAAAAATCAGTTAGTTCATATTCCTGTCCTGTTCAAAACCATCCAAAGGCATCCTGTGTCACCCCGTGGCCCCACGACCTCATACTTGGCTTCACTGGCCCCAAGGGGTGGACAGAGAGTGCCACCTCTGTCCTACCTGAGGCCTCTGCACTTTGGCTCAGCAGCCTGCACACTGCTCTCCTCGCCTCTTCAGAGCCCACGCCCTCGCTTCCTGCAGGTGTCGGCTCAACTGTCATTTGCACTGAAGACTTTTCTGACCAACTCTCATAAAGTAACCCCCGCCCCAGGTACTCCCATCTCCTAAACATCCAGCTCTTATCTCTTCACTTGCTTGTTTATTGGCCTCTATCCCCAATAACGGGACATAAGATCCAAAAAGGCAAAAGCTTTTACCTCCATGATCTCCCCTAATTCTGAAAACATTTTCCTGTTTTACAGATGAATAATCTGAGGTTAGAAGGATAAAGGACTGGTTACGCTAACAGACAAGGCTTTTAGTTAGCAGAGACTCAAACAGACAACAGACAATACCGTAGCCAGTAACTTAAGAAGCAAAACAAGAAAAAAGCAACCTCTACGTTAAAGTTTTGTTTTGCTTTTTTCCTAGCTGTACGGTTTGTAGACACATTGCAAGTAATAGGAAAAAACCCCAAAATCTGGTACTCACACTAGTTTTTATGCTTCGGTCACTTCCAGCTTCCAACAAGAGTTTAATACATTCTTTATTTCCATTTTTACAGGCCAGGTATAGAGGTGTCTGTCCTCCAACAGCAGTATGATTAATGTCAGCATCATATGCAGTTAATAATTCTACACACCTGAACACAAGATTATGATTAATTACACAAAAGCTGAGTTTGATTTCTGAAGTACCACCTGACCAAGATGTAGAAAACAATGCTAAAGCAATTCTGCATCTTTATATACATCATACACACACACACACACACACACACACACACACACACACGGTGCCAAAACACGTATACACTTTTTAAGAAAGGAAAACTGTATTAAAATTGTAATACTCAATATATACTAATAACAAAAGATGAATACGAGTCACATTTGCCTTCTGCAATTACCAGAGGTGCTCAAAGTGGTTACCATCAGTGTCCAGACACTTCTGATTACAGCAAACTACTGCTTGAGCAACGTCGATCAAAGTGTCCACTTGTATACATTTTTTGGCACCAAATATATATATATATATATATATATATATATATATATATATATATATATAATTATTGGGGCTATTATATGGGTACTGTTTTTTAACAAGGCTAGAAAATATATTTTAATCACAAATTTAATTATTCCCATGAAAAATTTAAAATAGCAAGCTTGATCCAGGGCTAAAATTTGGTCCTTTTCTATAACCAAGTTGTAAAAGTGGAGATCTTGCAACATGTTTAAGTTACTGGGATGACTGATTTAACGGTGCTTGACATATGTTATTCGTGGTTCAAATAGTTTGAACCTTGAAAAAAAATCAAGCTGCTGAGTCATTATGGGATTTTTCACTTGGGAAAATAATTATAAATAGTGCAGACAGCAGGGCACCATGTGCCCCTGCTAGAAAGCAGTGGGAGACAGAGAATAGGGGAGCACGTGGGGAGAAGAGACAGCAGAGACTGTCTGTGTCCTGACAGTGCTCGTTTCCCAGGAAGAAGACACAGCTAAGCAGAAACTGTTAGCCCTGAGAATCAAGATGGAAAGAAATAAAGTAAATTCAAGATGCAGTGGCACTCAGTAACTCGCTGAACAGCAGGAGCTTGAGTTTGTAAACTTAGGTGAGAATAAACGTAGAACAGAGAATTAAACTATAATCAAATTCAGAGACAATTCACATCATCTTCATTTTTTTTACATGGGATGCATGTCTCCGTTTGGCTTTCCTTGGCAACATCTGGTTTGTTTATATGTATCTTAAAAATAAGCTATATATTGACATGTGCATGTACCTCATACACATTTAAATTAATCAGCCCCCAGTGTTTTTCCTTTTTGTAAAGCTACCCATGTCTCCATTCCAATGACTGCTATACTATCCAAGCAAATGGCCCTACAGATTGCCGGGTGACAGTAAAGGTAAAAGGTGACAGCCCAGAAGAAAAAGATGTCCCTTGGAGGACTCAGGACACATGCAAAATGTAATAGCAAAACCAGTTATCTATGGCCCTCAATAATAGGGTGTTGACATGAGAAATAAATAAATACTGCTATACTTTATGGATGCATTTTAATTTTTAAAAACTTCCATTTACAATTAATAGCATTAGTATGAACCTTAAAACTCATATTTCAAGAAGTCTGAAATTTGCTAAAGAACATTTCTATTAGGATATTTAGATAAACAGTTGAAAACAGCTCTCAACGCCCGCAACCCGAAGTTTCAGCACAGGCAGAGAAGAGACTTAGCTACATTCTATCTTACTAAAATGTGACTCAATTTTACAAAGTCATTTACTACAGTGTTTCCCCGAAAATAAGACCTAGCCGGACCATCAACTTTAATGCATCTTTTGGAGCAAAAATTAATATAAGACCCGATCTTATTTTACTATAAGTAAAATTATTTTACTAAAATTATTTTACTATAATTACTATTATATCACATATAAGACCCGGTCTTATATTAATTTTTGCTCCAAAAGTCACATTAGAGCTGATGGTCTGGCTAGGTCTTATTTTCGGGGAAACACAACATGTTCAATTGCTTTAGTAAGCTACTGAAGTAATTATTGCTAAAGTTATGTCTATTTTAATTGATAGGTTCTTTTGATTTTGTGCTCTAATTTCAACATGTAAAGTTTCTGCTCTAATTTTTTAAAATGATAAAACAAGGTAAATTGGATATAATACTGAATAAATTGCCATCAGGAAGTTAAGATTGGTACAAATAATATAATTTAATGCCTTACTTTTAGTGCCATCTTAAGTAAAACAAAGCTTCTTTGTGGGGGTGGGGGTGGAAAATAGTGAACATCAAAGTATAACAGTCTATTATATCACCACATATATGTTGATGTACTATTAATAGACAATCTTCTTCAGAATCGAGTTCATTCATGTGAAGTCTGGACACGTCATATTTCCCTTCTTCTCATCCATCACATACAACTCTTTTACCAACAATTAAGGGCAAAATTAAGATCCTACTTTGTGTTTAAATCCTCAAAAACGTTTAGTGAATTTATTGCCAATGGATTTTAAACTCTAGTTTATACATTCAGCTAGAACTGAAATATGTGTGCAAAATATAAAGAGGCTCTTTTCATGTAGAAAAAAAACCCAACAAAAAACAACGAATTAAGAGCCTCACTTACTTGAAATGTCCCTGAGCAGCTGCAGCACACAAGGGTGTGAAGCCATTTTTGTCAGCAGCGTCGACTTGGGCTTCTGCATTCAGCAGCAATCTCACACAGTCTATGGATTTTAAAAGAAGGTCATTTTAATTCTCCATTTAGAATTGTGATGAGCCAAATGATATGCAAGCTGTGGACAGACACTAAATCCAAAGGACCTCTCCCACAGGGAATTCACCTGACCATTTTATCACGGTGAATGTGAGACTCCAAGACTATTTTATGGAGAAAGCAGTCTCCTTCCCTGAAGACTGCAATACCCCCGACTCACCAAGACATGAGTTTTTCGGTGTTTTGGGAAGAGTTGCTGAATGACAGAATCGTCAGGTGTCAGAAAATGCTTTACCAGAGTTTTCTTCCAAACAATCCCAGAAAATAATGTTATGGGACAAACAACCAAATCCATTTACCAAACTGAAATACCATTCTTTATATTTAAATAGTTAAAATTTTACTTTGTTTTATTTAATCTTTAAAGTGCTTTCGTGTAGTGGTCACCCTACACTTAACTCCATGAATGAGGGTAAAGGAGAACTCACAAAAAGTCACCAGACCATAGTTTAATACTATATATATCGTGTTTCCCCGAAAATAAGACTTACCTGGAAAATAAGCCCTAGCATGATTTTTCAGGATGACATCCCCTGAACATAAGCCCTACTGCGTCTTTTGGAGCAAAAATCAATATAAGACCCGGTCTTATTTTGGGGGAAACACGATATAGTCACAGGACGTGGAGTACAGCACAGGGAACAGAGTCAATGGAATTGTAACAGCTGGATATGATGTCAGAGGGGCAGTAGAGGGAGGGAGGGGGGTTATTCCTTTGTGAAGGGTGAAACGTCTACTTGTTTTGTACACCTGAAACTAAAAAAAAAAAAAAAAAAAAAAAAAAAAAAAAGCCACCTGACTCAGGCAACTAGACTTATCATCTAGACTTGTTACTCATGTTATTTAATTTTTCTATATTAAAGAAAATTCCCATATTGCTTTTGAGATAAAAAAAAGAATTTCAAAGTAGTTTTAAAATAATGAGTTATCTTCTTAGTGCACAAGCATCTTCCATTTAGCCCACCTGAACACAGTAAAGCTCTGAAGACTTCCAAGGAAGCCATGTTACCTGAATTAATCGACAGTCATATGGCTTCCATATGCAATGCTATCTGTCTTTACATTTTAAGTCAAATCATCTCTTTTTCTTCACTACCTTATGTTTTAGTATATTTGATTATAAGATTTGCATTTTAAAAAACAAAAATAATTCCCAGACTTCATCAATATGCCATTTATAGTTGTACAGCTTCTTAGTTCTTTTAAAAAATCAAAATAACTATAAATTGTTCCAACTGCAGAACAATTTCAGACCCAGGACCTTTCCTAAGTACTAAAACCTTCCCTTTGCAGCATGTGCTCAAGTCCAGATGCTTTGACTTTCACACACATCAGGTATTTCTAACAGACAAATTAGGGCTATTTTGTCCTGACCAAAATGATCACAGATGGAGGGCATTATTCTAAAATGTGCTTTACAGTCACTTTTCTACATACACAATACATTTCATTGTGCAGAAAACAAAGGTTACTTTTTGCTAGCTGCCATAAACTTTTACATTATTACAGAACTATACAATTTGGCCTTTTGAAAATGTTCATAAAATCTTTAAATCATATTTAAAAATTATCTCCTATTACCTGTAAGTGAAAATTGAAAGCAAAATGAGTCTTTTGCTCACGACAATGGTTGAAGTGCTTTTGACTCTATCCTTTTGCAAGCAGGTAGTAGAATAAGCTAAGATTATCACGTTTACCTGTATGTCCATTCTTAGCAGCAGAATACAAGGCAGAATGGCCATCTTCACAGGAGTAATTAATGTCCAGTCCTTCTTCATTAAGCAGCATTGATAATAAAGTGACATTTCCCTGGGCAGCAGCTTGCTGAAGAAGGGTTGGCCTGCCAGCCAGGGGGGCAGGACCACCACTCATTAGCAAAAGGGTTAGGGAGGGTGACCAGCCTGTGGGTTAAAGTGACCCTAGTTAGAGAGTAGCAGCAAAGACAAGTGACAGATATTACCCACTCCTTTCTGAATTATACACAGACACATGAACACGTATTCCTAGATGATTATGTGGTTTCTAACCTTATCAATCTGTTAATATTTACTTAGCACAAATCTGTACTGTTATTTCAATATTATATCTGCTAATCAACATACATGGTGACAAATTATTTTTAATCATCAGTCTTGCACGGGTAAGGTTTACTGAAATTAAGATAGTTGTCTCATTTTAAAAGTTAAAATTCCTCTTCAGGGTTTCAAAGCAATTTGAATTTTAAAATGATGGACAGATTTCCTCAATTTCAATATCAATCTGAAAAAGTGAGCTGGTATCTTGAGGTATAAAATAGAAATAATTGTAAGAAATAGAGATTTTCCTGTTTTGACAATGTGTCCATAAACCATTAAGATGGGCCAAATATTGTTAAGGAACCTGCTTACATTCCTTGAATTCCCTTTTTGGGAATAAAAATAATGGGGGGACAAACTACTATTCAGTATCAAGAGCTAACAAAAGCACAACATATAAAATTGGATCTAAAATACACCAGCAAACTAATCAATACACAATTTTCTATCATCTGGCCATCTTTACAACATGTGTTCCCAAAACTTTTAAACAGACAACAAAACAGATACTCCACATATAGTTTTAACAAAAATCATAAGAGTTATCATAGTTAGACATTTCTCATCAGTATTTAGCAGCTTTAGAAGAGAATCTGTTAAGTTTGTGAAGTCGGCTGCATATAGCACAGAAAATTTTCTGAATTCTTCCTTGATTAAAAAGCTGTAAAAACAGTAAAGTAAAAATGTTTATTTAATGTGACATATAGGTATTGTGTATTTTAAGCTTAAATACAATTAACTTTCAAAATACTGCATTGTATTTTCTTCCCTATGGAGCCCCAAATCCCTCTGAGCAATGCCGGTATGCATACGGGGACATATGGGCACATATGTGTCACTCCTCAGGGTCACTTTCTACAGACATCTGGGAACATCCCTGTAGTAACGTACAATAGACAGACCTTTCATATTCTCTGAACATTGGCACCAGGATAATATTCTAGGTATATGGGTATTACATTAATATGTATGTAATATTCAATTCTTATAAGTGAATCTTAAATGATTGGCTTAAATTATTTTAATAAATAATAAAAGGGCACATATCTAAGGATTTCTTAGTATTTTTAAAATTCTTTGTAAAAAGATAGAACAAAGCAGTTCATACAAATGAAACGACAACTGCTTATTAAAAGCTGGGTATCGTATCTTCACAACCTATGTATTTGGGTCCAGGAATAATTTATTGCTTTTACTCTAGTAGACTGAAATGGCATACAAAATTCAAAGGGTCATAAAATTAAATATTTATCTAAACTTCATGATATTTTTTCCATTGATATTCGTTAGCTCTTCTTACTACTTACAAAAGTAGTTATCTTTACTTCATACTTACAAGAAGGCTCCTCTCTGGTACATTTTACCTTTTGTATTGTCTTAAAAACAAACAAAAAACAAGCCCACAACAATTAAATCAGTACTTATCAAAATTGGATGATACAAAGAGAAATTCTAAACACTAAGGTATGGAACCCTGACTGCAGAGCAAACACAAATGTGTTATATGAAGGCATCACACTGTGGTCTCTGGGATGGGAGGGAGTGTGGGCTCACGCTCGGTCAATTTCCTTCTCTTCCTTCTCCTTTCCTTTTTTCTTTCTTTCCTTTCCCCTTCCCTTCCTTCTTTCTTTTCTTCCTTCTTTCCTTCCCTTTCTTTCTCTCTCCCTCCTTCCCTTCCCACCCCATCTCCCTCTATCTCGCTCTCTTTCCCTCTATTTCATCCAAGGGCTCTTGGTTCTTAATATCCTTTCAAGAATATCAACAGGTATATATTAAATGGCTTGCTATTCTTCTGGGGTTTGTTTTCATTTTTCTTTTTTCAATACAATTCTGGGCCTTGGGGGACAATTTAAATATATTTTTAACTGCTTTATATGGAATTGTTCAATTATGGATATAATTTGCTGGGAAACCTTATTTCTAATGCAAAGCTATCTGAAAGATAAAATATTTTATTCAAAAATTATCTCAATTTTTAGACCACTCAAAAGTCATAATTCTCTGTTACACAAAACTACAGAGGAATATATACAATTTTCTTATTTTCTTAGAGGCTTGCAATATATTTAAAAAATCTTTCACAAAGAAAACTGCTTTACAAATGCCAAGTATTCTTAAAATTTAAATAAAAGTTTTGTCTCCACTATCATTTCCAATTTTTTCTAGCACAGACAGATAAGCTTAAGTTATTTTAATAAATCCGCCTATAAGAACAGGAAAAAGAAAACTTTACCATGAGAATTTATTATTCATTTAAAATTGCCAACAATGATAAAATGACAATATTTAGTTGACTGGTTATGATAGAACAGACCTGTAGTCATACAGCTACATTATGATGTTAGAAAAAGGTCACTCAGCTCTCCAGTGTCACATGCAAACATCAGTAAAGGTGAGCATTTCACAGCACACGCAGTGATGAAGGGAACAGACAGAACATGCAGCAGCAGAAGGAAGAAATGAGAACAGCTTCTGGCATCAGCTTCAGAGTGTGGAGAAGGTTAGCGTCAGAACTCAGATCAATCTGGTTTTCTGATTTAGCCGTTAAGCCAATCAGACATGGAGAAGAATTCTTTAAATGTTTGTTTAAATAAGGAAAAAAGCCTGAACCAAACTAAGTAAAATGTATGAAATTAAAAAAAAAAAAAAAAAAAAAAAACAACAACCAGAAAAAAATTCCAAGGGTATGGAAACTCGGTTGTCTGGGGTGTTTTCTGGTTTAGGATTCTATTCATCTAATGATTAAATGTGTTCATTTGACAAGTTCATGAGGAACAAGAAAATCTAATTTATTTAGAACTTAAAATGTTATTTAAAAATTTAGCATTTGGCTATTTACCAAAAATTGGTATTGAGTTAGAGTTAGGTTAATTTACAACACAATTCACTTAAATAGTATCTTTTGTCACTGTGACCTTGTCAGTGCTTTATTACTAACTGTTTATCACCGGTATATGCTGACATTGAAACAGAATTTTAGAGTTGAAAGATCATGGGATCTAGTGATTCTCCAAGGAAGGAGAGGTAGTGAACTGTTTGAAAACTTCAATGAGCTAGATTAATCTTTTTGGTTTGGAACTATTATTACTTTTTTTGGTTCAATGCTTTCATTTTCAGACGGAGAAGCTAATGGCTCAGAGAGAACTTGCTCTCTAGGGTGCTGCCTAGAAAGGGGCAGAAATGGGCTACCCCTGTCTTCCCACGCTCGGCCTACTGCTCCTTTCGTCACTGAAACTGGAACAGATACCCCCCAGGTATTTGGCAGACGTGCTCTACCCCCATGCCCTGAACTACCAACCACAGTGGCATTAGTGGCTATTTAGATCGATACCTTTCAATGAGCTTATGACCTGGAGAAGCACAAGCTCACCCGCACAAACAGGTTAGGAGGCAGGATGTAGGGAGACCTGGTGCTTCCTAGTTGTGATGTGTGTGGCGGCAGAAACAGGGACAATCTAAGTGGAAAACAGCTGAAATCCTGTATCTTGTTCGGGAAGTTTAAGTTGACCTCCAGCCATGGTGGAGTTATGCACCCCGTTACGTAACTGTGGTAACGTTTCCATTCCCTGACTCGACTAGATGTTCGGTAAATGCTTGCTGAATGACTAAACCTCCACAGCCTACATTTCCTCCTAATAAGCCACATCTTCTAATCAAATGACAGAGAAACATATTATCCCACCAAAGATAATCCTGCAGTTCTGAGAATGTTCTGGGCCAACGACAAAATCGGAAAACTGAAATGAGGAAACAGTTTCAATATGTTTTGTGGCTGCTATGGTGTTTCCCTGAAAATAAGACCGGGTCTCATATTAAGTTTTGCTCCAAAAGACGCATTAGGGCTTATGTTCAGGGATGTCATCCTGAAAAATCATGCTAGGGCTTATTTTCCAATTAGGTCTTATTTTCGGGGAAACACGGTACGTCTTTGGTTCCACTATTTATTCTCTGCTCTCTAGACACAGGCCAAGGGCATTTTTCAGATGGCTCCTCTATCCACAATTTCACTGCATCCTAAGCAAGTCATTCTGGTGAACACATAGAAGGTGCCAAAAAGATGTCTACATATTTTAAGAAAGGAAAAAGCTATTAAAATTGCAATACTCAATATATACCGATAACAAAAGATGAATGCAAGTCATGTGTACACATTTTTTTTGGCACCCCCCAGTACAGTGGGCTAGGAATTCTCTGTCTTTAAAGGTTAACTTAAAACACTGCTGACAACATGTTCCTCAGTCATGGGTTCTGGTTTTAAAGCTTTTCCGAAGGCCACTTGCGGCCGAACCCTGCAGAACAGCAAAGAGTGAGGCCACACTGGTAAAGCATCAAGGTCCAAAGCAAAGACGGCTCTGTGTTTTTACAACACTGACAAAATTTATATATCCCAGGAAGCGTTTTCTGTCTCCTGGGCTGTGCATTGACGTCAACAACATCCCACCACTCCACACGTTGCTGGACCTTCTGCTCTGCAACTGCCTTATGACCGTAGCACGTTCTCGTATTCTCCTGAACGGTTGTAAAATTTCACCCTTTGAAGGTGGATTTAATTTGTGGGAAACAGGCAACATTTTAGGCCAGGAGAAGAGCTGTCCAGCTCAGCAATACCATTTTGGATAAAAAATACGGAATGCTGAATGTCCGTAAAGACATCACACCGTAAGATTGAAGTCAATTATAAAGCAAATTTTCAAAAATGCTTTAGGCAACAATGTCACAGAAGCAGTAATGTCACCTCTCTTTATTCATCACTCATGCTGCTCTAAGCGCAGGACTCTGCTCTTTGCACATGTGACAATAAAGCCTCCTAATAATCGCCCTCTCCCACATCAGTAGCAGAAATTCCATATTAAGGATGAAAAAACTTGCTCAAGAAAACTCATCCAAAACACACAGCTATAAATGGCAGAGCCTAGATTCCAACACAGATCTGACTGACATCAACGGCCAGGCTGTTTCCATTTCCCCATTATGCCCCTCCAAATATGAAGCTAGCCCCTCATGGAGCTTACTTCCAAGGAGACAGCTTACTCCTGGATAAGTCAGTCCTGGTGTACTGCTTTCTTCACCTGATAATTATCAAGTACAGTGCCACCTGTTTTTCTTATTCTCACTCTTCTCCCTAAACTTTCAATAAAACATTACTCAAACTTTCCTTTAATTCTTAAAGTTTCCTCTCATTAGAACAAATAGTCTCTGCTAACCACTAAGATCCAAAGTTCCAACAGAACTATTACAACATTACAGGATCTTGGAGCCTATGTACTCAGTGAAGAAATAATCCAGTCACGTCAATAAGAAAATACTGCTTCCTCTAGGGCTGGGCAACAAAGAGGACACTGCAGGTCTTAGTGACCTTGTTCAGAGGCCCAGATCCGGGGGCTTCACAACCACATCTGCAACGCACCTCTAACGTAGCTCCCCGCCACCCATCCATGCTCAGGTGTTGGAAGCCAACAGACAACTCTGAGGGAACCGCTTTCGAAATAAACCGCACTTAAACCACAGGTTTATAAATATACACACTATTTGTGAGGTAACAAGTTAATCCCAAACGGATACTAAAATTTAGAACATACCAACTACAGAACAAATCTAATCAATCTGATAATCCGAGGCAGACTGTGGCGTAAAGGCTTGAAGGGATTGTTTTCATGTCGTCTCAGAAAGGACAGAACTGACATACTCTGCCGGGTGATGACCCACTGGCACTGAAGTCTCGGGAGGCAAATATTTAATAAGAAGCAGTCTTTCCTCCCAGGGCAACACTTTTGTCCCTCGACATTAATGGTCTCCGTATGCTCCAAACCCCGACTTTCAGGTTATTTTAAAAGAAGAAAGCACTTAGCATAACAAAACCGCAAGATGAATCACCATACCCTGGAGACTTTAAAGAAAAAAAAGAGAGAGAGAGAGAGAGAGCGAGAGAGCGAGAAAGAGAGAGAGAGAGAGAGAGAGAGAGAGAGAGAGAGAGAGAGAAGAAGAAGAAGAAGAAGAAGAAGAAGAAGAAGAAGAAGAAGAAGAAGAAGAAGAAGAAGAAGAAGAAAAAGAAGAAGAAGAAGAAGAAAAATTATCAAATAAAAAAAAAAAAAAACGGTCTCAAAGCAACGTGAAGGAAATGAAGTCAAGTGAGAGGACAGGCCACATTCTTAACAAAATGGTATAACATGACGATCCCTTTACCTGATGCTGTTACCAGGAGGCTGTCTGAGGCACCTGTTCTACAGGATGAGGCACTAACAGGGTTTATGGAGGAGCAAAAGGCAATGGTGGTGGGAATGACAAGGGGACGTTCTGAACATGCAGGTGGGTTCAGTCCCGGGGTTTCAGCAGGCCAGGCACCCACCTGAGACGTGGCCAGGGCTGACACAGCACAACCTGCCGGTGCCACAGTTAAATCTATGGATGGTTTTGGTGGCAGCTGAGGGGTGGTTGGTTTGGGGAGGTTCTCCTCATTTATGACCCTGTTCCCTGGGGGCAAACTGGAAGGAGGCGAAGCCACAGTTTTGTTATCCACTTTGGCCCCTGCACTGGGGGCCCTGCTGCTATCCACAACGACCTTGAGTTGGGGGTGGGGTGGAGAAGGAGCTTGGGACAGCCCTGGCTTTTTTGGCGGGATAGGAGGAGGGTTTCCTCGGTCAACTCGTGCCACACCGGGAGTCTTGACGCTGGTCCGACCAACGGGAGGGTAGGTGCCAACGTCCCCCGAGGGGGGCACTCCGTGCCTTGGGGGTGCTCCTGCTGGAGGGCCTGTAAATCTTGACAGTGCTTGGGTCACAGTATTCCGAGCTAGCTGTTTGGCCACTAGGTTGTCACGACTTGTGGGAGAGACATCTCTGGATGGAGGGCTTTGGGTAGTATTTCCATTTTGGTCTGGGTCATTAGCATTGGCCTGGAATCTAAATCTAGCTGCTTGGATTCGCGGGTTTAAACCTGGATGCAGAGCCGCATTGGCACTCGGTGAATGTAAACTATGCAGAGGTGGAGCTTGTGAGTGGCTCTGGGGAGCTGCGCCCGGAGTTTGCATGGCAGGAGGGGCAGTGTTATTGGGAAGGGGGGGTGTGCTATTGGTTAAATCTGGTGCTGAGTCAGTACTCGGTCCATTTTCCTCAATTCTGGTTGCACTTGGAGGTGGGACAGTGGGCAGAGAGGAGCCAATCAAGTCACTGTGGGAAGCCTGCCTGTCAATACCTGGCCTGACCAAGGCAGCATTGGTGCATGCATTCCCTTTTGCATTTGCAGAAACTAGGGGGCTCCCTGTGGAAGGCTTTACAGGCACAGTCAAAGGCAACTTCTTCACATGATCAGCGCTTTCTATCACCGGGTCTGTCTGGCAAGCAACAGACCTCGTTGTAGGTCCTTCTGTTCCTACAGATATGGAGACCAAACGCCTATCTTTTGTCTTCCGGGGGAGAGAGAGGCTTGGTTTACTGTCACTTCCCCTTTTCAGCTGCTCAATCATCTTCTTCATCTTGTCTATCTCCTCTTTGAGGTCTGTGGTGTGTGCTTCTTCTCGGTGCAGCTTGGCACGAAGCTGCTCCCGTTCGGTGTCAAACTCTGAGAGCTGTTTTTCCATCTGAGCTTCCATGTCGGCGCTTCTTCGTTTCTCGGAGGAGAGCTCCTCTTCCAACGCACTCGTCTTCTTCTTCTCCTCATCCAGTGTGGCCATGACGTCTTCCAGCTTCTGGGCCTCCTCGATGACCCTGCCCGAGAGCTGTTTGCATTCCTTGACGAGCATGAGAACCACGTGCTTGTTCTTGCCTCGCTCCTCCTCCAGGCGGGCGGCCAGCTTCTTGTGCTCTAACTCAAGGGCTTGCAGCTGCAGCTTTTCCATCTCCAGCTGAAAGAAATGCACAGTACAGCCCTGTTAATATGCAGAGAAGTCTCAAAGCCAAAGGAGTGTGTGCTTCTTGGGAGGTTTTTATTCATCTTCTAACAATGACATGGTTTGGGTTAGCGAAAATGAGATTTCCAAAATGTGTTGTGATAGGAAAGGTGACATTTTAGACTCATTAAAATGAGAACATAGATGCAAATGGTTTTACAAAAAGTATCTAAATCAATAGAGAATTTTTAAAAATCTATTAAAGTTAACTACAGAAAAGGAGGACAGTAATCTCATGTTTCAAATCACAGCACAGAGTTCAGAAAGTTCTATTTTTGTAATAGTAGAGCTCTGTCAAGGAACTGATTTTTTTAAGGTTTAATGCTCTAAAATTACTAATCTTTGAGGTACAGTATAATGAAAAGTGCCAATGAACAGCAGACTTAAGTTAAATTCTAAGCTCCTACATTTGCTAATTGTATACTTAGTATTTTTTTAACTTCAAGCTTATGATGTGTTGCTATAGAAATCACATAAAATCATATATGAAAGTCCTTTGAAAACTATAAAGAGCTAAAGAAATATGTTATAATCAATGTCAGCGAACCCAAAGTCTGGCCTCACATCCTACTTCAGTCTCAGTTGCTCACTTCACTCCCACGACATTGGCTTCCCTGGAGTTTCCTGAACATTCTTGAACACGGTTCTGCCTTGGGGTCCTTGACCTTGCTGTTCTCTCTGCCTAGAATTCCACCACACACTTTCACGTGTGGGCTTAGGGCTCCTGTGCTAAGCAGTGACCAAAAGGAAAGAGTAGTAGCTGACTGCCCAGATGGGAGTCAGACATATTCATTTACTGTGGGTGCTTCCGGCTTTGAAGAAGTTGTTGAATGCACGGTAGTAGGTCCTATAAATAGGTGATCAGGAATATAGACAATTCCCCAAGAATCATTAAAAACAACTGTTGACACATCTACACTCTATGCTACTATATAAAAATTTGGGGAGTGGCTTCATAAGTAGATTAGGTGAGATTTGAGGAACAATAGTGCTGTTATTTACTATATCTATATCTATATCTATATATATAGAGAGAGAGATATATTATTCATCTGATAACTCATGGAAAATTTAACTTATTAATAGAGCAATTTAACTCTTCTAAATGCATCAAATAATAGATTGATAAGGAAGGCCTATACAAAGAGTAAGAAAATTTTAAATATGTTTTGTATTAGCGCCCCCCCCCCCAATTCTCACAGTAATGTAGGAAAAAGCAGAAACTGGGTCAATTATCAGCTTATTTAAAAACTATGAGTTTCATAATTTACCTCTGAAGGTGGAAAAAAGATGTCTTGTGGAACTTTAAGGGCTACCTTCATTTTACAAAACAACTAACTAGAAGTCAAGTCAGTGATTTTCCTGATGTTATCACTTAATCAGTGTCAGAATCATGACACTTACTCAGGGCTCCCCTTGTTTCAAGCTTTTCTCACCACATTACACGTTTTGTCCACAGTATTTCTTCACTATGAGTCATAACACTTTACTTTTTAAATGGTAACTTTCACCTTACACTTCAGAATTAAATTGAAGACACACTTCTAACAGAATAACTAATCTCAGATATTGATATAGAGAACTATACTATATTAGGTTGGTGCAAAAGTAATTGCGGTGTAAAAGGTTAAAAAAATTGCAAAAACAGCAATTACTCTTGCACCAACCTAACACTATAAAAGCAGCCATAATTTTTTGCATCTTTATCCTTCTTTCACTCGTGCCTTCTAGCTCCTATTTCAGACTAACATGAGTCTTTTTCAATCTCACCACAGATAGCAGAGCACAGAGGAAACCACATAATTGACGCAACCTATAAAACATGGCTTCAAATTCAATTGAGCTCTGAGCCCCAATCATCAAGTACTCTCCCCAACTCTGTTTAGCTTCTTCCACAGTTGACTTCAGGGCATATTTAAACCTCTGCCATTCTCCCCAAAACTTCACCCAATGGCCACTTGACTGACTCTCAGTCTACCCTGACAGACTCTTTTAACAAGAAAATTCAGACCGACTCACTCCTTCTACATCCTGTCTCCTGCATTAAGCTTTTTTATAGCCACACCAATCCATATGTCCTTCCCTTCACTCTAAGGAAGAAAGGTTTCCATCTGTTGAAGATCAGATTTTCTTTAGCAATTAACCTTATTTTCTCCCATCGCCTCTGCTACTTGCTTCATTACTTATTACATTGCTCTTTATAAATATTAAATATCCCCCTCTACAAGCTCCATCCAATCCATATAGAAACATACTCCCATACTTAAAAAATAATTTTTTATATTGAAAACAAAAATATCTGTGACCATTCTGCCCAGAGACAAAGTTTTTGTGCTGGAAAGAGTAAGAGATGTAGTACTAAGTTCTGATCCCAAACTTCTTAGTCATGTGACTTTGGTAAGTTCTCTGTCTAAAGATCAGTTCTGTTTGGTTCCCTTTCCCACACAATAGAGCAATACTAATGATTACTCTATAGAATTAAATGAGGCAACACATGTAAACATGCACCATCGTGCCTGGCCCTAAAAAATGTTTCCAATTTATAATGTAACTATTGGTGCTATTTAAAAATGTGTCACTTTTGCACAATGGTTATCCTCTGAAGACATATATTTACAGGGAAACTACGATCTGGAGAATTGAGAATTAAACATATTGATAGATATTTTTATAAGTTAGATAGCAGTTATAATTGAAAAATTACAAAGTACATCAGAGGAAGTTCCACTACCAGTAATGGTGAAGTAACTTTTATTAGACTACCTCTCCTGCAGATAATAATTATAAACTCTTGAAAGAAAATAAAATTTGAAGGCTCTGGAGAGCAATAAAAGTAGGAGAAATGAGAAGTATATCCTCCCATTAGAGGAGAGCCAACAGCACTGGATGAGATTTGCCCTTCTACGGCTTTTCAGCTGAGGGCACTGGCAGCAGGAGCTCAAGCACATCTTATACTGGCCTGAGAAGTCAGAGGATGGAACCGAGGCTGCTCGATCAACCCCATGAGGATCTTTTGGTTGTCTTTTGAATTACACATTCACGGGGAGACTCCACACCAAAGGACAGAGGTAGAGCTCAGTGGATGAAAGAACTGATCAAATACTTTTAGCTTTTGCCAGCTGCAAAGAGACAGAGTGTGGAGTATGAATCTAACCAAGTAAACTGCTTACTATAATAGAACAAAATACATTCTCCAGAAGCTAACAGAATCTAGAGTCTCTATAATATCCATGTCTAGTATACAATACAAAAATTACTAGACAGGCAAAGAAATTTATTTTGAAAAGTGACCCATTGCCAAGAGAAATGTGCCCAAATATAAACTGGACACAAGATGATCCATGTTGGAAGTAGCAGGCAAGGACCTTAGAGCAGCCGTTTTCAAAGGAGATATGGTCACAATGGTTGAACAAAAAAGAAATCTTGGCATAGAAATGGAAATTAGAAAAAAAGAATCAAATGGATAATTTAGAACTAGAAAGCATCATATCTAAAATGAAAACTGAATTCACTGAATGAGCTTCATAGCATATTTGAGAGAATAAAAAGGACAATGAATTTGAAAATAGAGCAAAAGGAAGTATCCAATTTGAGAAACAGAAAGGAAAAACTGATTGACAAAAGTGAGCAGCACCCCAATGACCCGTAGGACAATATGAAGTGGTCTAAATTCCATGTAAGTGAAGTTCCAAAAAGAGAAGAGAGAGAAAATGGGGAAGAAAAATACATTAAAAGAATAAATAGCCAAAAATTTTACAAATTTGGTAAACAAACTTAAATTCAGGAAGCTCAGCAATCCCAAAGCAGGATAAATACAAAGAAAACCATACCTGGGCACATCATAGTAAAACTGCTAAAAATAAAGACAAGAAAAAAAAATCTCGAAAACAGCCAGATGCGGAAAAAAATACATTATATACAGAGAAACTATAATTAAATGATGGCTGAAACAATATCTCTAAAACATGTGAAGCAAAAACTGACAGAAATAAAGGGAGAAATAGACAAATCTATGATAACAAACTTCTCTCATGCAAAAATCTAGTTTGAAAAATCAGCATGAATATAGTAGATCTTAACACTATGCAAACCCCATGGCCTGACTGATATTATGGAACAGAATACTCCAAGTCTACAGAAGATTCAGTCTTCAGATGTACTTCCTGAGCTATTGAAAACCACCGGAAATTACAAAGGACTAAAATCTTACAGAATATGTCCTCTGACCACAGAATTAAATTATATATAAATCACAGTAAGATGTTCAGAACACCCCCAAATTCAAACAATATACTTTTAAATAGTACAAAGGATTAAGAAGAAATCACAAAGGAAATGAGAGTATATTTTGGGATAAATGAAGATAAAAACACGACATAGCAAAATCTGTGGACCTAATGGGTAGAGGTAAGTTTGGAGACTCCCAGCTCAGCCACACAGTCCTACAATTACACAGGAATGCAGTCTGCTGTGTACACAGACCACTGAGCTCCAGCTGAGTTTGTTGTATTGTTATCCAATTTGTATCTACTCAAAACCACTTTCAAGTAGTGGCTGAGGGGGAATTCTGCATGGAGCAGCATCACCAAACCATTTTGCAACAAGCAGTGGATTGTGTGGAAGAACTGAGAACAGCTTCCCTGGGGAAAGTGGGTGGCTACTCCAAGAATAGCATCCAGACTCGAGAGGCACCAAACAACTGTTTCAACAGAATGAACCGGAAACTGGATAGGTGGGAGCAGAGCAACAACGTAAAGGTAATTAGTTCTAATTTAATGAGGGAAGCAATTATGGTCACTTGTCAAATGGGAAAGCAGAGTGCACGACTGTCACAACCACAGAAGACTCTTCAGACATTTAACTATGTTTATTATCGCTTCCCCGTATCCTTTAACACTCACCACATTCGTGTCCTCTTTCCCACCTGGTCCCCCCGCCCACCTGCTCAATCCTGGTAAACAAATACATAACAATAAGACATATTAAAAGATCTTTATTTTTCTTCATCAGGGCTAGAACTACCAGGCAGCAGTTGGGGCTCTGCAGTTCTCATCTCTCCCTTCCTCTTGATCTAGAGTTTTAAGAAAGTGAAGGCAAGAGCATGGATGAGGCACAGGCTGCTCTGCTCTCGCTCTCTGCTCGGAGTCCCCTGACCTCACTCTCCGGCTTCCCCTTCCCACTTGGCCATCCTCCTGGGGAGTCAGAATGCACACTGAAATGTAATGATGAATTATACCGAAAGACTCAGGAATGAGCTGAAAACAATCACTCATGTACAAAAGATCCTAAATATTCCTTCTAAAAATGTTTTTTCAGATGGTTCTCTACCATGTTATCCTGGAATGAAAGTCTAGAAAGGAACTTAAAATTAAGTTATACTTACATGTTATAAAGTAACCATTATAGAATGCAGTAGAGAGCACTGAATACAAATGGCAGAACAGTACAATTTGCTGTAACAGGAACAAAAAGGCCTATGAAATAAACAAAACAACAATTTGATTGTTCTTTTCTGGCATATTTGTCATTTCTTTGGTTGTCTAACACCTGAAACTCCTTCGTATGTTAGGAGAATTCTCCACTCTATGAATCTCCCCTGTAACAGTGAAATATGTCCGACAGGGGCTCCCCGGGTCTTCCTGTGTCTGAGGCGAGGGGGCGGGCTGAAGCTAGGTCAGTCACATGCACCTGCTCTCAGGTCTCCACCAGGAAATGGGGGGTGCAAAGAAGCGGGGCGGGGAGGCACCGCCCCAGACACAGAGCGGAGATGGCTGTGTGCAGTCTGGGTCAGCAGGCTGCCCCAGATCCTGTTCACATGAGTAGAAGCATCATCCGCTACAGATAAGATCTACAGTGAGCATTTGTGAGTGATGCTGCCTACTAAGAGCTGGTCCCCTAGCTGTCCCAGCCATGCTCCACCATGCTGTAAGTCAACCAATAATTGCCTTTTCTGCTGAACTCAACAAATACTGGCTTCACTTGCTCACAACTAATAATCCTGCCTGATGCATCTATTGCCGTGCAAATGACATCATTATGCTAAGCTGCCCCCTAGAAGAAGCTACAGCCAACACACAGAGCTGCTTTCAGTTTTCTCATGGGTGGAAAAAATAAAAAAAACATAAAAGTGCTCCCTTCTGAATTTCCTAATTTTCATCTTGGTTTCTTACTTTTAAAGACTCTGCTCAAATTAAAAGATGTTTCCTATTTCAGGGTTAGAGATTATACTTTCAAAGTATGAATAAAATGATTGAAAATAAATTAAGCTAGAAACTCTATTAACAGATGATGTACAAGATAAGTAATAAAAACCCAAATAGCACTCCACCCTAGGTTACTGGCTCTAAACTGGGAATCATTGACTGGAGGCAAAATTGCCCAAGATGATTACTCATTAGCTTATTCAAAGTGGCTTTGTGGGCTCAGTCCATTTGCCAAATTGACTCTTGCCCAAATTTTCCTGGCACACAAACTACCAAACAGTTAACCCTCCTATTAGTAGTCTCAACAGGAACCAACGAATGAAAGAGCACAGAGCCTCTTCTCCCACCTGGAGAGGCCAACCAAAACAGCATTCAAGTCAAGACATTAGAATCACCCAAGAGCTGTGTAGATAATGGGGCATTTGCTTTTCCAGAATTCTGCTCTGGCAGTGATTTAAAGAACTGGACTCATTGTAAATAATGCTTTTTTATTTATTTATTTTGATCTTACTGGTTTTAGATTTCTAAAGCTGCAAGTTATTCTATGTATCTATGCATAAAGGAATTGAAAATGTGTGGTTTAAATATTTACTTTCCAGACTAAAGGTGACAGGTAATTTTGTTGCTAAAAAGATGACTTTGGTGTTTCTGGTCTTATCAGCTGATGTGGTATTTTCCTTGTAAGATTCAGGATAAGAGTACAAACTGCGACTCTTGTCACTTGCTACAATCTACAGAAACAAAATATCCTTTAGGGACACAAGGTAGCACTGCCTATCAGAGTGATCCTTCACTGAGACCACACAGCCAATGAATTTGGCCGTAAAGGACTCCTGTATCCCCGTTATACATGAAAGACAGATCAATGGCTCATTTCACATTAGCCTCTCAGGACCCATAGGACAGAAGCAATTTCCTTTCAGTCCCAGCCAGGTTGGAAATAACCCAGTCATTTAGAACAAACAGGATGTAAGTTGATTAGAAAAAAAAATCAGCCAGATAATAAAATCTTTGATTCGACTCGAAATGAGTTTCTTCTTTTTCTCCTACAAGACAAATGATAGATGAAAGGCAAAACTGAAGTAAAATTTAGGAACGCATGCATTTTTATATATTAAGTGAAAACTATAATGTATTTTAAAAGTGTTGTATGTAAAAAGTATTTTCTCGATTTTTTTGATAATGCAGCACAAAACCTAGCAGAATACTTTATTATAAAATAGCTCACTTGACATGTTAAAAACATAATTGAAATGTGTCTCTTCCAAGAAACACAAATGATCTCAGTGACATCAGCTGAAATACACTGGCTCTTGCTTAAGTGGTTCGTGGGGACTTTTGACAATCTCCGGAGACCTCAGTGGTTATTTACAGGGATTAGTAGATGATTTACACTGTCCAGAGTAAAACTGTTTGATTCTGCCTCCCATCCATGGAAAGCCCGCTAACCTTTCTTCTTTACTAATTTACCCAGTGCTTAGTTTTCTATCATGTGACATATTGATGAAAAAGTCTGCTTTTATTCACCACTCATAGCAGAACGCTGACATACGTATGTTAATGCAAAGATATAATTACAGGGAAAAGACACACATTAAATGACAGTATCACAAATATTTAGAGTGCAGTACATTCAGAATGGTTAATTGTCAAGCAGGTGTTACATGTAAGCTATAATGAATCCTCTGAAAAGGACAAATAGAAACATTTTAATTTATGCTTTGATAATGGTCGGGAGAACATATTGCTTTTAATTCTAATTACACTAGATATTATTTGCTTCTCTGATTTTCTCACTCTCTTTTCTAATAAAGGGAATCAGTAGTCTTGGCAGACTATTGGAAGGAAAATATTTAAATTTAACTTCTATTTCCACATGGCTGATACTAGTAAGCTTTTATCACTCAGGACTCTTTGAAGCATGTACTCACATGCAACAAATACGTGTGTGGCGTTGGGGAGGTAAGGAGTAGGGTGGAGGCTGGTTTAAATGAAACACATGTGAGCAGGAGCCTGGAGGTCTGCTGCAGGCACAGCTATCAGAAAACAGAGGCGAGCTGGAGACTAACCAGGACTTCGAAACGACATGTAGTGAGATTGCGTATACCCGGCCAACTTTCATTCTATTCTCCTTACGCTATTTTCATTTTCCAAAGATGTAATGTAAACACTTTTTCATTTCAAAGAACTATTTGAGACAGAAGCCGGATAAAGTAAGTCGGGGATGCCATCACACGTCAGAGCCTGGTTGCATTACTGGATCACCCACGTAGCAGTCTATGGCACTAGGAAAGAGAAGTCCAAAAGGGGGGAAAAATCTGTGTTTTTAAAGAAAGCCTCAAAGTCACCATTATGGGAAACAATTTCTTTGTCATACTTCTTTTATGTTGAGAGTTTTTTAAATTTTGAGTTACATTTGAAAAGGGTCACTGGAATCTCTTAGCATTTTGCATTTCTAAGTACTTACCCCAATGCTTCTTGAAAATCCAGTATTTAAAAACAAAGGGTAAACAGGATCAAATATATAGTAATGGAAAGAGAACTGACTCTGGGTGGTGAGCACACAATGTGATATGTAGATGATGTATCACAGAATTGTACACCTGAAATCTATGTAACTTTACTAACCATTGTCACCCACAATAAACGTTAGTTTAAAAACAAAACAAAACAAAGGATAACCTCAGAGATGGTCTCTGCATTCTACACTGTGTTATGGGGAAAATGACTATTGGGAAGTCTCAATACCTTCTTTTGTCTGCTCTCAGCAGCAGCCAGCTGTGTGGACATCCTTTCTTGCATTTTTCTGCAGTGTGCCATGACTGCTTCGAGGATGGAGAGGGGGTTGGCACAAACTGGCTTCTTCTCTTTATCGCCGGCCCCTGCTTCATAGTCTCTCTGCAGTGCCAAGAATGGGTCATTTAAATTAAATCTTCCATACCGTTCCTGGATAAATACCTCCTTTCTGCGAGCCTAGAACAAAATCAGAGGAATGCACTTAAAAAAGAAATGAAAATAGATAGAAGTTAGAAAAATAGAAAGAAATTTCTGAGAAGGTTTTGTGATTGCTTTTCCAAATGGATTCACAACTGTTGTGAGTAATGGCTTACAAATGATGTCAGGTGGTGAGCCAGAGGTCAGGGCAATTTGACCCCCATCCCTGACTAGCTTGGCTTGCCATTTGGTCTACTTTCAAATTTTCTTCTTTTAAGAACATTGTCTTTGAAATTACAAATGACACAAATATTTTTTCCCATGATGCTCACTCCTTCAAGGATCTGAATTTTAGGTGCAGTGTTTTC
The DNA here is from genome assembly GCF_964194185.1 of Rhinolophus hipposideros. Lineage (NCBI taxonomy): Eukaryota > Metazoa > Chordata > Mammalia > Chiroptera > Rhinolophidae > Rhinolophus > Rhinolophus hipposideros. The sequence continues at coordinate 5,281,611 of NC_138071.1, forward strand.
TAATTTAAAGTAAAATCAGACAGGGCAGATTAACAATTAAATTTTAGCAAAAGTTCAAAAATAAAATTATATATGTTAATAGAACTTACATTTCACATAATACTTATCAAGGTAAGTCACAAAATATAAATCTCCTAAAAGTTTTGTCTAGCCAGAAAGAATTTATAAAGAAGATACTTCATGACATTTTTTAGTCAAAAATTTACAACATTCACAGTTTGTGAAGTTTGACGAACTACAAAAAAAAAAAAACTCCAGAAAATTTACAAATATCTCATCATTAAAGGGCATTAAAATATAGTTCACAGAATCCCAGGGAAGAATGTAACCTCATTTTACTCTAAATGTCAGTCCATCAGCGTCAAAGTTAATTGCACATCCAACATGGCACTAAAAGAGATTTTCTATAATTAGCCTGCAACAGTCTTTGCATAAAATGGAAAACAGCAGTAGAAATATATTGAAAATTAGCAACATTTTCCTAACTCAGGTCATTTGGAAGAGCCACTAGAAAAAAAATTATTCTATGTCACTGCCAGTGGAAAAATGAAATTGCTTCATAATAAATCAAGCTTAATTGTCCTAAATGTTAAGCGTGATTCCTAAAGATATATTACACACATTCCCTCACTTTAAAAGTAACTACATCGAACAACTAAACTTTTCCATTTTTAGACCACTGTTAGCAAGCCAACAACTAGGTAAACACAAGAGCAAATGACAGATGGGAAAATCTAACATTTCTTTTCCTAATACCAAATTCAATTAAATGCAATTTACAAAAACTCCAATTTCATCATTAAATTTAAGCTAGCTTTCAGGACATCACTTGAAACTTAAAAGTCAGCATGGTTTGAGTCAAAAATCTTTCGACATTTCTAGAGTCTTCAAATTCAATTATGTAATCAATACACTGAGTAAGTATCACTTTGGATGTAATTTCAAAAGCAATTTCATTTTGTCCCTCACCTTTCTACTACTTTTTATTCAGTGTAGTAGTTCATCGCCCACCCCATATGCAAACCTGGAAAAGTCCCATGGTTTTTCTAATTACTTTTATCTAATACAAGTCCATTTATTTGGCTGTAAGACAGAAAACAGCTCCCCTTTGGCTATTAGAACACCCACCTTCAGTTGTATGACAGCTTCCTTCCCCAGCTGGGATCTGCCGCAGCTTATGGAGTGTTTGTGAAAACCTCTCTCTTTTTATCTAAATATTTCCCCCCTTTCTAAGCTGTTTCAGTCCTTTGTGGGTTGGAATGGACTGGAGGTAGACGAATGGCGACAAGGGGAGCAGGAACGTTCCACCTGACTGGGTCAGTGGCTACACTCGCCTCACCTCACCGAGTGTGGCGAACATGTGAAGCCTACTCTTTTCTCATAAAGTGCTTGGTGACTTTAGAGAGCCACCCCCTCTCCCACTGCGGAGGCCCCTTCATCTATAGTTTGCTCAATGTAGGTCATAAATTTAGGACAGACTACATAATCTGCGGAGTCCAGTAAAAAATGAAAACATAAAGCTCTTTGTTAAAAAAATGTATTCAGAATCTCAAGCCAGTGACAGCACACCATTTAACCAAGCACGGAGCCCTTCGAAGTGCACGGCCCTTCGCAAATGCATACATTGCACGTCCATGAAGCTAGCCTCGCATACACTCCTTATACGTCATCTAGAATCCAGTTTTTGTGCCGAGGTTCCATGTTGTCCAGACTTCTCCACTGAACAGGACCTGCATCAATCTTATTCCCACTCTCCGATGCCCGTGGCCCAGTCTACAGGAAACACTCATCTTCATCTACACAAACTCTTGGAGTGCAGGATGACTGCTGCAATCACAATTCCGCCATTTCCACAGGGCGCCAGCTTTTCATTCCTGCCTCCACTGAGCCTCTCCAACAAGACCTTCAGGAGAAACCTAAAAGGCGTTAAATTGTCTCCTTCACACCCTTTTCTCTTGACTTGGGATGAAAGGAGAAACAACTGGATGGACAGGGCTCACAGCACCGTTCTTTCCTGAGAAATGCTCTTTGATACAAACCTTTCTCTTTAACCTCCAACAGCTAAATTCTTTTATACCCTCAATGTGATGAAGGAGTTTAAAAGTCAAAACTAGATTCCAAAATTTCTTCTGAAAATTTTGTATCTTTGTCCTAACTTTAGTATCCAATATTTATCATATGGGTCCCCTGGTACAACTTACATTTTAGCAACTAATTATAACTGCCTGATGTTTCTGCAGCATACTTTATGACATACAATACTTGTAATACACTCAAGCCATTTCTTAACCACACAAGTTATTCTTAAGTCAGAGTGATTTTTTTTTTAATAAATCGGTTAATGTTCGTTTTAATATAGGAGGTAAATACATATATCATTTTCACTTCATATAGATTGGATGGTCAGAAAATATTTAATACTATTTTTTACTAGGGTGAAACAGTGTGTGTGTGTGTATTTTTGTTGTTTGGTTTGGTTTTATTTTAAAATTACTAGCTTATTATTGAATGTGGGCGAATTTTTTTCTGCTGAAAATGTATAATTATATGTGTACAGGATCATAAACAAAAAATTGCCAATTGATTTGCTTTGCAAATATGAACTGCCAGTTAACCTTTATAATGAAGGACAAGATACATACATTCGGTTCTTTCAAGGGTAGAAGCAGTGACTCTTTATTTGCTGCGATTCAGTTCAAACTATTTTCTAAGTTCCTTGTGATTTTGTCTGACATATGAATTACAACTTTTTTTCAAAAATTTCCAGTTATTTGGAGATTTCCTAAATGGCTTATTGTTATTGATTTCTCATTTAATTCTTTCGAGGTCACTGAATACATTCTACAAATGTCAATTAATTAAGGTGGTTGATAGTGTTACTCATATTTTGTTTTTACTGTTTTATTTTTATCAACTACTAGATGTTTGTCAACTACTGAAGGAGGTTTGAAAATCTACTATGATTATGAAATTGTCTATTTCTCCCTTCAATTCTGTCAATTATTGTTTCATACATTTTGAGGCTGTTACTAGTCAAATAACATTTATAATTATGTCTTTGTGATAAATTGTCCTGTTTACCATTATTAATTGTGTTATCTCTATAATACTGGGTATTTTTTTAATCTTCTATTCTGTTTCCTTTTATCTTTCTATTCATAATTCGCCAGTACAAATGTTTTAATTTGTATTATTAAATGCTACCAAACAATAAGACAAACTTCCTTCACAATATCAGTTTCTACAAAGTTCTTTGCTACGAGCTCATTGTTCTTAATGACATTTAAATTTATTTTATTAACTTCTTAAAAAAAGCAATTATAATTTTCATTGGAATTATGTATAAATTCGACACATTTGAGGAAAGAAGACATTTTCATAAAATTAAGTCTTACCCTTGGAAAATGATCTTTTCACTTATTCATATTTGCTTTTATGTCTTATAAAAGGTTTATATTTTCAAATCAATTAGCATAAATGTAAGAATAAAGGAATCCTTTTTACGGATCTTTGGCAATATCCCCACTTTCCTAATTATCTGTGTATAGTACGTATTTCATCTTGATTAAAATTGCTAAAGCAGGTCTCGATCCTGGCTGCTTATCAGAATCATTTGTGTAACTGCAAACCCAGCTTTGGCCCAACACTCCATCGGTAAGTCTATTCCCCCAAGGCCTAAGATGCCCCAGCCAAGGTTAAGAACAAATAACCAATTTCTTGCTCCTCTTTGCAATTTTATACCATTATTTATCTTTATGCTTATTTCTAACTATTAGGTAAATCTTTAGGTCATTTATTTTTATCGAGCAACTTTTGGTTAGGAATATTTTACATCTTTGTCAATCTGAGGATGATTTTTCTTCCTTCTTCCTACAGGATCACCAGCTCGTCTGGCTGAAAACATTCTTGGGTGGCACCCTTCAACACTAAATCTTGTTTCATCACTTTTGGCATTCAATAGCACACAGGACTAAGTCAGTCTGGGGCCAGGCTGAGTTTTCTTCCTTTCAGGGAAGCTGTCTGCTTTTCTGCCTGATTAAATCAATTCATTTTCTAACCTTAAAACTAATAAATACCATTTAAGATTATTCCTAGTGTTCACTGGTATTGTCGTAGCATGTAGCCTTTTGAACCTACAGATTCTGCTACATTTTGCTTGCAGCATCCATTCCATTTGTTCTGGTCTTCTTCAAACATCAATTTCTCTCCTCGGGGATCTCCAACCTCTATCATCCATATACATATATCTTCTTTTCTGCTTTATCACTTTAATCTCTTCCTCTGGGTCCTGGGAGATCTTAAATTTGTCATGGATTCAATATTTTTATAGTGTTCATTTTTCACCATTATTCCTCATATATGCTTCCATTCTCGTAGTGTATTTTAAATTCTCATAACAACCATTTTAGGTATCATTAGTTTCATAATATAGATAACAAAACAGAAGCACTGAGAGGGCCAGGGGCTTACCCAAGTTTGTATGGCTAGAAGTGTCCCTAGGCCACACTCGGTCTCTAAGACCTACGCTCCATTCTTTGCTTTTTTTGCCACAGCTTTGCAGACAGCTCTCTCCTCATCAAGCTCCTTACCCACCATTGTCTCACTTCAAAACCTGTTTCCTTGAACTTTAAGACACAAAGCAGATGCTATCTAAAAATTACTTTCTAAAATTTGTTTCTCATAATTTTGTCAGATGTAGGTTGTTCCTTTGCATTTTAAGTGTTGTGTTACCTTCCTTGTTCTATGCTGTAAAATCTTTCACAGGCCTTTTTTCTCCTTTTCTCCTGTTTACTCCATATTTGCCCCAGTAGGAGTCAAGCTATAACTGGTGTTTATCCATAAGCAGAGCAGGGAGAATCTCGCTGAATATCATTACTCTCTAACTGGTTGCCATTAAAACGCTTCTCTAACATGGGGAGTCAGTGGGCAGACAGATGCAAACGTATTCCTTTCAGCTGACAGGAATGAGAGGATAGAGCCACAGCCCCTTTGAAGCAAATGGGCCCCTCTTTTAGGCTCCCGGCCCCTCCCCAAGCCCCTTCCTCCACCTTGTGTGTAAAGGACACGGAGTCTTTGGGGCTGTGTCTGCCCACCAGGTAAGAGGACGTACGTGTGCCATCCCCTGTCCTGGCAGAATATCAGGGAGCGGCCCTGATGCCCAGACAGCTGTCTGGTGATTCTCCTTTGCAGTCCTCAGAGGGATTTCACGCTACAATTCCCTATCTCTCCCACAGTCTGCTCTGACCTCTGCAAATCCAAGAAGGTAGGAGTTGGCTGTCTCTTTTCAAGTTACAGTTCTGTGTCCTTGGAGAGCCCCCAGAGTCCCAGCAAGTGATTCAGTTCTCATTTCTCTCTCAGGCTGGTCATACTCATATGGACATTACATCTAGCAGATACAACTTTGTTTTTCAGGACACAGGTGGTAAAACAGTTGAGCGAGTGGGCTTTGCGATCAGACAAAGTGGATCTGAATACAGACTCTGCCACCCCACTTGGGCTGATTACCTTACTCCCTAGGTATTCACCAGTTCCATGAGGATAACAAAGAAACTACCTCTGTGTTTTGTTGTTGTTTTGAAGGATTCATGAAATAGTGTATGTAAAGTACTTAGCTGGGTGCCTGGACAACTGTGAACATATAGGAAGTGACAGCTGTCATTTTAACAATGATGAGACTCTTGCTAGCATGTCCGTTTTTGCCTATTTTTATACCCCTTAGGTTATCTTGTTAGAGAAATGGGAAGCTGGGAGTCAGATGCCAGTGTCCATGTCTTCATGTTATTCAGAACTCCAGGATGAGAGGTGTATCAAGCGTACCGTGTGCTGGGTGACTTTTCATGTGTGTGTCCACACGTTTACAACAATTCTGTGTCCTGTGTTGCGTCACATGCTGTAAGGGAAAAGCCCTGTGCATCTCAGGTCCATTATGCCAGAGCCCGTCGGTGTATGTGTACGGCCAAACACTGACATGGCACTCATGGCATGCTACCCATGGAGAGAATCAACACGCCCACTATGGAGAGCAACGCACCACCTTCCAACGGTTACAGAAACACACCTGAATATGAACTCCATGGACAGAGAAAACATAAATCATAAATTCTTTTGAGAGCTTTCTAAAAAGGATTACAGAGCAAAAAGCAAAGACTTAGACCAAAATACAACAGAATCCTATTTCAATACTACACTCCAATCATGAAATCAATTCTAATGTAAATCAAATGACATGTCCTGAAGTTCCACATTCAGAGAAAGGAGACACTGATATGCCATTAACTTTACAAGCTTTGCCCTTATTCATGGATGTGATTTTCAGTTTTCAGGGTGAATTTAGATATAAACATGTCAATATTCCATTTATAGTCCTAAAATAACAAATGTACACAAGTCACTCATTTGCTGAAGTTCTAAATCAGATTCTTTATGTTAAGTTTCATAAGGCTTCTAGACACTAAGTAAACGGATAGAATTTTCCAATAAACTAAATAACCCCATCAAAAAACATATCAGTTTGTGACATTACATTGATCCAGCAAATGAATGGCTCCTGGTTAAGAGACTATGTAGAACATCTGTAAGAAAATAGGTTTCCAAAGATTAAAAAGAGAGTAAAAAGTTATTTGACCATTAATTTTAAAATAAGAGCTTGAAATCGAAGACTTTTGTTGAGTGGTCCGATAGTATCCAGAGAAGCAGTGACACTTGTGGGGATTGACTATTGATTCCTGCACGGAGCACACTGGCAGGGATTCTGCAGGCACACCCACCCCCATCATGTGTGCTGGACCAAATTCCGTTCCCAAAATCCCCAAACAGGTTTCTTCTCCCACTTGCATTTTAGTCACAACATTATGACTGCACAGAGCATTTTCTCATTTGGCTTTAATTGTCTAGGACTTTTGACTCACAGCAAGAAAAACAAACAAACAAAATCATTAAACATCTTACCTAAAATGAACATTTGAGCAGTTATCCAAACAAACAAACCTGCAGAGAATGCAAGGTAACATCCTTGCAACGTTTCAATGTTTCAGGAATAATATAGTTCGCCAGTATGATAATTCCAGAAATACCTACTTATTCATGACTCAAGAAAAGCAACATGGAAACAGTGGTGGGTGTGGGAACAGTGTTAACATAAGCAACCCCACGCATAAATTTAAAAAGTGAAAAACAAAGAAATAAAGGCAGGGTCTTGTCTACTGGGGATAATATAACAGATCATTTCTTTGGGCAGAGATGGTGATTAAAAACTTAAAATGCACTCCCTTTTATAACTGCAGGAAATGGAAGTTGGCTTGGTTAAAAACAAAAGTCCCCAGGACACCAGGAGAGAGACTGATGAATATGGAATTCTGTTCTTGGTGCCGCACCCTCCCAACTCCCTAGGGCACCACCTTGGTCGCTGTGGAGTAACTAACCCACCCCAAGAGCTGCCAGGCATCTGGCAAACATACACCGAAAGATCTTCACTTTCTCACCTTCTACCAGCTGACATGACTCACTAGCTATCAACAATAATCAAGGGGAAAGGAATGTCAACGCTTTGAAAGCAGTCTTTATTCAAACCCTGCCAGTAATTTTACCACCATTAAGTGTTCCCCAGTCCTTGAAAGAATGTATAGGTCCTGCAACTCCCCACAGCAAACCAGAGAACTGCTGCAGCTGCCAGAAAAGGATGCTGTCCAGATCATAGGGCAACTCTGGGAGAAAGCAGAGACCATGGAGGGCAACTGCACCAAATGTCTGCAGTAGAGAAGGCATGAGCCCCTTGGATATGCTGCAGGTGTGCAAACCATGAGTCGGACACTCCTCGCTCCTCTTAAGTCAGAGGCACAGGGACCCACTGGGCAAAAGGGGAGGGGAGGAGCTGACCTTGACCAAGGGACAGGCAGATCTCAGCAGGACAAGTGCCATTTGATGGGACAGGGTAAGAATCCAGGTAAGAATCCATTTCAGATCATGCCATTTTGTCTTCCTTCATTGTATGTGATGCAAGAACAGCCGAATAGCTGTGAAAAATGCTTCATAAACCATCAACTGTGGTGCATACGTTGGTGGGTATTATTAATAATACAAACTCCATCATTCCTCACAGGCCGGTTTGTGTTGGTTCACATGGGTAAAAACGCGCAACTATCTGTGCTTCTGCTAGACTTTCCTTTCTACATGACGTCATTTGTTCAATGAGAATTCATCCAGCAAGGTCTACACATGGGCCGTTTATCTCCAGCAACCAGCTGTCCCTGTCTTCTTACTGGGCTGGGCATTTGCGGGCAAAATGGGAAGGGGGAGTGTATCTTAACGAGTCTGTAATAGAGAATAAATTATAGAATACTGTAAACATGTGCTGCACATTATGAAACAGTGAAATGTGGCGTCTCCTCCAAGGGAGTTCAGGCCAAGACAAATGGTAATCATTTCCTGAGTCTCCAACATGATTTATGACTGGCTGTGATCAATTTCTGAAGAGTAACACTGAACTATATTTTTAAAGTCTATTCTTGTAAGAATCTGTTTTCTCTTCTCCGAGATACGCCACCCACTTTCTCACTGAGAGCGTCCATGACCTCACACCAGATGACACCAGTCTTCTGTGTAGGTGGCACATTACACTGCTCACTGGAATTTGCTGCAGGAAGGAGACCAGGCCCCTGCCATTGCCACCCCCTCTATCTTGGAACAGCTACTGAAGGCATCTGTTTCAGTCCTTTAATATCCTTAGTCTCATTAATATTCCTGGAGAACGCAAGGGTAGTGAAACTAGAGTTAGTTAGGATGGGACTAAAGTCATCACCCTTTGCCAAAACCATGACAGCTCTTAAAGCTCTGTTTTGTTACCTGGAAGTGTCACATAACTAAAGCCTGTGGTCACAGTCCTTCAGCCCGAGCAGATAATGCTATCATTCATATTATAGGTAATCATTTCCTCTTCACCGGAATGCCTTTGCTTTGTGTACAAGATCCAATGATGCTCTGAGACTTCCCAGAGCACATACATCCCCAGGAGCTAGGACTAGGAACGGGGCACCCACACATGCTCGCTCACCCATTCCTGAGAGCGACTGTCTCCCTGTGGGGCTAGCCAGTGGGAAAGGGCTCTCACTTAGCTGCCTCTGCGCTATTACAGTAAACGTCCCAATGGGAATCACATCCACAGCCCTAGTTGGAGGAGCCCCGCATTCTAACTGACTGACCTAACTGCACATCAGAGTTTATAAAAGAGGAGCTCTCTGGAGCACCGATGAGGCCTCGTGAGAGTTGTCTGAGCGGAGTCGGTACAGCCATTGCATTTAGAAGATGCCTCTCAAGTCATATGCTTGGCAGTAAACACACACTGCTTTGCCTGGATAGTCTATTTTTAAATATTGGTACCAGGCACATGGATACTTGCAGCTGTGTTGGAGAAGTAAAGGGTAACATGTACTTGTGATTAAGCCTGCCATCCACAGAAACATTTCCTACTCCATTACATATAAATAACAGTATTAACAGAAGATCCACCAACATAGCAAAGAATCAGTTTATGGAAAGAAAAATCTAACTAGCCCATTCCCAAAATAATTCTTTTTGAAGCTGATGTAGTAACAGTCTTGATTCTATTAGTATTTCCCAATGTTAAAATGACCCTCACAAATAACGTTTTTTTAAAACACACACACAACACATGGAGTGTACAAGAAGGCATCGAATTCTCTTTCTGTCATAAAGGATAATAATGGAATAAATGCACACCCGGACGTGATCTATACTACAGTGTCTGCCATGACACTGTGGAGCCACAACGTCAGACTGGAGGCCAACACCAAAGGGTCCACGGATACCTCCCAAGGTCAAGGAGGTCACCATCACCACTCTACTAAGAATACACCCTAAGGTAATAAACCCGTGAGTCCACGTCTGAGTGAAAGGACCAAAGACGCATCGGAACACACAAGGCATGGTATCCCTATTCTTTCCTCTCGCTCTTCCCGTGTGAAGAACTTCGGAGTAAGATTTGGAAACCAGAGGAAAGAATTAGACATCCAAACATACAGGCACTGGGAGGAATGTTGTTCTCGGGGCTGGTACATTGTTTGGAGGCAGAAGAGACTCAGGGAGGCATTAGCGCCACTAAACAGCTGATGGTTTTTGCAGCAGCGTCTAACTGTTCTTCATTACAAAGGCTTCGTCTGTGGAATGAACCCCGCTCTTCCGGCTATATGGCCCTAGAGGCTACCAGCTCCTCACAGGAAACACACACCTCTCAGTCTGAATTAATTGAAAAAGTAATTATTGTTTGTGTTTCACAAGGTCATAACTGGAGTTTATATTTGAACTACCCTTTGGGGATGGATAGCCTAGATTACCAAATGGTCCAAGAATCCTACTGGCTAGAAAAAAGGCTAATGATGTTTCCACATGCAAGCTTTCTTTTTAAGTAATGAATCTTAAGGTAAGATAAGGTGAATTCTAACTGAGGATGATATATTTACTGGTTATTGGACTTTCATTTTAAGTTCAAACACTTGAAGATAAAACATAAAAATGTCTTATCTAAGATTTTAGCCGTCCCCCCGCCCATTCCCCAAGAACCATCCAGGAGGCCCTAGACCATGTCAGTAAGTGAAAGGATCAGAGCTCACAATTCCTGAATATCCTCTGCTCCAGCGGCCTCCACTAGAACTCTCCTTTAACATCCTCACTTGTTTGGACGTCATCAGGACCACACAAAAATCTCGGTGCCTTCCTTTCCCCAGTACACCTCCCACCAGCCACTTCTTCTCTCCATTCAGGGCACAACTCACATTTCTCCAGATGTTTCCATCTCTTCAAACCACTACCTGTCAAAACTGTAAGCTTGGTTCCACCCAGAATCTGCCATCTGCACTCTCAGGAGGTTGAGCGTACTTCAAAGCCCACACACATTAAAAATCTCCGAACGCACCCGAGCTCAAGGAGCCACGACTGCCACAGGTCCCGTGACTCACACAGGCTGGAAGGCGTCCTGCCCTCCCACGTGACCCTGGGTCCATGGGGGACATTATAGACCCTCTCTCTGCTCTTAATGCATCTTTATTCTCCACGTGACATTTAACCTTGCTTTTCTCCTCATGCTAGTAATCATTTTTCCCTCAGAACTCTCAAAACTCTGTTCCCTCCTTTGTTACCTTTTTCAAAGGAAACAGTTCCTTTGCTCCTCTCTAAGGTTAATTAATTCTATCTATGCCTTGTATTCCTTCTCTACGCTGCCACAAACAGAGTCCTCTGTGACTAAAACGACTTCTTCTAGCCCCTTAATACAACTGCCTGCTAAATAACTTTCCCTGAGTGTTTCAACAAGCCCAGAAAACTCAGCAAGTACCAAACTGAGTTCTTCAGCTTCTCCACCACACACCTTTCACCTCACATATTCCTCCTTCGGCTGTGGCACCACCACCCTACAACTCACCTTAAACTTGAGTGTCCACAGAGATACACTTCACCTCTCTATACCCATAGCTCATCAGTCATGGCTTATCACTGCTGCACCCTAAGTGTTGCTCACATGCACCCCTTTTCTCTATTCCAGCCATTGCTGTCTTACTCTAGCCCCTGGTCATCTTTCACACTAACATTCGCAACAGTCTCCTGCATGGTCTTCACATCTCCAGATCAGATGCCCCTCCAATTAATCTTCCTCTTGACTGATCAGAAGGGTTACCCTGAAATGCAGGTCTAACGTATTACTGCATTGCTCAAAGTCTGTCAAGAGCTCTTTATTCCTTAACAATAAAGCCCAAACACTTATCGTCCATGAGGTGACCCCTTATTCTCCCTCTACTCTCATTTTTACCTATTGCGACCCACCCTCCTCCTCCTTACCTCCTAAGCTTTATAACTCTATTTTCTCATTTGCTGTACTCTTGATGTCGTGGCATACGAGGCCTCACTGACTAGGGAGAGCCAGTCCCTCCCAGGGCTAGCTGATGATTAGCAATAGCAAATGACTGTCCAGGGAATGTGACTTTGATATGCAAACCATCCAATCTAGACCCCATGCCCCTTTATCAAACTCTCACACCATGCCCTGCCCCAATCACCCCAGTGCTGGGTATCAGACGAGAGGCGGTCCCTATATCCTGGAGTCTTCTGAAATTATCCCAACTAGCCAATCCTAAGCCTGCTTTCTTGCCTTATCTATTCCTTCACAGGAAACCACAGGAAAGGCCTTGCCGATCCATGCCTTCCCCTTGCCGCTTCCTGGTGAGGCCCTACAGCTGTGCCTCGTGTTTCCGGGGATCTGCGGATAAAACTCTCTTTCTTCATAACGGTCATTTCTGGGTTTGCATGTCTTACCATATCTGATTACAACAAATCCTGGCAACATCTTAAAGCAGGCTGAATATTTGCTATTCCCCCACAAACAAATGTATTTGCTTGAAAGTCCACCTCTGCACTCTCCCCCGAAACAAGGCTGTACACGACAAGAAAGAGACTGGGCCACATGGTGCTTCCCACAAGCACTAAGCCTGGCACACAATGAAGCTCAATGAATCCTTTACAGATTAACTGTACATCAGCAGTGTTAGTATTACAGTGCTAATGGCCAGCTTTGCTGCTTTGAAATAGAGCTTCCCAGTTAAGAATTTCCAGTTGGGGGGGGGGGAACGTTGATCAGTAATAACTTTAGACACAGCTTACTTTCAGTTATTAAAATACCCAAAATATACACAGATAGAAGATGAATAGATAGATATAATGCCTTCTTCATGGTGGCCCAATCAGTCAGAATGTATTTTCATGCATATATTTGGCTACGCATGGCTATGGTACAACCTTGGAATCCAGAAAGAATATCTTCAAAAAACAGAGAAGATTCTGAAGTAACTGGGAACTTATGCTAATTTCCTTTTTATCTCCCTACCTAAGATTCTTTATAGTTCATTCCATTTAGGGAGTAATATAAAGAGACATCTAACCAAACTAGTCTCTTTTCTTCCTCAAGGAAGGCAATTTAAAAGTTAAATGTTAAGTTGTTAGAATTCAAAGTAAGTACATAGCTTGAGAAAAAGAATATTTACCTATATCAATTTATTAAAGAACTATAATAAAATTAACATTTAGAAATGAACAAACACTACTTTTTAAAGTGTTGATCATAAATTTCTCCATCTTAACATTTGGAGAAATCTCATTTAGGGCATTCAGTCTACTGCTTTCAAGAAGTGATGAGCTTTGATAATTTGCTCCATTTTGTTTTGAACACAGGAATACACAGACTAATTCTTTGGTCCACATGGAAGGTGCTAGGTTGTGTTTACTCATGTTCTCAAAACAAAATAATTCTGACCCTTCAAAAGCTACTCAAGCCAAAAGGTTCAGGTTTTACTTGTCTTTTAAAGGTGGCTCCTGGAAATGCCTCGCGGTTATGCAACAGTGTTCCAATTTTCCTACTCTCTTCAGATAACCGCAAGTATCAATAAAAGGAAAAACCGCTTACCATGCTTACATCCTTTGATGGAATTCTGAACCCAAGTAGGCAAGCAGCCATGCGTGGATGCGTGCTCTAACCAAGCTTCCCACAGGGTGCGGCTGAAGCTGCCTTTGTGAAGTGTCTGCAGGAGCCATCCTCACTGAGCCCCCCTGACAGCATGATAAGTTACCCGTGTGTCTTGTGCACACAAGACATAGTCACACTAACTCACGTGGTTCATCTTGTTTACAGCTACAGCATCCGGTTTAGCATTTGGAAAGAGACTGGAGGTTCTGGAGATGCAAAACCACATGATTCAGTCCAGAATGAGGCTCTGGTTTCCAACTGCTTGGATTTGAATTTTGGCTCAGATTTTCTCTGCTCTGTGACCTTTGCCAAGTTGCTAAACTCTAAGCCTCAGTTTCTTATGCATAAGAGATAATAAAACTTAGGTCATGGGACTGTTTTAAGGCTTAAAGAGATAATTAACGTACAGTGCGTAGCATGTTGCCCGACGCAATGACAAGTGTGCAGTTCTGTCGCTCTCAGTAAGAGAGGATAAGATAATTTACATGCCACTTATAAACTACCCAGGCTAAGTTGGGGCAGCAGGGCAGGTTGCAGGGCGCTTCATTACCAGGAATGATTGATGTTCCTACCTCCTCCTACTTCAAGTTTTAAACACAAACCATGTCCTTAGATTAGCAAGCTAAGAACTGCTGCTAAATATTTTAAAGACTTTATTTTTCAGAGAAGTTTTAGACTCACACTAAAATTGAGGAGCAGGTACAGAGATTTCCCAGACACCTCCTGTCCTGACACATACATAGCCTCCCCCATTATCAACATTCCCCACCAGAGCGTACGTTTGTTACAAATGATGAACCTACATTGACACATCACAATCACCCGAAGTCCATACTTGACCTTAGCGGTCACTCTCAGTCTTGTACATTCTATGGTTTTGGACAAATGTATGGCATACCCATTTTGATAGTATTATATGGAGGTTTGCTGTCCTAAAAATACTCTGTGCTCCACCCCTTCATCCTTCTCCCCATCCTCACTCCTGCCACAACCACTGATCTTTGTCTCTGTTTTCCTTTTTCCAGAATGCCATATATGCGTATCGTACAGTATGTGGCCTTTTCAGATTGGCTTCTTTTACTTAGCAATATGCATTTACGGTTCCTCCATGTCTTTTCATGGCTTGACAGCTCATTTCTTTTTAGCACTGAATAATACCCCATTGTCTGGATGGACCACAGTATATTTATCCATTCACCTATGAAGGACATGTTGGTTTCATCCAAGTTTGGGCAATTATGAAAAAAGCTGCTATAAACATCTGTGTGCCGGTTTTTGTGTGGATATACGTTTTCAGCTCCTTTGGGTAAATACCAAGGAGCATGACAGCTGGATTATATGGTGAGAATGTTTCATATTGTAAAGAACTATCAAACTGTCTTCCAAAGTGGCTGCACCATGCTGCATTCTTGTCAGCAATGAATGTGGGTTCCTGTTGTTCCACATCCTCACCAGCATTTGGTGCTGTCGGTGCTTGGATTTTGGCCATTCTGTGTGTACTACTGCTCCATATTTTTTCATTTCATGTTTTTTTCCCTCTCATGTTTTTCTTTATAAAACTGAAGTGAGTGGTGTTTAAGAACACTGACTGAGGGGGTTAATAACTGTAACTCTAGTAGATACCCTAATCTTCCAGTTCTATCAATGTACTTTTCAGAGAAACCAGGGCCAGTCTTGGTGAGTGACACTGAGTTCTGATTGACTCAATCTTTTGAGTCCTTGGGTCTCGTCACACCTAAAAATTCTGTAAGTTTTCAGTTACATGAGCTAATATATTCCATGGGAGATATTTGGTTTCTATCACTTGCAACCAAAAAAACTTCTCAATAACATGACACTGAATTCCAGACTAACAACACCACCAATAACAACAAATGTTCACTTGCTAACATCCACCAGCCTAATAAACGTTAACCACTCGTGCTCACTGACAGTATCCTTTCCAGATTCTTCTCTCTTAGTACACCCTGGCTCTCTTCTTTGCTCTTATATTCTTGCTGTCATTTGCCCTAACCAATGTCTCCCAGCTAAATAAATACCAACTACCTACATATAAACAAAGACCTAGAGGCCTCAGAAAGGTGGCATCTACCTGGAGCCCACAGGTCTTTCATCATCTGACCTTTGTCTGCCCTCAAATCCTCACCTCCATCTTCCCTACCCTACACACCAGCCCATTTGAGTCCAGCCAACTCACAAAGACCATGACAGGAACAATTCATTGCTTTGAAGCAAACATGTCTGGTACAGTTGATGTGGCAAAAGGTAACTAAAATGTTGGCCTAAGGGATACAATCTCCTGAGGGGAGATACACAGACTCCACCTAGAGGTAAGTACCATGGAACAAGATGCTCAGTATACTGAACAGTTTAATGCTTTCTACAAACCTTCCCAAGCATCAGAGCCCACTCTTGGTGTTAGCAACAACCCGGAGAAATAAAGGAAAACTAGGCTCTGAGGCCAAAGATCAGGCAGAGTTCTGCCCCAGAGCCAGAGGAGACTTAACCTGCTGAGCGCCAGTTTCCCACTGGAAGAACGGAGTGCGTCATGAAGAATGCACTGCACAAAACATGGGCATGGTCTCCACTGCAAATGTGATTAAAGAGCCTGAGAAGGCATTTGATGCCTTGTTTGGGGGCGTAACTTAGAAAAACTACAGGCAATTCTTCCCTTCAGATGCTATGTAATCATTATGCAAAGAACAAAAGGAATTTTTAAAGTCACTAACTTGTATTAATTCTGCAATAATTACAGGCCCAGTCTTTGAAAATTATCCTACCTATTAAAAGGATTTATAGATCCAGACTCAGTCCTTTTTTACAAATGACCAGCTGTCTCACACGTGATCCAACTTGGGAGACTTGGGGCAGAAGTTGTCCAAATCTATTTCCTTTACGGGGTTCAGCTCTTACATCTCACTGTAGATTCTGCCTTTCCAAAAATGTTAATGAAAGCACTACATATAGAACTCGGAAAGAAACCTGCACTAAAATAAAGATTTCAGGACTTTCTTTAGTTTCTCTAGGCCTTTTCCTGTCAATCTGTATAATAATAAGCATTTATGTAGCATCTGGGTACCACTGTACCATTTTATTATTTAGAATTTCTTCATTTCTTTAAAGTGTGTTCCACATTTTTGTTTAATAACATATACGAATGTTCCAAGTGAGAGCTTTTTAAAACATCCTCCAAAATGCAGTTTCCACAGATTCACGGTCATTTCCCAGAGAAACATCTTAACTTCACTTTAAGGCCTCCCTACCCATCCTGTCTAAAGTAGGAACCTACCAATTATTCTCTTAGCACATACTCTTGCCACAATTAGTAATTATTTTCCCCGTTTGTTCCCATCAGCCGGTCTGGCACACCACAGGGGCCAGGAAACTGTTAGCCAGTACTGTTACAGTTTGCATATGCAGCCCCCTGAGATCCTGGCAGCCACATTAACTTAGCTATTTATACCCCATTTGCCAAAGCAGTAAATGGAGATTTAAGGTATGTTAAATAAGGCAAGGGGGTACATTTTCTGAAGTCACACAGCTCAGACAGGCCAAGTCTAGACTTAGTCCCAAAGACCTGCCTTGACAATCCTTCTAGTAGTTTGGTAAAATCCTCTAGCAATGCCTGAAGGGATCACAATAAGTGAAGAACTTTAACACACTTATCTTGGGACAAATCACTACATTTAATATAGCAGTTTCCAAGCACTTGTCTTTGTTCATGTGTTCTCATGAGCATTTCGGTTAACTGAATGAAAATGCTACTTCTATCTACAGAAGAAACAAGGCCAAATCTGTGCCTTCAGGTGCCACCTGGCAGAATGGCAGAAACCTGGGGGCACGTCGCAATCTGCGCCGCCCCAGCCTGACCAGCTATGGGGCTCAGGGCTCAGGATCCCGTGCTGTAACATATTTCACTTCTGTAATATTTCCCTAAAATGGTTTTCAAAATAGGCTTTATCCGTTAAGTGTTTTTTTATGACCATTAACTATTCTCAATAAAAAATAATAGAAGAAATCACTAAACAATCAAATGCGACTAACCTAAAGATATAAGGTTATGACTCAAGTTATTTTCCTGACTGAAAGATTCACTAATTTATATGGTGTATACAAATGAATGAATAAACACATACACATGTTTATACGTGTATATGTGTGTACACACACAAAATATATACACAAACACCTGTTCATACATTCCATAAATAAAGCATATTTTAAAGGTTTTGGAAGGCTGAAAAATATAAAACCATAATTAAATATCATAGTTTGATTGACCCCATTGAAACATTTCTAGTTCCAGAAATAATCTGGAAGAGGGAACATCATCTTCCTGCACAAAGCAGGACACTCACACAGTTGCTCTGTCAGAGGCGGGGACAGGATATTTCTGATCCTTGTCAGCATCCCCAGCATCAAATTAGGGTCAGACACAAAGCAAGATCAAAAGTACGTTTTCTGTACCCCCAGCACCTTCTCCACACATCCAGCTGGCCTTACCCCAGTGCATCATTTATGAGCACAGGCCACAGATGCCATGTCCTCACCGAACAGCTTCCGATGGCTGCAAGGAGGATGGCTCCATCTCTTTGGAACAGAGCCACAGCTTCTCCTGCAGGCCAGTTCTTCTAGTAGTGTTGGGAAAAGCCATGCTCTCCTGCTGGAAACCTAAATTGTGAGGGCAAACCCCACATCATCAACTGAGACTGTTTAGCGCGGACGCTGGAGGAAGAGGACATGGCTGAAAGCGAGGGGGCTGTGTCTCAAAGCCAAATTCTCTGACCGGCGGTTCTCCAACTTTTTGGTCTCCTTTATATTCTTAAAAATTATTAAAGACCCAACGATCTTTTGTTTATGTGGGTTATGGCTATTGCTATTTATCTTATGAGAAATTAAAACAGAAAATTTAAATTGACTCATCGTTTTAAAAACGATAATAAACCCACTGCATGTTAACATAATCATGTTTTTTTAATCACTATGTTTCCCAAACCCGACAAAGAGAAAAGAATGCCATTATCTTTTATTTCTGCAAATTTCTTTATGTCTAGCTCCAGAGGAAACAGCCAGATCCTCATACCTGCTTCCTCATTGATCTGTTGCAAAATCACACACCGTGTAGCTGCTGGAAAACTCCAATGTACACAAGACAGAAAGAGACTGAAGAAAGAAAATCATGTCTCGTATTGGGAAAACTGTTTTGATCTCCTGGTCTACTCAGAAGGGTCTTTGGGGTTTTGGGGACACTGGATACCTTGAGAGATGCTGGTCTCGTCCCTACGACTACTCTGTCCTTATTTTCCCTTCATTCCCCCCACTTTTAGTAAGTCTTCTGGAACATTTCAGATGTGTCAGTTTTGCTACAGAGACCGAGGAGCCCTCAGTATACACTATGCCCCCAAACATCGAATGTCAAGGTGCTGGTATCCTCAGGACCCTCAAAGAGTGCTCCACACTCTCCAAGGATAAAGCCTCCAATACAAAGCTATGGCCCTTTGGTGCAACCCCTTCTTCCTACCAGAAATCACATACATAAGAATGCAAAAGGGGACGGGTTTGATGAACATGTGATCACGTACCACATGCAGAAAGTTAGAAACACTCACTGGTGTGGTCAGATAAAAGGTCACTTTTTTTTTCCCCATGATGGTTGAAAACTGATGGGGTACTAAAGAGAATATAAAGTCAAAGCATAAAAGACAGAACAGTAACAACTGAAAGCAGTTCCCAGTAGAATCCACAACCAGGACAGCAAATGGCAGGAATGCTACCAGCGAAGAAGAAATGAAATAAACAATTGTTGCCCTGTCTCAGGGGACAGTAGAGGAGGAAAGGCACACCCGGCTGGACCTCAAGTTCTCAAGCGCTCTCCAGGCTTCATAGCGCAACTGAACACTCATCGCCATAAACCATAAAGTGAAGAAACAAAAATGTCACAATAAAGTATGGAAGAGGACTCCAGGCTCCCCAAAAATGTAACAAAACAGAACAAGCAGTACATAAAAACCAGCCCCCATCCCCCGCTTCCCCAATAGCTCTATTATTATCTATGGACAAAGCAAATAGATATAGAAAAATATGCAATAACCCAAATACAAAATGGGTATTTCTGTATAACATGTAAAAGGTAAAAATAGGATACAATATGTCTATGTCCATGCAACATTCATTAATCTAACCTCCTTGATCTAAAGATGCATCTGTATTTAGCAGGAAAAATTTGGAGTCAATCAAAATCCACTCACTCAGCAAATATTTATCGAGCCAGGTGCAATAGAACAGTGAAAACAGACCTCTGCCTTCATGGAACTTACATCTTAGTGGGAAAATGGAAACAAACATGTAAATACAGTGTTTGCTCGAAAATATGACCTACACTAAAATTAAGCCCCAGTTAAGATTGTCACCCAGACAGACGCATTTAGTACATTATGACAATGTTCCAGAAGAAGATGACATGACTGTATTTGAATAAATGTAGATTGTTGTACAGGAAAAATGAGACATCCCCTGAAAATATGCCCTAATGCGTCTTTTGGAGCAAAAATATGAGACCCAATCTTATTTTGGGGGAAACACAGTATGTATAGCAGAGCCAATAAGTGTACCGGAGCTAAATACAGCAAGAAGGGGACTGCAGGTGATGTAGTTGGGGTGGCAGTTTAAAATAGGACAGTCAGGGAAATCATCACTCAGATGACATTTTAGCAAAGACCTACAAAGGTGAGAGAAGGAGCCACGGGCCCATTCAGAAGTGCTTTCCAGGCAGAGAAAACAAAAGCAAAAGCCCCAAGGCTGGACCGGGTAAGGGGCTAAGAGGTGACACCAGAAGGGGGCAGGTGGGAGAAGGAGATCATGTAGCCTGGAGGCCAAAGGCCTCTGTCTTACTCAGAGAGATGGCCGTGGAAAACTCGTGAACTAAGGATGACATGATCTGGCTCTTGTTTCAACAAGAGCACTGTGTCTGCTCTATAGTTGGGTAACTGCAGAAATGGGGGGACCAGTTAGGAGGCTATTAAAACAGTTTGGGCAAGAGGGTTCCCATAGGCAGAATAATTTTCCCCAAAGATGCCCACGCCCTAATCTCTGTAACCTATGACTGCATTACCTTACATAGCAAAAGGGACTTTGCAGATGTGAGTCAAAGATCTTGAGATGGAAAGGTGATCCTAGGCTGAATATAATCACATCGGTCCTTGTGAGAGAGACACAGAACTGTCAGAGAAAGGAATGTGACTAAGGGAAGGAGAGAAGAGGTGTGTGTGCGGGGGAGGGGTACCTGCTACACAGCTGGCTTTGAAGGTGAAGGAAGGAACCACAAGCTAAGGAAGGCACGTAACCTCTAGAAGCTAGACAAGGAAGCATTCTCTGATAGACTCCCAGGAAGGACCTCCCATTCTAGACTTCTGAGCTCCAGAACCGTGTGGTTATAAATCTGTGTTGTTTTTAAGCCACTAAATTTGGGCCAATGTGTTATAGCAGTGCTATAGATGGACTGCTTTTGTTCTCCTAAAATTTGTGTGTTGAAACCTCATCCCTAATGTCATTTGGAGGTGGGCCCTTTGGGAGGTGATTAGGTCCTGAGGGTGGAACCTTCATGAATGGGATTAGTGCCTTATAAAGAGCTCCCAGAGGTTCGCTTGTCCCCCCCCCCCCCACCATGGGATGATACAAACCAGGAAGTGGGCTCTCACCAAACACAAGTTGTTCTTGATCTTGGGCTTCCCAGCCTATAGGACTGTGAGAAATAAAGTCACCCAGGCTATGGCATGTTTGTTATAGCATCCCAGATGTACTAAGACAGCAACAGAAAACTAATACAGAGACGTGCCAAAGCACACGGTGAGGAGTCAGATTGTGCGTTTATCTTACAGTTTGAGCCAACACGATTGACAGAGACTGGATGTGGGAGATGGGAGGAAAAGAGAACCAAATCTTACTCCAAGATTTTTGCTTTTTGTTTTTTGCTTTCCCCTGGCAACCATAAAAATGGATTGACTTTTGGTTGGAATAGTGTTAGAAAAAGGCTGATTAGAGTAAGTCCAAGGGAAAATGGAAGAAAAGGCATGGCATTAGCTAGTAGACAACTATTTCAAGAAGTTTTGCTCTAACAGGGCAAAAGGAAATGCAGTAACAGAGGGAGGCAGAGCCAATTTGAGAAAAAAAATTCATGACAAAGAAGGTGGGAATAACTGCTGAAGAGATATCCCTGAATATACGAGAAGGCCAGCTGTACGTGAGTAAGGAATGTGGACAGTCTCCCCGCAGTGAGAGAAGGAAAGGTGAGTGTGTGGGTACAGGTGCCAGAGTTGGCTGATGTGATGGTGAGAGAGTATGGATATTCTCTTGGAGTGCGTCCATGCTCTCAGTGAAACTGAGAACAGCCATGAGGGAAACAAGTGAAGGGGGTACTGAAGGAAGGTCCCAAAGGAGAAGAAAGTGTGCAAAAATCCAAGGGGAATAGGTGAGGCAAGCATTAGAAATGTGATACAATTGCCAACCAGCACAAAGGACCATCAAGAGAACATTGTCACGAATTATGAGGGTGGATGGTTTTCTCCATGCTGTACCACCTTACTGGTGTGGGCACAAGGTGGGCAGACAGTTGAATTTAACAAGCATTGAGGTTTTTCTAA
Source organism: Rhinolophus hipposideros (assembly GCF_964194185.1). Taxonomy (NCBI): domain Eukaryota; kingdom Metazoa; phylum Chordata; class Mammalia; order Chiroptera; family Rhinolophidae; genus Rhinolophus; species Rhinolophus hipposideros. The sequence goes on from NC_138071.1 coordinate 5,303,772, forward strand.
GTGAACAGGACTAACTGGGAGCACCTGGAAAAGAAGACGTCTAGCACTGGCTCACGGGATCTAAGACGGGTAAGGAGATTACTGACAACTGAGGCTTCATTAAACAAACAATATGCAGTGAGGATAATTCAATGTGCAAGGCTATCTAGTGACATGTTTACAATATAGCAAGACAACAAAACGTTTGCTCAAATGACAATGTCGAGCATGATCCCATTTCGAGTCCGATATATGGTATTATGTATATTCATTAAGGCGGAGAAAAAGGGTTACTTCTGAATGATGGGAAAATTTTTTTGTGTGCCTTTTTGAGATTGTGTACAAAGAACGTTTATTACTTTAATACTTAGGAAAATATTATATGTTATTTTTCACAGCAAGGCTGTTAAAATTCAACAGCATTGCTATTAAAATTCCTTGTAAACGATGTCATTTAAAACTACCCACTGAAATGACAGGTTTAATCTGCATGTGTAGGTCAGCCTAAAGTCAGGAACAGACGCTACCAACGTGTGTTAAGACGACAGAGGTTTACATGGAAATGCACTTGCCTGGACTGAGCATCTCTCTGGAAGGCTGTCCAAGCTAATGCGTTTCTAAAAGATACCCACGCAAAGGCTCTTTTTCAGCCAGCTCTTTTTTGCATCAAGACAGTGTTACCTGTCACCTGTCCTGGTTAATCAGGCATCCGTTTTGATTCACTGGTGTCTGTGTGGTTTCTACTGTTAAATATTTTGAACTCCATCCCTGCCCACAGCTAAGAGAAAAACAGCAGCGGAGAGAATACAGAGGAATAATTAGGTTTTAGTTCTTCAGCCATATGAAATACAGGATAGTCAAGAGGCTATACTTTATGAACACAAGAAACACAGAAAATACTGACAACACTTGATAAAACATGGAGAATAGAAACTTGTGTTGAATAAAATCTGGTTACAGTAATGTTATACCATGGTAAGATTGTGGGGGAATTTTCAAGTCAGTACTGTAACAATCAAATGATACATGTTTCCATTACAAAAAAGTAGTATAACTTTCTGTTCCATGAAGGATTAAAACTCAGTTATTAGTCAGGAAAACAGAGCCATGGAAAAGATTAATCCCACGTGTGTTCTGTAGATAATGTACAAAATTTTTAAAAAGTGAGCTATGACTTTAAAATATCACTCAATGCTGTCTATATAGTTAAGACCAAAAATTAATGAAGAGACATTTAAATAGCCTGTAGAACAAATTGTTACATTTTACCAAGCTGATACAAACTTTCAATTCTCATAAATAATTATCCTTACTAATAAAAACGTTAAAAAGCTGCTCTGTAATTATTGCTATCTGGTAATAGTCACTCCTTTGTTAGATGTATTAAGATTCAAAAGCTAGCTTCTTGAACACAGTGACTTTTTTTCTTAAACAGGTATTGATGCAATTTAATATTGTCTCCTAGCTACAAATACTGTCATTGGAAAGCGCAGTCTAACTTGCTTCAAAGCAAAAATGATAGTGAACGTTTACCAAAAAGTTATATTTGGTTAGTTACAATTTCAAGACAACCTATCTACTTAGAGACACCACAGAAAGTAGCAAGTAGGCCCTATAAAAATAAACATACAATTAATTCACTGGCAGGAAAAAACAAATGAATAACAAAATTTTAGATTACAGGATTACCAAGGTGCTTGTAACACTTTAAACCATTTGGGGTGTGTGCCAGAAAAAAAAAAACAAGAAAAAAAAAAAACGTGGCACAAACTGGTTTTCAAAGCATGAAAGTAGAATAATAAAAGGAGTTGAAAAGTCTAAAACCAAGCATGTGGAAAACGGGTAAGCTTTCAAACTTCTAAATTGAACTGAACTCATGAGAAGAAATATTTAGGGAAATTGTTAAAAGTGCTGTAGAAAAATGTTGTTTAATGTCAACTAACAGCACTTAAACTGTAAAGTATATTAATAAATTTGTAACAAAAATATTTATTATAGGGAGTCATCATACAGTTAGAAAGTGTGATAAGCCAAAATTATTTGACATCAACTCTCGTTTTCTTTTGGAGACACTGATAGAACTGTTTCCATGCTTTGTCTCATGTTCAAATTTTTATTGCTACCTCTATGTCTAACCATATTTGAATATAAATGATGTTCAGTCTGAAAAACATGTACATAACGTGATTAAACAAGGAACATTAGCAGATGATATGAGACTATACTGGGAAATGGTTTGAAGGCCACACGGCCCATCTGTTTCTTTAGAAGACCTACTAAACACCTCACTCACAGCAGACCCCAGAAGGCTGTGCGCTTAGAGCCCCCACTGTCTCGTCTGGCCCCCAACACCCCACCCACCCCCTCTGCTCACACCCCAGCTAATTCAGCTAAGCATCTGCGTTTCATTCACGTCCAGAGATGGTATGCAAAAGCACCTGTTTACACCCAGCTGTCCCATTTCATACGGACACTGTATGTTACCGAGCGTCTCTGATTTGAAGAGGCACGGAAGAAATTTTAGAGCTTGGGATCAGGAGGAGTTTACCTCCTCCAGAGAAGTGCCCGGCAGGGCTTCTTCCACTAGCTTATACAGGACAGTGGTTGAGATGAGGCACTCGCAGGCAGAGAGGCCTGGGTCCAAGCTGGGGCTCCACACTTGCGAGGTGTGTGACACAGAACCCAGTACTAAGCCATGAGCCTGCAAGTGAGATGGTGCCGGCATCTCCTTGGAGGGAGACTGGTGAGGATTAGAGGAGGCGAGTCACGTGAGGCGCTAAACAGCACTCCGGGCAGATGGAGCTCGGGAAACAACAGCAGCAGTTCTCTCCAGTTTTGAAACACATTGTCCCCCAATTCTTTGACACTCCTGCCATATGGTCAGGTTTGTGTCTCTTCTCCTTGAATCTGAGCCCTATGACTACTTGATGGATAGAACAGAACGGAAAGTGACTGTGACTGAGACTTTCAAGAACCTGCAGGTCCTGTTTCCTGTCTCTGATGGATCCCAGGCATTCTGTGACAAAGAAGCACAAGGGGTCCACAGACAGAAACTCCAGCCCCTAGTCCCCAGGCCCTGATGGCCTCCCAGCAAACAGCCAGCAAGGAGGGAACTATCTTGGAAGTAGGTCCTCCAACACCCTCACTAGTGCCGTTGACACATGACGTGCAGGTCATGAGGTGTCCCCACCAAGCCCAGCCTAAGCTGCAGATTGGTGAGCAAAACAAATGATCCTTGTTGTTTAAAACCATTAAGTCATGGGGTGGTTTGCACAATAGACGGCAAAGCAGGAACGTGTTATTATTACCTTTGCATTCTTTCTTCTCTCTACCAGAGGGGATCCAGGTTACGATCTTAAAGGGTGTTCACAGTAAGAGTCAGACATTTCTAGAGGGAAAATTATCCCAGGGGATCTCTTTCTGTGAGTAACCACAGAACTCCCTGGAAAAAAATTATTATAACCTCAGACAAACACGACCTTAATCCTCACCTGACCTAACCCCCACCAGAGTTGGGGCAGAACCCCAAGGAATTGAGGTTTCACTAAAATAATGCAGGTTTAAACAAAGTCTCTATAAAGTCAGTGGTAAAAATAGTAGTACAGCTTTGTAATCTCAAGTAACCTGAGGAATGCTAAATAGGTGAGACTAACACCCATTTGGAAAAGCAAAGAATCATGATGCCACTATCTGCACCTAAAGAAAGAGCAGGAGACAGAGCACAGCTGCTGATACACCGAAAGAAGTAACTTTTGGGGGCAGTTGCGCAAAATCTGCAGACATATGGTAGGTAGGGACCAAACCAGGGGAACGTGATTATTTTCCTTTCATTAAATATGTTTAAAATGTTAAGGTTTTGCTAAGTTACTAGTATTGTCACTGACCTACTTTTATACAGCCCTCCACCGTGGGTCTTAGAAACATATCAGTTAAGGTTCATGATCGGAAGGGCCAGTCTGCCTCCTTCGCTGCACTTCTCAGCAGGGACTTGTTAATCCTGGTTAGTGTCCTTCCCTGAGACAACAGGACTCCAGCACGGGGACTGTCTGGCTTACATGCTTTTCCCGGGCCCAGCGCCTGGCATCACAGAGTACACCCAGTAAGCATTCATTCGGTCGGTATTGAATGTCTAGCACTAAAAAGGTTCTGAAAGAACTGGAGTTGATGATTCCTGGATTACTTAAGTATGAATTCACCTGGGGCAGAAACACAATATCCTCTTTAAAAAGAAAAAGGTTTCTACTCCAACTAAAACTGCTTTAGAAATAACTGGGTGCTGTCATAAGTTAGAAAATGATGCTGGAGGAGGTATTTTTATTAACAATCTCTTCTCCATCTATTCCAATCCCTGTAATACTCCCCAACAGCATATCACCTACATTTAGATCACCCAGAATTCTATGGAACCCATACTTTAATGTCAATTGTAATAGCTTCCTCAGCTCTCTTTTCTCCCTTTCTCTGTCAATCTAGTTGCAAAAGTGGTTAGCATAACCTCCCTTAAACACTGTTTTTATCATATCCTTTCCCACCTGAGCCTACAGTGAATCTCAATTGTCAACTGTTTGAAATTTAAATTCATTAAGTTTGACATTTTAACAATTCCCATTAAGAGTTTCTAAAGCTCTTCCATTAATTGTCCTACCTACCATCCCTCCAAACAAAACTCACATCTTACTTCCATCCCACAAATAGGCACAAAAATGCACAGAACTTCTGATTATAGCCAAGCAGAAGTGATGGAAGGAGTCTCAATTACACCAGTGAGGTCTCATTATTTTGTGAAGACACTCCAGAAAAAAGCTCACTGCACTTTCCAGAATATCTGGAAGCTTTATCCCCAGTCACTCATGCAAAGAGGTCCATCCACAGAAAATCACTGTCAACTCTAAGTCAAGATTTAAAGATTATTTACAGATTTATATAAAAAATCTAATTTAAGACTCTTCTGTTGACTTAGCCGTTGTGAAAGGAAACCTAAACTTTTCACACAGCCAATGATACATCTGCATCTCACTATATCAATTATCAGAAATATCAAACTCTTCACTGTCAGTGAATCTATCACTTCCCTGGCTACCTCATCTGCTCTCACAAATTTTGTGCAACTTCTAAGTGATTGGGGGGGAAAAAAAAATCAAAGGATTATATAACTCGAGGAAATCAGTACAACAGCATTTCATAGAAAATAAACTAAATTCCTATTTAATGACTCAATTTACCACCTGCCATTTTTTCAGATGCAAGCAAAAACAGAAAAAAACAGTTGATCAGATACCAAAAAGTAAAAATATGAAACGAAAAAATATGAAAAATCAAAGTAGGAAACAGACTTAATAACGACTGACACGTGGGAAGATGATGAGGACAAACAGCAGTCCCTTAGCTCTTGCATCATGTCTGTTTCAGAAATCTCCATCGTTTCCTGGAGTGAACTTGGGTCATTCTTGGAGTAAGCTTGCAGCATTCACACAGGCCTCCACATGTGCTTAGCCAGCAGAGGACAATACCCTAATTACAGAGAAGTACAAACTTTTCTGTACTTTGTATGCTAATTAGTGAGAAGAAAACACTGGAAAATCAATGAAGCTCTTGTACATTATCATAATTGCCTTTCAATAAGATCTTAGACGGCTTTCAGAATTTACTTCTGTTTATAATTACCTGCAGTCAATGAGAGGAAACAGCAAATGAATGATTAGACAGAGAAGACTGCCTAACCATTTCTGCGTAGCTTCAATTTCTGTGCAGCTTTTATATTTACAATTGATCACAGGTGTGTGGGAAATGTTCTGGGAATTCACAGCATTTAAAGGAAAATAAAACAAATCTATGAATGACAAGCTCCAGCTCTAGGAAAATGCTTCAATTCATTAAGATTGCCTTTGAAGCAGAGGCCTGGTGAGAGCCAAGGTTAGGAGTCAGACAGAATATGGCTTCTTTATTCTCTGAGTCTGTTTCTCCATTCCTAAGTGGGGTACTAGGGGTTCCATCATTGATCTCGAGGGGTTTCATAGAGATGCCAGAAGATGGTGCATGAGAAGAGCCTGGCACGTAATAAAAACCCACCATTAAGTCCCATCCCATCTCCAGGTCCTGCTCCAAGGTCAGCTCCCCAGAAGCTGCAGCAAACCTCAGGACTCCTGAGCAGCATGAACCAAGTGGCATCGCCCCTTTTCTTGACTTCAGTTTGTCTGCTGCCTAACCCTCAATCGCAAGGAGGAGGAGGGAGTTGTAGAAAAGAACTTGTTTTAAAGAATGAAGCACCTCCCTCCTCTTCACTTTCAGATGGCTCCAGAGGTGGTTGTAAACAGAATTATTCATGCAAAGTTTAAAACAACGCCACCAAAAACCAAAGATTTATTTAAAATAATAAAGAGCATGCTGCTTAAATATGGAGACAGTGGGACTAGACAGGCAAGCTGAGAACTGGTGTCTACAGTAATTCATAGGTCTAATTTTTATCATGCCATTTCTACATGCTGAAAAAGTCACTTTTTAAAAATAATTAATACATATTATCCTATTCCCAATACACATTAGAAGTTTCCAAAATTCCTTGGTGGAGGAGGGTAGTTTTGCTTTATTGGTTGTTGTCGGGACACCTGACAAGTCACTTTTCTCTCTTCAAGGTGCTCTCACAACCAACCACTCAGGACCCAACGTGGCCACGTGAGCCCATGGAAACAATGCTGACCTCAGGTCTTTCTACCCTACGGTCTGATCTTCCAAAATATCAACCTGATTTCATGTTTCTGCTTATTTCCCTGCTCACTTTAGGCTTGCTGTGGGGATGATTAATAGGGATGAGACTTAGCTTCCACCTGGCATTCCGACTTGGAGTGTGAGTTCCTCCTTGGAGAATAAGAGGCAACGCCCACTCTATGAGACAGGAAGCAAGTGACCAAGATCTGTTCTATAATTTTCAACGTGTGAGGAGAAGGAGAAAGATCAAGGGGAAATCTTTCTGCTAAGACACTGAGATCCAACTGCACATATTTTCTCAAGCATCTGCTCTGTACCAGACCCTGGGCTAGGCGCAGCAGCCTGTTACCTTGTTTAGTCCTTATAATTCAAACAAAATGATGACTGTGTATTAAGGTTAGAGAGGTGAGACACTAAAGTATCCACCGAACCCTATTTACCCTGAGATTTAAAGGCCAGTAAATGCAGAATGCCTGCAATGCCCCAACATCAGCATCTGGATGGGTCATTTCCCCCTAACTTGGTGAGTTGCAACCTCCACCGGGCATAAAACTCACTGTTTGAACACACAAATCCACGTCTGGGTAAGTTCAGAGCTTCCCAAGGGTTTACCATCTGCAAAGTTTAAACATTAAACGCTGTGTCCTTTGGAGCTGCAACTCCACCTGGATACAGGAAAGGCGCCTGGGATCGCTAGTGCCTGACTCGCAGACAGGACTCTGTCCATGGTGTTTCCCACAGGAGAATCTCATGAGAAGGTTCAGGGCTATTGAGGAGCTTGTCAGTTCTCGCATTTTTATTGTTGTACAGGGTAATTATGTGAACGTAAGCCCTGCAATTGTCTGCTTAAAATAGACCAACGAGGCTGTGTTAGAGCAGAACAGTCAGACACAGTGGAAATATATTTTACTTTCCTGCCAGCTCACTTTTAGCACTAGGTGAAGTAATGTTCCATTGCTTTACCCAACCCTATGTGAAAAAGGTTTTTAAAAATTGATTTTATAATAGATATGCCTGTGGAAATATATAGTCATCTTAAGGTCTGAAAAAGAGCATTTAACGGTAACATTCATTTAACTTACAAAGCTGAACTGAACTGAGGTGAAGTGGATTGGAAAAATAAAATGGAAGATAGAATTTTGCCTTTTAAAAAATTTCATGTGGAGAACTTACCTCGTCAATCTTATTTTAGGTGCACAAGACCTTAACTACTAGAACATAATCAGCTCATCTTAACAGTTTTAAGAAAAACACAGTTCACAGCTAAGGGACAACGTGAAGAGGAAGCATGTTTTCCATGCCTTCTTAAAGGGCAATAACTATAAGCATCTGAGATAGTCACATTTCTTAGAAAGCCACTATGACATTCTGCCTTCGCTCTGGCTCTCCTGCAAACTTTTGTCTGCCTAACAGCTGCAGTGATCTTGCTAATATTTTCCCTTGAAAACAGTGATAAATTTTAAATTTTGGCATTTGGTAAATTAAAGCTTTTAATGCAAAAAATAAAATGCAATACAATTGTGCTAAGAGAGTAAGCTTTTTAGAAAATGCATACCAAATGGCTGGTATTCTCAGGCTACCCCACCATCACCACATCTTGTAGGATGAAATCTAGCCTTACCTTGACCTTCACCCTCCAGCACAGTCTGGCCTTAGCCTAGCTCTGCACCGTATCTCATGCCATTCTCTCTTGCTCTGACTTTTCCCAGTTCCTATAAATTGCCAAACTCTTTCCTCTCTGCATATGCTGTTCCCTTTGCTTGAACACTCTTTTTCCAACTGGATTCACAATACCCCTCCTTCAACAAGTCTCAGGGGGTGTCAGTTCCTCAGAGAAGCCTTTCCTGACCCAATCTAGAGTAACATCCCTCCCCCAATCTCTCTCATAGCATCTTTTTCCTTTTCTTCCATAATTATAATTTGTATTTAGAGGTTTTGTTTATTGGTTTAATGTCAATCTCCCACTAGATTTTAAAATCCACGAGTAAGAAAGAAACGCCCCTCATTCACCATACTTGAAGTCTGGGGCACGCCTAAAGATAGTAAGTATCAGCTAAATAAATGCATGCATGGATCCCTCACTTTCTTCCCCACCCTATTCAAATACTATTTGAAATGTGGGATATAGCCTTTTCTTTCTTATTCCACTTGTTCAACAATTATTTACATTTTGACTCAGAAAATTGGAAAGGCAGAAGCTGAAAGTTCTTAATTTTCCTTTCCAAAATAATCACAACCAAAGAGAAGAAAGGTAGACATTTGAGAGTGCTGCTTCAGACCCTCTTTCCTCTTTTAATCAAGACACTCAATTAGTCAGCAACATGGCAAAGGAAATTCTTACAGGAAGACATGACTTGTAGCTTAGCCATGGAGTCTTAAGACGAGATGGTTAAAATGTTATCAGAATGCCTGAAAGGAACACCCTGAGTTTTCAGATCACAAGGAACTAATTCTAAATAGGAACTGCTAATTAAACTGCCAGTCTCCCAAATTATGATAATCTCCAAAGTGGACAAAAATATATTCCTGGTTTCATCCCACTTGTAACCCTGAACCCTGCACCCGGATAGATTGGTACATCAATTGGTAGATCCAGTACCGGATAGATTGGTAGATCGAATGGTACATCATTGAGCTAGGAAAACTTTATCTTTAGTTTGTTCTCACAGATATCCTGATGACTTATTAATAAAAATTAGCAAAAAAAAAAAAAAATACTCCTGCAGTGACTTCAGTTGCTTATTAAATGGAAATGATAAACATTGTGCTTTCATAACATCATCATCTACACTTCTCAATATATGAAAAAGCATCATTTAGCTTGGTATTTTGTATTTTTTTCCTTCACGAATAGTAAGTATTCATCAGGGAAAAGAAAATTTCTCAGAAGAGTCAAAATCGGTATTTCCGGTGTTTGTCCTACAGGACAAGATACAATGCTATTTAAAAATCATCAGCTATTTGTATTTTATGAATACTGATTTGCTTTCAGAAACAACACAACGTCTGCTCAACTCTCCTCTTCCTTTCTCCAGATGTGGAACAAAGGTGTCATCTTAACAGACAGGGATAGAAACAATATAGTTTCATGAATTCAGCTCTGCTCAGCCAATTCATTCATTCATTCGTTGAAATAAACAACACAAAACAGGTATGTTTGGATCAATCGTCTGCAATCACAGGAGAATTTTACAATACAAAAGGCTCTGTGTTTTACTTAGCTGAGCCAGAATATTCTTCTTTTGTCATCATTTAGCAGATGTGTCATCTGAGGAATACCCCGGCAATCCTCTGTAGGATGCCAGTAGCTGCTTTCAAAGCTAGAGTGGTAACACTATTCTATTTCATGGTTTTATTTTATTGAAAGAGATTTCCTTTGTTCTATGTAATAATTCTAACACTGAGCCAAACAACCATAAAGGTTTTCTAATTTGAGAAATGAAGCATTGAAGCTCTGCATTAGAAAACTGTAATGTAATTTTAAATAATATGTGGTGTGTTTTGAAAGAGTCATGAAATTTGTTAAAGTGAGCATTTTCAGAGTAGGGTAACTTTGAGGAAAAATAGCTCACAAAAAGTACTATAATGAAACGTATTTGAATCATTAGAGTTCTTACATTTATTTTAGCAAATATAGTTTTAAAAGTGGTATTCCCTTGACAATTATTACTTTACATTAGTGTTTCCCGAGGTGGGTGCTCTTGTGCACCCCATGGGGAGACTGTTTTGGCTGTCACAGCTGGGAGGTGCTAGTGGCACCCAGTGAGTACAGAGACCATGGCTCCTGCTGACACCCTACCCACAGCATCAAATACCCATGCCAAACGCCAGCAGTGAGGAGGTTGAGAAAACCTGCTTTAAAACAAAACTGTTAAGAACAGCTTTTTTAAAAATTGACTTTTGAACCCAATGAGCAGGTCAAGTTTTCAACAAGGAAAATCATTTTAGGCAAAATCTGAATCTACTGAGTCACAGCCCGGGAAAAGTAAATATAAAGTCAAAATACACACAATTTTGGCATAATAAGAAACCTCGACTTACATTCACTTCAAATTTTTATTCTTGTGCCTGGCACAGAGTAGGTACTCAACAAACATCTGAGGGAAGGAGGAAGGGAAGGACCTATCCTCTTGAACCACAGTCCGGAACATTTTAAGAGAGAACTTGAACGAGGACACTGGCTTGTACTAGGGTATTATGTCCTCCAGGACATAGCACCAGCTATGAGCCCTTTCTTCCCCACAGCACCAGCCAGAGCCCTTTCTCAGCTTCCTGTGCAGCTAGTGTGTCCACAAAAGTTCTCACCAAGGCACATCATGTGTGCACTGCTCAGAAGACGCTTGTTCTTCATTTTCTCTCTTGCCCCGTTTACCAGACGTTGGGACGTGGTGGCGGCATTGACCCAACTTCAACCATGAAGATGAGTCTAATTCTGTGAGAAGTGTAAGAAAGGACAAGCCTGGGTGGTTGAATGACCCCTTGGAGTGGTGCTGCTTCTCCAGCAGAGATCACTCACCTCCAGAAAGGTCTGTGAGATGTAAACGTATTCAATCTTTCATACTGTGGGTATCTTTGTTGCAGCCACTTATACGAGGCAATTCTGTAATCTGAAATCCCCTATGATACAAGGGCTACAAGTGCATTCTGTCCAAAGAAATGTTAAACTAATTTTTTAAAGTTTCAATGCAAACAGTACTTGAAAATCTGGATTATGTAGTCTCTGTATAGTGACCATACAGGAGGAAGGACTGCCATGTCTTAATACTGTCAGCTCTGTTATCCGATCTTAGAGGAAAAAGGATAAGAAATCCAGAGCTAATGGCACAAGGAATTCACTGTTTCAATGATACAACATTTACATAAACTCATGCTAATAATAGCAGGCTGGACCCTGGAAAATGTAGGCTAAAACACCATTTTGACTGAAAATTTTGTAATTATAGATTTCCATTTCCTTGCCCTTGTTTCCCTGAAGATAATACTAGTAGCAAGAGGAAAAAAAGAAGTGAAGGTCAGAAGATTCCACAGACTAAACAATTAGCACAGAATAAATGAGTTTTTGGATAGTTGTATATTTAAATTTTGAATATTTAATTAAATTTAATTCAGAAGCCTCTAAATCTATCTTGGATTTCAGAAGCAGCTGCTTCTCCATGAGCACATTCTCTATTAAACTCCCAAGTACTTTCCTCTAGACTTCGTTTGAACATATACCAGGGTGCCAAAAAAACGTATATAAACGGACTCTTTGATCAACGTTGCTCAAGCAGTAGTTAGACTTAATCAGAACTGCCTGGACGCTGATGGTAACCACTTTGAGCACCTCTTTTAATTGCAGAAGTCAAACATGACTTGTATTCCTCTTTTGTTATCGGTATATATTGAGTATTACAATTTTAATACAGTTTTCCTTTCTTAAAACATGTATACATTTTTCTGGCACCCTGTGTATTATTCAAAGAGTTACTTCTATTTTGTGCCAACAAAGAGGAATCATTGAGAAACAAAATATTTCTTATTTAATCAAATTAAAATACATTTCAGTTAAGCAGCCTTATGCAATTCATATTTTCCATCAATAGTGCTCATTTTAAAATATAATTCCCCCATGAAAATTAATCTCTTGAATATTACCTCTGTTATAAAGCCATGGACTTTTTTTTACTGGAAAATAGTTTTACTTTAAACATAAAAATAGTAAAAATACCAAGATACGTATTGTAATTTCATAACACCCTCCTCCCAAAATTGTATCTATGGATTATACAGAAAAATTTTGCTGTCATTAATTCAATGATGTATGCAATTTTTAATAATTTGAAAATCAAAAGCATCAAGATAGCATGATTTAAAAAGTAAAATAGCTTAGCATGAAATATCTTTTTAAAGTTGCTAAAATTCTAAAGATTTGAATGTCTCAAACAGAATCATTTCTAAATTTTAACAAAGTTCAGGGTATAAGTCAGGTATTTTTATATCTGAAAAAGAATCACAATCCACATATTAAGTTAAAAAATATTTACTATATTCAGAAAAATACTACTTTGGGCTTCTTTTAAGAAAACACAATGCACTTCTCTCCCCACTGAATAGCAGCATACTCATTCATGACTAAGTAGATTCTGACCTTTAATTAAGGAATAAGTTTTTCTCATAATATGAAATAAGTTTCCCATTCTTTCTCCTGCCCACTTTCTTTCTAGGGCGTTAGCCACTCATTAAATAATATTGTATGGAAAGACAGCTAAGGGAAAAGACAACTAAATGACACATCCCATCCGGACCCAAGTAAATATGGCATTAGTTTCACTAGCTCCAGGGAATGCCCCTAAGGGAACAAGTAGTGAATCAGGACAGTGAGACTAGAACAGCAAGGACAGGTATATGAAAATGACACTATTCTCTACTCTTAACAGCCCAATCATTTAAATAAATCAATCACAATTCTCAGTTGAAAAAATGACAGTGAACTTTAACACTCTCCAAACACACCTAGTTTGTGCCACATTTCTGACCTGAGGTAATCTCTTGGGGCTTCTTTTTGTTGTTCTTTGATTCTAATCTATAAACAACTGAGGTTGTTATCAGCCCCTGGCTCTCCAGGGGTCAGTACCCCAGGAGGCACTTTGGAAAAAGTGAGAGCATTTTCAGTTCCCAGTAATTGGCCCTTAGGGGACAGGGCTAGGACCTGACGCAAATCCAGGAAAGGTCCCAAGTTCCCCACAACTTTCAAATGTGTTTCTGTTGATTCCTTCCACTCGCACCTTCAGAATGAATATCTGAACTCTTTTTCACATGTATCAGTTTTAACAAACGCTGCATTTTCCAGGGATCCAACTCTCAAATAAATGTGTACTTTAGTTTGGAACTTGACCAAGAGTCATCGCCATCTCAGAGAAATCACCGCACCCACAGCAAATCCGCTCCCTGTGTGCTGGTCCTTTTGCAAAGGCGGCACTCCTGGCCATGCTGTGAACAGGGGGAGACAGCCACCTCTTTTCCCACGTCTTCCTGCCCCGCGTTCCCGTCCCGCGTTTGTGTATTGAAATGCACAATGTTTTGTTAACAATTATCTTCCTGTTACTTTATCTCTCAACTAGGGCAAGGTATTGGTTATTTTTAACATAACCTACTTACACATGCAATTACCCATAAACATCACTGCAGGGCAGCAAAGGAGTGATACAAAATATTTTATGGAAAACAAAGCACTAGATCTGATAGCGAGGCAAACTGCGGACCCAGAGTCTCCTGGGCAGCGGGCTCCCTGCATCTCCAACTGTCCTTGACTCTGTAAAAACTGTTTGGCAAGCCCTGATCATCAGCAAGCCTTTACCTGTACTCTTACATTTGAAAGCACTGCGATTAAGTTAAAAAGAGAAATACACGTGGCTGCTGAGGTGAAACATAAAAACTGACTCTGCTGAACTCTTAAACGGTCATGTGAGCAATGGGAAATGCCCGTGCGGATGCCTTTTACAGGTTAATAGAGAAGGACAGACAAATACCTCAGGTAGAACTGGAGCCTTCACATCCCTTTGATTTCAAGAGGTGACACTGTTGGCCTCTCTGGTGACTGTGCCCTTGTTTCTCTTCAGGCTGAGGGTCACACATTTTAGTGACAAACTGCCTTCGCATTTCTCTCACAGAGTTTGCTTAAGAAACACACATTTGCAAGCAATGCAAATGTTCCAAATGTTAAACAGGACGAAAACCTCTCACAATCAAACTGTGCACATATCTACTTAGCAAAGCTTGTCATTCAAAAAGCAACACCTTCGACTCAATGTTGGCTTGCAGGTGGTATGACAATACTCTCATTTTCCTGAGGCAATCATTCTCTGTCATCAGCCTGAGGAATAATCAGAATCCTCACTGCAATAATTTCCAGTTTGTGAAAATGTACTGAAGTCCTTCTTTCAGGAACTGTATCGCCCCATCCCCACACATCGGGGTTCTCAGGACTCCCTCTCCTCCATCCCCTCTGACTGCTCACCATTACTTCTGCTTCCCCCGCCATATTGGTGCTCACTCCACAGACTTTTATATGTTAAAATAAACTCTCTAATACAAAGTGTTTTCACTCTCCCCGGTGAAAAAAGATATCCATACTTCATTTATAATGAATATATCTGTCTTGGTCAAATGACCAATACGTGATTACATACAAAGCATTAAGTATAAAAGAGAAAAAAAACACTTTAAGTTTGGCTCACATACTAAAACAAGTGCAAGGTTGGAATAACCAATTAGAAGATTCTGCACTAAGAAAGTTTAAAACCTTATTTTTTAAAAAAATAACAAACTTTATTGAGGTATTTAAGTAATATATTCGAAGATAATTATCCACAATTTATTATGAAAATTTCAAAATCACTATGAGATCAGATGCAAAGTAATAAAACTATTTGAAGATATATATGTATATATATATATATATATGTATATATATATACATTTAGCTTTTAACTCTTCTGAGTTTCTGAAAATAAGAAATCATTTATAATTTACATAAGAAGGAAAAAGCTCTATTATCAGTAACATCTTTCTTTTATAAATGATTCTCTCAGTTTTTCCTCACTAACCTCACATACATGTAAAACACCAAATTACCAATTTTCTGAAAACTTATGTCTTTAAATAAATGTGAACCGTAAAAGGATCTGGTAACCAATGCAGCTTAAAACCCCTTTTCAGCAACAGTCGGATATATCTGAATGAATATATCTGAAATTTTTATACATAAAATAATGTCATTTATATACAAAGCAGCTCACATTGTTATTATTAAATGCATAAAATAGTCAAAATATCAACTTTTTGTTTTTTGTGGATTTCTGGCACGTTTTGAAAAACAAACCTTGCCATCAATTAATGCAGCAAAAGAGTTAAACCTCAAGTGTCCTATAACTTCAGTGTTAGAGTTCATAAGGATTATGGGTTAATGTCTGGGGGGAGGGGCAAGTTTGAACCTGATGTAACATTTTAAATCTAAGTGATTCAAACAGGAAGAGAAGGAAGCTTCAGCCCTGGCCCTGTGAAAAGGGACGATGACAGCATGAGGAGTGGGGCTGGAAGGTGCCTGCTTACCCGTAGGGCCTCGATGACCAGGTCTCTGGCCTCCAGCTCCCCTTCCATCACACTGAGGAGCATGCGAAGCTCTGATTTACTGAGTGCGTCCACATCAAAGTCTTGTTTCTGTAACACAGATTTTTAAAAAGCAGTGAAAAAACTGTTCCTAGGAACACCACCACCCCTTTAGAAGCAACATGCTCTTTACTTCACTACCCCTGCTCCTTCCCCCCCACCACCACACACAGACACACAAGGGGCAGGTGTGCAATGGATCCTTGTTATCCCAGTGGCTCACTGAATCCAACAAGCCCTGGGGCCCTGTTCAGCAGCAGATAATCTGCACCCTGACCTTCAGGGAGGAGGGGTAAAAACCCGAACACCAATACCATAAATCTCTCCTTAAGGGAGCCCTATTTTCCCAGCCTGCACACCAAGATTCAGTCTCCTCAAATTGCCACACAAATTTTAAGTCCCAGGATTTGGTATCATACAGTCCCGGTGAATGCTGGGGAGAAGTTGCGAGGGTAGCCAAGAAAGTCCAAGAATGCATTCCTAGAAGGGCCCCAACGTAAAGGCTCCTGGGAGGTTACTATAAATGCCAGGACACCCAATAACCACAGGTCATGTCTACAGAACTTTGCAGCAGAGGCCACCAGCTGGCAGCCTACAGCCAATGGGGCCCACAGATGTGCGGTACTTGGTCCACAAAGTGTTTGGGTTCTTTTAGTCAGCCAGCATTAAAAATAAAACAACAACAACAACAACAAAACCTAAAAACCTAAAGATGGCACCAAAAAAATCCAGATTTCTGGCTTCTCTTTAAAATTCAGATGACTGGGTAACCTGAGATTCCCACATGGTAATAATCCACAGAGCCAAGTCGCAGCAGCCCATTTAGAAGGAAAATGCTCTTTCTCTCTCTCTCTCTCTCTCTCTCTCTCTCTCTCTCTCTCTCTCTCTCTCTATCTCTCTCTCTCTCTCTCTCACACACACACACACACACACACACACACACACACACACACAGGGCAGGCCTATGTACTTTTAGGAGGCCTGGCCCACCACCCACAGTCGTTATCTGGGCATACTGTCCAGTGAGTCTGGAACCCCTTTATATGGCTAGCAAATGCTTCCGCATGCAATGCCTCTCCTTGCAGCTTCCTGCCATTGCAAAGCAGGCTGGGGCTGCAGTCAATGAGCCTTCCAAGGACCCAGCTACACCACGAGGCGTTGGCACCAGGGCACTGGGGGTCGCAATCCTCCCCCATCACCGTTCCGGCCCCGCTGTCTTCTCTAGTCCTCCCCCGGTGACTGCATCCGGCCCCGCAGCTTCCAACCCACTGATCCACCTACTCCCACGCCTTCTGTCTCCTCTGCCCGCTATTCGCACAGCACGTTTTACGAGCAGGTCTTCATCAGCCGAGCTCCAGATGAAGCTGAGAGCGATCAGGCAGCTCGTCCAAGGCTCGGCCTGGCTGAGTCTTCCACAGACTAAGCTCCCTCCCCAGCACTCGCTCTGCAGCACCCTTCTGTGGAGAGACTCACCCTTCTGTGCTGAGACTCGATTGATAAATCCAGTCACCATCAGAGGGCGGGGAGCACACGTTCACCCCCAAAGATACCTGGAGACCCAATCTCAGGAGCCTTTCTTCAGGACATTCCAGAACATCAGTTCACATTTGCATAGCGCCCAGTGGTTTCCAAAGTATTCTCAAAAACCCAAACCTAATCTGTAAGGTACCCTCCTCTCTCTGTTTCAGGTAAGAAAATCAAACTCAGAGAGGGTGGATAATGTGCCCAGATCGTGCAACCAGGAAATGACAGGACCACAACGAAGTGCCTGACGCATCCCCACACTTCGCCAACACTGGGCCTGCATCCTAGAGATGAAAAATAGTGTCATCCTATCAATCAGCTGCAAAGAAGTAGGTTAGCATCTCTGTACCTGGCCCCACATTATCCCTGTGATGACAGGAAGTAAACATGGCAAGCCTGTAAATGGTTTCAGGGCCTTTCAGACAGCCGTGATCGGAAACTTCTCGGTTTCAAAGGATCCTTTTGGAAGATTATAGTAATGATATCAGGGAGAAAGAGACCAAAGCTAGCTCATTCTCCAAACGAAGAATTTTTTAAAATCTTCAACTTAAATTTGTTTCTTTTTGCACATACATGAGACAGAGCAGTTATTTGGAAAGGTAAGAGCTAAGGATGAAAAAAGAAAAAAGGCTATAGCAAGCCTGAAGTATGGGTATTCTGGGAAGCCCTTGCTTAGAGGGTTAACTTGGAGATGTGCTTTATGAAGAGTAAAATCCACAGCTGGACTCAAATTTGGCTCCCACGACATACTCATAGTGGTGTTTCATGGGTCTCCTAACCCATAGTTCTCAAATTCAGACACTGGTATGAATCCCCTGAGGCCTTATTAACAGAGTGCTTACACTCCAGCCCTGGAGTTTCCAATTCAGGTGTCTGATGTGTGGCCTTGAATTTGCCCTTCTGACAAGTTCCTGCTCCTGCTACTGGACTAAACTTGGAGAAGCATTTCTGTAACTTACGAGTGTCTGTTTTTGCATATACATAATAGAAAACCTAACACCTACCCCGCAAAGTTCTTGTGAAGATTAAACAAAAACGTATAAATGAAATAGTGATAAATAAAGGTGGGATTGTTATTAAAGCTAAGAGCATCTGGGTGTTTTATGTAGGGAGGAGTGGGATATTGGCTATAAGCCTATTTCTTTGAAAACCTACCAGCGCAAGTCCAATAACTCCCTTTATTAACTATGATGAAAGACAGACTCTTTTATCCTGGTTTTTCCCACTGAGATGGGAGAGTAAGCTGCAATTCTTAAGTGCTTTAGAGGGTAATGTTTTATTAATGCTGCTGCTGGTGGTAAAGATTTTAATTAATTGTATATTTTATTGTTCTTGTTTCCCCGAAGCTTCACAAGCAAAGTACTCCATTTTAAAAACTATTAAATTATGAAACACATTGCCAAACTTCTTATTCATATTAGAGTCAGAAGAGCTTGCCCCAGTTCTACCATCACGAACATCACAGCATGTGACCTGCAACCAACACTTCTGCTTTTTAATATACCACCTTCAGCAAAAAGGGTAAATTCATTAAAATAAAAACTATTGTCTCAAGGGCTCTTGCTAAACCATAGATCATGTTACACAGAAATATTAAAAAAAAAAAAGTCTGTCACCCATCACAATGCATTACGTGAAGTGTTACTTACAAAATGTGTCACTTTCAGTATATAGTGTGTCTGCCTGCCTGCAGTTCTGTCCCCTATGCCTCTCACCTGTTTCCTCACCAATACCATTACCACTTCTTGGTCTTCAGTGATAAAAATATTATAATGATATTTTCAAATTGTCATTCTCCAATGCTTAATGTTTCCATCCCCTATGCTGTCAAAACAGAATAGAAGTACACGAAAACACGCCATCGGTCATAAGACTCCAGGTACTTTACAAATAAATACAACGCATTTTGGAATTTTTAGAAAAATGAAGATGCCCAAGAGCAAAAATCCCAATTAAATACTGGATTATTGTAAAACTGTAAGAAGTGGCGTTTACCTGATCTGAAAGCACATCTTGTACACAAGTACTTAGATATAGAAAAAATAATTATTAAGGCTTCTTGGTTTAAGAGCAAAATACTTGCTCTAAATCTTATAATATTTTACGCCACTTTATCACCGTCCGAATGACATACAAAGTGCTGTCATGTTGAATGTACACAACCTGATGAGTTTGGAGATAAGCATATATCCATGAAACCATCACCATAATCTACGCCATAAACAAATCCATAACCTCCCATCCTCTGTAATTTTAAATTAAATTTAATATTTAACAACACTAACTTGATAACCTAATTTACAAAAGAAAGATACAATTCAGGATAGATCTAAATGCCATGCTCACATAAAAAAGTAGGATCTGCACAGGGCACCTGTAAAAACATGACACAATCTCCCACCTTCCCCTAAAAAAAAAAAAATTACAGCAGACAAGTTCACAGACTAACATTTATCATTAGACTTCACTTGCTTGTCCTAATTAACAGAAGATATTCCAGATTTCATCTGTTAGTAATGGCAAGGCACTCAAAAACAAACAAATAAACAACAAACAAACAAACAAATAAAACCCTGCTAGATTTCAACTTCTGCCTGTCGCATTTGATGTTTTGCCAGGTAAAGTGCTTCTCAATACTGAATTTTAAAAATCAGGCATGGGCAGGGGGCGGCCAGATGGCTCAGATAGTTAGAGAGCGAGCTCTGAACAACAGAGTTGCCGATTCGATTCCCACATGGGCCGCCAGTGAGCTGCGCCCTCCACAACTAGATTGAAGGACAACAACTTGGAGCTGATGGGCCCTGGAGAAACACACTGTTCCCCGATATTCCCAAATAAAATATTTTAGAAAACCAACTTATTAAAAAAGAAAAATCAGGCATGGGCAGCTTAAACTAATCCACTGTCTAGGCATCTAATAGAGAGAAAGCCTTCTCTGAGACAGAAAAAAAAATGTATATATATATATATATATTTGGATATATATATCCAAAAAAGTATACACATTTTAAGAAAGAAAAAAACTGTATTAAAATTGTAATACTCAACATATACCAATAACAAAAGATGACTAGAAGTCATGTGTATACATTTTGGCACCCCTGGTATATAACATGTATATATTATATATATAAAAATATACAATATACTTTACATATAAGTATGTTATACATATATATATATATCTATACATATATACATATATACATAAATATGTATTAACTGAGGAGGAAACACGATCCCAAACAGTTTTCAATAGCTCTGAATTACGTGGGGTGGGCATGGGGAGAGCATGCTTCTCTATTTTTTCAAATAGGCTGAGAGAGAAAAGAGGGAAAAGGAACCTGGCTGAACCGTCACCTTAAACTGCCAGAACTGAACATAGGTTAATACCAAGTATGATCCACAACTACTCTCCCCGCCCCCTCCACACAGAATGTTAGGTTTATGTGTGCAATTCAACAGTCAGAGCCAAACAGGGCCAGAAGACCCTCCCCACAATCTTTAAAGAATTAATGGAGTCAACACATTGATAGCTGCTGAAAAGCCTTTGGGAAATACTATGAGCCACGGTGGCAGAAGTGTCCCTCAGCTCTTCGACTAACCATCAGTTTCGGTGAAAATCTAGTGACCAGACGCAAAGCGAGACATGGCCTCTGGCTCTTTCCACAGACGCCAAGAACGTCTCCAGTTGCAAATGCAGTGGGTTGTACCTACTTTTTATCCATGAATGTACCAGTGGGAGGAAAAGGGGGTGTCCCTGAGAAGGCAGAAGGACTGGAGGGACGTGATGTCATTTCTTTGGATCTCAGGTTTGTCAGTGATTAAAGGAGAATGTACTAAGCGATTTCTCAATCTTGTCCAGCCCCCAAATGTCCTGAATTCTCATACAATCAGGGTAACTGGTTTACAGGACTGAGGAAATTTAAGTCATTCGCTCAAATCTTTGAAAAATATTTGAGGAAAACTCATTTTGCTTCTTTGCTCAGAAGTTACAGACATGCATTTTCCTCCCAGTTTAATAGTGTGTGCTAGTAAATAATACTGCTTTTAGGACTTTCTGTGCACACAAGATTCATGCTCTTGGGATGAATAAGAAAGGCTGTAAAGAAGGGCAAACCAGTGAAACTTATCTCGAGATTTCAAGACGAAAATCAAAATTTGAAGACTATCATAAACATGAAAAAATTAAATCCAATTTTTCAGGATTTACAATATTAACATTACAATACTGAACTTTACAATATTAAGAAAATGTGAATTTAGACAATTATAAGGATTTTCATGAAGAAAAATACATGTTTTCACACTTGAAAACTATTTCAAACCTCTGCAGCTATGTCTTACTTTGAGACTCTTCCTTCCAATTTCTCTCTGCACAGAGGAAAGCGGTTTCCTGGCTGGGTTTGCATACCTCTGATTTCATTCTTCCCAATCCTTCTTTCTCCTCTAATTCATCTTTAGGACACAGCTCAAACCCCACTTTTATGTCCTTCCAGACTCCAGAAATCTCTCATTCTCTCAGTTCAGTCTAGAGTCTGTTCTAATCCTTCATTTGCCAATTAATCACGTCCTTCCTGCTTTGTGTATTTTCTCATTATATTAAACTTACTTATCTGTATTAATTTCCTATTTTCTCACCTCTACTAGGTGTGTCAGGACAGCGAGAATAGTACATCTTTATATGATTTTACCTAACATGTACGCCCTCATCTTTTGGTATTAAATACCTACTATTTCACTCAGGATAAAAGCACAAAGCATGTAAATGATATATCAATGTTACTAAGATACAATGTTATGGCTCACTCTCAGGGCAACTAAATAACTTACAATCCAATATTTTCATACATTGTTTCAAAAATCACTGTAGAGGACTCTACAGGGCAACTTGGTGTGTGCCTCTAACAGCAACACTGAAAACGTGGGCTCAGCTCCCCACGGCCACACACCTTAAATCAAACACACCGCCTGGGTTTTTCAGGCAAGACCAGCAACTCAGCAGACTGGGAGAAAGTAAAGGTGACACGTGAACAGAGTATCAGGAAGGAAGCTGGTAATGGATGGAACTAATTTTAAGTTGAGAAAACACATATGCGTGTGCGTGCGTGTGTGTGTGTGTGTGTGTGTGTGTGTGTGTGTGTGTGTAAAAAGCAGAAAAGCGGCTCAGCTGGGATGGCAGCCTCTGGTAATTAAGTACAGCAACCTCTTTTCCTCCTTTGAGATCTCCTCTCAGTCTCCATTTCCTCTTTAGAAAAAGAGGGCCGCAACTCAGATGAAATGAATACCCACTTCCATCGTAACGCAGCTTTCCTACGGCAGGCCTGTGTGGGACATGGCTGCCTCCACATGCAAGCTGGCGTCCGGGTGCTGTAGCTGTCCTCTCAGAAGCTTCTCACGGCCTGGAGAGTACCACCTCCATTAGCTATAGGTGGCCAATGACAGCATGCTGGCTGTGAAATGGGGACAGCTAAGGGGCGTTCCCGCAATTACAGAGCCCTTCTGTGGGAGAGCTCAGGTCTTTTCAATGTAATATCAAAAGGTCAAAGCCAAATCATTTGCAAACAAGTATCCATTCCACCCAGCAATGTCACCTTGGCTATACTGCACTTACTGTAATAACCTTTTAAATTCATCCTCAACCTGTTTGGTTATTTGCAAACAATTTATTCTAACACATTTTCCCCCTAAAACCAGGATTTCTACACGGATGACATCATATTGTGCGCAGCATTACTACGATGACCTCATTACTTCTGTGTTAGTTATTTACAACAGATGAAACTAAAATTCAGAAAATCCTTTGTTACCAATGTCCATCATCATCTTCATCTCTCTTATAACCATTTCCCATTTCTGTACCTAACTGTCCAAGTTTCCTTTTCTACGCTATATATAATGTCTTACCAAGGAGCTCCAATACAGAAGGCAATCAATACATTCAACTCATGTCTTCTAAAACAGCATTCAGACGTTCTTCAGTGGCAAAGGATGTGGGGGCAGAAGGGACACAGAGTGTTCCATCTTTCCTAGGCACATTCAATACCCACATTGCTGGGTATTTGCAGATGATTCCAAAGCCTTGTCTGACCTCCTTCTTCCTGCTTTTTCCTGTTTCAGAATGCCCCTGCATTTCTGTTGTGACCCCTTCTGGATCACCAGCACCTCCACACCTCAGTGGGTGGTTTGGCCTTGACTCTATTAATGGAAGAATTCCAGATGGGAGCGGTGTGGTTATTATTCCACCACCACCATTCCCAGCCTCAATCAGTATTTTAAAGAGAAAAAAAATCTAAAGGGAAAACTAATAATGTTGGATATTAAATTCATTGTTTAAAATCTGTAAAGTATTTGAATGTAAGTCAGAAAGACAGGGACAATATACAAATGAAAATCAAAACAGCGCAGGGTCATCTTTCTGAAAGAAGACAAGACCTGTAGTAGCTACGTTAATTATTACAACACACAGGCCAGTAGTTTCATTACAATCTGGTAACACACACAGTCAATCAGCCAGTCAAGATTAAGTACTGTGACACAGCTTCTTGGTGGGTGTTCATTTCCTTCATTCCATAAATATTGATAACACCTCCCATGTGCCTGGCATGGGGCTAAGCTACCTTTGCTTTCTTTACAAACAAACCCACACAGCTCTTCTTGACCATGGAGGCGGCTTCCTATGGGCCCACAGCCTTGCTGTCCCTGTGACCAACAGCTGATATTTGTACATGGCTGACTGAGTACTAATTCTGTGAAACATTCTCTCACCTATAAAGTTATCGGAGACACACAGGATAGAACCAGCTGGCACCTAGCGTAGGCATGGATTCAATCACAGAGAGGACAAATGCTTTTCTCTAATCAAAATTGCTCCTCTGAGAAATATACTAATAATGATACCAACAATAACAATAAAGTCCAAAAAAAAAGAAAGGCGCAAACAGAAACATACAATCCATTATTTAAGAAGGAAAAAAAGCAGAATGAAAAGCATCATGTTGAAAGCAGTTATAGTCCAACCTTGGGGAAATATTTTAGTCTGTCACCTCAATTTCTAGGCAATTTTTCTAAAGCACAGAAACGAGACTGAAATAGAAACTTCCAGGCTCAACTTTGAAAGCTCCTCACAGATGCCGCAGGTAACCTCCCAAGGCATCCTAGAAACCAGCCACACTTGGACACAGCCTCCTGCGTCTGGCCTCTCTGTCCAAGCTCTTCTTATATATCAAGAACCGGCTTAAATGCCATCCTTCTGTGGAATGTTTTCAGAGCCTACCACTAGCCATCCCCTCCATGACCGTTCCTCGCCAAACTTCTAATGCAAATTATTTTTGCCTCTCATGATAACATCATCTCTGATTTAATTCCTCGGTATACGAGGTCTGACAATTAACTTTACAAAATTGTTGCACCAATGTTGCTAACCTTTTTTGATATCAGAGGGATTATTCGTTAGGAATTTGTACCAACTGGACAAACAGTTAACCAAGTTTACTATTTGGAAGTGCTGAAAAGGCCATGTGAAAAAGTCGGACGACCTGAACTTTTCGCCAACAATTCATGGCTCTTGCATCACGACAATGCACCAGCTCACACAGCAATGTCTGTGGGGGAGTTTTTAGCCAGTAAACAAATAACTGTATTGGAACACCCTCCCTACTCACCTTGTCTGGCCCCCAATGGCGTCTTTCTTTACCAGAAGATCAAGGAAATATTGAAAGGGAGACATTTTGATGGCATTCAGGACATAAAGGGTAATACGACGACAGCTCTGATGGCCATTCCAGAAAAAGAGTTCCAGAATTGCTTTGAAGGGTGGACTAGGGACTGGCATCAATGCATAGCTTCCCAAGGGGAGGACTTCGAAGGTGACCATACTGAGATTCAACAGAGGTATGTAGCAGTTTTTCTAGAATGAGTTTGTGAACTTATATGTTAGTTTCTACACTGAAATGTGTTACTTGAGGACAGCAAAAATGTGACATGATGACTCAATCCCAGTAAGTGTTCGGTAATGTATGTTAAATCTAGATTTTTGACTTCAGAATTATGCTATGAAACTTCTAATACTCTGTAACGGCCATATAACTATAATCTAGTTGTTTTTTCTTGTTTGTTTGCTTTTAAGAAAGATTAGCAAATTGGCTAAGAAGTTTCTTTTTATTGCATTTATAGTCAATACTGTCACTGGAAACAAAAATGTCAAAGTGCTAGCTGTTAATTTGACATTACTGTTGCACATTCTTAACAAAACCATTGTTGACGTTTTTTTCTTATCACTATCACTACGACAAAATTTTTATCTCCTTTTTGCATAGTAGCTGCTCCAGAAAATCTCAGAATGACAGGAATGTTGGTCAGCTTCTGAAACAAAGCTCTAAAAAGAGCTCCATTTTCCTTTCACTCTTAAATTCTTTGGTGAAATAAAAAACAGAAAGATTTCTGTTTTCCATACTGCTTATCCACTAGGAGCTATTTTCAGAGTACAAATAGCAACATAGCCTATAAAAGTCATCACATTTGGCCAAAGAGCTGAAAATAACCCAGGTCTCTCGGCATGGTTCACAGCAAAAACTATTAATATGACACTGTCGAATAATGTAGCTGTTACCCAGCTTTACACTTGGGATGCTTTCAGAATTTAAACAGCTAAGAACAGAATCACAAACTAAATTTAAAACCCTCCACTGAAAATCAGATTAAGCTGAAAACTATAAATTAAACTTGTCTCTAAGCAACAATCTAAATAGTCAAAACTTAGTGAAAACACTCACTTTCAAAAATAGCCTACTGCTTTGGCATTTCCATTGGCTCATTATTGCCAAATGTACACATAAAAATCCATAGTACGTAAACCAATTTGAAGTGAAATAAATCTCTAAAATGGAAAAAAAAGTTCACTAAAAACAAAAAGGATTTAAGTCCTCAGTTGCCACTAACCCAAAATGCATAAAAGTGCCTTTGAATTTTAATCATTAGATAAGGAACAGTTATGAAAAATATCATTCCTCAACCTAGCTTTTCTTCAATTTAAAAATGAGTCAATAGGACAAGTGGCTGATATGGGAGGACTATACCTTAATGAAAATTAAATGTTGAGTTCACTGCATAGAGGCCATCATAAAAATGTTACTAAAATGTCAAAAGTTATTTAAAAATTTTAAAAAACAAACATTAGATTAAGAATCCTCATTGCATCGCCTCGGAACCCTAAAGAATTCTATGGAAATAACAAATGAGTTCGCTTTCACAGATTTCCCATGGCTATTCCCACTAATCAGGGTGAAATGATCAAATCCCCACCTACACGCAGTCTGAAAACTGGGACTCTTGGAAATTTTCAGCAGCAGAAAGGGAACACTGGGCTTGTTAACACACAAATCTGCTTAGCGTCCAAGATTCTGTTTGCAATCTAACCAAATAAAACTATAGATCAGCTACAGACCATAAATCAGATGTTTTTGTTTGGTTTAATTGTCAGGTGACTAAAATACTGCGGGTGGTAGAAAGAAGCCAGTTCTAAGTAGATTAAATGAATCCAACCTTCCTGGGAAAACAACACATACACCCCCGCACCCTTCTTTCCCCTCCTGTTACTGTCTCTTGGGGATGAAGGCAGCCAGTCATTTCAACTTCCCAGAGAGGCGTGCTGTATTAATAGCAAGCTGCCTTCCAGTGCTTCACAGAGGGGAACTGACTCACTGCATCACAAGCAGGCAGGTTTCACTGGAAATCTTAAGATAAGTTCACATTTTCCAAGCAAAGAATGAAAAATCAATTTTACTAAAAGTTTCACATCAAAACTTGCCAGTTTCACAAGCGGGAAACCAGCAGCACTCCTCCTCCTCCTTTCCTTCTCTCCTGTTTCTCTTGTCCTTCCCAGGCTCGGCAGCTCTCCCGCCCGAGCAGCTTCGTCCACATCTCTCCTCTCCGGCTCCAGGAAGCCCTTCCTCCACACCGAGAGGGAGGAAGTTAAAGCAGCCCTGGCTGTTTACACCTGGCCCTGCCCTCTGCTGCTCCAGCACCAATTCTGCTCAGGTCACAGAAAAAACTGAGCAGCGTCCATACTCCTCTCACTCCATCCCACCCGGGATCTGGCGGGTGGGATCGCGCCATAGGTGGGAGGCGCTCCCAGAGCTGCCTTTCTTTGCGGATCCTCGCAGCTCCTGCAAAGCCGCTTCCCCAACCCGGAGAACGTTTTTATCCAGGAAATGTGGGTCCAGCCCTCCCCCACGGTAGGGGCTGGAAACCGCCCCTGGGACTGTGCAAGGGGATATTCTGGGGGTGAAAGTAGGGACCAGCGATGGTGGAAGCTCACACGATTGCTAGACCCCAGCGAAGGAGAACTGTGTTGGCACCAGGTGCTGCTCCTCCACCTCGCCCCGGCACCTACTTAGGGAGAACGAGGGCACCTTCCGCCGCCCCTGTCCCCCACACACCCAGCGATGGGGCAGCGCGGACAGCGAGCAGCCAGGACGCGGCGCTCAGCGGCAGCGCTGCCCCCAGCCGGGCAGGGCGCGGGTCCCGGGGGCCTGGGGCGCACGGACACACACGGGCATCCGCACACCTGCTCGGCGATGACCCGCCGGCCCCCCGCTGCCGTCCTGGGTCCGCTCAGAGGTACCGGGCACCCCCGGGACACGCGCCCACAGCCGCGCGCGCGCGAGGCGAACAATGGGGGTTCAAGTTCGCCAGGAAACACAGCCCCGCTTTCGCCCCTGGCCAAAGCCGCCCGCAGCGGGGGAGCAGGGGGCCCGGGGGTCGCCCCGGGCGCACGCAGGGAGCCCTGAGAGCCCGGCGGGCCCGGCCGCTTCCCGCCCGGCCGCTGCGCGGGGGCGCGGCAAGGACAGGAGTGATCCCAGCGCGGGGGCCGCGCCCCCCAGGGACCGGCCTCGGGCTAGGAAGGCGCCGGGGAGGGGGCCCGGGGAGGGGGGCCCGGGGAGGGGTCACGGGGAGGGGGACCCGGGAGGGGTCCCGGGGCGGGGGGCCCGGGGAGGGGGCCCGGGGAGGGGGTCCCGGGGAGGGGTGTCCGGGGAGGGGGCCCGGGGAGGGGTCACGGGGAGGGGGGCCCGGGAGGGGGCCCGGGGAGGGGTCACGGGGAGGGGTGTCCGGGGAGGGGGCCCGGGGAGGGGTCACGGGGAGGGGGGCCCGGGAGGGGGCCCGGGGAGGGGTCACGGGGAGGGGGGCCCGGGGAGGGGGGCCCGGGGAGGGGGCCCGGGGAGGGGTCCCCGGGGAGGGGGGCCCGGGAGGGGGGCCCGGGGAGGGGGTCCCGGGGAGGGGTGTCCGGGGAGGGGGTCCCGGGGAGGGGTCCCGGGGAGGGGTGTCTGGGGAGGGGTCCCGGGAGGGGGTCATGGGGAGGGGTGTCCGGGGAGGGGTCCCGGGGAAGGGACCCGTGGAGGGGTCACGGGGAGGGGGCCCGGGGAGGGGGGCCCGGGAGGGGGCCCGGGGAGGGGGTCCCGGGGAGGGGTGTCCGGGGAGGGGGTCCCGGGGAGGGGTGTCCGGGGAGGGGGTCCCGGGGAGGGGTCCCGGGGAGGGGTGTCTGGGGAGGGGTCCCGGGAGGGGGTCATGGGGAGGGGTGTCCGGGGAGGGGTCCCGGGGAAGGGACCCGTGGAGGGGTCACGGGGAGGGGGCCCGGGGAGGGGGGCCCGGGAGGGGGCCCGGGGAGGGGGTCCCGGGGAGGGGTGTCCGGGGAGGGGGTCCCGGGGAGGGGGTCATGGGGAGGGGTGTTCGGGGAGGGGGCACCCGGGAGGGGGCCCGGGGAGGGGTCACGGGGAGGGGGTCCCGGGGAGGGGGTCATGGGGAGGGGGTCATGGGGAGGGGGCACCCGGGAGGGGGCCCGGGGAGGGGGCCCCGGGACGCCAGACGTGACCCCGGCCGCGTGCCCTGTCCCCGCGCCCAGCCCGGACCTCGGTTACCGCCGCCTCCGCCGTGGCCGCCGCCGCGTCTTGGGGGGCGCGGGACAAGTCGGGCTCGCAGCTCGCGCCGGCCGTCGCCATCTTCCTGCCCCAGCGGCTCCGAATGCGAGCTCGGAGCGGCGGCTCGGGGCTCAGCCTCTCGGCGCGGGCGGCGCTTCCCCGCTGCGGCCGGGGACGCGGGCGCGCTCCCGCCGCCTTAACCCGCTGCGCGCCGGGCGCCGCGCGGTCCCGCCGATCCCGCAGGTACGGGCGGGGTCCGGCCTGCGCGCGGGTGCGGCCCCCGCTGCGGGGAGGGGTGAAGAGCCCGAACCGGCGCGCCCGGCGCCCGCCCCAGCAAGCCCGCGGGGCTCAGGCCGGGCGGGAAAGGTCGGGCCTCCCGCGTCCGACTCCCGCAGGATAAAGAAAGCCCTGCCGCAGCCCCCTGGAGCCCACCGCTAGGAATCACGGGAGCCACCCTGTTCTTTTTGCTTAAGTTTGTTTGTTTGTTGCAAGACTGCAGCCGGGGCGGTTTCACCTTCTTGGTGTTTTGTTTTGTTTTATTGCGTCGTTCCTCTCAGGTTTCTCCCAAAACCATCAACTCCCACGTGAAAATGTGTCCGCTACCCTTTTTACGCTGTATCTGCTCCCTCGGCCCATACCTTTCTAGACGATTTCTTTTTCAAGACAGGTGAAGCAGGGTCCCCCTTTAACCCTTGGAGTCTGAGATATTTTCTTAAGGGCTAACCAAGAAATGTTAAGTGCCATTACTTGTAGAAAGAGGCTCTCTACTGTTAAGAGAAATGGAAAGAATTACCCCCATGCGGTGAGGACATGCACACACAGCCCCCACCCGCCCCCCAAAAAATTTTCTTTATAATTGATTTTATGGGAAGTACAGGTCTTAGAAGATATTTCGTGAGATGAGTAAGTTAGGCCCAAATTCTTAATTTTCCCTTCTCACATCTGATTCAGATCTTACCCTTTCCTGCCAATTTCCAGGATATGAAAATCTATCACCTTATCAAGACCATATGGTACAGGCCTTCCCAAATCACCAAATCCCAAAAATGTGTTGAAAGCACAGAATCAAATGGAAGCATTCAAACTGTGTCTCAAAGAAATAAAATCAAACGACAACCAAATCCTGGACTCGAAATTCTGGAAGATGAATGACTGGAATGTTCAGTCCGAGGGTCACAGATGAAAAGCTCTTTTGTTTTTTTAAATTGCAGACTCCTAATGAAAGGTTTTGACACTTTAATTGCTTCACTTTCCAAATTGGATCTAAATATGACACAAACGAGCGCAGAAAAAAATGTTTTCTGCAAAGGCTCTGAAAGGGCTGATCAATAAATTGTAAAGTGTTCCCTTCCACAATGGGTTTACATCAAGAAAGAACTTTCACCTGGAACTCTGGGGTTAAGAGTCGCAGGTTTAGAAAGTACCTCCTGGGTATTCTATAAGCAAGGTGCTCAGGTGCTCATTGATTTATTTTCTTTGACCTTACTGTGATAGCTACTCCCTCCTTCTCTTAGCTCTATGCTTTTCATCCCTGTTCATTATACCACTTTTTTTTATCAACATTCTTTCTGAAATTACTCGATATGATCATAACTAGATTCCTTATAAGATGAAAGAAAAGCATTTGACAGTAAAACTTAGATGCTGGACCGATAGTAAAATATTTAAAGTTGGAGCCAAAAGCATTCCTTGTTCTTTTCAAAATGCACTGTCACACATCACAAGGCAATGAATTTTCTTGATACTGATACTTGATGTTGTGGTTGAATTGCTGCCCAAGAAATTCACTCACTTCTGGTTGGGGGGGGGAGGCGGGAAGAATAAAATAATAAACTTCACTTGGGGGATAAGAATTAAGAATATGACATGACAGTATTTCTGGGAAGCAAATGCCAATTACTTTATACATGCTGCTCAATTAAAAAAACATCATTGGGAAGAAATAGCTTCTAT
Organism: Rhinolophus hipposideros; assembly: GCF_964194185.1. Lineage (NCBI taxonomy): Eukaryota > Metazoa > Chordata > Mammalia > Chiroptera > Rhinolophidae > Rhinolophus > Rhinolophus hipposideros. Next base: position 5,334,995 of record NC_138071.1, read on the forward strand.
TAGTCTAAATACAATTAAAGCAGAAGCATGTCACAAAGGAAAAGGAATCAATTAATCAATCCCTGAGCAGTTTCTTCCCTCTCACTTCCCTTTTTTTTTTTTTTTTGCAAAATGAAAAACAGGTGAAAAAACTCACAGGACAGTACATTTTTTTTAACTGCTAAAATCCAGGATGTGGAAAGGAAAATAAATAACATTTTGTCTCTACCTTAAAGCTGCCACTGACCACTGCCCAGGGTTGAAGGAATGTCCCATCCTACTGCACAGAAGTAGCAGACTAGGAGTTCACTCTCTCACCACTGGGCTGACCCCCTGGCTGCTTGTCCAACAGGAGACACTGGCTGGTTTAAATTCTCTCCTGAGAATTAGCCTCTCTTGAGATTGAGACTGCAAATTAACTCTTTCTGAAAGACTTTCTTTGTACAAAGACAGGCTCTAAGGTATTAGAGTCAAAACATAGATCTGAGAGGGTAGTGACTTGATGGCTCCAGAAGTTAAATCTTTTGAAGCGTCATTAAAAAGAAAGAGAGAAAGAGAGAGAGAGAGAGAGAGAGAGAGAGAGAGAGAGAGAGAGAGAGAGAGAGAGAGAGGACATCCCAGGGCTGGAATGAAAATTTCTGAAAGGCAGGGGAAAAGAAGAAAGTTGAACGTATAAGCAGGAAGAAAAGAAATCCCTGTAACAAAAATTAAAAATGATTTTTAATCAGTAAATTGCTTTCAGCATTAAAATAAAGGAAGAGATACCGAATCCATTGCAAGCAGAGAAAACTATTAGTTACATTGTCTTCTCTTTAACATGATGAAGCGAATGACCTGACAAATGAATTGAGACAAGTTATTTCCTGACCTGGGGCATGGAAGTGTTTGTGCTCAGCTACAGTGCACTGTTCAAGATTCTCTTTGAAGACCAATGGGTTGCTGCAGCTAGGAATGCAGATTGTAGTGGAGGAGCCAAGTGGTTTTCTGATTAAACCATGGCCGTGGCCACACCAGCCACATCTTCCAACCCACTAAACCAAAAACCCAGACAGTTGCACATAATGATGCAAGGGGATCTTCCTCCTTGTGAAAAGACAAAGGCTATCCTAGAGCACTTTCCCTCGGATTATAAGAGAATTCTTTATTTCAGTCAAATGACATTAGGTAAACTCCAAAGAGCCAACCATGCCTTATCATGTCTTAGCGTTGCCAAATGACAAAATTACTGAGTAGCAAATCCTTTCGAGACTGTATCCACAGGCTGTAGTTATACAATATAAATATTGCAGACCACACTTATCCCTGTCTACACCGCAGCTGCCAACTTAGCTAACCCCAAAGCTGGACGTCAGGAACTCTAACAGAGCGCAGATGAGCTTCAGGGCCCTGTTTCTTTTTTTTTTTTTTAAACTAAGACATTGCCAGAAATGAATCTTCATATGACCTAACTACATTCCCTCATAGTCAGCTTGTCATTATCTATGTGTACTTAGGCTCTTTGTACAGTTTACTCAGTAAACTGAATCCTAGTTTAGTTAGCCACTCTTGTCAACAATCTATGGTTTTGGAAGGCCTTCTCCACTGCAGTTGGTTTGTGCCAAGGGAATGCAAGCTAATTTTACCTAAGCCAAAGCAAAACATAATTAGGAAATTAAGTCTGCTAGGTAGGAAGCAAGCCAAAGCTAAACTTATATATGTCATTATAATCACTCCCAGCCCCTTTTGACTCCACCTCTAGTTGGGAACATGTGGTCATTCAATGCTAAAGTGATGTCCAAATATAAGATGTTATTGACAAGTTGAAGGTACAGTAAGGACATTATTCTCCAGACCAGTCACTCTAAGAACAGAAACTGGGCTAATACAGAGCAATAAAGCAGAGTTGGTTCTGTTCTATAAAACGTTTTGAAAATCCTAAACCATTGCTTGTTGATTTGGACTCTTATCTGCAGAAGTCATTTACAAAAGTAAGTTTCAGTGCAGAAGGATGGTTTAGTGCAAAACCCTCATGGAAAACCAATTTTAACAAAGTAATCTGGCCCTCTGCTGCCCCTCATCCACCTGAATTGGAAATGGACCTGAATGTTTTGGTGTATTCAACATATTTAGCAACCCCAAGAGCCTACGGTATGTAGTTACTAGGCAACCACTAATGCAGGGGTGTTTATACCATTAGGCATCAATTATAGCAAGCTTTATTTTTCTTAGAAAGTTTTAAAACTACAGGAATAGGTTGAGATCAGACCCTTTTCTCCTCTGGTTAAGAGTGTAGAGGTAGCTATAAAACCAAAGCTGACATTTTCTTTTATCTGTGGGTATGTATTGTTTGGTACAAAAGGAAACATAGTGTTTGAAGAATTAATAAGGAAACTAACGATGATGTCCTTCAATTTCAATAAATATGAGGATGTCATTTATGACGGTCTCAGTGATGATTTACTTATGACACAAAAAGCAGGAGAAAAGCCATAAATGTGTACCTTTTTCATGTAAAACTGTGAAATAAACCAGTATATCAACATTTTCCAGACCATCATAATCATAGCCATACACCCAGTTAATGAAGTTTCAAGTATCTTTGGAATTTTTGAGACAAAAATTCTGCCTTACACTACCCCAAATCTCGCTTGATGACCATAGTTTTTTGTCCACCATGACATTTTTGATGGGTTCAAAACAGTTGGGCTCATTTAAAAACACCTGGAAATGTGATGATATTATTTGAAAAGAAATAATATAATATATACATATAGCAGAAGTTATTCAATTGACCCACAAATAAAAAATAAAATTTAATTCATATTTATAAAACAATGTCATGGCTAAACTTGAAGGCTTAATTATATTTCTGATTCAAGAACTGAAAGGGGAAAGGAAGCTTGGGTTTTGTTACTTTCATTCTAGGGAAGGCAAAGTCACTTGTAGAATAATAAAGAAAAATAATTCTGACAAGTCAACATTAAGGTTTAATGGAATGGAATGTTTCATTCTGGCAATTAAAGAAACATTTAACCACTGAAGTAGTTTTATGCTAGCAATGTAATATTTTTTCCTTATAGAAAAACAGAAATGGCCACACACTGGCATTACTGTCAGAGGCAACAGCCCTTTATCATTCCATTGTCATGTAATGCTCAGGATTTATCACTTTCAACATTAACATTTTCTGTGTTAAGAATCAATTCAATTGGGGTGTATTTTAGCACCACTCTTTCCTCCCTCCGATATCTGTGAAGGATGTCCCTTTGTCAGCTTTCCGCCTCCATTCCTGGCTGCCGGCCATGCAAAGGGCATGCTGCCATCCGGATTGCAGGGCACCTTTCCCTGGCATTGTCTGCTTGGCCCACCAGTGTGGCCATAGATACCCAATGGAAAGATGGTGAGAACTCTGTTCCCAGAATTTAAAATATGAGGTGGCAGTCAGGGAGGTGTTAAACTGAGTCTGCTCAAGACCTCCTGAGTTGAGCAGTGGAGAAAGGCACCTCATTTACAAATACCACATTGTGTGGTTCTGTTTCCTGTAAGGAATCATTTTTGGAGCTATAGAAACAGAAAGGGAATCACAGTTCAAACGTGGGTGATAAAGCAATAAAGCTTCTAAAAGAAAAATATTTTCATGAACTTGTAAAGTAGGGCCTCACTTTTTACTTATAACCTAATCTCCTTTACCAATCTTTTCCTTGTACGGTTAGTGTTTTGTGTCCTGTTTACGAAATCTTTGCTCAGCTCCTAACCCTCCTAGATGCTGTTTTATCACGGCTTTCTTGAAGTCTCATCCTGTGTGTGTCTGGCTTAGAATTCAGCCTAAAATTTGACAGGAAATTGTGTACCAAGTTATCAGACTCTTTCTCTTCTGTTCCTCTATGGCACTCGGTCCTTCAAATGCCAGATGCTTCGGCAACCCCCAGGTCCTCACCTCTACTCCTTAGTCCAGTAAACTCATCTTTGTTCCCCAACTCTTCCCCTCCCCATCCTCGCCCTTCTCGCCAGAATCATCACTCCCCAAGTCCTGCCTGTGCTCACGGCTTGCTTATTCCTAACCGTCATTTCATATATGTTGTTTCACTTAGTTTGTTTCTTTCAATAGGAGGATTGGCCCAACACTAGCTACTCTGTCATAACTAGAACTGAAAACCACATGTGCTTACTTTTAGAGAGAATGTTTATAACTAACAAAGTTTCCTAGTGTTCCCTTGCTGAACTGGATTATGTTCGGGACCATATTATTTGTTTTCTCATTCTGGGTGTGGGGGCAAACCCAGCTTAGACTCTGCAGTTGTCATTGATAAAATCCAGGCACTGATCTGCTAACTCATCTATAGTCAAATGTGGAAACCACGTTGGCAATAAAGGGTGACACTCAGCTGTAGACTATAATGCCATGATATATAAGCCCTGATAGGAGTATTAAAAAGGTAGTGATGTTCCCCTTATTTCTAGGGAGTGACATGCCTGCATAGGTTTCAGAAAATGTGAGAAAAGAGAGATTGAAAAGAAAAGGGGAGGAAGAATAGAGTGAGGGTGACCTTGGGTTGCCCTCAGTTAAGAGACTGATGGTTACATGGATGTCTTTCAAAAAACAAAGGCAACTCAAATGTGAAGATTCTAGTACATTTTGGGAAACTTTGGCAGATTTTCTGGACTTCAAGGTCAAATGAAGATTGGTGGGTCTGTTAAGAACATTGACACCAACCAAGTCTGTAGTACCTAACACTGAGCCCAGCACATGGCAAAGCAGTCAATAAATGTTTAATCAAATAAATTCAATGGAACTGATGGGTGGATAGAGGGAAAGAGGTGAATAAATGGATGAAGTAAACATTATTACTTACTTTTTTGTATGTCATTGGCCCCTTTAGCATTGTAGTGAATCTTCTCAGAAAAAAATTTTTAAGTGCCTAAAACAGGATCATAAAGAAAAACAGTTGTATTCAAATCAATTGATCAAAATTTTGCATATAAAAAATAAATTTGTAATGTAGCAATAGATGTGCTTTTCTTTCTTTCCTTCTTCCTTTCCTTCTTCCTTTCCTTCTTCCTTTCCTTCTTCCTTTCCTTCTTCCTTTCCTTCTTCCTTTCCTTCTTCCTTTCCTTCTTCCTTTCCTTCTTCCTTTCCTTCTTCCTTTCCTTCTTCCTTCCTTTCTTTCTTTCTTTCTTTCTTTAGATGTGCTTATTTATTAGCACAGTAAGTAACATGATACAATGGCAGGGCCCATAATTAACATAATTTTGAGGTTTCCATGAGTGTAAATATTTTGAGATATCTACTTGTTTGAGATTTTCTATTGTATTGAGATTTTAAAATATCTGTGATTTCTATTGTGACAGAACTGTTGTGCTCTGTTGCGTAAATTCATATTTGAAGTAAATTCTAATTATCAGTATCGGGGGTTAGTTAACATGAAAATATAATTTACTTATTTTTATTTTCATGGGCTTCCTATGGAATTCTATCCATGAACCCCATTGTTTAAAAACTTTATTCTATAGATGTTAGGGAGAGTTCATGCTTGTTAAAATGAAAATTTTAAATATTTAGTTATATATATATAAAATTACATATAGCATTATGCATAATATACAATATATATTTATTATATATTTATATAATATATTTATATAAAATGTGTGTAGTGTAAATATATTTTTATTTTTGGAGGTGGGGGATTGAAATTTAGATGTGTTAGGCGAAGTAGGATATGACAAGAAAAAGAGAGATTAAAGATTCTCAAATGCCACCCTCCCCTTCACCCCCAAACAAAACAACGCAGGTCAAACGATATAGAGTAATAGTCAAGTGCAGAGTGCAGGATTAAGATCCTCCCTCTAGCTGTGTGACCTTGGGCACGTGCTTCTCTCAGCTATCTCATCAGTTAAATGGCCATCAGAACAGCTGTTGCCTCTACAGGGTCGTTGAGGATTAAATCGATTATTACAGGTAAAGCTTTTAGAACAGTGTCTGGCCCCCAGTAAATGCCTCATAAGTTTTGACTCATTACTGTTTTCATGCGCTGCACACACCTATTAAAAAATGAACAGTCACCCTAGCATACATGGAATTTCAGAAAGAAATAATTTATTGAATTTAATGAAATGATTCTACAATTACGCAATAGTCTTAACAGTTGTTATGCAACAGCTTACAATAGCTAGTTGTATACATTTTTCAATTTGAACCAAGTATTCCAAGATTTGAGAGTATAGTAAAAACTCTCCATAGTGCCTGCAGAAATGATAGAGAAATGTGGAATGGGTCATAGAAGTTATTCCAGTCAAAATGATTGTTGCTATGTTTAGGGCATTCCTGTTTTTATCAAATGCGGAAATTTTAATTAAATAGTACATAGTATTGGTTCAAAAATGTCACTAGGGGTTATATGGAGTGGAGGTCATGAACTCTGACCTAGCCCATGCCATTAGATACAAGTCTAGCCTAATTCAAGCCAATGGGCTAAGTCCAGTATGCAGACACGAGTGACTCACACGATGTTTTTCTTTTTCTTTTTTTTTAAAGGAATACTATTTCCAACTTTTAAAAATTGAGGAATTTCATATAAACATTCAGCTTTTCAACCTCTGAAAAACTCAGAGGATAATACCGCTGACCTCACACTGGATCCCTTGGAGACTGAGGCATCCTCTCCAGCTGGCTGGAGTTTCCTTATGCCCTTTTTCATTTTACTTTACTTCCATGTTTTCCATAATACATTACTTGCTAGTCTTCCACAGGGTTTTAATTCATAATCCCTAATACAAACATGGTAGTTTATGTGATTCCAATAAGATTTAATGTATCTTTTTCATTTCAATACGAAAAGGTAGAAGAAACGTACACTTAAAAACATGTTTAAGTCTTGGTAATGGAAGTATCTTGCCATTCACCATTAAAATGCATGCTAATAACTCATAAGTCCTCTGAAAAAGGTTGATATGTGCATGTGCTATGGGCTGAATTGCATCCCCCTTGAAATTCATATGTTGAAGTCCTAACCCCCAGAGACACAGAATGTGACTGGAATAGGAGATAGAGTCTTCACAGAGGTAATTGGGGTGAAATGAGGTCATCGGGGTGGGCCCTACTCTAATATGACCGGTGTCCTTATAGAAAAAGTATAGGACACAGACACACCGAGTGAGCACCATCTGCGAGAGGAGAAGGTGGCCATTTACAAAGCAGAGACACATCAGAAGAAACCAACCTGCCGACACCTTGATCTTGCACTTTTTTCTAGCCTCCAAAACTGAAAAAATGAATTTCTGTTGTTTGACTACCCAGTGTGTGGTACTTTGTTGTGGCAACCTTAGCAAACTAATATAACATCTGTTCTGAATGAACTCATCCTTCCTCTGCTCTCCCACAAGTGACTTTTACATCAAGCACTCATCTCTAAGGTAAGAGGAAGTTACGGACAGATTTGAGGTAGTGTGGCGTGCCTAATCACTTCTCAGTGCAAGTGTTCCTGCATACGGGCTTATTAGGTGCCGTCCAGTTTGTCACAAGCAATTTGGCCCTAGTAATAGGCATAGTGAAGTTTGCTGTGTGTGTGTGTGTGTGTGTGTGTGTGTGTGTGTGTGTGTGTTACTGAAAATGAGATCAGATTCGAGGTCACTTCTATATCATCTCATCATTTGATTTTGAATATGCTTTAATGAACCTGAGAAAGAAGACTTAGAGGCAGCCCACTATGAACTGCATAAAGCTTGTCATGTGTCTTATTTGCAATGCCTGCAGTGTACGCGCAACCCTTTCCCATCAGTGTGCCAAGAATCAGAATCACCCACACCGCACAACTCCAGGGGGCACCACTTGTCTGGTGATCTATGTAAACGGCAGACCCATGCTCCTCAGAAGCCTGTGGAGGCCAAATAAGATTCAAAAACACTGGTTGCACTTTATAGTACAGGGGATTCGCTATGAGAAGACCTGTTTGACCTGAAGCAAGTAACTGATCTTCAGTGAACCTCTTTTCATTGGTATAAAATGGGAATGATACATCAATACTTACATCACAAGGTTGTTGTGGGGATTAAATAAGATTTACATGCACAAGTGCCGCGAATGCTGAAAACAGCTGCACAAGGAGTATTAATGACCTTGAGTGACCTTCCAGCCCTCAGATCAAGGATTCTTTCAACTGGACAACTGCAGCCTTATCATTAAGAAACACTGCCAGCCCTAGTTTGGGTCCGACCCTGGTGGAACTTTTGTCCTAAATATACACATATTCTGAGCGCTTCATTAAAGAAATGCCTTCGGGGCTAAAGCATGGAAGGAGATTCTCTTTCCCTCATTACCACATTTTTTTATAAGTGAAATTTCCTCTGTCAGAACACATCAAAATACCATGGTGACAATTGCTATAGAAATGCTAGATTTAGAAAGAAAGGAGGTGATTTCAGTTGTTTCCTGTTACCCATGTTCAACAGCCTAAACCAAACCTGTGTCACTCGGATAATCCAAAGTGACTACCTGCCCGAAATACCTTGACCACTCTCTGCTCTGGAACTGAAAACTCCCACCTCCTAAGGCTTTTCAGAGGTTGTGCCTAGAATTAAATCCCAGCTTAATATTACCTGGGACACAGGTCAACTAGGATAACATTAATAAAGTGGTTTTTTTAAAAACTGTAATTATCCATTTGAATCAAATCAAATGATTATAAGGGCTAGATATGTAGGCTATCTGAATAAGGGTGGCCAGGTGTGTAAGACAAAGAGAACGATAGGGATTAAGCCTCCAGAAATGCACAGGCTCTGTCCAACTAAAGGGGAAAGAATTCCTTGAATTGAGTCAAAAGATACAAATCGAGTGATGTCAGAATTTCTAATTTTTCAAGAAAAGGAAGAAATCAAATGTTTATATGATCTTTTCCAATTTTTAAAACATATCTGCAAGTCAAGCCTGGCAGATTTCTGATCAATGGATGACCTAATCCATGAATTATCTTCCCCTGGTCTTAAAGTACAGCAAAATGGCAGCATGCTAAAAATGTGAATTCCAAGTGGCCTCCCTATGTGTCCCCACTGTAAGTCTCTTTGCCTAAACAGTGGCATATTTTAATAAGCAGCCCAGGAGATGCATCTTGAGGTCACCAAAGAACCACCTTTTGGGACATACAGGCTCCTCACAAGGTCACAGCTATCTTTGTGTCCCCCGGGCCCAGCAAATGATCAAGCGCAGGAATCTTAGGGGTGAATAAATTCTTCCATATCCTAGTGGGGTATCATCAAACTGATAGATGTTCACTAAAGATTGTATCAACTCATTTTCATCTAATTGTCTTCAAGTAGGTAGCAAGGCATCCGAGATACAAGGTACTCAGCAAATATAGGAAAATTGGATTGAGGCAGGAAAGAAGAGCTAGGAAAATTCTGGAATGGGGCTTTGTTTGGGGAGGACAGGCCTGCGAGAGCGGCCTTCAGCGCATTACTCCACAGCAACTAAATGGCTTGGAGGTTCTGAGAAGTGTTTAAAGGCATCAAAATAAACTTAACTGTTTTTCCATAAAAGCAAAGTTTGACACAGTAGAAAATAATTAGGCCCTGAATCTGCAGCAATTACCATTTATCTTCAGGAATTTTTATTAGTCAAAATTATGGTAGTTAATAAAATAGATCTCTATGAATTAAGGACACATAGTAATAAAAGTCTCTCAATCAAAATACAATAAATATTGATATTTTATTTGAAACTCCAGATTTTCCTATCTTTAATTTCCCTTGAAATTCATTTGTATATTCCTCTAATTATCTTTAAAGTGAACCACAAATTTTTAATTATTAAAAGTATCTAGGCAGCAATATTTCCTGCTTCTCAGGAGAGGGCTGGTGAATTTTTAATCAATGTTGATTTTGAAACAAATATTTGAAAGGATTAGATTTTTTCCAAATTAATTATTTTGGGGCTAGCATAATAAAAAATGATAAGAAAAGAATATGATAAAAACGATATGCAGTTACATCAGTATTTTCTTACTAATTATAAGGAACCCCCATCTCCACCTTCTTTTTTCTGTAGAAACTAACTGGAGTCTGCAAGCTGTCGTCCTCTCTGTCTCAAGGATCCTGCTGCCGGGACTCCTTGAAGCTTTTATAGGCTGCGCCTCCTGTCCCGACTCCAATAGCTCTGTCCTCTGTTAGACACTTGGAATCAACCCTATTTCGCCTGTGACATTATCTCGATTACCTAATACGTACCCACTATAAGTATTGCCCAGTTTTTTCTATAAAGTGATAGGTAGTAAGTATTTTAGGCTTGTGGGCCATCTCGACAGAGACTCAGCTCGGCCGAACGCCATGTGAGAGCAGCTAGAGGTATTGGGTCGGATTTGCCCCACAGCCATAGTTTGCTTACTCCTGTCCCAAAAGAAAATCATGTACTTTCTGTATTATTCACAATTAAACCTTGTCTTCCCAAAGAGATTGTAAGTTCCTTGCAGACACGAAAATCTATATTCTATTTGCAACATCTATAGGCCTACAATGTTTTAATCATTATTATTGACTGTTGGCTAATTGATTTTGTGTGTTGGATTGTGGGGGGATGTCTCAGAAAATGACAAAAGTTTTGAATGGAAGAGAACTTGGCGGTGATCCATGTTCTAACTTTATAAATGAAACCAAGGCCCAGATGGGCTTGTGATTTGGGCCATACTGGAGGTCATATGTTATCCTTCAAACATAAATGCAATTCTAGTGATCACAACTTTAACAGTCTGCTTGTAACATCCAAATGAAATAACGGGGGCCGTCATCCCACACATATATGTCCAGTGCCCTCCTTTTTATTTCTAAGGATTCCTTAGAGATATTTTCAGTCCCCTGATGTTAGTCCCTTCCCTGCTGCTCTGAACACTGACCTTTTAATCCACTTGTCCTCAGGTCTCCCAATTATACCGTAGTTATTTTTCTACACAGCAGAGGATCTATTCTTAGCTTTTCTCTACGATCAAAACACACATACACACAAAATTTCTCCACATTTTAAACCCAGTGCACCTTTAAATAAATGTAAAACTCCAATTCCCTGCTGATTCTGAAATGTAATACATTCTTTCAAACTTGCTGAAAGTCACCAACTTCTGAGTATTTCCAGCAGCCAAGAAGATGGTTAAATTTTACTTTCAGGAGTTCGAATCATAAAACAATTATTTTTCACAATACAAAATTGCATTGTTATGCTAAATAGGCTTTTTCTTTTTTTTTTCTTTTTTTTTTTAAATAGGCTTTTTCTTACTACACACACTTCCCATATCTTCAGAGATTCTAATTCCCACCCCCAAACCCAGAAATCCACACCTTCCTGGTGAGAATCACTGTGCCTGAAGGAACTGAATATAGCTCCAGCCCTGGCAGAAAACCCAGGGTACATTTACAGAGCAACAAGCCTCAGATCAGAGAACAGACAGATTATGGTAACATTCTGCAACTTCGGGAGTCATACACAAAGCAGCTAGCCAATTTTACATAGTTCATTAGTGAGAAGTAAAGCATCCTTAGCTCCCCTACTGACAAAGATTTGCTGCTTAAAGTGACCTCAGAGTATATGCATCATCAAAGACCTAAGACATCCTGCAAACAGACGTATGGGCTCTCACAGAAAACAACAGCCCCACAGGGTAGATCAGTGACAACAATAATGGTGTGAGACATCCCGCTGGATTAATGGAATTGAGGAGTAAAAACAAAAAAATGGTCCAAAACAAAGGGCATTCTCTTAACTATGCCTGGCTAAGGATGCTCATTAAATCCTCACAGGGAATGAACTGGAATAAATATCGGTACCCAACCACATGTCATTTATGGTTGCCAAGTAACATGACATCTGAATAGAATTGTCATTCTACAGTACAGTTTCCCTAATTCTCAAGTAATCCTTCTGATGATTCATCAGGGTATTATAACATATCTAAACTGGGGAACAAAACTGGGTAATCATCTTCAACCTTTCACAGGGTTTATATTAAGACTCCATATGCTATTTGGTATGCTGGATATTTAGCCTAAGTTTTCAACCTCAACCAAATCACAATAAATTGGTTCTTTTATGGCCTTTTATACAATAGAATGAAAGTGTGGCAGAGGCAATGCTCTGTGTTCGCTACGTCTCAATTAGTGACAAAGGAAGATATAATAGCATTTTTTTAGCCTGACAGGTAGCTTGATTGGGGTCCAGTAACTAGTTCCGGTAACTTGGCTGTAAACAAAAGTGACATATGTATAACTTCCAGGCCAAAGCATAGAGAACAGCTGATCTCTTTTCCCTTGCTCAGGGATCGAGAAGTCAACAATTCCACATGGCATAGCTATACAGTAGTACTACCCTGAGTCACTGCCTGGATGAGAGGCACCTCAGAGACCTGCTAGGTGGGAGAAACAATGCTCACTGTGTTACACTGTGTTACACTGAAATGTGGGCAGTAACTATTACCACGGCATCACCTAGCCTATCTTGACAAATAAAAAAATTGAAAAAAAAAGTAAATAACTAATTTCATCTTTAAATTACTGGGGAAAATTATAAAAATAAAATACAATTAAAAGTTTGAATTAGAAAATAAATTAAAAGCAATACAATGTTGTGACATTCGATGATATTCATTACCTGGAGATAATGAACTATGTGAACGAAAAATCACAACCTTATGTTGCATAAAAAGTTATACAAACAATACATTTTTAGAAGTTGAAAGAAGATTTAATGAATTTTTAAGATTTAAGGCGTTTGGGGTTTGAAAAGTTACTGACCCTAGGTAGAATTTATTTTGTTCGTCAGTAAGACTCTAAAAATTATAGAAAGTACATAAAATTATTTCCTACCTTGTAAAAAGTGGAGTTGATTTTCGTGTACATTTGTACCATGTAAATTAAACTACATAGACTCCACCCTTCATTTACTTCATGGCCATTCTCCACTTTAAGGGCTAGTTCCCAATGCTCTAGGTTAGGTGTTGTTAAACCATGACTTGCAGCCTACATCCAGCCTGCTGCCACTTTTTGCAAATGAACTTTTCCTGGAACACAGCCACAACCATTACTTTATATATTGTCTATGGCTGCTTTTGCTCTGCAATCACCGAATCGAGTAGTTGCAATGGAGGCTGGAGGGTCTGCAAACCTTAAAATCTTTACTCTCTAGACCTTTATAGAAAAAATTTCCTGAGCAAACTGGAGAAAGGAAGACCACAGCAAAATTATAAAAACAAACACAAAAATATTTGTCTTTTGAATTTCAGGGGCTTGTCCATGGTGGTTTTAAGTACTTGCAATTTTTATCTTAATACACTCACTTTAGAACATATACCATGCTGTGATGGATTGAATGTTTATGTCCCCCATGCTCAGATTCCTATATTGAGACCTTTATCCCAATGTGTTGGTCTCAGGATGTGGGGACTTTGGGAGGGAATTAGATCGTGAGGGTGAAGCCCTCATGAATGGTATTAACACCATTCATTAGAAGAGGCCAGGGAGACACCTGACTCTCTTTCTGCCATACAAGGATGCAGAGAGAAGATAGCCATCTATAAACTAGAAAGAAGGCTACTCAACAAGAACCCGACCATGCTGGCTCCCTGATCTCAGGCCGTCAGCCTCTAGACCTGTGAGAAATAAATTCCTGTAGTATATAAGTCACCCAATCTTTGGTACTTTGTCCTAGCAGCCCAAACTAAGACACACACATAGGATGTGAAATCACAATACTTGGTCTGTTAATCTCAAATTCTGAAGGAGAGGAGTAAAAAGCAGTTTAAATTTTACCACGTGTATGTTTCATATTCAATATATGGCTGTGTTACTTTTCATTCCTCTTTTAAATTACCTTACATAGCATTGTCAGAATAATCTTTCTATTTGTTGGTAAGATTTCTAGTAAGCAGCTTTTCTATTTTCTTTCTCCGCTTTTGTAGTAGTCACTGGTTTCCTAAGCCCATGGTGTCAAACAGACTCTTCTGCTCTCCATAACCTAACCAGCCTCTTCAAGAGCGTTATTTTCTACCACTCCTTAGCATTCTTTTTGTGTCATTCAGATACAATTTTTACTCCTTCCCTCATATACTATATCAGGGACAGTAGCATTTGCCTATAAGTGACAGAAAATTTGACTACAATGGCTTAAGCAAGTAAGGGTTAATATTTTCCTTCATTACAATAAAAAATTAGAAAGCGAGCATCTACTGATGTTGCTTAGCAATTCACCAGTTTGGGGCTTGCCTTTCTTGAATTCTTTAGGCTTTTTCCTTATGCTCTCAAGATGGTGACCACAGCATCAGCCATCACATTCATATTCAAGGCAGGAAAAAAAGAGAAAGGGGAAGAGGTAATGTAAACCACAGCTGCCCCTTTTATCAAGGAAGCAGACACTTTTCCAGACACCCCAAGCAGAATTTTATTCATGTGACATCATCCAGAATTAAGTCTCATGGTCTCATAACCAGCCCTCACTGCAAAGGCTGGGAGAGTATGTAACTTTTCTGGATCGTAAATAGAGACAGACAAGGTCAAGGGGGCTAGAAAGCGTGTCGGGAAAGCAGTCCAACAGGGTCTGCCATATACACGGTAAGCTCGTTTCTGCTTCCATGACCTTGTACATGCTCTTCCCCTGTGAAGAAGGCTCCTTCCATCTCTGCTTATTCCAAACCCGGCTCTCTCTCTCCTTCCCCCTCCCCCCTCTCCAACTTTACATTCTACCTCCATTGTTAGGCATACCCTGAGACTTCCAACCACTAAGATGTCTCCTTTCTCTGAACACGTTTTTCACACACAAAAACACATAAAAATATCTCAGTTTTTAACAAAGCAAATTATGCTCTATTTATGTCACATGCATTCCTTGTTGTCCTCCTAATAGGATACTTAAGTTCTTGATGGCAAGGTGGTCCTCAGTATCTTCTACAAAAGACAGTCTCTTTTAGGGAAAAGTGGATAGCCTACAAAAGATACACTCTTTTTGTGTAACTATTTAGTAGTTATGTTTCAAAGGGCCTCATAGAATTTATTAATGGTTGTTTTTTTAGAAACTATTACATGAATTATGACTTTACAATAATAAGACTGAGCCCTTAAACATAGTATCACTTTGAGGATACATATTATACATATTGATAAATTTAACATTGTTAATAAGATAAAGACACCTACTTTAAAATACAGTGTATTTTTACATCATAAAAATTATTTTTTGGCTATTTGGAGGCTGATTACTTTGTTTATTGGACTGTGAATACGAACTCTGCTTCACAGGTATTACATAGAAGGTCACCTTACTGATGTTTTCTAAAACGGTGGATTAGCCAGGAATTTAAGCAGGGGTTTGGATTCTTAGGTAACGCCCAAAACTTTTCTAGTTCCCTAGCCAACTTTTAAAAGCTCTATTCTGCTTTTTAGCACCTAATTCCTCACAAGGTAAATCTCATTTTTCTCCAGACTCTTCTTTTAGGACTTTGTGTTTTCCTTTCTGAACTAAGTATTTTTAGATTTGCTTTTCATGTGAAATACACGCTTTTCCCTCACATTAAAATAACTTGTTCTCCAAATGAACTATCAAATTACCCAGAAATTGTTTTAATTTCTTGGGTAGAGGTCTGAATGACTACATATAATTTATAATAATTCACATGATTGGAAATGTAGGGACACTGTTGAAGAAAGGTACAATAGGAATTAAAGGAAGGAATTCCTAGCTGATTTAAAGTGAGTTTGAGTACAGGCATATGTTGCTTTATTGTGCTCCACTTTATTGCACTTCACAGATGTTGTGATGTTTTGGGGTTTTTTTTGTTTTTTTTTTACAAATTGAGGCCAGAACCTCCGCCAGCAAAAAGATGATGACTCGCTTTATTGCGATTCTCACTTTATTGTGGAGTCTGGCATGGAACCCACAGTGTCTCTGAGTCTCCGAGGTACGTGTGTGGTGGGTACCAACTTTGTCTTAGAACAAGCTGCTCACCAACACAAGCATACTCTAAAGAGGACACTGAAAGAATTGGAAGCGAGAGACGCTGTAGGACTCTAAGTTACAGATGGTTCGGCACTAAAAGAAGCAGGTAGGCCATAGAGGAGATGAGAGAGTGCGGCCCTGACTGAGCCCCACTCTTGGCCTGCTTCTCAGGGAGTAGGCTCATACATTGAGAAATAAACCATGTGCCTTTTGAAGTTATGCCACATCAATCACAGGTCTTTATACACTGATTAACTGCCTCTCTCAGCAAGAAGGATGAGCCAGCCAGCTTTCTCAGCAAAAAAGAAACCAGTTTTGCAGCTCAGGAGTTAACCCTTCTATTGCCAGGTAAACAATTTTTCAAGATAATGAGAACAAAGAAATAACGTGTTTCAAATGATTGGATAGCAAAAACAAATAGTGGCTATCTTCTGGTTAACTTAGGCTGGAAACTCTAAGATCATTACCTAACAACCTAGAGTGGTGGCTAAAAACCAGACGTGGCCAAGGATATAAGAACTAACAAACTGAGAGCATTCCTATGCCTGCAGTTGGCAGCATTCTGAATCCTTCTGAGAAGTACAAGGGACCGAAATAGATACGAATTCACAGAAGGACGATTGCGTGCTTGAGGTTTGGGAGAACTGAGCTGTCTAATTTCCCATGTAGGATTTTCCAGAGTACTGCTTCTATAACCATGATGTATCTCCAAATCACCCGGGGAGATTGTGAAAATAAAGATATTGATTCCGTACGTCTGGGTGGGCCCTGAAACTCTGCATTTCTAACCTTCCAGTTGTCATTGTCGCTGGTCTATGGACCCCCCATCCAGGAGGTCACGTGTTACTAGGACTCTTAGACTTAACTCATCGATCTTACCCCATGCTCCGAAGCAGCGATAGAAGTTTCACTCTCCCAAAAAATGGGGTCTTTGTACTCCCACAGTCTGTCCTGCTCTGAGCCCCAACCTTGGCTGTCCACGATTATTGGCAGACCTCCACGCTGTGGTCTGTCACTGGATGTGGGTAGGTAGCTCATGGACTGCAGGTCCAACTGCATTAGTTTCAAACATCATAGGGATGGCTAGCTTTATTAAAAACTTATATAAACGCAAACATGAAATAGAACAAGCACAGAAGGTGAGAGAAGATGGGTCGTTACAAAAAACAAAAAAAATTCACCGAAGTACATGAGTTTTCTGATTTCTTTGGCATATGTAGAACATATTTTACGCAACACTACAAGAATGAATTTTGATTGAAGAATGTATTTGTGATTTAAGCAAGTGACTTACCCAGTTCTGCCATTGGACTGATGCCCTCACAGAGAACAGTAATGATACCTTTTGTATATTTAGTTACAGGGCACAGACTTTTGCATTATCTCTTTAATCCCTATAATAACCCTGTGATGTAGGTGTCATTATTATTTTACAGGTGAAGAAACAGAAACTGAGAGGCTCTGTGCTTAATTTCCCAGATAATAGGTGACATACCTCAGACTTAAAATTAGGTTCCCAAGTCTACTTCTCTTTCTATCATCCTATACACTCTGAAATGGTTTTCAGCCTTGGTTGCACATTGCGTTTCCTGGAAGAGCTGGAAAAAGTGCTGATGCCTGGATCCCACCTTCGGAAATTGCAGAGGTAATGGTCTGGGGAGGGGCCTGAGTATTTGGAGTTTTTAAAGCTTCCAAGTAAGTCTAATGCAGAGTTTCTCAACCTCAACACTATTGACATTTAGGAACAGAGAATTCAGTGTTGACAGGGGCAGTCCTGTCATTATAAGATGTTTAGCAGCGTCCCTGGACTCTACTCTCCAGTTGTTGATAGTACCTCTCTAGCTGTGAGAACCAAATATCTCCAGACAAATATTCCCTGGGGGCAAAATCACATAGTTAAGAAGCACTGTTTAATGCACAAAGTGTGAATGAATGACTGACAAAAAGCTGCATTATCAGTAGCAATTGCCAGTGTATTTGTTCAATCTTAATTTATTCCTGTCCGTGGAGGTGAAACAATTCATCATATTTGTTTTTCCCCAATTACATCAAAATTAGGAGCCAACACTAACACACATTTTTTGGAATACTATATTTAAGTATTCTTTAGAGCTCTCTGATCTAGAAGAAGAAGAGAGAGTTCTGTTCATCTGTAGTTTTTAATTCACTCAATTACATGTTGTTAGTGTTACTACGCGCTTGTTAAGTATTTCCCAATCTTGCCTAATGATAAGAATCACCTAGCATGCTTGCTGGAACAATAGATTTGTAGGTCTTAACCCAGACTACTGAATCAGAATTTCCAGGGAGGGGTCACATAATCCAGATAATTTAACAAGTATCCCCCAGGTAATTCTTATCATCAGGGAACTTTGGGAAAACCTGGGTAAGGCAAGGGACTATAGAGATGAATAAGACACAGCCCCTCCCTCAAGAAGACATAAAATCAGACAGTTACAATTTATGCTGGTAAGAGCAAAAATGCAGGTATGTAGAATCTTAGAATGTGCCACATAGGAGGGAGTTATGAATCTGATTTGGGTTGCGGGGCATTGCTCAGATAAGGGCATATAGAAGAAGTGATGTCTGTCTCAGAGTTTGAAGTATAAATAGAGCTAGCCAGGGGTACAAGGTATAAAAAGACCTTTCAAGTGGAGAAAAACAACAGAAAAAGCCTCCAGGTTCCAGATTCCAGGTGCCTAATTTATAGTCATACACATAGTATATGCTCAATAAATATCTATTCTCTGGTCAATCTTAAACCCACTGTTTGTTCACCACAGCACTCTCTTGCCAATGATTACACACACTCAGTATTATCCTCAAATGGGCACTGTGGGGACAAAACCCCAAAAAAAACAGTTTCCAGGCTCTCGGCCTCACATAGAAAGGTGCTGGCTCGGGTAGTAAATGGCCATCAACTGTGATCAGATGCCAGCAGCTGTGGCTAGTTGGCCGTCAGCTGTAACCTGTAAGCCATTGGCCACTAATATAACGGCTGTGGCTACGCTAGCAGGAAAGGAATGGGGGCTAGCAAGAGGATGGTGGCTGGCAAGCGTGGACTGCTGTTAGGCAGATTATGTAGATCCCGCTTCCTGTGTCTCCATCCCAGCCGCCAGCAAGAATATATTGGTTTTACTCCCCTACTTATGGCTCCATGGGTGTTCCTTTTTGGCCTTACCGTGTCCTGCGTTCTTGGGCGAGGAGTGGGAGCTGAGACCCTGCACGACAAATGGCGCAGCGAGCAGGGTCCCCTGCGCGACAGGCACTGTCCTGCAGGATGTCAGGCAGAGTCTCAGCTCCCACTCCCCACATAAGAACGCAGGACATGGTAAGGCCCAAAAGGAACACCCAGGGAGCCATAGATAGGGGAGTCATACCACCATACTCTCACTGGCAGCTGTGTTGGAGACACAGGAAGCAGGAGCCACACCGTTTGCAACCCTCACTGCTCCGCTTGCAGGCTCAGCCACCATCTTCTTGCTAGCCCCCATTTTTCTGCTAGCATAGCCACGGCAGTTATATTAGTGGCCAATGGCTCACGGGTTACAGCTGACGGCCATCCAGTCACAGTTGATGGCCATTTACTACCTGAGCCTGCACCTTTCCACATGAGGCCCAGAGCCTGGAAACTGCACTCCTCGCTCTGTCCCCACAGGCATGAGAAAAATTCGCTTGGCTAGAAACTGGCCAGTACATGAATATTTTGCATCTCATTCGAGCCCCCCCTTTACCCAGATTTAGTTCTTATTTTGTCCTCTGAATTAACTTCCTGACAGCTGTGATTTTAAAAAAACATGTCCCATGGCTCCTTGTAGTAAATTACTGTGTGATTACTCTTTGAGCATAAAAGGACTCAACAAGTTCCCAGAGAGTACTAATGGGAACATGAACGGTATTTCCGGGTTGTGCAGAAGACCTGTCTTAAACTGATGATGGCACTTACATTGTAGGTCAACCTGACCCTTTGGGGACGTCTCTGAATGTTCCTCCTATTCTGAAGGCTGCTTTCCATGAAGACTGATAGATGAGTCTGGTCCCATAAGTAAGAGGCCACCTCAGATGTCATCGCCTCAGAATGGCTTTCTGCAACTGCCAACTCACTGTTTCATCCTTCTTTCTTACTTCATAGCATTTACCATTCTCTGACATTATATTATTCATCTGTTTATTTATTGTTTCTCTTTCCCTTATTAGATTGCAAATCCCACCAGGCCAGGAACTTTGCTAGTCTCAGTCGCTGTAGAATCCCCAGCATCTAAACAATATCCTTCATGCATAGCAGCCACTCATTAAACAACTGCTGAATAATGACTTGGTTTATGCTCCTCCAGAATCCTCACTTTCTCCTTTGTACACTCAACATGCTTGGCGTTTGTTGTCAGTCTAACTCATTCTGTGGGCTGTCACATTCACTGTGGGGACAGAGTCCCAGAGAGCAGTTTCCAGGCTCGTGACCTCACGTGGAAAGGTGCTGGCTCAGGTAGTGGATGGCCATCAGCTGTAATCAGGTGGTCATCTGCTGTGGCTGGGTGGCCATCAGCTGTTCCCGGTTAGCCATTAGCCACTGATATAACTGCCATGGCTACGCTAGGGAGTGGGTTGGCAGGCAGAGAAGCAGACAACGGATTGTGGATCGTGTGGATCCTACTTTGTGTGTCTTTTGCCCGGCCGGCAGTGAGAATATAGTGCTATGACTCCCCTATCTCTGGCTCTGTGGGTGTTCCTTTTTGGCCTCACCATGTCCTGCGTTCTTATGCGGGGAGCGGGAGCTGAGACCCTGCATGACAGTCACTCACAACCTAAAGATGGATCCACATTGAAAATGCGCACCACCTTCCAACTAACGCCTACTTCATGTTCTGTATACGACTATGTTCTGGAATTCTTGGCTCTCTAAAACGCAGCTCTGATTTTGCAGGGTCGTCATTGTCGATGCCCTCCAACATTTCTTCCATAGTCTTTATCCATTCTGCCACGTATAGGACACGATATCACTTGCATGGCACACTTGGACAGATGCACGTGGTGGCTCTGCTTGCCAGCTCAGGGCCCAGACGAGCGGCTTGCTGGGCACACCCTGAACTCCTGGGAGAGGTAGAATTAGCCTGCAGCTTACTGCTTAGCAGTTTGCATTGGCCAACGTGTTGTAGATTTCAAACACTTATGGAGGGATTACTTCATGCTGGGTTCTTTATTCATCCAAAAGATATTTGTTGAGCACCTACTCTGTGCCAGGCACTTTTCAGAATAAGAGACAAAACAATAATAAAACAAAGACTGCTCTCTGATGGAGGCTGCATTCTAGTAAGGTGAGACAGAAAATAAACAAATCAACTGGTCAGCTGATGGTCCAGTGCTATGAAAGTAAATCCAGGGTAAGCAGAAAAGAAAGTGATTGAAGTGGGGACAGAGATGTGAGTGATTTTATGCAGAGAGTGAAAGAACGTCTATTTGTTTCCTATTGCTGCTGGAACAAGTTACCACAAATGATAATGAGTTACTGAGTGGTGTAAAATAACACACATTTATTATCTTCTAGTTCTGGAGGTCAGAGTGTAAAATGGATCTGCAGGGCTGCAATCCTTCTAGCTGCCTAGGGGAGAATCCCTTTCCTTGCAGTTTTCTGCTTCTGGAAGTGCCTGCATTCTTGACCCCTGGTCCATCCTCCATATTCAAAGTCAGCAGCATAACATCTCCCTCTCGCTGTTCCCTCTTATAAGGACCCTGTGATTATATTGGGCCCACCTGGATAGTCCAGGATAATCTCCCCATCATGACATCCGTAATTTGATCACAGCTGCAGAGTCTGTTTTGCCATGTAAGTTAACATATTCTCAGGTTCCAAGGAATACGATGCTACCATCTTTGGGGGGTAGGTATTATTCTCCCAGCCACAGTTGGATTCTCTGATAACATGGCATTTGAACAAGGACCCTCGAAAGAGGTCCAGGAGAGCCATGTAGACATCAGGGGATGAGGGTTCCAGGCACTGGAGCAAATGCTAAGGTCTTGTAGGGCAAGTGAACTTGGCATAAGGACCAGTAAGGAGCCGAGGGTGCCTGGAGCAGAGTGAGAGAGGAGAATTATCCCGGGGGAATAGATCAGAGGGGTACGGCAGGACGAGTCAGGTGTGCAGGGCCTGGTGGGCCGTGCCATGGCCACAGGGATAATGTCATCCAGCCTAGTCACAGCTACTGTTTGCTTCACTTTAGGGTTAAGAAGCCAAGGCTTAGAAAAGTTAAGTACAACCGGTTCAAGGTTACACAGCTTCCAGGCAGTTTTTCCTGGACTATGTGACTCCAGAGCTTCCACCCATGACCCCTGTACCACCTGCCTCATCACATTCTGAAACTTGAAGAGGTTTAGAGGAGTGAGAAGATTGACCAATGTGGAGAGAATATCCATGCTCTTCTGAGTCACGACTTCATCTGTGACTCTGAAGCTGCATCCATGGGACAGAAAGCACAGAAGCAAGGCCCAGACAGCTGCTGCCTACCAATTCCTCTGTGACAACAAAATTCAGGGCTGAGGTTGCTAGTATGTAACTACAATTAAGCCAGGTCACCTTTTTGTCCTTCAGATTTACTATCTGTAAAGTGACAAAGCAGAGCTGCAAATGTACCTTGCTATTAGAAAATCAAAGAGATTCAGACTAATCTGAACTTTCAAAACAGAAAAATGACCCTCTGTACCATCAGAAGACACTGTATTAACAAAAGATGTCCAAAGCTTTCTCTCTAAGTTCTTGTGTGTGTGGGCACACACACACTCACTCATTTACTTTTTCTGATATTTAACAATGTTGTTTTAGAAAAGCACTGATTACCAACAGAGCCTTCTTCGCACGTGTTAGTTCTTTTCCTCTGGCTCAGAGGTTTTGCCATCCTCCCTGGTAAGTGATGAGGAGACTTGGGTGATTTTGCAGGCTGTGTCCCTGAGGGGCTCTTGGGAAGGATAAGAGGCTTCTGGAGGTTTCTTAGTCACAGAGAAGTCTTCTTCCTCCTTTTTGAGTTCCATGCCCCCTGAGTACAGTACATTTAGGGGGGAGAGTCAGGCCCAGTGTGGTTGGTTGGCATTGTCAGAACAGTCCAACCATGTGGATAATTAATAAAATTATATGTTTATAGAAAATTGGACAATTTAAAAGCAGAGCTATGTGTTCCTTTCCAAACTCCTTCTTGATTGTTTAGAATAAAATTGTTAAGCATGTCATTTGATTCTTCAGTCTCCAGTATTCACAGCTCCCACACACAGCTTTGAAATTACTTTATGGCATCTCCTTACAGTAGTCATATTGCAAAAGTTAAATGACATGCACTGTGAGAAAACGGGCCCCCGTGGCTGTTTGTGCTTTTGTCATCATGTCAGGAGTCAGGGATCCTAGAGGGACCTACATTGTAGCCTTGAGCTTTAAGAAGGAGATGGTGCTTACAAGTACAATGTCTCAGTAAGTACAAGGGTCAGGATGTGAGCAGAGCATGCTCCTGTGACTCAAAGGACTGATGCGATCCACGCCTAGCCTCCTCTAGTTATTAGGCTCCGACAGTCAGTGGAGCTTGCTCTGCTAGGAGGGAGGAAGGACTGGGGATGGAACTGGGAAGCCACAGATTGGAGTTCAGGATTTTCCACTTACTAATTCTGTGAACTTGGGCATCTTGCACACCCTTTGGAACCTCAATGTCCACATAAGAAAAATGGGCATAATGTTTCTCCTACTGGGTTGCTGTGAGGCACAAATGAGATCATGCATGGCAGGTTACTTTGTAAGCTGTGAAATGCTGCAAAAATGTAATTTATCAATATCATTAATGGGAAAAAACAAAACGAATGCATTGGCCATCACCCAATTTCTTCTATTTAAATGTGGTCACCTTTTTCTTCAAAAGAAGTTTAGATATTTTATCAATAATTAGTATCATTAGAAAGCAACTCATTATTGTTAATATTATTTTCAGCAGACTGGTATTAACGTAATGATGCAGAATTGCATTAGGTATCACGGGCAAAAATGAACCTACTTGAAGGAGTTGCAGACTATGATTTCAAAGCTTTGGGGCCATTTTGAACAGGTGACCAAGGAGGAGGTTTGTTTGAGGCTGAGCTGGGGTCTTCCTATCACAACCAGAGTTAGACATTTCTGTCTTTAAAAGGGCTGGTTTGTTCACATGGACGCTGATTTCTCTTAGACTATGACAACTGTATAATTTTCCACTGGGCATGGTTTAAATGTAGCACAAAATATGGCACATGACATGAGTGATACGAGCATGTGAACTCCAAATGCCTGCTGTGAGTGATGATACCTGCAGGTATGTGGGCTACAAATTCAATTTCAGTATTTTTAGGCATTGCCACTCTGTGACTATGGACTTCCTCTTGTCTTCATTCTTTCTCATTCTCATTGTCTCCTTTTGTCTGCTTGCTTGCTAGTCTTCCCCCGCCCTCTCCTTTTTTTTTTTTTTTTTGTCTTTTTAAGGCCAAGAAAAGCTTACAGTTGGTCACAATTAGTCAGATGGATGGCTTTAGTCAGCAAATCAGATCAAACCAATATCCTTTGGTTGAGCCCCTTGCTCTTGAAATGCTGATGTCCAATAAGGGAGACTCTCTGATGATAGACCTGGAATATACTATTAGGCCATGAGCTGTAGAGGGAGAAGTATATGCAGGGTTGTTCAGGAAAACAGCAAACATCTGTTAGAAGAAAAAATGAGGTAAGTGTAGTTATCTATTCAACACACTCTGAGTTGAACAAGAAAGGACAGAAAGGCCACTTGACATACCAGAAATGTGCCCTGGCAATCTAGCAAACAAGATGTACTGTTACTGTAAATTTGTCGAGTGACCTTTGATGAGAATTAAAATGCTACACTAGCTCTAATTCAATGCTTTTCATTTTTGTATGATTAATTCTTCTTAGTCTGATAAATCTGTGAGAAGACAGAGGCGTACGTAACCTACATCTTTACCCTTAATATTATTGTGACTTTTTGAGCTTTCCCATTAATTGGAGTGATTTTCTCCACATGCTCAAATTGTCAGAGTGTGAATAAGGGAAATGTCTTAATGATTTGATTTATTGCCGCAGCACAGCGTGTTCAGAAGTAGATAGCAAAGGCCTTTGATACTTTTTTCTGTTTTCATGACCACGCTTTCAGAAAAATAGATGTGAACAATTCAAATCACTTTTTCTAGGACTGTGAAACCTCAGTTGCCATTTAAGTTGTTTCTCAATTTCTAGGTCCTAAAATAACATATGTCCTCCAAAATATGCACTCCAAAATACAGAACTGGTGTATGAATTTGATTCTTATATTGCTTGGGATCCAGCTTTAACTTTAAAGGTTTTTTTTCATATTCTCATCATAACCTTAAATTCAATTTTTTTAAAAAATGGAATTCTATAAGCCTTACAAGAACCATAGTAGAATCTTCCCTTTGGTTGATATTTTATTCTTTTTCTCCTACCAAGTATAATACCAAGTAGGTTGCAATTTCGGAATCCTTCTTAATCTTTATTGAATTTCCCATAAATAACATACATATAAAAGGATTTTAATGGAAAATACTTATTCACTTTGATTTCAAATAAAAGCAGATTCCATTATTTATAGTGAATAGTTTGAAATGACTAATAGAATATATCATTTAATGTAGACAAGTGTTAACAGAAATATTAAACTCAGAAAGAATATTTTAAAACGCAATGTGACCATGAGCTGGTCAAGTAGGTGGAGCAGGAAAACGCTATGGTTACAGCTGATGGGGTTGCATTCTCTCACAGCCACGTCGGAATGACAACCAATCTAGAGAACAATCATCATTGAAAATCACCTGAAGTTTAGCTGAACAGAAGTCCTACAAGTAACAATCTACAGAAGAAGTCATGTCGAGATTGGTAAGAGGGACAGAGACACAGAATGGGCTGGTCCCACAGCCACATGTGGCAGTTAAAAATCTGGAGGGGTATCTTGGCTTTGGAGGTGCCCCCTGAGCAGCAAGGGGTCCCAGCCCCAAGACAGGCTCCCCAGCCCAAAGCTCCAGTGCTGGGGAGAGAACTTCTCCATAACTTCTGGCTGTGAAAACCAGCAGAGATTGTGGCTGAGTGAGACAGAGGGTGGCTGGAGTCCCAGGTGCTCCTTTTAAAGGGACCACACACAGACTTACTTGCTGACAGACTCAGTTGCTCTGAGCTCCAGTGCTGGGGCAGCAGCTCAAAAGTCATCAGGAACACATGGGGAGGAAGTGAATCGTCTGGCTTCAGGGTGAGTGATGGAAGGGCAGAGTTCTTCCAGACAGAAGTGTTCCGCAGAGGGCTTTGTTCTTTAGTTGAGCCCACCCTCAACCCAGCATACAGACACAGGGGGGTGCCATATCTACGTCTCCATCAATCTAGCTAACATAAACCCACTCTGGTGATTCCCTGAGACCCCACTCCTCCCCACTTGTAGGCCCACCCAAACTGCTTCCAGTGGCTTTTCCATATAAATAGCCTATTTTGGTTCATGCTTTGGACTCTCCTAAAATCTCTCAAAGGTTCACAAAACCCAAACAAGAAGCATCTGGCTTTGGCAAGTCCTATACCTCATGCTATGCAGCCCCAAGCTTGGCACTAGCGACAGCTGGCCTCAGTTTGAGCGTAGCTTCTCCTAGGCACCTCTCTGCCCAGTGCAGGTGACAGCCATCTTTGGATTGGTTTGTGACTTACTCCAGGTGGCCCCAGGCAGGGCACAGGCTGTAGCTGAACTTGGCCTGCAGCAGGGCCTCTCCAGCTTCAGACTGAGCTGGAGCACCTTTTGGCTACCTCTGCAGATGACACACCCAAAGGAAGATGGTGTAGATACCAGAGCCCTGCTGAAGCAAATCCTGCTCCATAGGGTCAGCCCCTGCACAACAGCTCCTCCACTATAGTCATGGCCAGTCCTCACTACCAATCAGCCCAAGGGACAATTCCTCCCATTGACATGTCAACAGCAACCAAGTTTAACCACAACAGCAGGGCACACACAAGCGGCACACCTGGAGCACCTGGCTCAGGTGACCAGGAGGAATGTGCCACTGGGCTGCACAGAAAACCTACATAAGGCCATTCTACCAAGACTGGGAGACATGGCAGCTCTACGTCATACGTAGGAACAAACATAGACAGGCAGCCCAATGGGGAGACAAAGAAACATGTTCCAAATGGAAAAACAAAATAATGTTCCAGAAAAAGAGCTAAACAAAATGGAGATAAGCAATCTACCAGATGCAGAGTTCAAAACACTGGTTATAAGGATGTTCAATGATCTCAGTGAGAACTTCAACAAGATATAGAAAACATAAAAATGGAGACAGAAAACAGGAAAAAAAAAAACAAAAGTGAAGAAATATTAAAGGGAACCAACAGTAGATTAGATGAAGCAGAGAATTGAATCAGTGATTTAGAAGGTAAGGTAACAGAAAACACCCAAAAAGAACAGCAAAAAGAAACAAGAATCCAATAAAATGAGGACAGTTTAATGGGACAACATCAAGCATAACAATATTCACATCACATAGGGGTACCAGAAGGAGAAGAGACAATGCAAGGAATTGAAAACCCATTTGAAGAAATAATGATGGAAGACTTCCCTAACCTGGTAAAGAAAACAGACATACAAGCCCAGGAAGCACAGAGAATCCCAAAGAAGATAAACCCAAACAGGCCAACACCAAGACACATCATAATTAAAATGCCAGAGGGTAAAGACAGAAAGAGAATCTTAAAAGCAGCAAGTGAAAAGCTGTTAGTTACCTAAAAGGGAGCTCCCATAAAACTGTCAGATAATTTCTCAACAGAAACTTTGCAGCAAATATTCGAAGTGATGAAAACCAAGGACCTACAACCAAGATTTCTGTACCCAGCAAAGCTATAATTTAGAATTGAAGGACAGATAAAGACCCTCAGAGGCAAGAAAAAGCTAAAAGAGTTCATCACCACCAAACCAGCATTACAGGAAATGTTATAGGGACTTCTTTAAGAAAAAGAATTAAAAAAATAAAAAAATAAAATGTGAATAATAAAATGACAATAATTACATATCTATCAATCATTACTTCAATGTAAATAGATTAAATGCTCCAATCAAAAGTCATAGAGTGGCTGAATGGATAAGAAAACAAAACCCTTCTATATGCTGCCTACAAGAGACTCACTTCAGATTGAAAGACTCACACAGAATGAAAGTAAAAGGATGGAAAAAGATATTTCATGAAAATATTAAAAAAAAGAAAGAAAAGAAAAACTGGGATAGCAATACTTATACTTGACAAAATAGACTTTAAAACAAAGGCTATAACAAGAGACAAAGAAGTACCTAGTAATCCCACTTCTGGGTATTTATCTGAAGAATCCCAAAACATTACTTCAAAGAAACATGTGTATCAATATGTTCATTGCAGTATTATTTACAATGGCCAAGATGTGGAGGCAGCCTGGGTGTCCATTGATGGATGAATGGATAAAGAGGAGGTGGTTTATATATACAATGGAATATTGCTCGGCCATAAAAAAGAATGAAATCTCACCATCTGCAGCAACATGGATGGACCAAGAGGGTATTGTGCTGAGTGGAGTAAGTCAGAGAAAGAGAAATACCATATGATTTCACTTTTGTGTGAATCTAAAGAGCAAGAATCTGAAGAACAAGGTAAACAAACAAGACAGAAACAAACTCGTAGATACAAGAACATTTTTGAAGGTTGCCAGATGGGAGAGAGGATGGGTGGATGGGTGAAAATGTGAAGGGATTAAGAAGTACAAATTGGTAGATACAAAATAATCGTAGGTTGTAAATTATAGCATAGGGAATATACTCAGTAATATTGTAATAGCTAGGTATGGTGTCTGATGGGTACCAGATTTATTGGTGTGATTACCTCATAATGTCTAATCACTGTTATGAAACTGAAACTAATATAATATTGTATGTAAACTGTAATTGAAAAATGAAAAAAATTATTTAAAAAGGATCATTAAAAAATAAAAATAAAATATATACAGTCCTTTATGTAATATGAAAATCTGTGCTTTTGTCATATATTAAGCAAATAAAAGGTACCTAAAATTTTAGACATATTTTCTTGGTGTAGATTGGTTATATCCTCCAGGCTAGGACCTGTCTTAGGCTTTAGGTTTCTGGTAACTGCTGAATGATGGAATGGGCTTTGATCTCTCCTCTTTTCCTGATTTCAGCTACAGCTTCTGCCCTCCCACTTCCTAGGAAGCCTAGGTTTGTTCCTTTTTATTGTTCTCTTTGTCTTCATTTAGCACCAACCACAGCCCATTCAGTGCTTGCTCAGACGTGCCTCAGGGTTGTGACAGTCCCCAGGCGTGGGTGGGGAGGCCCTGGCCCTGGCTGTCCTGGCTCTGAATCTTCGGCACCTCTGCTCCAGGACTGAGCAGCTTATCTGAGAAACCAGGTTCCCAGAGTCTTTTAGAAGTTCTGTGGCTTGTAAAGCTGCTCATTGAAGACCTTGCTTCCAGTGTGGCTGAGCGGCCCCCCAACACACGGAGCAAGACACTTCATTAAAGGACAACCCTTACGCAAGAGCAAATTCTTCACACTCTTTCTGACGAGGTTATGATGGGTCTTGTGTTACATAAAAAGTGTTTTTGAGCTCCAGAAAGAACACATCTGCTTCCTTCTCAGTTCAGGAAGACTCTACCATCCATATGCTCCTCATAGTTGGCAAAGCCACTCTCTCATTCTCATCATATCAAAATGAACTAAAATGCTACTTACGTAAGGTGAGAATTCCACATAAAAATGAGAATATACTCAATAGGATTAACACCAGATAGAATCACCCATCCTTTTTTCCATGAAATTGTTTATTTTAAAATTGAATTAGTCTGTTTTAGAAAGTTAAATAAACTGCATGGGACTTGACCTAATAAATAGCTATTACCTTTTTCTAATCCTTGTTGTGCCCTCTCCCTTTTCATTGGCCCTTTGTCTCCCATTCAGAATAACTCTCTCCTCGTTCATTGTCCTCCTAGATCTTCTCTTCAGAATCAAGCTTCTTGCTTTCCCCACTCCATCCTGCAACCATTCCCACCTCCCACACTCTGACTTACCTCCCATTAAAACCAAAGCCAGCAATGGTCTCCCAGACGCCATCTTTCAGATCAGTTTCCATCTTCTTATCTTTTTTTCTGAAGCATTTCAGGGTGCCACTTTTGTTCCTTTTCTCTCGTTATGCTACATTTTCCTTGCATGTTTTCATTCATACCCACAACACCTATATCAGCCGGGTCCTCCTTAGAACCAAAACCAATAGAATGTCCATGGATAGTGTGAGGAGATTTATTATAGGACTTGGCTCGTATGGCTACGCAGGCTGAGAAGCCCCATCTGCCCTATGCGAGCTGTCGTGCCAGGAGAAGCAGTGGTGGTATCCAGCCTGAGTCATCACCTTCTGCAACAATCCTACCCCTTGCCCCCATGAATCCTCTCCTGAGTTTCTTATCTGTGTACGACACTTTCTTAACCCAGATGCCCAAAACCAGAGATGCCGGTATCATCTTAGCATACCATTTCTCCTTTAAAGCTCACATCTTGTCCATCCCTGTGTTCCATTGATCCTACTTCCCAAATAATTCTCATTTTGGTCCTTCATCTCTATTGCCATGGTCACCCTTACGGTTACCCTGGGCATCACTTGCCCATTTGTCATCATAGACCATTTTCTGATTGCCCCACTATCCTCCACAGTGCTGCTGAAGTGACATTTTCAGTGTGAAAATTGGATCCCTCCCTCACTGCTAAAATTCTGTAGTGCCTTCTGGTTGCCTTCAGATAAAGTCTGGAGTGTTTGGCGTGACAAAGTCTTCTGTAATCAGGACCTTGACCAACCTCCTTTCCTACCTGCCTTGTACCTGTAGTCCCTCTCTGCACTTAACACTTGGCATGCTGGGAGTATTGATCCCAAACACTCCCTGGTCTGCACACTGTAGACTGGGGGCATGCTGTGTCTTGCCTGGCACACTTTCCATGTGTGTCTGCTCATTTGCCAAGGCTTAGCTAGGCCCACCTTTAGCAAAGATTATCTTTCTTCTGGACACACATGCTTCCAGTGCAATTAAGCTGAAGGATTGTTTCTGTTGGCCTCTGTTTCTCCACTAGAATGGAACCTTCTTGATGGCAAAGCAATGTGTTTCCATTTATGTATTTGTTGTCACATACGAGTGTCTAACACGTAGTAGGAACCCAATGAATATTTGCTAAAGCAATGAATAACTGAATGAATAAATGAGTAAAATTGCTACACACCTATGAACTTCAAAGCTATGTGATACCAGTGTTTTTCCATTTCAGCTTTTTATCTTGCTTCTGTGCAGATACATCATTAATTAAATGTTGGGAGCATTTATCCTTATAGAGCATTATTATATTCCTATCTAAGATGATGATAGAAATATTTGCATGTAAATGATACAATAGTCAGTTTCAGAGAAACACTATCTCTCAATACTCCCAATAAACTCCATTACCTGTTGGGAAATAAATGCAAATGAATCCAACGCAGTAATGGGTTTTCAGACCAATTTTCCAAGCAAGAGCTCATTTTTTGTTGAAAGTAAATATGCTCCCCAAGCTTATGAAATCAGCTCTTACTTATGTGTACACATGCACTGAGGATGCGCTCACATCCCATTCAGGATCCGTGAGGTCTGAAATGAGCCCTGAGTGTGAGCAAGACAGCTGTAGGTTCCACAAGTTCCATTTGTTCAAATTAAGAAGGAAACCCTCACGTTTTTTAAAATAATTTAAGTTATGAAGGCACCTCATATTTGAAGCATTTTTTCATGTCTCTAAATACAGAATCATTTCTTAATTCTAGAAACTGAAACATAAAGCAATAAACTAGGAAAATGTCCCCATTTTTTGATGGCTTCAATGCTGTTTCTTCCCTTCTTCATTCATTCCCTTCTTAAGTCTCTTAATTCCCTTCTCCAGTCGCCAATGGAAGGATGTTATGACTTACTATGTGCCAGCACTAGGCTAAGCACAGTCATTTTAACCTAATTTAATCTTAACCCCATGAGAGGGGTACTATTATCATCATCTCCGTATGACAAGGGAGGAACCCCTAATTGGTATAGCCTGAGCTCGAACCCAGGTCTGATTCCAAAGCTTTGTCTGTAAGCCTTTGTGGCACAACCTCATCCAAAGCATTGTTAAAATTGTTACGACGGACAATTATTCCAGCGCTTTTTAAACCACCTCACACTCTGCTTAACAAGCCTTGTATACCTCACATTATTTTTACATTCCCTTTCATGCGCACTTCATGCAGTAGGTAAGTCTATACTAGTGGTGCTGATTCTAGTTTGTGACATGTAGTAACTGGTTCAGAGGGGTTAAATGCACCATACAAAATAGAGAGAGTGGGAGAAAACTTTTCTCCTTCCGGATCCTGTTCTTGAAAAATAGCAAAACAAATCAAAATCTTTAAAAAATAAAGATATTTCAGGTAGAGCAGCACTGGCAAACTTTTCTTAAAGGATAAGATGATAAATAGTTTGGATGTTGCAGTCTCTGTCACAACTATTCATCTCTGCTTTTGTAATAAAGCAGCCATAAGTAATATGTAAATGAATGAGTGTGGCTGTGTCCCAATAAAACTTTATTTATAAAAACAGGTGGTGGGCCAGATTTGGCCCATGGGCCGTAGTTTGTTGACCTCAGCTTTAAAGTGTCCAGATATATTTCTTATATTGTGTTATCAACCCAGATATTTTTGTGCTACAAAAATATAGCTATAGCCCACTGTTTTATTGGATATTGTAAGAGTTCAGAGGGAGATGATCCATTTAAACTCTAGAAACAGTCTGTCTCGCAATTTGTGGCATCAAACTGTGAAGGCTTAGAAAAGCTTTTGACGGCTGTGGGACTGTGTTTAGACAGTTTGGAGCTGCAATCTTAGCCGGGAGGATTTAGATTCACGCTCAAATACAGATAATGCAAACAAAGGTACTATAAATCTTTGCAATGAAATCCACAAGAGAAGCTGGGGATTCAAGTGTCCTTGTCCAAACTAAGAAATTGCAATTGACTTCTAAAACATTAGAAACAAGGAAAATGAGAGCCCTGCACACAAATTGCAATTTCATGGCTCTTTATCAAAGTTCTGCTTTGTTTAAAAACGGCAAGCCTATTTTAGGATCATTGCTATTGTTGTTTTCCAATGGATTAGACTGGTAGAGAAGTCCATGGAAATGGAGGTTTTGAGTTGAGAGCCCCACTCAGCCACTTCCCAGCTGTGTGCACAAGTTCTCAGTCCTCTCTAAGCTTGCACATGAAGTACATAATACAGGCCCGGCACAAATGATGATGTGTCTCTTCTTCTTGACTTCCTCTGCCTCAAGATGTGTATCTCTATTTTACTAGAAATAAAAAGAAAAACTGAATCGGTATGTTGAATTCTAACACTGGCTTGAGCACTAAGGTAAAAGGCTTGTAGCTATTCCAAATAATTGATCTCAGGCTACAGACAGCTTCCTTGTCTTTACAGTTATTTGTTACCAGGTAGTCTTTTCCCTCAGTCTTTCCGCGATAGAATTGAAAATGAAATTCTCTTCTTAGGGCTTGTGGTATCATTAAAAAATAATTTGTATGTAAACCAGTTGTAGGCATTTGCTGCTTCATTTAAAGGAAAGATGCTGTACTTCAGTGTGTGGGGGTGTGTGGGGGTGTGCGTATGTGTGTGTATGTGTATGTGTGTGTATGTGTGTGCATGTGTGTGTGTATGTGTGTGTTCCGAGGGGGAAAGAGAAAAAGAGACAGAGGTGGGGGGCTAATGTGCAGGGATGGGGAGAATCACTGAAACTTCTTATTTCCCCTCTTTACTGCTATTTCAGGAGAGGGGATTATCCACGTACAGCAGAAACCTGTGCCCATGTCGTTCACTTTGTGTCTGTCCTAGGACTGACGGCGGAAGTTCCAAACTATCACATCCCAACTCTAAACTCCATAGGTTCCAAAGAGAGACGAATAATACACAAATCAACGTGTGTTATTCATTTTCATTTTCAATTTCATTTTCAATTCTATCACAGAAAGACTGAGGGAAAAGACTACCTGGTAACAAATAATTGTAAAGACAAGGAAGCTGTCTGTAGCCGGAGATCAAAAAAGGCGATTACAGATCCTGGAAGGGCAGTTCTGGAAATAGGGTGACGTGATCGGGAGTATACTGGTAATTCTCTTTGCCACTCCCACCCTGATCCAATCCCTGCCTTTCTCTTTCTGTCTGGTTTCCAGTGTGGTTCAGCCAACGCGAGGCACGAGCAGAAGATCTGAGGGTAGGGAGGGAGAGACTGGCGTATTTACGCCCCAGTCCTCACTTTTGGCCCTGAAACTGTGGCCTGGTGGCCGGAGCTGCATTTCTCTGTGACTGCAGCTCCCTGCAGGCAGCCGACCTCCACCCCAGTTTATCCGCTCCTGGCCACACTTTTAGTTCCCCATTCTCCTCAGCCAGGGGGTGGGAAGGGGGCTTTGAGTACTTCACTAGTCCCATTTGTTCCGTTAATCTTACTCACATCTCTGTAAGGAGCCACTTCCTTAAAGTCTCCTCATTTGAACTATTTTATTTTATTTTGTTTATTTATTTATTTATTTATTTATTTATTTATTTATTTATTTATTTTTAGTTTCAGGTGCACAAGACAAAGTAATACTCAGACGTTTATCATTTATATCCCTCACAATGTGTGGAACCCCCTCCCCCCATCCACTATCCCTTTGACATCACACCGAGCCATCACATTATATATGTAAAATTATAGTTGGCACTCATTATTGTTCAGCTTCAGGTGTACAGTGCCGTGATCAGGCATCTACATGATCCCTGAGGTGGTCTCCCAGATGGGACCTGTGTCCATAGGGTACCCCACAAAATCCTTACAACGTTATTGATTACGTTCCCCAAATTAATTTTCAAAACCCCGTGGCCATCTTGTGGTTACTGACTGTTTTCTAATCCCCTCACCTTCCCCGTTATCCCCACCCCCCGCCATCTAGCAACCCTCAGTTTTTCCTCTTTGTCTCCAAAACTGTTTCTGATTACTTCATTCACTTATTCTTTTCTTTTGATCCCGCATATAAGTGAAATCATATGGTATTTGTCTTTCTCTGTCTGACTTATTGCACTTAACAATGTTCTCTAGGTCCATCCATGTTGTTGCAAATGGTAAGATTTCTTTCTCCTTTATGGCTGCGTAATATTCCATTGTATAAATGTACCACAGTTTCTTAATCCAGTCATCTACCATGTCTTGGCTATTGTGTATAGTGCTGCAATAAACATAGGAGTGCAGATTTTTGAATTGGAGTTTTGGATTTCTCCAGATAGATGCCTTGGAGTGGAATTACTGGATCATAGGGTAGTTCCATTTTCAGATTCCTGAGATACCTCCATACTGTTTTCCATAGTGGCTGCACCAATCTGCAATCCCACCAACAGTGCACAAGTGTTCCCTTTTCTCCACATCCGCACCAGCACTTGTTGTTTGTTGATTTATTGATGATAGCCATTCTGACTGGGGTGAGGTGGTATCTCATTGTGGTTTTTATTTGCATTTCTCTGATGGTTAGTGAGGTTGAGCATTTCTTCATATGTCTGTTGGCCATCTGTATGTCCTTTATAGAAAAATGTCTCTTCATGTCCTCTGCGCATTTTTTAATTGGGTTGTTTGTTTTTTTGGAGTTGAGTTGAGTGAGTTTTTTTATAGATTTGTGATATTAACCCCTTATCAGATATATCATTGGCAAATATCTTTTCCCATTCAGTAGAATCCCTTTTTATTTTATCGATGGTTTTCTTTGCTGTGAAAAAAACTTTTTACTTTGATGTAATCCCACATGTTTATTTTTTTCTCTTATTTCCCTGGCTCGAGGGGATATATCAGTAAAAATCCTACTCCGGGTAATGTCTGTGAAGTTTCTTCCTATAGTTTCTTCTAGGTATTTTATGGTTTCAGATCTTACATTTAAGCCATTTTGAATTTATTTTTGTACATGGTGTAAGGAGGTGGTCCAGCTTCATTTTTTTGCATGTGTCTGTCCAGGTTTCCCAGCACCATTTATTGAATACACTGTCTTTACCCCACCGTACATTCTTGCTTCCATTGTCGTAGATTAAATGGCCATATAGGCATGGATTTATTTCTGGACTCTCTATTCTGTTCCATTAATCTATGTTTTTATGCCAGTACCATGCTGTTTTGATTACTGTAGCCCTTGTAGTATAATTTGATGTCAGGTATTATTATACCTCCCACTTTGTTCTTATTTCTCAAGATTGCTGAGGCTATCCAGGGTCTTTTATGGTCCCATATAAATTTTAGGATTATATGTTCTATTTCTGTGAAAAACGTCGTTGGTAGTTTGATAGGAATTGCGTTGACTATGTATATTGCCTTAGGCAGTATGGACATTTTAACTATATTAATTCTTCCTATCCATGAACATGGAATGTGTTTCCATCTATTTATATCTTCTTTTATTTCTTTCTTCAGTGTCTTATAATTTTCTGCATACAGATCTTTTACTTCTTTGGTTAAATTTATTCCCAGGTATTTTATAGTCTTTGGAGCAATTGTAAATGGGATTGCTTTTTAAATTTCTCCTTCTGATGTTTTATTATTTGTATATACAAATGCAACTGATTTCTGAATATTAATTTTGTATCCTGCTACTTTACTAAATTCATCTATCAGCTCTAATAGTTTCTTGGTGGAGTCTTTAGGGTTCTCTCTATATAGTATCATATCATCTGCATATAATGATAATTTTACTTCCTCCTTACCAATTTGGATGCCTTTTATTTCTTTTTCTTGTCTGATTGCTGTGGCTAGAACTTCCAGCACTATATTGAATAGAAGTGGAGATACTGGGCAACCTTGCCTTGTTCCTGATCTTAGGGGGAATGGTTTTAGCTTTTCCCCATTGAGTATGTTGTTAGTTGTGGGTTTATAATATATGACCTTTATTATGTTGAGATATGATCCCTGTATTCCCACTTTCTTAAGGGTTTTTATCATAAATGGCTGCTGGATTTTATCAAATGCTCTTTCTGCATCTATTGATATGATCATGTGATTTTTATTTTTCATTTTGTTAATGTGATGTATCACATTAATTGATTTGCAGATGTTGAACCACCCTTGCATACCAGGGATGAATCCCACTTGATCATGGTGAATGATCTTTTTAATGTATTGCTGAATTCTGTTTGCTATTATTTTGTTGAGTCTTTTGCATCTATGGTCATTAGAGATATCGGCCTGTAATTTTCTTTTTTTGTGGTGTCTTTGTCTGATTTTGGGACAATATCAGGGTGATAGTGGCTTCATAAAAAGTGTTTGGGAGTCTTCTCTCCTTCTAGATTTTTTGGAAGAGCTTGAGGAGAATAGGTGATAATTCTTTTTTGAATGTTTTGTAAAATTCACCTGTAAAGCCATCTGGTCCAGGGCTTTTGTTTGTTGGGAGATTGTTGATTACTGATTCAATTTCTCTGGTGGTAATCAGTCTATTCAGGTTTTCTGTTTCTTCTTGTGTTAGCCTTGGAAGGTTGTACGCCTCTTGAAAATTGTCCATTTCCCCCAGATTGTCAAATTTGTTGGCATGTAGTTGCTCATAGTAATTTCTTAAAATTTTTTGTATTTCTGTGGTGTCTGTTGTCACTTCTACTCTTTCATTTCTGATTTTATTAATTTGGGTCTTCTCTGTTTTTTTTAATGAGTCTGGCTAAAGGTTTGTCAATTTTGTTTATCTTCTCTAAGAACCAACTCTTGTATTCATTGATCTTTTGTGTTGTTTTTCTGGTTTGTATTTCATTTATTTCTGCTCTGATCTTTATTATCTCCTTCCTTGTGCTCCCTTTGGGCTTATTTTGCCTTTCTTTTTCCAGATCGCTTAAGTGTGAAGATAAACTGTTGATTAGTGATGTTTCTTGTTTCTTTAGGTAGGCTTGCAATGCTATGAGTTTCCCTCTTAGGACTGCTTTTGTGGCATCCCATAGATTTTGGGTCATCGTTTTGTAATTTTCGTTTGTCTCGAGATATCTTTTCATTTCTTCCTTGATCTCCTGGTTGACCCATTCATTATTTAGTAACATGTTATTCAGCCTCCATGAATTGGTGTGTCTTCCTGTTTTTTTCCCCCTGTAGTTCATTTCTAATTTCATAGCACTGTGGTTAGAGAAGACAATTGGTATGATTTCAATTTTCTTAAATTTATCAAGACTTGTTTTGTGGCCTAGCATATAGTCTATCTTGGAAAATGTTCCATGTGTGGTTGAGAAGAATGTGTATTCTGCAGCTTTGGGGTGAAATGCTCTGAAAATATCGATTAAATCCAAGTGGTCCAATGTGTCATTTAAGGCTGTTGTTTCCATATTGATTTTCTGTCTGGAAGACCTGTCCCTTGTCAGAAGTGTGTTGAAGTCCTCTACTATGATAGTGTTACTGTTGATCTCTGTCTTTATGTCAGTCAATACCTATTTTATATATTTAGGTCCCCCTATGTTGGGTGCATAGATGTTTTCTAGGGTTACGTCCTCCTGTCAGATCGATCCCTTTATTATTATATAATGCCCGTCTTTATCTTTTAATATGTTCTTCATTTTAAAGTCTATTTTGTCAGATATAAGTATTGCAACTCCAGCTTTTTTCTCACTTCCATTTGCATGAAATATCTTACTCCAACCTTTCACTTTCAGCCTGTGTGTGTCTTTTGATCTGAGATGAATCTCTTGTATACAGCATATACAAGGGTCTTGCTTCCTTATCCACTCAGCCACCCTATGTCTCTTGATTGGAGCATTTAATCCGTTTACATTTAAAGTGATTATTGATAGGTACGTAGTTATTGCCATTTTTAAATTTGTAGTAAATTGTTTTCATCTTTCTTCTATTTACAGAAGTCCTTTTAGTATTTCTTGCAATGCTGGCTTGGTGATAATAAATTCCTTTAGCTTATTCTTTTCCGGGAAGCTCTTTATCTCTCCATCAACTTTAAATGATAGCCTTGCTGGATAAAGCAATCTAGGTTGTAGGCCTTTGTTTTCCATCACTTTGAGTACCTCCTGCCCTTCCCTCCTGGCCTGCAACGTTTCTGTAGAAAAGTCATTTGATAATCTTATGGGAGTTCCGTTGTATGTAACCCTTTGTTTTTCTCTTGCTGCTTTTAGGATTCTCTCTTTGTCTTTAAGTTTTGCCATTTTAACTATAATGTGTCTTGGTGTGGACCTCTTTTGGTTTATCCTGGTTGGAACTCTCTGCATTTCCTGCGCTTGTATGTTGGTTTCCTTCCTCAGGTTAGGGAAGTTTTTGGACATTATTACTTCAAATATGTTCTCAATCCCTTGCTTCCTCTCTTTACCATCTGGTATTCCTATGATGCGCATGTTGTTGCGCTTGATGTTATCCCAGAGGTGTCTTAAACCATCTTCATTGTTTTTCATTCTTTTTTCTTTCTGTTGTTCTGTTTGGGTGATCTCTGCTAACTTGTCTTCTAAGTCGCTGATTCGATCCTCTGCTTCATCTAACCTGCTGGTCATTCCTTCAAGTGAGTTCTTAATTTTGGTAATTGTGTTCTTAATTCTAACTGGTTGTTTGTTATGATTTCTACATTCTTCTTTATGTCATCTCTCAGCTCCTTGAACATTCTTATCACCAGTGTTCTGAACTCTGTCTCTGATAAGTTGGTTACCTCTGTTTCATTTGGTTCCACTTCTGGAGATTTCTTCTGTTCTTTTATTTGGGACATGTTTCTTTGTTTCCCCATTCTGGCTGACTCTTTGTGTTTGCTTTGAATTATTAGGTAGATCCCCTAGAGTTCTTAGTTCTTGCTGGGTTATCTTATGTAGTATGTGTCCTTTATATTTGACTTGCACTACTTTGTTCTTCTCTGTGTGTGCTCCAAAGGTGACTCTTGTGTTGTGTTTATTGTCCTGTTAAAGAAGATCTTTAATTGCTTTTTGTTTGTGAGTAGGTGGGGTTAAATCCTAGGCTGACTAGTTGTGAGACTTGGCTCTGCCCATCGCAGGGCGTTCTGCTGCATGAGGGTTGACCACTTAAATGTGGTTTGGCCTCTATGGGCTCTTGTGCCTGTAGACAATTTCCTCTGGGTGTGTGACTTGTAGGCCAAACCCAGTAGTATTCTGGTTTGGTCTGGAGTTGGCCTCTGGGTATGTTGAACCTTGTGCCTCTTAAGTTGGGCCCTGGTAGGGCAATTTCAGAACAAAGCAAATCATTAAGTACAACAACAACAACAACAACAACAAAGAAAAAAATCAAATACATTCACATGTGAAAACAACCGACAACCCCCACTCAGCACAGGCAAAGATATCAAAGATATAAAGACAAAACAAAACAAAACAAAGCAAAACAAAAAGCAGCTCCAGTCTTGGCTTAAGCCCACCAGGTAATCTCCAGGTTGTCCTCTGCTATACCAAAGAGTTCCCTGCCTATTGTGCAGGCAGAGCCGGTCACCTGGTGCCCAGAGTGACTTTGGGACTGCAGATTTGGATGCGTGGGGTTGAGGGGTCTGGATGGTAGTTTCTACAAAATCAGTGCAGTTTCTGCCCTTGCCTGCACATATGCACCCTAAGAGTAGCACCATCAGCCCTGTGTCCAGTTCTCCTCAGTCTCAGGGCACTTTTTCTGTATGTGTATGTGTGTGTGTGTGTGGGGGGGCAGGTGGGAGATTTCTGAGCTGCTGAAAGCCGGGAGCTGCGTCTGCCGCTTACTGCTGATCTCTGGGAGTGCCTTCGCAGTTGTACTTGCCCTGCCCCAGGTCAGCCAGAAAGGGTGGGGGCTGGGGATGTTGGGGTCTTCTTTCTCTAAGCCCAGCTGAGTCACACTCTTCCTGCAGGCCAGAAAAGGTGGTGGCTGGGGTGGAGGAGTCTCTTCTCTCCCAGCCCAGCAAAAATCCCACTCCTCCCAGCCTCTTACCTGGGTCAGAGCTGCCTGCCAGTCTTCCCAGAGCCTGAGCACTAAGGCTCCTCTGTAATCTGACACTACTCCTCAGTTCAGGGGCCAGTTTAAGTCTCTGGAAGGGCGGGGGTAGGATTGGATGTGGGGTGGGGGGAGGCCCAGGTATGGAGTTTGTGTTCTTTTTCTGACCTAGGGCCCACCTAGCTGCCCTCTCGGTGGGAGAGATCAGCTGTGGGACGCAGGAGACCACCAGGAGACCACCTCCTGGCTTTTGTGTTCTCTGTTCTGTCCTGGGATCCCCTGCGTCTCTGCAGCTGCAGGTGCCGGCCGCATTTCTACCGCCACAGATGTGGGCCGCGTTCCCACAGCCGCAGATGCGGGCCGCGTCTCCACTCTGCTCCCTTCCCTCTTCCCCTGCTCGCCCAATTTGCGCACCTTCAAGTAATCCTTCCACGAGTCTCTTAGCTGTTCTGTGTGATGAGCAGAGAGTCCTTTGATGGGTTATATGTCCTGTTTATCATAAGATCTGGAGAACTCAAAAAGTGCGCCCTGCTGCTGCCATTCCTATGACGTTAGCCCCTCATTTGAACTATTGGCAAGTAAATTCTGTTTTCTGCTTTGTCCTGGACGGATATGAGAAACTTGAAGGAGACCTAGTATAAGCAAAGTGTTCAGAATAATGTTCTATATCCCCAAACTCTCTAGATTACTTCAGTTATATTCCATTGTTTCAAACCATCTCCCCACCTGTTCTACTAATGCCATTTTTATTCCATGTTCTAAAAAGCTGAAGTCTGCACATATCCGCCTTCATCTGAGAATAATGAGGTCACACTTCCACATCATCAATGGAAACAGTTCTTTTGTATAAACTAATTCTGATGTGAATAATGCTCTAAGAATTAACTTCCTCATACAGTAATATCAGAACGAGAAGCTGCAGTGCATAAAGAAACCACAGTTTTTATTTTCTCCAATGCAATTATTCCCATTCAGATGTGGATCCCAGAATCCACAGTGGTAAGACTTTCAATCTATGACCATTTCTATGCGTAGACGCAG
The DNA here is from genome assembly GCF_964194185.1 of Rhinolophus hipposideros. Classification (NCBI taxonomy): domain Eukaryota; kingdom Metazoa; phylum Chordata; class Mammalia; order Chiroptera; family Rhinolophidae; genus Rhinolophus; species Rhinolophus hipposideros. The sequence goes on from NC_138071.1 coordinate 5,376,946, forward strand.
GCACAGATACAGATACAGACAGGTGAGTGCCTGTCTGTGCACTGACTAGACTTGCTGACTCTGCAGGGAGCACCACCCACTTCCTAGGCCTCATCTTGTGCCTCTCACTTTGCTCTGTGTCTCTGCAAGGTGGGCTGCAGCGATGAGGAAGAGCTCAATGTCCCTGTCTCCAGGTCCTCCCAATACCCTTTGTAACCTGGGGAAAGAGAATGACTTTGTCAGGTCGCAGGATTTGTGGCCATTTAGGGGATCTGGCTTCTTCATTCTGGCTCTACATTGGCTGAATTTCAGTGGCTTTTGAAATCCAGAGAGTGCCCAGGGGCAGAATGGCCTCTCTTGAGACAATTGTGTGGGGCTGCTATCCTGCTCCACTTTCAGATGCGTCTGCTTGGACCATATTTTGTTTTTCCTCTTGTAGAACCTTATCGGAGGTTGCAAGAAGTAGCCATCACCTCCAAAATCCTGATTTTTTTTTCCCCTACCAAATCCTGTAAAATCCTAAACTCAGTGAGGATAGGTACATGATCTGAAAAACAATGAATAACCTGTAAAGAGGAACTAACTGCTTTGCTACTGTTTCCTAACTCAGGATGGAGAAAACCTCCCTGCCCGCCCTGCAGCTGAGCAGAGCCACTTCCACATGTTGGATCAGTCCCTCTAAACGCCTCTGTTCCAGCTACCAGTTTCAGCATCAATTTGGGCTCTACCCAAAGTAGCTAAACAAACAAAGAAATGAAAAAGCAGATTCACAACAGAGCAATGCTCTTTCAATGAAAAAATAACTTGAGAGTCATATATAACATAAAAATTTCTAAAAGCCACACTAAAAAATAAAAAAAGATGAAATAAAAATGGGTGAAATTAATTTTAAAACCTGGTTTATTTAACATTTTATATGCAACATTTTTAATTTCACGTTTATTCATTATAAACAATCATTAATAGATATTTTACCTTTTTTATGCCAAATATGTGAAATCCAGTGTCACGTTAGACATAGGAACAATTCAGCTTGAACCAGCCACGTTTCAATTGCTCACTAGCCACATGTGGCCAGCAGCTTCCACATTAGACAGCGTAGTAGCATTGAAGCACAGTAGGGTGGATCTTAGAACCGAAGGAGTTGCTTAAAAATACGTCTCCTTTTTTTACATTGGCTTCATTTTGGTTCGCTTCTGATCAACTTTCAGAGCGACCAGCCTCTCTGGACTCAGACCCGCACAGCTTCACCATCAGAGACCAGAACATTTCTCTTCATCTTTCTATCATTGTTCACCTAACGACTCCAGCTCTAGTTCAAAAAATCTTTGAGCAGAACTCTGACTGTGCCCATTTCCAGGCCAATCAGGTGACCCCTGGTGAGGAGAGGTAATGATTGGACAGGATTGGGAGGGGGGTGGAATTCTGTGATTGACAGCTCCCAATGAAAACTTGTGATTAGAGTAGGGAAGGGAGAGCTTTCCATAAGAAGAGAGAAAAAGGTGCTGGGGAGCCAAAACCAATAAATATATACTAGCATGCATAAGGAAGACTAAAAATGGCTATTTATGCAAATACCATGAGTCTTTACTCTTGCATGAACTGAACACTTGAATATAGATAGTGGTATATGTGCTTGCTAGGGAAATATTCTAGAACAGGTTTGGATTATCGGGAACATGAAAACGATAGCTTCATTGAACTACCTCCTCAATCAACCTCTTATTCACACTTGTTTTTGTTCGTTTGTTTAAACATAATCAGAAAGCTTAATACATTGATTTGGTCGTTTAATATTAAATCATATAATGTTGTGTTCCTAGCTAGAAATGAATGTGTGGAATGCCTGAATCAAAACACAAATTTTCAGGAATCAATAGCATTTTTTAGAATACAGTCATGGTGATTGTTTTACAAAAAGGAAAAGACGTCAGAACCCCGTAGAACTCTGATAAGCAGCAGGCCCTGCTGATTCCAGAACCCTGTCAATTCCTGTCATTTAGCAAAATCCTTCCTGAAAAGACCCACTGATGTATAAATGAAACCTTGGCTCTTTTCTGATCAAAGACACAGAACAGAAACAACTGGTTGCTGTGGCAGGTGATCACTTTAAGGTCAAGGATGATGACTGTTTATCTTAATCCCCTGGGACCCATCAGTAGCTTCCAACACTATCGCCCTGAGATGCTAGTGTCCTGGCTAATGTAAAGGAGCCAGCTTTATCCAGGGTAAACACTGTCCTGGCTAACACTCTACAGCTGAAGATGTTCCCATACTTAGCTTAAATTGGTACCGAGTGCAAAAAATGTCTTGAGAATTAGTGGAGTTGAAAACAATACCGTACATTTTTTTCTTAAGCTCTGTCTCTTCCATTCTCTGCTGGAAACTCGAAAGCAAACACTGTCACCACGTTACCTGCTTCATCACTAGAGCAGCTGTTCTCCAGGTGAAGTGGGCATCACAATCAGTAGGTGCCAGTTAAAAATGTATCTCACCTGGTCCCCACTAGAGACCAGAGTGTATCCAGGTGGGACTTAGGAATATGGATGTGTTATAAGCCTGGAAGGTGATTCTAATACAGATCACACTTAAGAAAACCTTTTTAGTTCATAAGTTATATCAGCCGGACTCTTCATTTAGATCAGCGGTGTCCAAACTGCAGCCCGCGGGCCATCTGTGGCCTGCAATCCATTTTTAATTGGCCCGCAGCAAATTCCAAAAATATATTTAGTTTACTTAAATAAACCAGGTGAGGCAATACATACTTCACCTCGAGTGAGTGGCCTGGCTGTTTGTGTATTTTACCGCATATGGCCCTTGGTGGAAAACGTTGAAAAAAGTTTGGACACCCCTGATTTAGATCATGTATAGAAGAATGAACTAAAATAACATGAAACGAAAATTCTCTTTAGTAAAGCTCCTGAAATGTCTTTACTCCAGACATTCCTGGGGAAGGAAGGTCCAGAAGGAGCTCCAGGTGTCTGTGAAACTTCTGAGATAGTGTGCAACATTTTGTACATATGTGTACTTTTCTGGAGAAATGAGTGCATAGTGCTTACCAGATTCTCAACGTTCTCAAGCACTGCACTAATAGCTCCCCACTGAATTCAGCACAGATCTTCCAACTTGGCATTTAAGACACACAGAAAATTCCCTTTTTAGTTTTGCTCGCTCACTCCTCTGCGTGTACTTCAGTTCTAGTCACAGACCACTGACTGTTCCCTGAGCTTGTTCCGATTTCTGCATTGTCTTAGTGCAGGCTGTGATAGCAAATTACCATACCTGGGCGGCTAAATGCAAACATTGATTTCTCATAGTTCTCGAGGCTGGGAAGTTCAAGGTCAAGGTGCAGATGCATCCAGCATCTGGTGAGACAACTCTCCCTGCTTTGCAGATGATGGTTTTCTCACGTGGTGGAGAGCAGAGAGTTCAAAACACTGGTTATGAAGATGCTCAAGGAACTTACAACTTCAACAAAGAGATAGCAAGCATAAAAAAGGACGTAGAAGGGACGGCCCGGTGGCTCAGGCGGTGGAGCTTCGGCTCCTAACTCCAAAGGCTGCCCGGTCGATTCCCACATGGGCCAGTGGGCTCTCAACCACAAGGTTGCCGGTTCAACTCCTTGAGTCCCGCAAGGGATGGTGGGCTCTACCCCCTGCAACTAAGATTGAACACGGCACCTTGAGCTGAGCTGTCGCTGAGCTCCCAGATGGCTCAGTTGGTTGGAGCGCGTCCTCTCAATCACAAGGTTGCCGCAACAACTTGAAGCTGAACGGCACCCTCCACAACTAAGATTGAAAGAACAACAACTTTACTTGGAAAAAGTCCCTGTTCCCCTTCCCCAATAAAATCTTTTTTTTAAAAAAAGGACACTGAAACCATAAAAAAGAACCAGTTAGAAATGCAGAATACAATAATGGAAATGAAGAATGCACTAGAAGGAATCAATGCTCAAGACTCCTTTCTACACCCTAATACTTCTCTTTCTTCATCTCTCCAGCCCCCTAATGACCTCTGGCTACTCTAAGTTTCCCTATTGCAGCACTCAGTAGAATGTCCTAATTTTCCCTGATTTACAATTGGCTATACCTTTCCCTATTCTCTATTTTCAATAATAATTATATATATATATTAAAAGCCAAATACTGTTCTAAGAATTGAAAATACAGAAAAAAAGAAGAAAAAAAGATGGCAGAGTTCCTGACAAATAAATTCTCTTGTGTCTTTAGCTGACAGGCAAAATTATATAAGTTTAAAATTATAACCAGTTTAACACTGCTAATAAGCAACATTTTTCTAGTCCAATAATATGAATATTTTTTTAAACTATCAAGATTCAAAGCATGACTCTATAATACCCAAGCCCTTCATCCCTGATTGGATTTCTGATGACTGATTTATTTAGGGTGATTGAACGGAGCTTTCAGAATGAATGCTGTTGGTGTCATGAACGCTAACGTAGTAGGCTGATTAAAATGACCCTAGAGAGAATGGTCAAAATTGGCTCTATTTCCTGTCTCTATATCAGAAAGATAACTTTACTGCAAAGAAATGGAGACCAGGAAGAATTTGTTGAACAGAAATGTACCCCGTTCTACCTTTTCATGATATCTTCGTTAATGAGACTCCAAGCTTTTACAGACAATTTTAGTATCACGGTACTTCAGACCAATAGGAAATAACATGTTCAGATTTTGTCTTTCCCATTCAAGCTCAACAAGCAAAAGAGTGCCAAATACACTGGTGAATCCTGAGATTTCATAACACAGACAAGTTGGATAAGTCATCCAAATGTCAACATTTTTGATCCAACTTTTCTCTTAACTAGGAAAATGAGCCACTGTGTCCATGTTTTTCTGAGCTGCAACAAGTGTCGGCTGTGTGGGCACAGATGTGGTATTCTGTGCAGTGGAAGGAAGGGAGACATTGCATGATGAAAAAATACAGTTTTCCGTTTTTCAGTCTCACGGCTGCTCCTAAACTCCTGGCCTCATTTCCTTTTACAGCTGTCTTTGAAACTGGAGAAAATATATGTCCAACAGAAAATAAAGGCCAAGGCTTTCAAATGTTCCTCTGGGAATTGTATGCGTCAGAGTTTCTTCATGTAGATCATTTATTCTTCAATTTAAAATCATTGACCTCATTCAGGTCCACAAAACTTGATATGAAACTGGATTTTGCTGCTACGATAATGATGATCAATATCCCTCAAGTTTTTAAAAAACTTTTGAGCAGGTGCTTATGCCTTTTGAATACCTAATTTTTAAGGATGAGTGCATGTGCACCGAGTTCTTTGTCATAACAAAATAAACACCAATTTATGTGATCATTCATCAGATATTTATCGCTGGCTAATTTTCTAACTTTGGGTAAATCATGGGTCTCAGTTTTCTCATTTATAAAATGGACGTAAATAAATATATATTGCAAAGGTCTGTCTGGAATTCATTCACCTGGCACACTGTTGGCACTTTCAGCTTGTGTCATTGTTATCATTGGGGCTGATGATGTTATTATATTTCAGCTCCATGCATGGTTAATGTCCTAGCACAGGGCATGGAAGGTCTCTTCTCTTGAGAAATTCCTTGTCTAATGGGGGAAAGGCATATAAACATTTCATTGCACTTCAGTGTTACACCCGCAGAAATTGAGGCCAAGTATATGGCAATCCAGAGGAAAGAATGTTAACATTTCCTGACGTCATGCAGGGCGCCATGCAGGATCTCAGCTCCCACTCCCTGCATAAGAACACGATATAGTGAGGCCAAAAAGCCATAGATGGGGGAGTCATACTACTATAGTCTCACTGGTGGCATCTGCCTCTGCAATCCGCGCTTGCTAGCTCAGCCACCATCTTCTTGCTGGTCCCCATTTTCTGCTAGCGTAGCCACGGCAGTTATATTAGTGGCCAATGGCTCACTGATTACAGCTGACAGCCAACTAGCCACAGCTGATGGCCATCCAGTCACAGTTCATGGCCATTTACTACCTGAATCAGCACCTTTTCACGTGAGGCCGAGAGCCTGGAAAGTGCACTCCTGGCTCTGTCCCCACACCTGAGATTAGCAGGAAAGGTTTGGAAGGAGAGCTGACTTTGGAGCTGAGCCTTGAGGGATGGGAGGGGACCAGAAAATGGGGGAAATTTCTGTAAGTAAGGAAACAACATCTGAGAGATATGAATGAAAATGACTCATGTATAGAAAAGCTGGTAGTTCAGGAGGAATGCGCCATGGTGGACATGTGAGGGGTGGTTAGGAAACAATGTGGATCACTCTCTTATTTATTTATGATTTATATATTTCTCCCACTAGAATTTAAATTTCATCAGGGCAAGGACTTACCTTCTTTTATTCTGTATCTCTGGCAACGACCAAAGTTTCAGAAACATGGGAGAAATACATATTGGTTGAACACAGAAATTAATCATTTATCTGTTACTTACACATTTTACTTGCCTCTAATATTTTTATCCATTTCCTATGTGTCTGTGTGCTACTTTGTTAGTAACTTAGAAGTTCTACTCTTCTGTGTATAGGTCTCCTTTCTCTCTTACAGATTAGAAGCTCTTTATGAAATGTGCTCGGTATTATGGCTGCTGGCACATAGCAAGTATGCATAAATGTAATTTTCTTATTAAAATTCTCTTCCCTAGCTGGTTATAAACCAGCTGAATTTAAATACTAAAATATAAGATACTCCTGTCAGATTATTTCCTATTTCAGTATAGGACATGAATATGGAAGATGCTGGAAACAGGGCAGAGACAAAGATGCAGAAGGCAAGTGAGCCCTCCCTCATGCCTGTGCCTCTGGGGTGTTTGCTGTCTCTGCTTACAGAGAAGTGAAGGCTGCACTGCCCATACAGGTAACTGATAGCATGTGTGGCCATAGTGCATCACACGGGATGTTTAGGTCATAGTTGCCAGGTATCTATGTCTTTGTCTACATGGAATGAGTAACTCAAATGTTTTGTTCAAGCAATGTTGATGGACCTGAAAACATTTTGGACGCTCAACTCCCCAACATTTTTGTGCATGGACCTTTTTACATAAAGAAAATATACGATTCCAGTGGAGCCTGGGGGAGTGATTTAGGGAGATCAAAACTAATAGTACAACCAATGGCCGTCAACTCCCTTTATAGAGAGCTGTCCCTGTAATTTTCCACACATTATCCTCCCTTCCCCTCCCTTGAATTGTGACATGGTGGTTATAAAAACATGTGATCTTTGCCCTCTAAGGTTTATAACCAGCTAAGGAAGAGAATTTTAATAGGAAAATTACAGCATCAGGCAATCATAGCAACCATGAGCCTAAAGCTTAGCTGCTAAAATGATCAACTATTCTTATTCTCTTAATGGTTAGATTAGCTCCAGGAGGGCCAGGACCCTATATACTATTATACCCCAGTCCCTAGTCCAGTGACTAGCACACAGTAGGTGCTCAATACATATTTGGGGGATGAAAAGTGGAATCCTTGCCTATCTACTGAGAATTTTGTTGCCTTACCAACCCATTAAGATGCTTCTGTCGCTCCTTATAAATGTTTTCGTACAAGGGCCAGTTCATATCCATCAACCTCTGTGTGTGTTTACGTCTATGCATGTGTGTCCTCCATGGGAGATGGGAGATGCATGATGAACAGTGGGATGTGGTAGGAAGAGTGCTAGATTTATAAGCAGTTTGAGTCCCTTCTCGAGCATTCCTAGGTGTGTCACCCTTTACTTGGAGATCCATCTATCAAGTAGGAATAGCTCCTCTTCTGCTGTCCTCCTAATGCTGCTGTACATGAAAGTGTATGCAAATGATCAGGCAATACAACAAACGCACATGGCTGTCATTCCCATGTGCGTTTGGGTGGGGATGGGTGACGGGGCGGTGCCTCTGAAGCTGTTTGGTGAGCCTACTTGGTCACCAAGTGTCCCACTGACCTCACCAGTGACACCTACCATACCGCTCGTGAAGGCAAATGCTCCTGGCAGCAGATTCCATTCCTACAGGAGGCAGATACCACAACAGTGGCAGCGTACAAGAATGGCATGGCACGTGGGTGTAATAACGACTTCTCAGGCTTGCTTTTACACTTTTATTTTTTAAGTCTTTGGTACTTCTTGAACATATTGCTTAGCAAGAAGGCCTCAGAGACTGACTTTCAGCTCTTTGCTTGTGCGAAATACCTGTAAATGTACACCCATCTCTGAGGTAAATACAGGCAGGGCCAGCCTATGTCCCTGCCTGACATACTGTCTGGGAGTCGTGTCAGCAGCTTCACCAAGGTCGTAAATCTAGACATGACAAGAAAGCCAGAGGCAGACTCTTATGTCAATCCTTAGGCTTAAAGTTGAAATGCAAATACACCCATCAGAGACTTAGTAGTTAAATGTTATCAATCACATATTTATGCATGAATACATCTATTCCTCTCCTGATGTAGGACTAATGTACTGGGGACAGAAGGTTCATTGAGGGCTGGAAAAGTAAGAAGGGTGAGTAGAGCAAGGGAGCCCCTGGAGGGGAGAAGGAGCACAGGAAGACAATCACAGATGCAATAGGAGATAAAGTGTGTGAAAAGCTGAAATTATGTTAATTACAATTATTGTACCAACCATATATATATATATATATATATATATATATATATATATATATATATATGTATATGTGTATATATATATACTAGTTCATGGTCAATTACAAATTTAGTTTAAACATTCTGGGGGAAACCTGCATGCTCAAGACATCTTGTTCTGTTTCTAAAAATAGAGGAAGGATCTAAGTGGTATCACACACTTGAATAGCTAATTTCAAAATTCCTTCTGTTCATGCAGTGAGGACTCCAGGTTGATGTATTTATAAATGATTCTCCTCTTTTTCTTAGGTGTACAGAAATGACAGTGGCTGCTGTCTTCCAACATGGTGGAGTCTTCATGTTGGAGCATGGATGTTTTGACCAGGCATCCTGAGTGTACAAGAGAATGGTATAATTCCTGCCAGAGTTCCTCTTTCCATTAAGGAGAGGAAACAGAATTACCTTATTCTTTAGGGTATGCTTTTTACTCAATATTCCTCTGGTAACCCTTGAAAAATATTCAATGTTTGCCAAGTTGAGGTCTTGTGGGATTCACAAAGCTGTTTGAAATTGTGTCAGGAATACACTTGAAAAGTATTTTATCCATCAGTTGACTGCATGTGAGCACACAAAGTTAGAATTCTGAAAATTTAGCACTATGGAAAATGAGAGAGTGCTGGAATGTTTGGGGAGGTACATTTGGGATTATGACTGCAAAAATCAGGATACAATAGGGAACGTATTAGCTGGGGTTGTTAGGTGAAAACAACAGAATCCTATCATGCTAGTGTACACAGTAAAAGAGTATTAGAGGATATTAAGCACGTCACAAACTCCCTGGAGGTCAGAGAATGGATCTTAGAAGCTATGGAATGAGAACAGTGCCTAAACCTTACACTAAGGTCAATCCAGCATGGACCCTGCTGCTGACACTCAGCTCATATACACAACTTTCCCCATTCTAGAACTTCTCTCACTGCTTCTTTGCAAGTCAGATGTCTCTGTGGTTATTCTTTCTAATCAATGGATTCCCTTTGGTACCTGTTTCTGCATGTTGACTTCTTCTAAATAATAATCTCATGTAGTATATCTGACTGTTTTTACATTAGCTTTAAGAAAGGCTGGGAAAGAGTTTCTGCTTCTATCCTAGGGACATGGGACCCAATAAGGGAAATACTCCAAATAATAGAAGGAGAATTAAAACGACACTGATAATATCCACGACAAAGTCCATAACAAATAAAGTGTTTTTACTTGCTCTTTTTCCCTCAGCTAATGCAGTATTTCATCCTGCAGCAAAGACACCTTTAATGTTATCTTCCAAATGAGTCTCATCCATGCTCATAAACCACTGTGTTTCCCTGAAAATAATACCTAGCCGAACAATCGGCTCTAATGCATCTTTTGGAGCAAAAATTAATATAAGACCCCGTATTATTTTACTATAAGACCGGGTCTTTATAATATAATGTAATATAATATAATATGATATGATATGATATGATATATAATATAATATAACATAATATAACATAATATAATATAATACCGGGTCTTATATTAATTTTTGCTCCAAAAGATGCATTAGAGCTGATTGTCTGGATAGGTCTTATTTTCAGGGAAACCGGGCATTACCAGCTTGGGGCAAATTTGAACATAATGTTGCTCAACATTTCTGGTTCTATATTCTGTTAAAAGAGTGTCAACATGGTCTTGATTACTCCCTGAAGTTTCATAAAACTTGCAGGAAAACATAGCTTTTAGTTTTTAACTACAGCCAAATGTATGTCTTTGTTACTGGCCTCAGATATGAATCCCATAGACACTGGGCCCTGTGCAAAATCCAAGTGACTGCACATTGCACTTACAGCATTACTGGTCCTGCACCCATTATCACTGAACTTTACTGCTATGTCAGTCTGCTTCCCTTTTTAAAAAAAAGATGCTTTTTTTTAAAGCAAAAGTTACCCCAATCCCTCCTGCAGACAGACTTCTGGAGAACTTGTCCCTAAGTTTGCCAAATGCACCAGAGCATTTAGGAATCCTCCTTAGACACCAGCTTGCTTTCTCAGCCTTTTCTTTATCTTACTTCATCTTTTGAAAGAAAATTAGGCAGGGTATAGAATTCTAGATTGATAGTTTGCTTTTAGTAATTTAAAGATGTTACCCTATTTTCTCCTGGCTTGCAACATTTCCTGTGAGAAGCCTGCTCTCATTCTCATATTTGGTCCTCTGTACATAATGCATCTTTTTTTTTCTTTGAGATCACTTAAGATTTTCTTTTGTCACTAGTTGTTAGTAACATAATAATGTATATGTACAGTGAATGTATAGGTACAGTGAATGTATAAGTACAGTGATCTTTCATTTATTTTTATCCTTTGGGGGTCATAAGTGTCTTTCAAAAAATTAAGATGAAATAAAGACTTTTTCAGACATGTAACACCAGGCTTGCACTAAGTTGTGTGATGGCAAATGTGGAACAATTTTCCTGGAAAACAAGCCTAGAATTGTTATATTTTCTGATTTTCATGGTTTAAGCAATCCTACTATGATCAATTTCAAAGTATCAACCAGTCACGTCTGAGAAAAGTTGTAGGGAAGAGATACACATGATTGTCTCTTGTAAGCCTGTGTGATTAGGCTACAGCACACCGTTGCCTGCACTATAAGAAATACTATTAAAGGAAGTTCTTCAGGTAGAAGAAAAATGATACCAGATGGAAATTTGGATCTGTATAAAGAAACAAAAAACACTAGAAATTAAATACATATGGGTAAATATGAAATATTGTTTTTCTAATCAAATGTTTTTCTTTAAAAGATAATTGACTGTCTAAAGCAAAAATAATAAAAATGTGTATCGAACCTTAGAGTCACTATTAGAAAGCAATGACACAGAGGGTAAGGAGGGTGGGGGTGGGAGATGAGGGTAAGGGGGATCAAATATATGGTGACAGAAGGAGAACTGACTCTGGGTGGTGAACACACAATGGGATTTATAGATGATACAGAATTGTAATACAGAATTGTCCACCTGAAATCTATGTAATTTCACTAACAATTGTCACCCCAATAAATAAATTTTAAAAAAAGAAAGCAATGACAACAATATCAAAGAGACACAGGTAATAAAATAATAATGGAAAAAATAGAATTATATGTTAATTAATTAATCTCCTTGACCCCCGAAAAGGCAGGAAGAGAAAAGAACAAAATTAATAAGTCATGCAAATAAAACATCTAATCCCAACCAGATTGATTAGCACATGCACTTTAAATAGTCTAATCATTCCAATTTTAAAGTAGACTGTCAGATTACATTAAAAGGAGGACCTAACTATATGCTGTTTTTAAGAAACCCACTCAAACATATGCAACCCTCTCATAATAGGTCAAAAGAGATACCTGTACAAATCCCGTTGAGGGAAGCCATTGATGATCCTGTTTACAAATTAACAGTCAGTTCATGCCACCTGAAAGGAGTTCAGCTAGGCCCAGAGGTGAAGGGATGCAAAGGATTTTTGCATGTGTTTTCTAAATTTAACAACAGACTGATCATATTCTATGAAGGATGAAGCAAATTTATAGCGTTCTGAATTTGGAATCAGAACACCTGGGTAGGAGTCCCAGTCCTACATTTTATCAGCTCTGTGGCTTTTGCTAAAGCCTACCTCTCTGGGACATTTTTTTCTTCTTCTTTAAAACACTGTGTTCTCTAGGGAGGTGAGGAGTCAATTATAAGAATTTTAAAATGTTTGTAAGACCACCTCACAACCCACCCAAACTCCAATACACTCTCACGCTGAGTCAGGCGGTTCTACATAAAGGGAGTATTTATAGTTTGGGTATTTATATTTTGAAAAAGCTCCCCAGAGACTCTAATTAACGGCTTCCTCCACCCCCATACAGCCTACCCACCAAATGAAGATCACTGAACTAGATCATTTCTATGACCCCTACCATCTATGCCATTTTATAACTCTGTGTTTGGTCCAGAATTCACATTTGGGTGTTGTTGAGATTCCTTCAAATTTGCAGCCACCTGCTATGCCGGCACAGACAAGCCCCAAGGTGGCTCCTTGGCGTCCTGCCATTTCCTTTCAGTCTATGGATTGGAACTGTCACTCCGTGACTGTGTTGATTTACCTGTAGCTATTTTCTTTCAGAGTGACTGCACAGATCGGATAAACGATACACTGTAGACGCTCCTATTTCATCATCTGTGCAGCTCAGTTCACCGTAGGCAGAACTGCTTGCGGACTGTTCAGTGCCACCTTGGTCTAGGGTGGCTGGCATTGATCTGCCAAAAAAATCAATGAAGTCTGTGCTTTTACTGGTTCACAAAACTGGAAAGTAGGTCATGGCCTGACATTCCAATAATTGCTGCAGGCTCTGCGGCGTGCTCAGTGGCAGATACTACAGGGCACAACAGCCACTCAGAGCCCTGGGGTCAGAGGGAACGAGGCCCCGTGATTCCAAGAGGAGCCATGCACAGTCTTCACAAGGGGAAGGAGGAACTTCATCCAGGGCGACAGGAAATCATTTTCTGCCACAGCATATGGTTTGTTTTAGTTTTAGTATGTCAGAGATGTTTCCTTTCATTATTTTCCCAATACTTTTTGCTTTTTTAAAAATGACTGTTAGCCATCCCTCCCCTGAGAGTACTTGAGGATTCTGTGTTATTATTTCACTTCTAACTTGGTACATTTCAAAAGACTTTCAGAATTAAATCTCAGCAGAAAAAAGGGGGCTAATTAAATAATAGTGGGTCATGTTCTAATTTCCCATTGTTAGTCAGAATGAAAGTCATTTTCATTATAAGGCTTAAGCTAAGAACTAAAAATTTTATTCTAATAATTATGAACATCACCCTCTCATCCATAGGTCAAAAGAGAAATGCATACAAATCCCACTAAGGGAAGCCACTGATGATTTCAGAGGGAAGGAGATGGAAGGTACAGTAGAATAGCAAGGAGCTCTGGTGCTGGCTATCCTGTGGCCGGTAGTGTACTCCTGTGGCTCTTGGTGGAACCTAACCAAGGCTCGACCTTACTGCAATCCAGAAGTAGGACAAGGCTATCCCCCCTTTTTCATGTTTCAGTTTCTCTTTTCATTGCTCTGACTCCCAACATTTCTCCTTCCATGCTCCTTTTCGCCCACAGAGAAGGTGCCTGTTTTCTTGCAGGTACCTGTCAACGAGCCATGACATAGCATAACCCCAGGAGGCCCCACTTAGAGATTCAACTGGCAATGGTGCCTGGAGTTGGGCAATATCTTGGCCCTGTTGCTGTCACTGAAAGCTCAGAAAGGATTAAAGGCAGAAAAACCTTACTCTTCGGTGGTGGGGCATCAGGAACCTGGGCAGGGGACAAGAGAGACATCTGAGCGCGTAGCTTCCTAGTGTCACAGCATCATCGTATTTGTAAGGGACTGTGCACCATATCGCCCTGGTACTGAGTCCAGAAGGGCGGGATCACTGCTTCATTATCCAGCGCATTTTCTAGAGAACATGATGGTGGCGGGGGAGAATTTGTTACTAGAGATTTTGTGATATCTGCAAAGGTCTCTGACACACATTATATTCTTTCAGACGCTTGACATCATCGGAGGCTGGAAAATCAGACATTATTATGTCCACTATATCAAATTGGAAACTAAATCTGAGAAATTAAGTTACATTCCTTATATTCACAAGTGAATAGTTGAGCTCCTCTAGAAGTCAACTGCCCTGCCCCTTAATCCACTTTGTTCTAATCCTTTTTCTTTCCTTTTCTTTCTTTTTTTTTGTGTGGTATTAATTCTATACATTCCTTTTATGGTAACGAATGCCACTTTGGAACAAGTCGACAGAGGACTATGAAACAGAAGTTAAAACAAACATGAGAGCTTTTTGGTCTTTTAGCCCAGATTCTCTAGAAAAGAGAGCCCAAGGCAAAGCTCATATGCTAATATTTTATTAGGGGTGCACCCCAGGAAATTAAGAGTAAAAGAAAGAAGGAAATGAGGCAAGGGAGGAAGAAAAGTTTGGTGGCAGCTGTGACACACCACCCATACGTCACTTCAGGAGCAGTGGGAGTGTTCCCCCAGTTGCTGGAACTGCTGCTGGGTGACAGCCCTGAGCTGCCAGCCCTCTTCAGCCATTGCCTTGACTCACGAGACGTGTCCCATCCTAGCAACATCCTCTTCCCAGAGAAGACCACAGCCAGTGACTGGCCAATGCAGTGGCATAAAGGCCTGGCCCTCTTGCCTCAATTTGAGACAATTCCGAAAGGCCATCTCAGTTCCAGTTCCCTCATCATAGCCCAGCTTTTTCCTTGCCTACCTCTGTCCTCTGTTCCCATCCTTTCCCAAGGTCGCTCTCTAATAAACTTCCTACATGTCAGTCTCTGTCTCGGTCTGCTTTCCAGGGAACACACATTGCAAAAAGACACATTATGTTTTGCACCAGGGCTCTGTTAGCTCTCCTTCCCTATGTCTGAGACCCCTTGTCCTCTTACAATCTTTCTCCTTCAGGAGGCATGTGGATGAATACGAGGGAGTGGATGCAATGTATGAATATTTCTGTACTACATTCAATATCCACTGGAGAGCACTGGTCACAGAGGAGGAACTAAACGACCATGTACACAAAACAACTCATACAGTTGCCATCAACTACCCTCTGTCACTGGACACTTAATGCTGACGTAAGGAGCACGGAGTAGAGTAGCCACAGCACCAGGGCCCAATGATAAGAGCTCAACAGCATCTGCTTCCACTTTCTTTGACTGATCGATGATTGCCACTGCCAAGTGTCCAATCAGCATCCTCCAGAGACCAACTCTGAGTTCCTGATTCAGCATCATCACTGAACAAGCCACTTGGAGACAAATCGACTACATTAGTCTCCTTCAGTCTGAATGTTCCAGCAATTCATTCAACAGGAACAGACACATGGGTTTCCCTTTTCCGCCCTTAAGACCTGCCCACTCTACAGAGTGTTTGTTTGATCCACTAGCATGTGATCCCACAAAATATTGCATCGGACCAAGGGACCTACTTTACACCAACAGGAGCACAAAAAGGGGCACATGACCGTGTCATGTACTTCACCACTCAGAAGGTTCTGACCTGACAGAGCAATGGCTTGGCCTGATGAAGACACGGTGGAAATACCAGCTCAGAGGTGATACCGGCCAGGATGGAAAACCTCCCTCCAGGAAACAGTATGCACTCTAAATCAATAGTTATTCATGATATTGTGTCCCCAGTAGGTAATACATGGGTCAAGGACCCACAGAGTGGAGCAGGTGTGGCCTGTATCATCACTCCCAAGGACCTGTTGGAGGAATTTTGTTTCCCATCCTCACAACTCTGAGCTCTGTGTGTCTAGAGTTCTGGGTTTCCAAGAAGAAAAACGTCCATCAAAAGACACATCGCAGTCACCTTGAACTCTAAGCCATGACTGCTGCTGTGTACTTCAGAGTTGCCATCCCATCAGAATTAACTGAAACTGAGGCCGGGCTCATGTGACACTTGAGGACAGGAAGAAATATGTGTGGGATCCGCTTGCCTGTCTCTGTGGACAGTAACCATAGTCTGCAACGGGTCCGGGGCTCAAGGGGCTCAGACTCCTCAGGGATGAGCGTGACGTCACTGAGTTAGCCACTGCGACCAGCGGAAGTGCTAGCTGAGGGCGAGGGGAGCCTGGAATGGACAGTAGAGGAGGGAGATGATTAATATCAGCTGAGGCCCTGAGACCAGCTGCAGCAGTGTGGCTATAGTTAATCCATTGACCTTCTTCTTGTAAGTCTGTCCCAGAAAAACAGGCCCACAGGTCCTCCAGGAGCTGCTCTCTGTACTTATACAAAGAACTGGATCTAAGTAGTACAGAGGTACACTGCAGTAGTGCTGTCAGGCATCCCCAGGACACTTCTAAGGAAAGGTGGACTCATTCCCTTAGTTGCTGGGACTACTATCAGAAGAGAGCCCTCCACTGTCAACCCCTTTTGGCATTTGTCCCTCTAAAGGCCATGCTGCCTTCCCAGGCCAGCCCACATCTGTGACTGGCTGACGTAGGAGTCAAGTGCTCAGTCTGTCCGCACCAATTTAGGATAAATATGGAGGGCCATCAGAGAGTCAAAGTACAGCTGCTGTCTCCACTGGGACTACCTCGGAACTCAACTTCTTTCTCTGCTCAGACTGCTTCTTCCTTACCTTCTACGGGCATGGATCCCAAGAGAATTCCCTGACACAACACATCAAACTTGGTCTTAGAATCTGCTTCCCAGGGAACCCAACCTGTGTCAGAGAGCAAATACAAGGGGTGCATTACAAAGGTGACCATATTGATCACCAAACATATCTGATTGCTCAATTTTGTAGGAGGAGACTGTATCTCAGAACTGACCATGGGGTAGAAAGAGAGGCGAGGAAGGCAGCATGCTTTCTCTGCTGGCTCCCTCCTCTCTCCCATTGGGGAGAGTCTGCCCCATCAGGTGACAACACCTCCATATTTCCAAGCTGGGTCACTCAGCCAGTCCAGGTAACCATTAGGGAAGCCAGATCCTTCTCTTGTTCAATCTGTCCAGTGCCTAGGTTCTTGTTGTCAGTCAAGAGTTGATAGAGGCTCCCAATCTGTAAGGGCTGCAACAACAACCAGACTCTCTGATCACAGGCTTAGCCTGAGCCATTAGTCATGCCAGTGCAGTCAGAAGGGAGAGTGTGTAGCTAAGCAGAAAAGACTGAACAGAGGTGTGATGGAAGGAACTATGATTAGCAGAGGGGGTAGGGCTGTATACGCACATATGTCTTCTTTCCTGCTGGACCTACCTATGGATTTAACCTATTATGAAGTATTTACTTCTCTCATTCAATTGTGGGAGAGGGAGGAAGCAGCATAGTGAGAATGGAAAAATAATAGTAATATTGATAATATATTATATGATGGTATAGTGCTTTATAGCTAACAAAAAATGAAAAATATGCTTTCATAGAGGAGAAATTGTGAGACAATTTTTCTCTAGTCACTCACAAGCATTTCAACGTACTTTGTCTTTCAGCAAAGGGGAAAATTTGTTGGCTGGGATAAACTGGATTTTCCTAGGCCAAAGGAAAGCTGGGAAGAAGCCCTGGAAGCCCAGATTTTGAAGGATATTGGAGGTGAAACATAAGCCAACCACCTCACTTTGCAAAGAAGGAAGCAGATTTAGAGAGGGGAAATGAGTCTGTGTCAGCTTTTGATTCAGGAGGAAATGATTAGGAAAGAAGTGATTGTATTCATGTTAAAATTAAATGGTGTCCTCATTAAAATCTGTCTCTTAGGAAAGGGCAGGGATGGATGTAGATTGCATTTCCTAAATCCCTATTATCTTCCACGGATTTCTCCTTTGTAACTTCCTCTAATTAACTAATTAATCTTCACAAAATCCTAGGAGATAGATATCATTACACCTATTATTAAGACGTTTAGTAGCCTGTAGAAGGCTAGATTAAAAATTGACTTTGATGGCTGCTAGAATCAAACCCTGATTTCTGACCCTAAATATGTTCACAAAACGCCATCGCCCTGACTTCAGAAGTGAAGTAGTTAAAGATTACTGAAGCCAAGAACAATAATACCATATTGTCATTTTAATACGCTCTTTCTAACTTCCACTTCATTTGGAGTTAGGACATCAAAGCCTGTAGTACAATGGCTTACTCCAAGTTAATAAACGCTTAACTTTGTTTGATTCAATAAAACACTAACATAAGTATGTGCAAACACATTCAGGAAAGACACGTTTCCAAATCTCTCCACCATTGCCTGCAATATGTTAGGCAGACCCAAAGCCCTCCCACTTGTATAAAAGAAGGGCATTTTTCTCCTGGGTCTTTCAGGTGCCTTCTCTAGCTCTACAACAAACAAAACACGACCACGACAGGCCTGCTTAATTCTTTTGTTTCATTTTAATGCAAATCTTTATAACTTCCAAGCACAGGAAAACCTACGGGGGAGGTGACAGACTCATTGAAACACTGACCCAGGGCAGAAACAGGAAGTGTATCTGCTTCAGGAGACAGAACCAGTCTCAGTGGGTACCCTGACCTCTGCCTGGGGTGCTGTGGATTAACCAGTTTATGCTGGCTGGTTGTCCATGGGGAGCCTGGATACTCTCGTTCTAGCATAGTCATAACTCAGGTATTACTTGGCAAAAGAATGACGTGAGCCCTTTAGACCCAATTATCTGATCACTCACAGGGAATATTTAATTTCTCTCTTAACTAAGTTATTGGCGTTTCCCTCCCACTTTCTCACACCCTCCTCCTCTCATGCTTACTATGTACCAGGCACAGTTCTAAGTACTTTACATATATTAACTTGTTCAGTCCTCACAACAACCCTGAGAAAGGTGTATTTGCTATCCTCATTTGATAAACAGACAAATTCACAAGAAGTTAAATAAATATGTTTGGTCACACAGGAGGTACATTTGGGGCTAGGGCTTATGCCCAGTAGCCTGGCTCAGGAGCCCAGGCCCAGAACCCCAATGCTATTCAGGTGTCAGCTGAAGTCACAAATGTCACATGCTTCCTACTTCCGGTCGCGGTTAACCATGGGCATATTTGTTTACAAACATCACTGAAAATTCTTGGCTGAACCCAAATCCCCGTCATTAGCTCCTTGCTCATTTACAGGTCTGAAGAAAGTGCAGTGAAATTGCCAGTTCCAGACTGCACTACTTTACTTGGCACTGCCCGGGGTTACACTTGTTTCCTATTTTATCGACTCATTTGTTCTTCATCTCCAGCCTCAAGGTGAGGTGCAGCTTCCAACACGACACTGCACGTTCCAGCCATCCCGACATCCTGCTGCACTTTCCTACCTCCGGCTCCGCCCACGCTCTTGCTGCTGCCCTTAATGCCGGTGCTTCCCTTTTCTACCAGGGGACACATTCCATCTCATAGCCCCACCATCCTATTCTAGCCCTGAAGCAGGACCCTCTTCATGACTTACCCGTGCGTCCTTTGTCCCCTCTGTATTGAACTGCCCCTGAGGGATACCACAATAATACAATAAAGACACTAAGTTAACTTACAAATATTTTACTAAGAAACACGTAAATGCGAGGAAAGCCCTATTAAATGTATCTGCTATTTAAAAGGTTAATATCTCTCTTCAGGGGAGAGTTGTCCTGAGCTGAGCTCATAATCCTCTTACTTTTTCATTAAGACCTTCAACCAGCAAGGCCAAAATTACATATAAAGGTAATATAATGAAAAAAGTGCACAATAAACTTATGCTGTTGTGTGTAGCTCACTGTGATTTTTCATAAAGTGCCATGTGTATAAGGGCCATTCCCTCTGTTAGCATGATGCCCCTTTCCTGCTACAAGAGTCTGAAATTTAAGGATGCTCACTGTACCAGGTAGTTTGCATTTACCTAGGACCTGAGGGAGTGCCACAGACACATTACTCATACCTTGTGCTCAGTGAGGAGGACCCACTGGACCTCTTGCTGTCTTTGCAGAGGGAAGACTGGGCTATGGGAGAGCCTTCCCCTGCAGGTGGGACCAAACTGAGGATGGGCTGGCTGGGGCACCTGTGCTACCTGATAACCTGAGTGTGTATGTGATGCAGCCATGTTTGTCTGTCACGTTGTAGTGCCCAGGGAAACACCTGATGGGGATCCAGTAGAATCTGGCTAGGATGGGGGGGCGGGGTTCCTTGGTGGTCTCCCCTCATCACGGTGGGAGAGGGGGCCTGCCAGAAGAGCACACATCAACTCATGTGGACAGCTGACTCTGTAGCCTCATGGAAGACGCAGGCTGGTTCCAATATTTAATTTAATGTTGTTGTAATTTATTAATTAGAAATCAGTAAAAGTAGAAGTAACATGATTCACGACTAGACAATAACGCTAATAAAGTAGACAGAAAATAGCATCATTAAACTATTGATTGACTATTAGACTTCTACTAAAGCCACTCCTCAGAATACATTTAAAGCCTATTTTAGGAAAAGAAGAAAATTAATATTCTATGATCAGAAATTCAATGACTAATTTTGCTTAAAATGAACCATCTGTGAACTCTATTCAGCTGCCTGTTTCCCTGAAGATAATACAGGTTCACAATTCCTTATTCACAGTTTCGAAAACCGAAAGTTTTCCATAACTTATTTGATGGAAATACCTGATTTGAACTCAGCAGCAAAACCAGATCCAAAAGGATCCAAAGCTGTTTATAGGCTTTGTTTATCCCACTCAGTGTGAATTATTTATACATTTTTTCGCAGAAGTAGGAATGTGTTTAATTTGGGGGTGATGCCCCAGATCTGAAAGAAGGTTTCTGCTCTCTGCCCATTGTGCCATTCTAATATTGACAAACTCTGAATTCCAAAACCTGTCAGGTTCCAAGGGTTTCAGGTAATCAACTGCTAACTTGTAAATGGATAACAATCTCTCCCTGGATGCCATTCTATTTGTCATCCCACAGGGACCAAAATGCATTTCAACTGGCATCCAACCTCTGGTCAGATAGCTCCCTTTGTTAGACAATCCAAGACAGAGAACAGATTTTCCCTCCTAGATGTTAGTGGCAATCAAGTCACACTCCAGAGGATCGCAGTTATATTTCTTTTTAGTTTTTTTATTTCTTCCTCCTACTCAGTTATTTAGTCCAGTGCTCTGCATGTCAGTTATATAACACAAGTATGTTAAGTTGCTTTAGGTAAGGTGAGGGTGGGAGAGCAGGAAGCCATTTGGAACAAAGTAAGGTGAAAAGGAGAAGGATAATAATATTTCCTTGGGAGGCACAAAAGTTTCAGAAAGGGTCAGTTCTCTTTTGTTAAGAGTAACATGATGAAAGACAATTGCTTGGCCTCCTCCGTGATGTCTTGGGAATTTCCACATAAGTCCACGTAGGCTTTTTCTGTTTTCTAGAACAACTTTCTCTTCCCAACTCTGCCTTCTGCTTTTCTATATGGTTCAACACCAGGTTCAAACGTCCCCAACTCCAGGAAGCTTCCCCAGAGTCTGCTGTCACAGCGTTCTTTACATACTTCACAAAGTTGAGCATTATAATTATTTACAGTGCAGAACTTTCATACAGAATATTTATTGTTTCTAATTTATGCAAATAGATCATTAGAACTCATTTTTGCATTTAGAAATACTTTTCAATAGCAGTTTGGTGATTAATCCACATATATATGTATATGTATATATATATATATATATATATATATATATATATATATATATATATATATGGATTGGATAATTTCTGTTCAATGTTAGGAGACAGCTCATTTAATAAACATTTAAAGCATAACACCATCCTGTGAACCTGGAAAATTCAAAAGATAATTGAACAATGACGTCTTCTGTGTATACCTCAACAGATACCCCATTTTCCGTAGATTAACTGTTTCTTTCATTTGGAAAAAGATTACTATTTTCTAAAGGAAAAAATAAAGGCACTTTTAGAAAGGAGTGAACAAAAAAATTCCTTCTTTCAATCAAGTATTTACAAGCTTCGTGTGATACCACATTGTCTTATGAAATAACCTAAAGTTAGTAACCACTTCTAGCCGTCGTCAAGGACTTATGTCCAGTGCCCTTCAGAATGGCCTTCTGACAACTTCTGTGAGGGCTAACCTAGAATTCTAGTTCGGGTCCCTTCCCACTCTTCAGAATGATTACTGGCGGTACATTTTTTCCAGGCAATACTTATTTGAATTTACATCTTTAAACAATTTCTTTGTTCACAGCTGCTTCTTACATCTTCTTTTTTAATTCATTTTGTTGTTGTTACTTTTGTTGCTAATTCTTTCATTGAGAGGTCTTAGTCTTTCTGTGCATGAAACTATTTATTTTTCTCCCTGTCCTGAATAAGAATTCACCTCCCTGAGCACTTTTAATGTATTGTTTCATTAGCTTTCTGAGTTTATCTATTTCTGCTAAAAAGAAGCTTGTGCTTGATCTAGTATCATTGCATTGTATGTCATTGATAATTTCTCTCCAGCAGCTTTTCAAGTTTATATTTTATCCTTGATTATCTAAAATTTCACTGTTGTATATCTAGCAGTGTATTTTTTTAAAAAAATATTTACTATGTTAAATATTTGGTAAGATTTTTTTAAAATTTGAAGATTCACGACTATCTTTAATTCTTGAAAAATTTCATATACTATTTTCTTTTTAAGATTTTTATTGGGGAAGGGGAACTGGACTTTATTGGGGAACAGTGTGTATTTCCAGGACTTTTTTCCAAGTCAAGTTGTTTTCCTTTCAATCTTAGTTGTGGAGGGTGCCGTTCAGTTTCAAGTTGTTGTCCTTTCAGTTTTAATTGTTGAGGGCACAGCTCAGCTCCAGGTCCAGTTGCCATTGCTATTTGCAGGGGGCACTACCCCCCATCCCTTGCAGGACTCCAAGAATTGAACTGGCAACCTTGTGGTTGAGAGGACTGTGCTCCAACCAAGTGAGCCATCAGGGAGGCAGCTCAGCTCAAGGTGCCGTGTTTAATCTTAGTTCCAGGGGGCGGAGCCCACCATCCTTGTGGGATTCGAGGAATTGAACTGGCAACCTTGTGGTTGAGAGCCCACTGGCCCATGTGGGAATCGAACCAGCAGCCTTTGGAGTTAGGAACTGGAGCTCCAATCGCCTGAGCCACCGGACAGGCCCCTTAGGTACTATTTTTGCTAATATTTTCTCACTCCATTATTTCTACTTTTGTATTCTTACCTTACTTATATTTTGGAACTTGTCAATCTATTTCCTTAATGTCTCGTTCACATTTTTCATCTTCTCTTACTATGTTGTATTCTGAGTGATTCCTTCTGTTCTAACTTTCTACTACTTTTATTTTTCTATGTGTAGTTTACTCTTTTTTGCATTTAACATCCATTTTACTTTCAATAACTTTTTTTTCTATCATTTACAGCTGGTCTTTTAAAAATATATTTTTACTCTTGTTTGATATTTTATGTTTTCATTTCTAGGATGCTATGCACTTCTATACCTCTGAGAAATTTAAACATACATATTTTAAATGCAGAATGCTATCTTTTTTATCATTTGTGAATTCTTCCTATATATGACTATTTTGATTGTGTCAAAGGAGAGGCAATTCTTTGTGTGTTTTATAATTTCCAACTGAGAATATATTTTCCAAGGGACCTTATTTTTATTGACACATCTCCCGATCCAGTGGTTTCATGGTTGCCTCATTCAGCTCTCTGTGTTGTTTGGCCCAATTAGGTTAGTAGTTAGGGTGGGTTCTTACCCTTTTTTATTTGTGCTGCTGTTTTTGTTAAATGGACTCTTTGAAAACTTGTTGATATTCCTGTTTACTTCCCCCAAGAAATAAGTAAATAGGTATACACAAATTATTTTATTTATAACTTCTGGAAGTATATAGGCCCCTCAAAGCCCACTCATTGATTCTGTAGGGGTATTTAGATCTCTGGTTAAGAACTCTGGGTTAGAGGTTTGGAGTTTTTGTCTCATGTGGGTAGAAATATCCTAGATGTTTGGCCATCTTGCAGTACAGCCCCAGTGACAATTATCTTGAAAGGTTTTGCTTGAACCACAGGTAAATGACACATTTTAATTTTAATTGAATCCTTATTGGCGTGCAGTAGTAGCTCATTGTGTTTTTAATTTGCATTTACTAATGACTAATGATGTTGAGCATCTTTTCATGTGCTCATTTGCATTCTCTACTCCTGTGGGGACAGAGCCAGGAGTGCAGTTTCCAGGCTCTCACTCTCACGTGGAAAGGTGCTGGCTCAGGTAGTAAGTGGCCATCAACTGGGATTGGATGGCCGTCAGCTGTAACCAGTGAACCATTGGCCACTAATATAACTGCTGTGGCTACGCTAGCAGGAAATGTGGGGCTAGCAAGACGATGGTGACTGAGCTAGCAAG
Organism: Rhinolophus hipposideros; assembly: GCF_964194185.1. Lineage (NCBI taxonomy): Eukaryota > Metazoa > Chordata > Mammalia > Chiroptera > Rhinolophidae > Rhinolophus > Rhinolophus hipposideros. Next base: position 5,401,387 of record NC_138071.1, read on the forward strand.
AGCGGATTGCAGTTAGCACAGTGGAGTGTGGGTAGCAAGTGAGGTTGGTTGGCAGAGAAAAGTGGATGGCAGGTTGTGGACAGTGTGTCTCCTGCTTCCTGTGTCTCCAACCCAGCCGCCAGCGAGAATGTAGTGGTGTGACTCCCCTACCTATGGCTCTGTGGGTGTTCCTTTTTGGCCTCACCATATCCTGCATTCTTATGTGGGGAGTGAAACCAGAGACCCTGCAGGACAACTCCTTTTTTATTTTTTGCTAAAGTACTCAGATTTTTTGCCATAATTAAAAATCGGTTTATTTTTTTCGTTTTATTGGGACTGTAGAGTTCCATGTATCTTCTAGATGCTAGTCCATTATCAACAATATGATCTATAAATAGTTTCTCCTAATCCATGGCTTGTTTTTCATTCTCTTAATAATGTCTTTCATAGTACAGAATTCTAAAATTTTGACAAAGTTAAATATTTAACTTTTTTCTTTGTGGCATGTGCTTTTGGTGGTATATCTATGAAACCTTTTTTTTTCTCATTAAACTTTGTTTTAATGGGTCTCTATTTATGAAACCTTTGACTAACCCATAGTCACAAAGATTTTCTCTTATTTTTTTTTTAAGTTTTGTAATTTTAGGCCTATGATACATTTTAAGGTAATTTTTAGATGTGGTATAGGATACTATGTATTTTTTCAGATGAACTGAAAGTTTTCTATATTGTTTTGAACTGTAATATATTTTTACACCAAGCTTCTAGTATTGAAAAAGGCACAAATTCATTGGCAGTTTTCTAAAGCAAAAAATAAAATGAGTTTCTTTGTGACACAGAAAAGGAAAGCTTCTTTCATAACTAACATATTCTTAGAGGGGAAAAAACAGAAAATGAAAGATTTTAGAATAAGGTAGTAATATCTGGAATACACATCCATGTCCAGTTTGAAAAATGTAAGTCATTTTGATACCACTTTATCTCTCGTATAAAAATTCCAAAAATTATAAAATGTAAATCACAAGAAAAGAGTCCCTGCATTTTCACCTTTCTGGGAAAACTACTGTTAATGATTTAAACAATTTAAACTGTTGTTATAAAATGTTTTTAATCAACATTTTCCTTTCAATGGGAACTATGTTTGATTGGGAAAGTGGAAGGTAGAATGTAAGACTTTAACATGGTACTGACACTGATGAGATTTTTTTATGTAAAACAAGGGCAAAAATGTCCTTGTTATTTTGGAGAAAGAAGAGGGAAAAGAGAGATAAAAAACAGAGATCAACTAGATTGCAGATAACTGTACATCCTCTGTCAAGAACTTTTTGTCCTAGATTCCTCAAAGCTTCAGTAAAACACATACACAAATTACAAAATGAATATTACTGGATAATCTTGTGAAAATGGTGAGGAAGCCAGACCCTCATCTTGAACGAATGTAGACATCACAAACAAAGACTTCATATGCAGGTGAGGATCCTAAAGAAGTATACACAGGAACTAGCAGAAACCTTGAGGTTTCTATCACAGAACTGTGGAATTGGGGTTTCAACGGAGTTTAACTAGATCTCTAGGGGTTTGGGAGTCTCCAGTGGGGATGTCAGATGGACTACATGTAAATTTTACTGGTATAGAGAAGAACAGGGCAGACAGTATTTACTAATATAAAAACGTGTCTTCAAAATATTGTTAAGTAGAAAAAACAAGTTGTGTAACAGTATTCCAGTTTTCCACATGAGTCTACCGGAAGTTGAATATCAGAGGCAAAATTTATTATGCAAACCTGATCTACATTAAGGATGAGTTTGGACATAAAAACCATGCCCTGCCAGTGGAGCTCACATGGAAAGAGCAGGAGAGCTGAGGAGAGTCAGAGTTGTGGAAGAGTGAGGCAGAACAAACCCTTCAAAGACAAGTAGGAGCAGGGAAGCTATATAATGCGCTGGGCTCGGTGAAAAATGGAAATCTGGGACCTCCTGATGAAAGGTTATTAAGAATTCCAAGATGGCCCCTGCAGGGCATTAAATCACGTGCTTCTAAATGCTGGGTCCTGTGTGACTGCACAGGGCAGACATTTATGAAGCCAGCTCTAAGAGGACACACTCTATAATTCCTGTGCCTCACTGCACTTTTTTTATTTCCTTTAATTGCCAACTTTTTGAGAAAAATATTTCTTTTCCCCAAAGAAAACATATAGTGAGACAGGAAATGTTTACTTACCCCGGGTCTCCTTGCTCATCATCTACCCTTGCCTCATTTCAGCCAGGCTGCTTGAAAGGCAGCTCCCGGAAATCCTTGTCCTAGTAATCACCATTAACAATTATCACACCGACCAAGACCTGAAATCTTTCATACACTGGGCGCAAATTATACCATTTGCCTATTATGTCACATTTCCCATAAAACTACAATTATCCCTAATTGTTATAAGAGCAATGTGGAGAAAAGAGCAAAAATTACTGCAAGCAGTATGTTCTCAATACCTTTTCAAGAACCAATGAATTAATAAAAATTTCATTCTAGCCCCAGTTCTGAATGTTCCTGGAGAAGTCATTTAACATTGAGAGAACTCAGCTTCTCTTCTGAAAAATAATAATCAACTCTAAAAATGTCTGTGTGGTTCAATGTGTAGAAAGATACATTTAAAAAGAGAAACAGCTGAAATGATAATAAGGGCTTACTTCCAGCAGGTGTTCTCTCTGCTTTGGAAAAGCAACATGCAAACAATTGGAACAGGAAAAATTCCATGAACACAGTTTCCAACACAGTTAATTAATATATGTATTCATGACTCCCACATGAATACATTCTCAGCCGCATTATTTATTTATTCTACATGTCCAAATATGCCACTGTGCTATTTCCTATGTGGGAGGCATGGCTAAGGAGGTTAGGGTGTGACATTATCTACTTGCCCATCTGACTATTAATTGGATAAGAATTGAAGTCAAGCTTTGTAACTCGGTGTGTTGGCCTTTGAGCAGACCCACACCGGTCCTTGTGGACCATCTCTTTAGGTGCAATGTGTACGTACGCCAAAAGCATACAACTGCTCTTGTTTCCAAGAGATACAGCAATGAAAAAAAGCAAATGACCGAGAAAGCAAATGGCATTACGTGGGATTCATTAAAGAGCTTACACTGTTTCCCTTGAAAGGAGGCTTTATGTGTCAACAGATAAGAATCAGGATGTTAATTACCACTTCTCATATCAGCTGATCCAGATTCTCTGGAAACTTTAAAATTTGTTTTTGGGCTGGAGCCAAAGAGGGGAAATAGTGATCTCCATATTCCCAGTTCAGCATCTACTTTACCCCTTCTCTCTTCAGAAGTGGAGCTGTAACAAATAACACCTTTTTCCCAGGAAAGTCTCACACGTCTAAAGTAGCCTAATAGCAAAGTTAGAGTGCTAGTTTGTGGTGAGTCAGATTATATCTAAGTAACAGACTTTTCATATCAAAAATCATACCTTCTTTTTTTTTTGCCTTGTCTCATTCTGAATTGTCAATGAAATTAATACATTAATGATTTGAAGAAGATAATTTTGTCAAGGAAAGTTAACTGCAGTGAAAGAAACTGCAAAATTCAGTGAAGCTGTAAAAGAAAACTTACTTCAGCAGGAAAGTAAAATAGAGTCCATTATGAGGTAGTAGAAAGAGAACTGGACCTGAAGTTTCAAAGCTTTGAATTATAGCTTTGCCACTTATTAGCTCTGAGGCTTTTGACAACTTTGGAAAACACTACAAGCCTTATTTTCTTAGACACAGGGCCGTAATAACCTGTAGCTCACAAGGGTGCTGTGCAATTCATACAGTGCGACAGCATGACCTTTGCATTTATGTTTACACAAATGATGTGCGTTCTCCCACAACCATTAAAATATTTAGCTATGTGCCCTCTTTTATGCAATTAATACTTTCTGGAATGAATTTTGTATACTACTCTTTCTTGTATACTTTACACTGTAAATACTACCTTCATACATATGTATAAAACCATGGCCCGCGATTCCTTATGGGCTAAGGGATTTTCGTGGGTAATTTTATCCATATGTGATTTTCATCTTATGAAATGACTTCAAAACGTAATTCCCACATAAGATGTAACTCCACTGCCTATGGAAGTATCTGGCAAACCATAAAGACCATGCAGGGATAAGATGTTATTAATATTTTTGTTTTCATTGAGGACAACCAAAACACAAGAAAAAATAAGAAAAGGAAAATAAACATCTTACATAAAGATTTTCTCACATTATTTTTCTTAACTGCCCAAGTTTTATATTAAGATGAAATATTATTGCAGTTTAGAGTATGTTGTCTTTAATATTAGGTTGGTGCAAAAATAATTGCAGTTTTCGCAATTATTTTTAACCTTTTAAACTGCAATTACTTTTGCACTAACATAATTCTTACCAAGTAGATTTGCGTTCAGTTGACTCTCGGTGGGCTTACCAATAGTAGCTTAATTTTACCACAATGTTATGTATGTAATAGTTATTGTCACTTAGTTTTTAAATAATAAATGGAGTTTAAATCCATTGAATAGTAATCACTTTTCTTGAAAAGAGATGAATAACGGATTTGAGAATCTTCATTTTTGTTCTATGGTTGCCGGAATTTCAATAGTGATTTTCAAAATAACTGGTTATTCAACCATAATAACACACAAATATCTGTTTTATAAAAATAAAGAGTACATACATTGCTATAATTTACCAAACGTTAGAGCTGCAGAAACTTTCAAGATGATTTCCTGTCTCTTTTATAATTTTGAAACAGAAAATTGTAAAAGTTTAAGTGATCTGTGTAAAATCAAGCACCATCGTGGAAAAAACGGAACTTCAGGCAGGAAAGCTGAAAGCCAGTGAGATCAAGTCACCACAGCAAGAGCAGTGAAACACAGCTTGCTCCTGACCTCTGGCCTTGTTCAACTTCTCAGAAACATCAGAACTTTTTGGCTGATCCTGGAAGGGCTCTAGAATAAATGCATAAGGCCACAGGAAAACCTGGGAGGATGTGCACTTTACATGCAACATTTTCTGCAGCATTTAGAAAGATGCTGTACGATATATTGAAAAAAATTAGCATCAAATTATAATTGTATGCTAGCAGGTCATTCTTTTTGTTTTATTTCCACTTTTGGTAAACCGAATGATTTTCCTTGAGTCGTTAATTTATGTTCCTTATGATCACATCTTACTCCTAAGTACTTAGGTCTAGCCATTATCCTGTGGCATTATGTTCTGCAAAAATGTGTACAAGTTTCGAGTGAGACAGTCTTGAATGTGAATCCTGACTCCAGCACTTACTAGACTGACACCCTGAATAAAGACACTCGTCTTCTGAGCCTCTGTTTCCACCCCTGTAAGTGAGGGTAATATTGCCCAGTAGAGGGAAGTGCTAAATGAAATATATAAACTGCTTAGTATGTGTTCCATACATAATAGCTCTTTATCCCCAAGACATCAAATGTTTCTTGTTTTCCTCAAAGAGAAGGAATACCAACTTCAGAAGAAGAGAAATAAATCTTCCATGGAAAAAATGCTTGTTTGAATATTTATAGTGATTGGCCTTGTTTAATGATTTTCTCTGACTTTCTGCATTTTTGCAGCACATTTCAGATCACATTGAATACATATCTTTTCCAGCTTTATTGAGGTATGATTGACAACTAAAAATTTTATATATTTAGGTTGTCCAATGTGTTTTTTTTAGAAGATGTACAAATTGATTAATATGCATATGTATTGTGAAATGATTACCACAGAGAAGTGAATAACACATTCATCACCTCACATAGTTACCTTTTGTGTGTGCGTGTGTGATGAGAATATTTAAACTCCAGCCTCTTAAAAAATGTCAAGTATACAATACAGTATTATGAACTATAGTTCATAACTATAGTCACCATGCTATACATTAGATCCTATACATAAGTGTGTCATCTTACAACTGAAAGTTTGTACCTTTTAACTAATGTCTTCCTATTTCCCCCACGCCCCAGCCATTGGTAATCATTCCACTCGCTGGTTCTGTGAGTTTGACCTTTTTCGATCCCACATACTCATACAAGTGAGATCATACAGTTCTTATCCTTTTGTGTCTGGCTCATTTCACTTAGCGTGATGCTGTCTAGGTTCATTCATGTTGTCATTAACGGCAGGGTTTCCTTCCTTTTCATGGCTGAATTATATTTCATTTTACATATACATTAGATTTACATACGTACATATTTCAATATCTGTATGCATTCATCTGTCAGTGGACATTTAGATTATTTTCATGTCTTGGCTGCTGTGAACCATGCGGCAATGAAAAGTGCAGATATCTCTTCAAGATAGTGATTTCATTTCCTTCTGATATATACCCAGAGTGGAACTGCTGGAGAATATGGTTGTCCTATTTTTTAATGTTTTGAGGAATCTCCATAATGTTTTCCATAAGGACTACACCAATTTACATTCTCCCCAACAGTGTACAAAGATTTTCTTTTCTCTATATCCTTGCCAATACTTACCTCTTGTGTTTTTATTAATAGCCATCTTAATAGGTGTTGGGTGATATCATATTGTTGTTTAGATTTGCATTTCCCTGATAATTCGTGGTATCGAGCACCTTTTCATATATCTGTTGGCTATTTGTTTATCTTTTTTTGAAAAAAATGTCTATTCATATACTTTGCCTATTTTTAAATTGGATGATTTGGGGTTGTTTTTTTTTTGCTGAGTTGTGTGAGTTTCTTATGTATTTTAGATATTAACCCCATATCAGATATATGATTTGGAAATATTTTCTCCCATTACATGGGTTGTCTTTTCCTTTTGTTGATGGTTTCCTTTGCTGTGCAGAAGCTTTTTAGTTTGATATAGTTCACCTTGTTTATTTTTACTTTTTTGTTGCCTGTACTTTTGGTGTCATATCAAAAAACAAAAACAAAAAAACATTGCCAAGGCCAATGTCAAAAAATTTTCCCCTGTTTTCTTCTAGCAGTTTTAGCATTTCAGGTCTTACACTTATAGTTTCATCCTTTTTGAGTTAATTTTTGTGTGTTGTGTAAGATAAAGGTCCAATTTCATTCTTTTGCATGTGGATATCCAGGTTTCCCAACATCGTTATTCAAGAAACTATCCTTTTCCTGTTGTATACTCTAGGCACTCTCGTCAAAGATTAGTTGACAGTGTATATGTGGCTTTATTGGGGCACATTGCATATTTTTTATGAGAAGACTGCCTCAGTTTATTGACATCAGCGCTCATTGAGAACAAGGTCCAAAGAAATCATTTTATTGTTTTCTGGAAAGATTATTGTACTGGATTATTTCTCTTGCCAGTTTTTTTCCTGTTATAGAGGAGAAAGAAAGACCTTTTGTTAAAGGGAAAAAAATTATAATCACTAGATATTTGATTTGCAGTCTGAGTCACCATCCTTTGAGGGTCTTTGTTTTATCAAGTCCTACCCTTATCCAGAAGTTTATCAGCTAAATAATTTCCTTGGTTCCTGACACGATCACACGCAAAATTTGACTTGATCATTCAGGCTTCCAGCATCACCCTGACTAATGTTAAATGTAGATAGTAAGTAACTTTATTTCTCAAACAAGATCTAGTGGGGAGCAAGAAGTCATTAAAATATCCAGGTCTAAAAGCGTGGCAACCCAACCTAGTGTGTCAGAAGTGGCACATGTTTACTAGGACATGTCTAAGCGGGCTGAAGAGTGACTTCACAAAATACCGAAAGCCAAGAGAACAGAGTGTTTTTGCTGCTTGGAATAAGTAGAGATTATCTGAGAGTTGGTGTTGTCATACCAATTTATCTTAATTTTACCATTACTCAATTTATCTGTATAAGAGGTAATGAGTTTTTCAGTAGTGATGGAAAATAGCATGAGTCAGATGGAAACAACCCTTTTCAAAAGGCTTCTCTGATCACACTAGCTAGAAATAGACCTATTCCCTTTCCCTGCTCTCTTCTGTTAGTCTTTATCATACTTCCTTAAATAGGAATGATTTGTGTCTATGTCTTATCTTTCTTACTGAGACATGGATTCTTTGAGAACAGATGACTAGACTATATCATGTATATTTTTCTCTCACCCACACACCTAGTATAGTTTTTTATATACAGTAGGTGATAAAAATGTATGAAACGAGTATGTAAATGGATAAGGGAAAGCAGTGCCTTGGGCCTATTCAAAAGAGTGAGCATGGGATGAAAGTAACCAAGAGAAAACTAACCCAGAAGTTCTTAATTTTGCCCCAAAGCATGAAATCATTACAAGCCTGCAAACCATTATTACTAGTTCAGTCTCAATTCTCTACTTTTTCTGTCAGATATATATACATATCTTACAGATATGTATATATATATATATATATATATATATATATAACAGAAATATATATATAACAGAAATATAGGTATATATATTTTTTACTTTTTCTCATGCGTACTTTTTTACTCCTTTGTTATCTTTCTTCTCATTTTTGATTGCTTTATAATTTAGCTCTTTGAAGTTCAAGATTTCAGTGAAATTGAGCAATTGTTACTTTCTCTAAATTAGATCACAAGACTATTACAGTTACTGAATGTTTTCTAACTCTATAGACATCTGGCTCCCTGTCAACCCTCAGTCATTAACATCGATAATGCTAATTGCATTTCCTTGTGGAGTCCTGGTTGACAATGCTTGATCCAATTAATCAAAAGCAAAATGAAAGCAAATTGTGGACAGGCTGATTCTTTTTCATAATGTAATGTACATTGATAGATGATCTTTGTTAATAAGAAGTTCAATTACTTTATAAATTTGATCTTGCCCTTCTTGTAAGCAGCTGGTAAGGATTAGTTTCCCTATCTTTGGAGAACTTGAGGCTTAAGTTTGCACAGGGGTGGTCAGGACAGGGCCGAGTTTGCAGACTCCTAGATTAATATAACCCATCTGCCAGATCACATGTCTTCGTATAGAAACCTAGTTAGTGCCTCTGGTATGAAGACAGACACTCCTCAACCACAGGACAAATGTGATAATAAGTTTTCGGTGTGGTTATGGGAAAATAGAGGGACTAAATGAACCCATAGCTTTGTTCTCTGGTTGTAAGGTTGACTTATATATCGTTCAGAAGGACCCAGAGGCCACTTCTCATCCCCCTCCCCCTATATTTTGCCAGGACAGTACAGCTTCCAAAAGGGACAGTTACCAAAGGGGTTCTAACTGGCTTCAAGTGCCACTTATGACTTGCATTCATTGGGAGCTACAAAGACCATTGACTCCTTTTTAATAATTTTCTGCTCAAAATATAAAAAGAGAGCATAATACATATTGTCAAGGGAATAATAGGAATTTAGGGAGATAACTGTCATTTTCAAAGTGGTATTGTATCTTCTCTTTTTTTCTTGGAGCAGTAATCTGAACAATGTCATGATGGAGTTATAAATAAGATGAATAAGAGTCAAATAATGGACTTTCAAAACATAGTATCATTTTCGATAAATACTCCAGAAGTATCTGAAACAACAGTATGTCACTGGAGAAGAGCCCTCACGGTTTTCATTTGGTTATTAGAGTTTTTAGTTTTTGTTTGTTTTAAAATCAAGACCCTTTTCAAAAGAAATTGGAAATTACACTGTTTCCATTGGGGAGAAATACCCAGTGCTTTATTTGTTCCATACATGTATTTATAAAAATGGTTGATTCTACAAGTGGTGATCTAATGATTCTTCTTTTGCTAGAAAATGATTTAATCCGAAACTATGTTTATCTAGCCTCCCTCAGGACTGACATGCATCATTACCCTTCTCAATCTCTGTGGACCCTATGAAGATTCCGAAAGAAAATGTATAGTGCCCTGAAGCTACCACTATCAGATGAAAGAACTCTCCTCTATTTGGAAATCTGACTACAGTGCAATCTCTATTGATTTCTGAAGTCATACTCAGGTTTTAACGTTGAGTTATTTATTTATTTTTATTAAGTCAATAAATGAAAAATGAAGCAGCCCACAACCAATTCTGTGTTCCTGGAATAATGGGACTGCTGTCTCCCATTGGCATTGGATAGGCACTTGCTAAGAAGGCTAACTCCCCAAGCTCTGCTGTCAGAAAAGGAGGTTAGACAAGCACAGAAAGAAATCTATTCTGTCAGCCAAAATATCAGTGAAGCTATGTTTGCTATGGCATAAATAAATGTTCCCTTCACACCCAGTCAATGTGAGGAAATCAAGGAAATTACAATGGGTGGTTTTAATGTTAGGAAGACAGGGGATTAGGTCATGAAGAAAGTTTTACAAACATTTCCAGTAAGTCCCTCTAAACAGCTGGGCCTACATAATCACCACCAGGATGTTTCTGAGGACAGCATCTTACACTTGGAACAAGAGGAGAGGGCTGCATAGTCCTCCCAGAATGAACTTAGAGAAATTGCCCAAATAATGCCGACTCTAACACAGTCCATGAACTCTCCTCCTTTTCCCAGCAGGTGAATTTATGCCAAGACACCATCCTGAAAATAAACCATTTCTTTTTAAAATGACATTTTGACTAAACAAAGAGCTATAAGTAACTCTTCAACACAAAGGGTGACATAATCCTTCTATGAATATATAGAAGAAATACTCATAGAAGCCGAAAATCTACAAATCCTGTAAAATTTTAAACTTGCTCTAAAAACTCTAGTATTAGGATATCACTAAATAAGGGAGGCACTTTTCTATCTTTTGACTAATATAAATATTTTATGTAATATCTCAATGGTTTGTCTTTTCCAGCAGAGAGGGTCTTTGATACTAGCATAGAGGCCTCAGGTTTATCCATCTTCTCCATTTGGTCTATAAATTAAATTCATACAAGTGTACACAGCATATCTCTCTCTATATTATATATTTTTATCATTTATGTATCTATGTATGTGCTTATATCCCTGCTTATTCCATGAAAGCTTTAGGTGCTAATGGTAAGTACATGCAATAAATTTACAAAGAAAAATTTTTTTAAATAAGACAATAAAACAGGGAAAATCTAAATTAGCAAAGGAAATGAAAATGGGCTAGGGGAAATTGTTAGGGAGAATATTATGCCTGAGCAGGCTACTCATTTCTATTTAGTTGCTAAAGCCAAGCCATGAATTTAGTTCTGTGCTTTAAGAATGACAAAATAATGATTTATGAGGTGTGATCAAACAATACGGTGAATGTTTAAATAAAAAAATTTATTACAATAAACAACACATTGCCGTTAATCCCCCTCAAAAATACTTATCCCATTATTTATCCCATTATTCTTTCCACTTTCTGAAGCGGTTCTGGAAGTCCTCTTTCGTGAGTGTCTTTAGTGCACTGTCGTGGCTGCCTTGATGTCCTGAATTAATTCAAAACATTTAACTTTCATGGTCATTTTAGAGACTTTGGGAAAGAGGCAGAGTTGCACGGTGCCACATGCAGTGAACAAGGTCAATGAAGACACACCATAATGTTTTTATTTGACAGAAATTGCCATACCAGAAGTGATGTTGAGAGCCTTTCTGTGTGATCATAAAATTCCATGAATGCTGCTGCCGAGTACCATCCAACAGAAAGGCAATGATCTTCAATATGGGAAGGGGTGCTTGGAACTTTAGTAACCGTGTGTGACAAGTTTCAACTTGTTTGGTGCAGTCACTTGGGTGTGAGCCATGGTTAAGAGAAGATGTGTTTTAAAGTGTGCCATAAATCATCCTCCATCATGACATCACTCCATGTCCCGCATCACTTCTGGTATACGGCAATTTCTGTCCAATGAAAACAATACGGTGTGTCCTCATCCACCTTATTCACTGCATCTGGTACCATGTGACTTCTGGTTCTTCCCCAAAGTCAAAATGATTCAGGACATCGAGGCAGCCCTGACAGTGCAACTAAACACACTCACAGAAGAGGACTCCCAGAACTGCTCCAGAAAGTGGCAAGAATGGTGGGACAAGTGTGTTCAAAATGAGGGAGAGTATTTTGAGGAGGATTAATGGCAATGTGTCTCCTACTGTAATAATTTTTTTAAAAACTTAAACATTCACAGTATTTTTTTTTAATCACACCTCATGTTTATTTTAAATTGACAAAATTAAAAGAAAATCATCCAATAGTTTAGTGGTTACCAGAGGGTAAGGGGGGTGGGGGGAGGGAGATGAGGGTAAGGGGGATCAAATATATAGTGATGGAAGGAGAACTGACTCTGGGTGGTGAACACACAATGGGATTTATTGATGATGTAATACAGAATTGTACACCTGAAATTATGTAATTTCATTAACAATTGTCACCCCAATAAATAAATTAAAAAAAAAAAAGAATATCTACCCAAAAAAAAGAAAGTCATCCTGGAATATTTGAGCACAGCTATCTCAATAAATGATAGATCAAATGGACACAAATTAGTACAAACAAGGAAGATTTGAATGGAATAATGAAATTGCTTGGTTTACAGCAGCATTTCCCAAACCTCCCTGATGCCTTAGTACCAGTCCTATTGAATGAGAATCTGCAGGAGAGAGATTCAGAAAGCTGAATTTTTAAAAACTGACTCAGATGGTTCTGATCGCACAGGAGGTTTGGTAAACACTGATCTAATGAATACGCAGAAACTCCTGGACTCAGTTCAAGTTACAAGAAATATTTACCAAAAATTTGAACCATTTACTAAGCATGACAATGCTTTGGTCATATGACAAGGCAGAGTAAGTTCTAAAGAATTGATTTCACGTGGAATTCCATCTCTGACCACAATTAAACTAAACTGAAATAAAAATATAAAATTAAACTTAAATTTCATACTTTTACATACACATACAGAGCAAAACAAAAATGATTTTGGAAAGTGAAAAATACATTTTTAATAACTCATGGTTTAAAGAAAAAATAAATTGGAAATTGAAAAGCACTTAGAATTGCATAATAAAATACTGTAACTCAAAAATGGAAATGTCAGTAAGTGGTATATAGTGAGAAATTTTTAGATTGAAATACTTTATGAGAAAAGAAGACGAAATTTAATGGACTAGGCATCTATCTTAAAAAGCTGGTAAAGAACAATGGAATAAACTCAAAAAAGGTCGAAGAAGGAAAAAGAAAGAATAAAGGTAGAAAATAGTAATCTAGAAAACAAAGGCATGAGAAGGTCATCAAAGCTAAAAACTGGTTTCTGAAGAAACCAAAAAAAAAAAAAATGACAACTCTGGAAAGGTTGATCAAGGAAACAAGAGATAAGGTTCAAAGAAATAAAGAATGAAAAATTACAGATACTGAAACAGTTAAGAAAAAATCATGCTCTGATGCCAAAAATTTTCAAAACTTTGAAAAAATGGATTTCATGGAATAATGTACGATTCATCAAAATTGACTTAAGACAGAAAGAAAAATGTGAGTAGCCCTGTAACTATCAAAGAGTCATTAAACAAGTTATTTTTTAAAAATTTTCTGGAAAAAAAGATGCCACACACAGATGGTTTCAGAGATGAATTCTAGCAAACATTTGAGGGAGACAATTCTAATCCTGGTGTAGAAAAGAGAGAACATTCCACAACTCATTTTATGAGGCAGAATAACTTTGATGACCAAAGCAGATAAGAGTAACATACGAAAAGGCATTTAGGTGCCAGTCTTAGTTATGAATATTGATCCACTGATTTTTTTTTTGAGTAACAAATTGTTTTACAATTTTATTCTATTAGTGATATAATTATTTTATTAGTGGCATAATATAATTCAAATTATATTATTAGTGCCTAAAATCTTTGCACTGTTATATCTTTCTGATGAGTTGAAAGTTTGATTAGTTAAAATTTTGATCATTATGTAGTAAACTTTTTGATCTCTAGTAGTGCTTTTTGCTTTAAATTATATTTGTATATTCCTTTTTTCCCCCTTTTTTTGCCCCCCCCACTCCGGTTCAAGCTGTTGTTTCTCAGTCTAGTTGTGTAGGACACAGCTCCCTGGCCCATGCTGGTGTTATGAGCCTTGAACTCCCCGAGCAGTGGGTCGCCGGTGCTGGACACTGACTGCTCATGGCAGCACATGGTAGCCCACGGCAGTCCACAGCAGTCCACAGCAGCCTGTGGCAGCTCACGCAGCCCTCCAGCTGCTCACAGCAGCCCAGCTCCAGGGAGAGCCATTGTTCACAATCTTAGCTGTAGAGGGCGCAGCTCACTGGCCCATGTGGGAATGGAACTGGTTACCTCAGCGTTAGGAGCGTGGCGCTCCAACAACCTGAGCCACTGGGCTGGCCCCAAATATGATTTTTTTTTTTTAATAATCTTTCGCTTCTTACTCATGGTTTCAATTCTCTACTAGATATCTTAAGGATATTGAATATACTTATTTTATGTGTTTTGTCCAATAGTTTCAATATCTGAAGTCTAAGAAGTCTAGTTCTAATGTTCTTCTTTATGCTGTTTCTTCGTCATAGTGTTATTACCTGGCATGTTTTAGAATTTTTTTTTAACTAGGGAGTTGTATTGATTGGCATATTATACATGGAAATACTTGGAGGTCTGGATCGAAGAGGCATTCTTCCAGAAAGGATTGCCTGTGCTTCTACCAGGCATATGGAAGAGCTACAAACTAGGTAAACTTTGTTATGATTATTGAATTCAGGTTGAAGAAAACAAATGAATAGTGTAATATGAGGCCCCAAACCCCATAAATGCTGGTCCTTGGCAATGAATGTATTCTCAAGGGAGATATATTTTCCCTTTTTCCAAAGCCCAGGCTGACAAGTCCCCACGGGGAAGTTTTGTTTGTATTTTTTTATTTCTGCCTCACTCTTTTGTGGATAGTATCGTTTTTCTTGAGTGTCTGCTCTATATTTCGGGCCTCCAACAATACACCTCCCAGCATGTGTTCATTCAAGGCCTGGTCTCTGGAACCCACATGTGACCATTAACCTGGAGATCCAGCTCCCCCACCCCACCCCCTGTCTTGTCCTCTGGGTGCCTGTCCTCAAGCCTTTCTTACCTCCTTTGTCTTAAGCTCCTGTTTCACATCCCTGCCCCAGAGGACTTTTCTTATTGCTTGCAAATTCATCTCTGACTTTTAAAGGATATTTACAAAATATTTTAGGCAGCATGTCAGTGCTTGACAAGTTTTCAAGATCTCTAGTTCATCCTAAAATTGAAAATAGACACCCAGGTACTGTTTCTTAAAGGTACCTCATTGCGGGGGGGCGGGGGGGTTGTCTTTCAACTCAGGACTTCATAAATATAAAAGATTGGTTAAGAACGATAAAGAGTTTCTAAATGTTTACCTTAAATGTAAACAAATTTGCAACAATTAAAAAATGCAGACAAAGCTGGAGAGTAATCCCACAGTGTTATAGTTGAACCCTCACCAGGGACTGGCTGGCAAATTCTCTAGTTGTCAGGACGAGTCTGTAGTGTCCATTGATTTTTCCTTTTTGGTCATGCTGGTCCACACAAATGGGTATTTCAGTTGCTGAGGACTTGGAGTCTTTATGTCTGTAATGGATCCGATTTTCATCTCCACCGATTGCAGGCCAAACCTCTAGCTCTTCTGTTGTTTCTGTTACTTCACATATTGTGCATGGGATTGAGGTGTACCTATTCACATGCATCTGCCTCACATTCAGGAATCATTTTAATATCACTTTATTTGAAACGCTTTCCATGTATTGTTTCCATGTGTAGTCCAAAGAATTCTAATGGCTTCTTGCCTTTTGGTGGGAAAGAAATTAGGCCATGATCTGATCCTATGGGAACCCAGCAACGATGCTGTAGGTAAGTTTGGGGTTCAAAGCCCGGGGCTTTTTCGTCTATCTTCTTTCTCTGTCTTAAAAATGGGACATCTGTGCTAGTGAACATACAGGTTTAATTGCTAGGATTGGAAATGGTGCTGGAAAGTGCCAACTAGAACCATGTGCCAGCTAGAACTCAAGGTTCTCTTACTAATGGGAAAAGAAGAATGAATAATGAGAGCAACTAACAGCTTCTACAGAGGGTAATGGCCTGAGTCATGCTAGATATGCAAGTTGAGGACAGACTATGAAGAAATTAAAGTTAAATATTTTACCCTTTGTCTGCTAGGTAAAAGGAAGCCATGGAGGTATTTAAGGAATAAAACAGAATGTTTATTTCATATGAAAAAAATTAAGTACCTACAACCACCTTTTTCAAAGAAGCCAGACATAGGAACAATATCAAAAACCATTTGAAATTGTTAGAATTACATTCAAGTCAATGTTTCATATTCACATATAAAGATTCACAGTCTCTCTCTCTATATATATATTTCTGCATCAAAGTAGGCCCGTTTTAATGTAAATATATTAATCACTAAGACTTTCAGTCTGGACTATATATTTTTTAAAGCATTTAGTGAGTGGGGCATAAAGTCCTGCGGTGACATCCTGGCTTTCATTATCTGTCTGTTGATGTCCCTTAAGAGGGAATACCTGACATTTACCACAAAATGAGAGTTTAAATTCAATTTAATCTCATCTTTATTCTTAATATTCTCTTGGGTCATTTCTTAAACAATAGATTCAGTTCACTGGGTTGACACAAAAAATTAGGAGTAATTTTATGCACAATCTTTTCTATGAAATGGGCAAATTGTTATTCATTAACTCCTCAATTCCCTAGAAGAAAATTTTGACCTAAGTACAAAGTGCTATTATTGAAAAGTTTGAAAAAGAGTCAAAATTTTGAGTTTCTCCTATTGTGTTTCCCTGAAAATAAGATCTAGCCAGACAATCAGCTCTAATGCGTCTTTTGGAGCAAAAATTAATATAAGACCCGGTATTATTTTACTATAATATAAGACCCAGTCTTATTTTACTATAATGTAAAAGTGGGTCTTATATAAGACTGGGTCTTATATGAATTTTTGCTCCAAAAGACACATTAGAGCTGATTGCCCAGCTAGGTCTTATTTCCAGGGAAACACAGTAACACCAATTTTTGTTATTTTTACATAGGCTTTCTACAAAAAGATTTTCAAGGACTTCGCTGATATTTTGACAAAGCATCAGTTCAGTTCTTTAATGACAAGGAAATCAAGATGTAGGTTGGATGTATAGAACATTCGACATGACTGACTTAGCTATTTTCCTGTCTGCTTTGGTTTTGTTTTTAATAAATATTAGCCAATTAGTGAATGGCGGTCACTAGTCGTTGTCATCAATTAGCTAAAATAATAAGATCAAATTACATTGCTTTATTTCCATGACGACTAAGCAGGCTGGGCACAATTCCATCATTTGCTATAATAATTGGCACAACTTTGTGAAGAATTCATACCCAAGCAATTTTGTTTCTTGCTACAACCGAAGGATGAGCTATTGAGTCTGCAAATCATTTAATTCCATTCCTGTGACATTGAAATCAATCAGTTAGAAGACACGATCTGGTCAAGTGTTTCTCAAACTGTGAAGCTGTGAACACTTAGCATTCGTCTCTTATTTAGCATCTGATTTCTTTTTCACTGATTTTCCCCTCTCTATTTCCATGTTAATGCATTATTCTTCATCCTTTGTTCTCAGGCATCGCACTATTGAAATAAAATTTAGTTTTTTGAAAGAAAAAGAAAACATAATTTAGGTTGAGTACCTGTATATTAGGAAATAAGATAAAGATGCTTTTTACTTGTTTATAAAATGAAAATCTAAACGGTTTGGGTTTTGTACTTCAGTGATAGAATGAAGCATTGCGCTGAGAATATTAGAAGAACCATTTAGGATTGAAATATTTTAAATGTGAATCAAGTAGACACAAAGGCAACTGGTGGATTTAAACTGAAGCTGATAAATTCCTTAAAAAGATTGTAAGTGGAGACTTTATAAGATAAAATAATTTCTTCTGTGCTGTGGAAGGATGGTGAATTTGACCCACTACAGATTCATGCATTTGTCAGTCCTTCCAGGCCTCTCTTGGAGATCACTTGTCTCAGCTTAAGGGCTATCCCAGATCTCTGGTCTCAAACCTGAATCCCACCTACTTCTCCAGATTTTGGCAACTGGTATCTCCTTTTGCTTTTTCCGCCAGATGAAAGCCATCAGCTCTGAACTTTTGTACTTCTGCTTCTTCTGACTTCATCTATCTTCCCCTCTATGCTCCTGAAGGTTCACGCGATCCCAGCTCACCATTACCTGAGGCTTTGGAATAGATTCTGCATCAAGTCAGAGGCTGTAGCTCAAGCAACAGTGCACGAAGGCAGGTGTGCTGCTGATCCCATTCGGAGTTCACGTGTGCTTTACCAACTGAACTTCTGCTTCGCGGTTTTGCTCGATGGTGGACATTGTCTTACTCAGAGATCACTTCTCCTCCCCACTAACATCAGTTACTGAAGTTCTGTCTAAACCAACATCCCATTGTTGAAACCTTGTCATTTGCTTCCAGATGCTCCAATGCTGGCAAGTACGTTTCCACTTAGCACCTGCCCCCAGACTCTCCACTAGTATTCTCTTTATGTCTGAACTCCATCTTCTCTCCCGTGCTACCTCCCAGCTAGTGGCCATGTGCTGGACCAGTGCCTTTTCCTTGTGACCGTGAGTTGGGAGCCGTGCTCTCTGTCCTGTGGAGACTGTCTCTCGCTACCTGTGCCTGGTTCTGACCCACAGTCCTGCCATGCCCTGATCATGATGTCGAGTGCCAATCTCTTGATATGGCCAAGGCTCACCAGAGCTCTGCTCTGAAGCATTATACGCTACACGCTCATTCTTTTTACTTCTCTTCATGGATCAGTGGAAAAAAAGGTTTCACATCTTTCCAAGGCCAACTCCTAGCATCCTTGAAACCTGTGCTTTTAATCTTTTTCGATCCTACCTTGTTTAGCTTATTCAGGGTTCTGATCTCTCAATTACTCATTCTCCTTTCTTACTTTGTGATATCTTTCTACTTTGCTTTCAAATATGTACTGGTTTCCCCAGCTTCAGAGGAAATAAAAGTGTCTCTTGATTCTGCTGTTAGCACTTGACGATTGTTGTGTTTTCCCCCTTTACCCTAATAAATGTTCAGAGCAAATGGCCTACAGTAGCTACCCATCATTTACCATTGATTCCCTCATTTCAGTCTTAGCCTGTGGCCTGCTCTTCTTCCCTGCCCGCATTGCTGAAGTGTTTGGTGTCCTACTCAATACATTTTGTGGTATATTATCAATTCTCATTATTCTGGATCTCTCTCTCTACAATATCAATTGCCACCATTTATTGAGTTGCTGTTGAGAGCCAAACAATGTTCTAGTTTAATGAACATTTGCAGAATATTTTTCCCAATAGTGTCAACTTTCACTATCTTAGGGACAAATGAATATTATTACTGTGGAAGTCCTCATGGAAATGGATCCAACAAGCCATTAACATGTGGCTTTAGTCTCTGCTCTGTTCTTTTTCCTCCCAGCTGTATGCGACTTACTTTGCATACTGGAAATCAACGGCTGCGGTATTTAGGGAGACTCTCCTGTTCAACCTCATATCCTCATTTGGAAACGTGACTTTTCCTAATAATCTGTGCAGAGCAGTTAAAGGTGTGAACAGACTGGTGTATGCCCACATTGGAGAAGCCCCCATCTTAGGTGAAGTCTCAAGTCTCACATACCTGAGGCTCGCTTCTCTCCAGTGTAGAATGAAAACGTACTTAGCCAGAAGGTTTTCTTTTCAGGACTTTATGCATTATTGATGCTTAATGAAAACAGAACAAAAAATAACCTTATCATCAACAAAGGCACACTTATATCAAATTGCTCATTTCTCCCTAGAATTTCCTATTTCCCTTGCTTTTGAAAGCTCGTTGTATTACCACTATCCCCAACACCCCTCCCCTGACACACATGGACACACACAAACTCAGAGAAACATTCTGTGTAGAAACTCTGTACATTCTAAACATTCTATATACAAATGGCCAGAAAATAAAAGATCAAAAGATATATTTTCAAAAGGCGGTAACTGCATATGCTAAACCTAACACATGCAAAAGCTTCCTTTATGCAAAGAAGCATTACTTTCTGTGCTTTGCCTACAAATGATTCTGTTTGTTTTTTCCCCCTTACAATTTTAAGGTTTGTCTCTGTGATACCCTATGAAAACAGGTGAAATATATTAGTTGATGATTCTGCCTCTAATCCTCTGAGAAATAAGAAATCAAGTAAATTAATAAATAATCAAATAAGCATTATGCATTTAGAGAAGTCCTGTATGTTAATTCAAGGGCTGTCTGTGCTTGGATCAGTGCCCCACCATTTCGTACCCAGCTCTGTGTCACAGATATGGATTCCTTAATGGGGCTCCTGGGCCTGCTGGCTTACGGGTGGGTTTGGCAATGGGAGGCCCTGGCAGGGGTTGGAGGCCACTAGGTAGGAAGAAATCAGAGTACCTTCCTGCCCTACCCATTCTGCTCAGAGTCCAGGTTGGACAGATGCTACTTTAATTTCATGGGCCCACTTCCCTCTGACAGGACGCCATGGTCCCAGCGTCCTCAGGATGGCCCCAGCCCTGGGCTCTGATAACACTGGCTTCCCGTGTCCCTTCAGTCTGGAGGTGAGAGAGGTCGTTAATACCCCCTGATCCCTTTTAATATTATCCTCTGTGTAACTGAGTCCCTGTATTAAATTTCATCTGTTCTAAACATTCAAAGTGGTTTCTGTCTTCCTGCTTGGATCACCACAGACACATCCTGGATATTCAGAAAACTCAAATCATGCAATGACTCCTGTTTCTGACAGATACAGTTTTCATGGACCAAGGAAAAGAAAATCTAAGTATACCACTTTAAAAAACAAAAGCCAACCTCACTCGTTTGTTTCATCTCTTGAATTTGAAATTAAAATCACCTCAAAACATTTCCGTATTTCTATCTATAGTTTAATATTTCTGATCCTGTCGTCTCTCAATGCTATGTCCACAACATGGAAATTTTATACCAGCCTTTTCATTACGCTTCAGGAGGTATAAAAGTTGAAGTTGCATTTTCCCAATGTATCAATTTATTGTCATGCTTTTACTCGTGGCCATCTCAGGTTTGGCCCAAGCTTTCCTTTCTCATTTGCCAATACGTCCTCTTTTTCTGAGTCAGCCACACATGTTTACATCATTCAAGCCAGACATACTTTTGATTCAGTAAATGAGCCATTGCTCTTAGGGGCTCAACACTAGTTGGTGCCTGTAGACTACAGCTCTGCCACATGTGTTAGGAGAAGATAAACATGAAGGAGCACAGACAGCCCCTCCCTGGTGGCTGGGGTGGGAGGACCATTTGGTCCTCAAGGGACAAACCTTCTGAAAGATGTAATAACTACAGAAGAAAATGCAGTCACATAGAGGGACGTCCACTTATATGCTGTGGGGACATTGCATTCAGAGAGAGTATGTGAGCACATCAGTATTACAACTAGGTGAAAATGGTTAGGAAACATTTCATGCAAAAAGTGAGCCTTAAACATAAGAAAGGGACCAAGTAGTTTTAGTGAAGAGAGAGGGGAAATGGCATTTCCAGGCTGGGAAAAGCACATGCAGAGTCTTAAAGTTCCAGGAAGGAAAGAACAAATGGACTTCCTAGGCAGAAGCAATGAGGAGAGAATCAGTTCTGAAGCCGAAGGGGAAGATGGGGAGAAACAGACACTTGTGCAGAGTCCTGAACAAAGGCAAAGAGAGGTTTTCTTTGGAAGGAAAGAGGGTTCTGAGTATGAAGATAAACAGCTTTAGTCTAGCCTGACTTCATTTGTGCACCTAGACCAGGAAACCTTCCTGTGTCAGGAGATTTGTGGAAACGTCCTTAACATTTGAGGGTAGAATAGAAACCTGTGCAGAGAGGTCTGTGTATACTGAGGCTGCTCAGATGCTTGGAGGTTAAGTGATTCATACAAGTTCACATGGCCTCCTCAGAGGCGGAAAGGTAGGTTTCCAGACTTGAGACCAATGTCTTTTTACCATGTCATTCTTTTCTACAAGGCAATGTTTGGTACTTGCTACTGGCAGAGAGAGTATTGGACTGAACAGATGACTGGTCTGGTCCAAAATGGCCTATATTTTGGTTTTTGTCTTAGTGACAAAGTCCTTCCCTCCTTTTCTCCATAGCCTAAGACCCCGCACATGAGCACTGGTTTCATACTCCTTCAGTCCACTTCCACCCTGGGGACAGAAGACTACCTTTGTGACACAGGTTTGATTATGATATCCCCATGCTGAAAATCCACCAATGCTTCTCCACTGGTACGTTCCCTTAGCATGGCATATGGAGAGGGCTGCTAGATTTAGCAAATAAAAATACAGCACTCCCAGTTAAATTTGAATTTTACGCAATGGACTTTTTAAAAATATAAATACGTTCTGTCCAACATTCAGGATATAATTATAGTTAAATTATTCACTGTTTCTCTAAAAATCAAATTTAACTGGGTGTCTGTCACCCTCCATATGGGACAACACCCTGTCTTCCTCTCTAGGCTCTCCTTGCACCATGTCCCCCGTGCCCAACATTCCAGCCATCTCTAGGACCCCAGGTGTTCCCTTACACCAGGTTTTTACTCACCCTCTGCTTTCTGTCTGAATGAGTGTTCGGGTACTTACACCGAGACTTTGAGGATGATGGAACTCCAAGTGGGGGCAATCTGCCGTTGCTCCTGGAAGCCCCCAGCCCCACCAGCGGGGCAGAGGGTCTGAGGTGGAGGTTGCAGGTATGCTGTTGGGAACAGCAGTGGATGCTTCAGAGCCGGTCCTTTCAGTTTTAGGAGGCCCTGTGTGTGCAAACAACCAAGTCACGCTTGCTCCTAAAATCACCTCCTCACAGCTTCATGAGCACAACCTTGACTTGGGTTCCCTCACAGAGCTCAGCCAGTGGGGACTGGCTGTCCCCACTGTGATCCCGGCCTGATTCATGTGGGTCGTCCATAGAAACTTCCAGACACATGTTTAGAGTTCCAGCTTCTACCCACAGCAGACAGCGCTCCAGCAAAGCTACTTTCATAAATTAAACCTCAAACGATGTTAATATTTTTGCTAAACTGGTTTCCTCTGCTTTTAAATAGTGTCTCTGTTTGAATCCCAGGAAACTTGACCCTTGGATAAACTACTTTTGAACTGAAAATCTACACAGGGCCCTGAAATTCTTTGAACTTGGATATGTAAACTCTAAATCAATAATTAAGTGTATTTCCTATCGTGTTAGGAGGAATAAGAATAATGAGTTGAATCGATTTCCTATTTATGAGAATATGCTGACTCCCCATTCTGTTTGAGATGACTTACAGATGATGATGAGTGTGTTTCCAGCATCATGTTTCTGGATAAAAAAGCAAATGTTACAAAGTTTTAACCAATATACCACTAGAGGTGTTGGAAATTGCAACAACAAAGAGAGAGAGAGAGAGAGAGGGAGAGAGGGAGGGAGGGAGGGAGGGAGGGAGGGAGGGAGGGAGGGAGGGAGGGAGGAAGGAAGGAAGAGAAAGAAAGAAAGGAACCTGTATGTGTGCTTAGACCCTTCCTTTCTCAGGCAAAGAATCACACAGAGAGTCCCACGGTGATCCTTTTTTACACTTTCTGGTGAAAATGCCACAGAAAAAGATCACAAAACCTTTCCGTTTTCACTTTACAAAGCATTTCAACATCAAAACAGTTGTCAAGAGGCTGAAGCTGCTGTGTCATAGCTCGGGTCAAGTTGTCTTCTCCTGGAGCAGAGGGATGGAGCAGGATGTGAAGAGCGGTGATTTGAGCAAGGCCAGGCTTGGGCACAGGGGGAGGTCAGGCGCCGGAAGTAACTGGAAGTGAGTCTCTCGTGCCATCTTAGGTGCCAGCACTGAAGAGCCTTGTCAAGCATTACTTATGTTCTCACAAAAGAAAAAACATAATAAATCATAGTAAAAATTTTTAAAATACAGAAAGGAGAATTAGTTACAGTCTTTAGAAGTATATTTCACCATGAAACATAGCTGCCTGTTCATTCACATCCTTGGATTTGAAACTTTATTTGGTTTGGTTTATAAGTTAAGTAATGGTCATCTAGAACAAATATGTATAAGGACAGTCACATCAGACTAATTAGCAGTGGTGTTACGTAAAACTCCTTAAAGCAATCTAGATTTGATATTAAAATAAAAGGAAAAAAGGAAAGCCTCATTTTTGAAAAAGGAGGACAACTAACTGTAGAAAATGCTCCTCGTCATCCCCTTTTAGCACCTCATGCCTCATTCTGTGCATGAAATGACTGAATATATTTCCTGTGCTCTCTCTAACTGCATTCCACCAATTGCCAAAATTAAAGAATATTATTGGATTAAAGGCAAGCAAACACTGTGCTTGTTCTGTCAAATAGCCATGAGGTGCAATGCTCAGAAAATAGGCTGTGCTCATTTTCATTGATTGATTTCAAAACTTCTCTCAGTGAAAGCATCCTTGGAGGTTTAATAACTTTTGCTATAGACTGTAGCAGGATTGGTGAAATAAAGCTATTAACATATCAATCTGATGTCTTATCAAGAGCACAATTTAAGGATGGTGACAGGACCTAAAACTCATCATTTAATACCATTACCTGCAGCAGCTTTTTCATTTGATGGGGATCTGTAGTGATTTAGTGCCATGACTTAAAATGTCAAAAGGATTTATTGACATGAAGCAGAACACTTCATATGAGAAAATAGGAACAAAAACTAAAATATCCCCTTTCTGATCGCGATATTCTCCTGTTGTAAGCAGAGGACATTGAAGTAATATCTATCTAATTAGCGCCCTCAATACTAACATTAGAATTAATTTTTTCTTAAATTACATTCTAAAGTAAATAGCAGTTGTGCAAGGAATAACGGCAGAAAATGGAAGCAGTTGTATTCATGGACAGCAATCGTTTCTCGGTCCATCAAGCTCAAGGAAAAAATACTATCAATTATTATGCAAGGAGTAGATTCTAAGCAAGCCTACATCTTTTTTCAGAAAAAAAATGAGAGGGAAATATCAGTTTATTGATATATAAACTGATATTTCTCAGAGAGAAGTATCAGTTTATATATCAAATACAGTCACAATAAATCCTACCATGGTGGTAGTTGTTTCCATGGTAACAAGGTTTACAAAAATAGCTAATATTTTGTTTTGCTTAGAAAATCAAGTTCCCATGTTTCCTCCAGCATATTTACTAGAGTTGGCTATGACACTTACCAGTGGATTTAATATTACTGCTAAGCAAGTGATAAGTACTGTGGTAGAAAGGTGTGCTCACTGCATGGAGAGCACCGAGGAGGGTCACCTAGCTCACACTACCAGACGGTTTCCTGGGAACAGTGATGCCTGAGCTGTCTTGAAGGCAAGTAGGAGTTAGTGGGAGAATAAAGGAACAGTTGTCAAGGCAGAGGAAACAAAAGAGGAATAAGAAAATAGTAGAGAAAGAAGTCAGAAACAGATTTTAGGTGTCATTATTACCCTGTGGATAATCTTTACTTAGAGGACAATGAGGGTTTGTAGAGGACATTGTAACCTTTACATGCTAGGCATCTGTTATGAAAGTAACTGCACCCTGAATTTTCCATGGAGAACCATACCAATAACTAGTATCTGCATTTAATTCTGTACTAAGAACATATTGAAAAAGTTTGCCACCAATGATAAACTTACCGTAAAAATTTATGTAGGATATTCTAATAATAAACAAATTAACTTTCATTATTCATTATATTAGCTATTTTATGGTTCTCCTTATTTATCTATCAATCTATTTATTTATTGTGATAATTTGCACATATAGTATAGGGAGGAGGTATATAAAAGTGAACAATCCGTAGTACCTGCCTTCAAACAGTACATAGTCTAGTAGCAGATATGCAAAATAATATCATTGCAGTAAAATTATATTACAGAAAAATAAATGCCATCATAGACATGGATATAAGATATTATAGAAATACAAGGGAGAATCTGAGAAGTAAACCATCTACCTGGAAGGGGTGTAAGAGGGCAAGCGAAGGCTTCCAGGAGAATCTGAGCCATGAATCATGTCAAGGAGGGTGGTAGCGGGGACAGGATGGGGAGATGGGGAGGAATCCCTTGCGTGTCCCTCTCATTTTCACATTTAAGAAGTACCAGTGTTTCAGTTTGGCTGGAATATGGGGTTTACGTGAGAATGTGGGCAAAGTTACGTGAGTACTGGGGTCATTTGTGGATTGTTATTCCTAGGAGGGCAAGCAATTGAATACAACTAACAGCTGGAATCAAATTTATGTCTTGACTCCAAATCTGAAAGGGATAATTATCATAACAGTAGAGTAAAATAGCACAAAGTTCAGATGGGAAAAAAAAATGGAAGATTTCACTGCAGTAGAAAATTCTAGGTATTGCATTGCCAGCAAAGGGCCAGCCATTCTTGAAAGTTTCCCTTTATCCTTCCCTACTTTCTGCATACATAAAATGATCTGTTGTATGAAGAAACTGAACAGGCAAGTACTCAGATATTGAATAGCTCATTTGGCCTGTTTCACTTAATATATTTATACATTGGTTTTGCATGAATGTCCCAGAGGGAATATAGATTGGACCCATTTTACACCATTGATTTGTGTTTGACTTTGGGGGTTGACACTGAACTTCTTTGTTTTTCTCATTGTAAGTCTCCCATCCTAATGACTATCATTTCTATTCTCTGAGACTTCCCCAATAAATCTAACATGAGAGGTTCAGAATCCCACAAAACAAAGTGCAGTTTGTTGGGGAATAATGCTTCCTTTAGAACTTGGCAGAAATCTGACTGACATTAAAGGTGAAGGTAGGAGAAACACTCCATGGGGGATTTCAGGGCTCAGAAGTAGGAAAGAAGATTGAAAGTACATACTCCCAAATTTTCTCCAGTCTCAGGGCCTTTGCACATGCTAGTTCTTCCACCTGAAATATTCATTCCATGGTTCACTGCGTTTTTGCTTTCTTTTCCTTCAGGTCATTAGAATGGTATTTCTTAGTCATCTTAGACTCCCATTTTCGTTCTCTGCCACCACCTTCTCTTTGATTCCTCTGTAACTTCTAGTTGGTTTCCTAGTGTGTTTGTCTTTCCCATGAGACAATCGGTTTGTAGAACATTTAAAATTGGATGCTTAGGACCCACGTAAGATATTTTGATTTGTCGAGTCTGGGGTAAAGACTGATTTTTCATAGGCCCCTGGCTAATTTTAACGGGCAGTCAAGCTTGAGAACCACTGCTCTGGACCAGTGTGGTCTCCAATCAGCAGCATTTACAAACTGGTTAGAAATATACATTCTCAGGGCCCATCACAGGCCTACTGAGCTAGACTCTCTCCAGGTGATTCTAACACATGCTCAATTTTAAGAACTGCTATTCTAGAATAAATTCCATACAGTTATTCCTTGTATCCAAATATTGTGTAGTGTCTTTGGCCTGGTAGACACAATAGATACCTGAATCAAAACACAAGCAATCAATGATAATCACAATCAGTAAATGAATAAATCACAGAATAAATGATATAATCTATGAATGGTTTCCTCCTGCAGAATTAAATGCAGGTGATCAAATACCACATTTCTCTCTGCTAAGACCTAAGGCTAAATTTATCCCTCTATCCCTTAATAGGAAAATATGTTATATCAGATAAAAGAGCAGCAAATAGTGTGATTTTCTGAACTGCTGCCCCAGCAATTTCCTTTCCAGCCTCATTTCTGTTGCTCCAAACACTAAGCACTGGGGGTTTGACAAGAGTGTTATTTTCACTTCTCTGACTTCCACCTCTAATTCAAAGGTGATAAAGTGGACAGGCTATTTATTAGCTCTCATTGGTAACAGATTAGCACACACACTTATTTTCTTTTAATTCCCCAGTGAGTGGGTCACTAATGTCCTGTCCAATCATAATCAGGAGTGCCTGCCTCTTCCTGGATGAGCGTAGACGTACTGCATGAGAACAGTCTTCTGACAGAGGCCGGGGGTGGCTATTATCTGCACCTCCTCCCTGGCACCATCTGAAAAGCTCACCACTCTCAGAATGCAAGGTGCATCGTCTCCATTCTTAGACCTTTCATCATGCTGAGAAAGTGCAGGTACTGGGAGGACTGCCGTGATCGGCTTGCTAGAGAAAAAAAGAAACAATTACCTACTTTAATTATAGTGTGAAGTTGATATAGAAGCTAGAGAGAAACAATAAGATTAGTTCAAGCTGCTCAGAACTGAATTATGCCTCCCCTTGGACAGTGTCTCTAACCAACCCAAAGGTGCTACCAAAGGTGGATGCTGATTCTGCAGCTCAGGCTTGTTTCTGGTATTATTCTCTATAATGCATCCATCTCTCAGACCCCAGAGAGAAATGAGGCTACATACCGCTCTGTGTGGGCTGAAAAGGCCGTGCCTGCAGTCTCCTCCCCTGCGGGGGGGCCCTGGAGAGCTTTCCTTCTAGATCTCAGGGATCGAATTGGTGCACATTTCCTGTAGGGGCAGCCGCAGCAGCTTTGAAGGGCACTGCAAGGACTTGCTCAACAAAGATGCACTCCCTTCTCCCACTGGGTCCTCAGTGGCTGAAACTCTCAGTCTCTGTTACTCCATAAAAGGCAGGATATGGTACGGTTTGGGTAGATTTCTTCCTGGCCATTTCCTTCTCTGCTTCCTTAGTTTTCATCTTTCCAAGGTTACTGAGGATTGGATCAACATAGATAAATCATTGCAAAATCTTCAAGAAGGAAAAAAAAAAGACTCAGAAAATAAAACTGCAGATAAAATCATAGACTTTCCTGAAATGTGAAACAAAGGAGCACATTCCAGGACCATCGTATGCAGATTACATAACTTATCTGCTTATTTTGGTAGAATATATGGCATGATGAATATCCTGACCACCATATTCAAAATATCGTTCCACTTCGGTTGACCTGTACTCATATGACTAAAGATTCTCATTTCTTTATTGCTGCATATGGAGACAAGAAAGTTCCTATTATATTTGAGGCAGAGAAAAGAGGGAGAAGGTAGTGGTAACACTTTAATTTACTCTCTGCCATTCGAGCCTTAGCTTAAAGGTGTTTATTACTTTAGGTCACTTCACCCAGACAGGCTCTGATGCAAAAGAATCAGGGTCTGTCTGGAAGCACAAGCCTGGTAGGTGGGCTTGGGCAGCACGAAGATAAAGGGTACCTGGTTTTGGGTGTGATGGAATGTGGCAGTGAAAATGCGATGTCCACAAAGGGAAGGAAAAGTCACCATCTACTTCCTAGTTTTTTGCTCTGCAGACAGAGTATACTTTTAAAAGTCCAACTCCAATCATGCATTGCTCTGATTACTTCAGTGGCTTTTCATTACACGAGGATGAAGACAGGCACACTCATACTAACTCCTGTCCACATTTCACAGTCTTGTTACAGGCGCTTGTAACACCCTATACTTTATAGAGGCCATTACAACTTGATTTGGATAAGTGTTTGTGTAATTAGTTGCTTCATGTTTATTTCCGTTAAATTGCAATCTCCATGATGGAAGAGATTTGATCTTGCATCAGTGCTTTATTTACAGGACGTTCTATAAAGCCTTGCTCATAGTAAATGCTCAAAAACTATTTGTTGAATGAAGGGTGAAAGAACCCAGTTTGATAGGGTGTCTATAGACAAAATGTAGGAAAGGATATAAACAAGCAGATAAATATTTCAAGCTAAAAAGACTGTATTTCTCTCCTTGGGGTGGGGGGGGAAGACAGGTACTATCTTGTTAAAAGTCGTTTCCATGTTAGTTAGATTCAAATCTGATAACTTCTCTTTTCTAGTGCACAAACATTATAAAATTTAGGTAAAGAAGTGGATAGTTATTTGTTATTGGGATAAGGAGAATGGTGGTCAGCTCTCATGCATCCATACATATCATTTTTAACAAATGTTGACCTTGGACCCACTTTTGTTCATATTAAATAAAATGAAAGATGATATCCAACTGATTCTCTCCAGGCTTGGGTGTGGTTAAAGGATGCAAGCACGATAAGAAAATTCCAAATCCAATCTAGAATTATTTTTGGCTACTTTGGACTATCTATACCACTCTTTGGTATCTATAAACATTTTAGAGCAGCTAATTGAGAGTTAGGTGCATGTCAAAATTATCAGCAATACTTCTTTTACTTAAACCATATTAGATCCAGCAATTTTATTCCTAGGGTACATATGCTTAAGAAATGGATACACATTTCTACACAAAGCCATGTATGAGAATGGTCATATTGGCCTTATTCATAACAGCCCCAAACTGGAAACTATAGTGCCCACCAACAGGAGAGTGGATATAAAGAATATATTTATATAATAGAACATGACTCAGCATTTAAAAAAAAGGAATTACTGGTATAAGAAATAACATGGTTGAATCTCACAGATACTAATTGAGTGAAAGAATTCATGCACTATGGTTCCAGTTAAGTTTAAAAAGTAATTTATGATGCTAAGCTAGAAATCACATCCTTTGTGGACAAGGGTATGGGTGGGGGACTGATTTGAAAAGATCATGAGGAAACGTTGTGGGGTGAAGAAATTGTTCTATATCTTGATTTGGGTGATTTCAATCCAAATATATACATTTATCAAAATGCGTTGAATGAACACTTGAGGTATGTGCATGTTATGTAGGTAAATTATACCTCGATTAAGAAAAAGGTGAAAAATGCAAACCAATAATTTGTATTCTCAAGAAAATACCTTAAAGGTAACAGAAATAAAATGTACTTTGTTTCTCCCAAAGTATTTGACATTAAAATTGGGGGAAATGTAATAAAAGTAGCCATTCAAAAACATAACTGACATATATGAATTAAACTGTCCCCTAAATTACAGACTACCTTGTTCTATTGCACTTTGCTTTTTTCCGCTTTGCAGATACTGTGTTTTTTACAAATTGAAAGTTTGTGGTGACTCTGCCTCAAGCAAGTCTTTCAGCACCATTTTCCCAACAGCATTTGCTAACTTTGCATCTCTGTGTCACGTGTTGGTAATTCTCACAATATTTCAAACGTTTCCACTATTATTATGTTTGTTGTGGTGATCTGCGATCAGTAATCTTTGATGTTTCTGTTGTAATGGTTTTGGGGCACCAGGAACCATACCCATATAAGATGGTAAACTTAATAAATGTTGCGTAGGTTCTAACTGCTCCACTGACCTGCTGCCCTCATCTCTCTCCTTCTCCTTGGGTCTCTCTATTCCCTGAGAACCAATATTGAAATTAGGCTAATTAATAACCCTACAATGGCCTCCAAATGTTCAAGGGGAAAAGAAGAGTCACGTCTCTCATTTTAAATCAAAAGCTAGAAATGATTACGTTCAGTGAAAAAGGTGTTTCCAAAGCTGAGAGAGGCCGAAATCTAGGCCTCTTGCACCAGCAGCCAAGTTTGAATGCAAAGAAAAAGTTCTTAAAGTAAATTAAAAGAGTTACTGCAGTGAACTCATAAATCATTAGAAAGCAAAACAACCTATTGCTGATGTGGGGAAAGTTTTAGTGGTCTGAGTAGATCAAACCAGCCATAACATTCTCTTAAACCAAATCCTAATCCAGAGCAAGGCCCTAATTCTCTTCAATTCTGTGAAGGCTGAGAGTGAGGAAGCTGCAGAAGAAAAGTTTGCAGCTAGCAGAGGTTGGTTTGTGAGATTTAAGTGAAGAAGCCATTTCCACAACAAAAGTGCAAGGTGAAGCAAGTGCTGGTATGTAATACAAACTGCAGCAAGGTATCGAGAAGGTCTGGTAAAGATAGTTCATGAAGGTGGCTGCACTAAACAACAGGTTTTTGTTGTAGATGAAACAGCCTTATACTGGAAGAAGATGCCATCTAGGATTGCATAGATGGAAAGGAGAAGCCAGTGCCCGGCTTCAAAGATTCAAAGGACAGGCTGACTCTCTTGTTAGGGGCTATTGCATCTGGTGACTTTAAGTTGAAGCTGATGCATATTTACCATCCCCCAAATCCTAGGGAACTGAAGAATTATGCAAAAATGTACTCTGCCTGTGCTCTCCAATGGAATAGCAAAGCCTGGATGAGAGTACATCTGTGTACAACATAGTTTATTGGCTATTTTAAGCCCACTGTTGAGACCTAGAGCTCAGAAAAAAAAATACAAAAAAACATGCCTTTCAAAATATTACTGCTCATTGACAATGCACCTGGTCACCCAAGAGCTCTGATGGGGATTGAATGTTGTTTTCATGCCAGCAGCCCATGGACCAAGGAATAATTTAGACTTCCAAGTATTATTATTTAAGAAATATATTTTATCAGGCTATACAGCTGTCATAGATGGTGAGTCTCTTGAAACCTTCTGGAAAGAATTCACTATTCTACATGTCATTAAGCACATTTGTGATTCATGGGAATAGGTAAAAATATCAACATTAACAGGAGTTTGGAAGAACTTCATTCCAACCCTCATGGATGGCTTTGAGGGGTCCAAGTCTCAGTGGAGGAGAAGATGTGGTGGAAACAGCAGGAGAACTAGAATTAGAAGTGGAGCCTGGAGACATGACTGAATTGGTCGAATCTCATGACAAAACTTGAACGATGAGGAGCTGCTTCTTATGGATGAGCAAGGAAAATAGTTCCTTGGGATGGAGTCTGCTCCTGGTGAAGATGCCGTGAAGAACATTGAAATGACAACAAGGGTTTAGGATATAACATAAACTTAGTTGATAAAACAGTGGCAGGGTTTGAGAAGACTGACTCTAATTTTGAAAGAAGTAAGATTGTGGGTAAAATGCTATCAAACAGCATTGGATACTGCAGAGAAATCATCCTTGAAAGGAAGAGTCAAATGATGCAGTGAACTACATTGCCGTCTTATTTTAAGAAATTGCCACAGACACCCCAACCTTCAGCAACCGCTATTCTGATCAGTCAACAGCCATCAACTTTGAGGCAAGACCCTCCACCAGCAGAAAGATCACAATTTGCCGAAGGCTCAGATGAGGATATTAGCATTTTTTATAGCAATAAAATATTTTTTAATCATGTACATTTTTTGGACATAGTGCTACACATGGTAGGTGTTCAGTATTTTTTTAATAAATGAATGGACCTCAGTTTATTAAAATAGTCCAGCAATATAGTGATTTTATTTTCCAGGAAATATAGAATGTGTGTTACATCTCTACATGTGTAAGTTTTATTTATATCCTTTATTTATGGATGAGAAAATTGAGCCTCATACAGATTAAGTACTTGTTCAAAGTCATTCAGCTAGAAGGCAACTGGTGTGAAATTCAAACCAAAATTTGTCTCCTCCCAATGGTGATAAGCATTATGTCATGCTGCTATATTATTGAGTCACTTTTCTAACATGCATTACATTTCAGATCTAATCTAATTAAAGCCCAGTTGATGTAAAATAATCTTCCTAAAAATAGAAAGATTCTTCCCTTAATGACTAAGCTTTTGTTTCTGGCTGGAAGACCAGGATGGAAATAAAAAATATTTAGGTTACAAAAAAGATTTAGGTTACAAACAATACGGTGAATATTTAAAGGAAAATAAATTATCACAGTAAAACATATGTTGCCATTAATCTCCCTCAAAATAGTCCCCCTCATTTTGGACACACTTATCCCACTGTGTTTGCCACTTTCTGAAGCAATTCTGGAAGTCCTCTTTCATGAGTGTCTTTAGTTGTGCTGTCATGGCTGCCTTGATGTCCTGAATCATTTTGACTTCGGGGAAGAACCAGAAGTCACAGGTGCCAGATCCAGCGAATAAGGTGGATGAGGACACACCATAATGTTTTTATTTGACAGAAATTGCTGTACCAGTGTGATGTGTGACACGGAGCATTGTCATGATGGAGGATGATTTATGGCACACTTTCAAACACACCTTCTCTCTATCGTAGCTCACACCCAAATGACTGAACCGAACAAGTTGAAACTTGTCACACACTATTACTAAGGTGTGACGTGCCACTTCCTGTATTGAAGACCCCTGCCTTTCTGTTGCATGGCACGCAGCAGCAGCATCACTGTATTTTGTGATCACAATGGAAAGACTCCAGGTCACACATCACTTCTGGTATGGCAATTTCTGTCCAATAAAAACATTATAGTGTGTCCTAATCCACCTTATTAACCATATCTGGCACCATGTGACTTCTGGCTCGTCCCCAAAGTCAAAATGACCATGAAAGGTAAACATTTTGAATCGCTTCAGAACATCAAGGCAGCCACGACAGCGCAACTAAAGACACTCACAAAAGAGGACTTCCAGAACTGCTTCAGAAAGTGGCAAGAATGTTGGGATAAGTGTGCTTGAAGTAAAGGGGAGTATTTTGAGAGGGATTAATAACAATGTGCCTTTTACTATAATAACTTTTTTTAACTCAAACATTCATCATATTTTTTAATCATACCTCATATAAGGTCAGGCAAGGCTCTTTGGAACTTTGGGAGCTGGGGAAAACCATTGGAGATCTCTGAGCCTTCATTTTCTTATCTTTAATAGAAAAAATGCTATCTACCCTGTATTACCTCACAGGCTGGGTCATGTAACAATATGTGAAAATATTCTATGAAATATAAAGTGCCATAAAAATAGTTTTTTTCTAAAAAGACAGCTATATCAGGAATCATCACACTGTGAGAGATTGGATTAAAGTCAAACAGAGAAATGTTTGAATTGCTTTTTTGAATTTTTGAGTCTATATATGTACACATATATATGATCTTTTCTTATAAGTCTTTTAAAAATGGAGATAATTTGGGGATAATTATGGGGTCTTTTTAGTTGAGGTTTTTCCGTTAATTCTCACCAAGTAGACCCAATGGATTGGTTTGCAAGCCTAAAATGAGAAAACTTGTGACCATGTGGCCTAGTCTTTTAAGCAGATGGAATAACACATTCAGTGCTAATTAAAATCTTCAAAGGGTCTTCAAAGGGTAGCAGTAAATACTACGTATTTCCCTTATATAAAACAGTAGCAGATGAAGGGTTCTTTTTTCCTCCTTAATGAATATAGGATTCCCATCTGTTATCTTAACAAAAATGCACCATGTAATGCAGAAGAAAATACAGAATTGAAAAGTGTGTGTTATTCTCTTTATTTCACAGTGAACCATTCTTTTCTGGAAACAGACAACTCTCTCTCTTTCTCTCTCTCTCAAATCTCCCTCCAAAGTCAAGGGAAACTATTGGGCAATCAGTGACCAAGTGCCTCCTTGTCTCCCCTATTTCACAAACCACAGGTTTGGGATAAGTACCACAGGTTGCCTCACCTCACACCCTCGCCAACCCCCTGCTAGTTTGCCTTCCTCTGCCAGTGAGGCTGGAAGGGTCAGCCTGCATTTCCTAGATGCTCAGCAGCTAGGCGGCAGTCATGTAACCACACAGATCTCCATTCAGTCCCAGGTAGTCGAGACTTGGCTGGGGAAGTAAGCAGCACGAGGAGAGAGTGGCTCTTTGAGCAGGCAGGTATGAGGATACCTGGTTCTTCTGTGGCAGCCATGGCAGAGTTTCTGCTGTCTGGTCCTAGCTGGTCTAATGGCAAGTAGTGGATGGTGAGGGCAACAGTGTCCTTTCAGCCATAGAAATCCTGTGAGGCAACTGGTCATTTTTCATACTTGTTGTATCTATAGCTGATTAAATGCAAATTGGGTTTTCTGGCCCTCCCAGAGAAGTTTGTGAGCTACCTAACACCCTTTAATAATCTCTTCTCTGTTCAAGCTAGCCAGAGCTGTTCTGTTGCCTCTAAGAGTCCTGACATTTATAATTAACATACATGGGGCTATAACCAAGGAGGACGTAGGTCTATTGGCATACTTTAGCAAATGCTGCCAGTTGCCTAATGAGTAATAGACTGTCCCCCTCTTTCTTATTAACAGAATCCTATTTTGTAGGACGTAGCAATGTCCAAGTTTAAAAAAACGACATTTCCTAGCTTCTCCTGCAGTTAAGTGTGTGTGTAGACATAATTCTAGCCAGAAGGATGTCAGCCGATTGTATGAGCACCGGTCCCCTTCTGTTTCTTTTCTGCCTGAAACACACCAGGTGAAGCTGGAGCTCCAGCATCCATTTTAGACCCTGGTGGAAAGGCCAAGAGAGTGGCAGAAATCCTGCCCTGACGTCTAGGAGCCTCAGCACCCACGCCAGTAATAAACACCTGCATTAACTCCAGACTTCTTGGTGCATGACAGAAATCCATGTCCAATATCGATTTCCAAATACCATCATATTGGGGATTAAAGTTTCAACATATGAACTTGTGGGGACACAGACACCCATAACAGCAGCCGTTTTAATAACATGTACCCATGTAACAAGTAGCCTGCCCCGTCCTGTATTAGCCTGGACTAGATTATCAAAGAACCTCTTAGTTCCTTTCCTCACAATTTAGCTCTTACCTATTTACTTTTTTCCTTTAAAAAAGGCTCCAATTCTTATGCCTATTTAGGAAATAAAGGGATCCTGTCTCCTCTGTAGGATACCAAGCTCAACTCTCAAAGACGAACAAATAGAAGCTGCAGGGAGACACAGTTCAGCCCTCTCTGTAAAAGACTGTTCTGCCAGAGCTCCCAAATATCACATTAGCTTAATTAAAGGTAATGAGGTCTCAGTCACTTACGTTGTTTAATGGCAGGCTAAGTAACTTGGGAGGTGATGTCCAAAGATGAATATTCAAATATTAGGCAATGGTCAGAAAGAAATTTAAGTCCTTTCACAGTAACCGTTCTTGGATTCTGAGTCAATATCCCTTTCACATATACTTTGCCCTTGACCACCGAGAACCTGTTTGTTCACTTACCATGTGCCGGCTTTGCCATGAACATCCCACGTGTGTTACGGGTGTCCTCTTTTCTACTGGGTACAAAGAATTGAAACCATGAGGCCAAAGAAGGAGCAGATTAGAAAAAAGAGTGAATGATGAAAGGAGGCTAGCCAGTGCAGAAGGAAGGGGACTGGGTTAATTAAAGCAGGAGTTGGAAGTGAGTAGATTAAAAAAGCTAAACTAGGTTTAGTTCCTAGAAAAGAAACTATCTA
Source organism: Rhinolophus hipposideros (assembly GCF_964194185.1). Lineage (NCBI taxonomy): Eukaryota > Metazoa > Chordata > Mammalia > Chiroptera > Rhinolophidae > Rhinolophus > Rhinolophus hipposideros. The sequence continues at coordinate 5,438,305 of NC_138071.1, forward strand.
CAGATGAAGGCATGTGGACCAGGTGAGCATCCAGCTTAGGGAACTGGAGAAGGACCTGGAGAAGCGTGTTAGCCGGCGCTGGGAAGAGCGTGCTAGGCAGAAACTGCTTTGCTCACACCCTCAAGCTAAAAATGGTTACTAGGGGCACAGAACCCAACGGGGTAAAAACGGCCCACACTTGGTCGAACAGTGCCAAGCATGATCCTGTGATGCGCTGACCTGTTTGCGCTTAGATACCTTGGGGTTTCTCCTCTGCACAAAAGTAGATCCATGCACTCTACAGTTTGGCTGAGTGCGCTGGTCCTGAGGGCTCATTACAAAGGCAGGGTCCCAGGGGCCACTGGGGCAGTGCTGCGTTCCTGCGCCTCTAGTCAGGTAAGTGAGAAGATCCGTGACCAACACGGGGGCCTCCTGGATCGCAGGACCCTGGCTGTCTTTCACCTGCTCTTCTCTTCTTTACCTGGTCAGTTCTGCTGTCTCCAGCAACAGTCCCTTTGGTCCAAAGATACACCATATGTCTGCCTACTCAGCCCAGGTACTGTTTAAGGTGGAAGATGCCTTGATTTCGTCTCACGTTCCTTAGCCCCCAGTTCCCAAGCTCTTGACATTTGCTGGCTAATGTCTCAGGTGGTTGCAAGAGGCATGTTTCCTCAGTATGCAAAAATACTTCCCTACAAACTAAATCACAAATCCACAGAATGGGGTCCCCGCCTGGCTTGCCTTCAACAAAGCAAGTGATGACAAGGAAACAGGAAAACACACCCTGCTCTGACTTTGCTTCCTCTTGGCTGGCTTTGATCCTTCACATGCTCTGTTTCTGTCCTCCCCTTTGCCCCCCACCCCTTCCCCCACCACTAAGTTCCCAGGCATGCCCGCAGCAAGCTGCTGAGGAAGTGGTGACTGGCAGTGGCTCAGCCTGGAGAGACCCTCAGCCTGCATTCTATCTCCACTGAGAGGATCCTTCTTTCTGAGGCAGATGCTGCAGGGAAATGCTCGCTGAAAGATTTGCATAAGGCATTCTCAGATGCAAAATGCCTCTTTGCTTGCTCAGTCTTGTATTCTCTTACTTCCCAACTCTACCAGCATCCAACATCAAGCATCCCCACAACCCAGAGCAAAGTGTGTGGCCACACATCAGACTGGCCGTCAAGAAGGTCAGAGTGCACTTCCCAGAACCTTTAGGATCATTCAGTTGTTTTCTATTGGTGTCTGAATTCTTGTGAGAATCACCCTGGTTTTTGGCTTCCAAACAATATATTGATTTTTTTTCCTCCAGACAAAAATCATTATTTGTAGCAGAAGAATGAAAAAAACAAAAAGCTTTTTTTAAAAAAAATGTGTATTGGCAGCTTAACTTTCTTTAAGTTGAAAATGGCCTAAACATCACAAAATTGAGAACGCATCAGTTTGATCCTTCCATTCCATTTCATCGCCACCTCCACCAAACTTCCCTTTCATCCTGTTTGCCAAGGAGCATTTCTTGCTTCATAAAAGTATGGCTTCAAGTCTCCTTTCATCTTAGAATCCCTCACAGATTATGAAAAAGGAAGTGATATTACTGAATGCTTTAATAAGACAAATTCCATGAATCTCTATAATTCAGGGCTGTGGAAACACACTTGTGTTAAATTCGTAACATAATTGTTGATATCATTCATGTCATGTTAGCTGTATTCAGAATTTCCTTATTTTATGTTACGTCTCTAGAAGGCATGGGTAGATAGGGCAGGGTAACAAGATTTAACTGAATTTAATAAATATTTGTCAAGGGCTATATGTGTGGTAACATCTTTGCATAGAATCATGCAAGAGGAATGGCCAGTATGTGCTTTTTAATGAGAATATGCTGAGGAGAACGTTAATTTTTGCTACAGACTTTTTCTTGAAAAGAGAGGAAAAGTACTCATTATTCTTCCATAACAAATCAGGATTTTTTTTTGGATTTGGGGATTATTATTATTATTATTATTATTATTTAATTTATTGGGGTGACATTTGTTAGTAAAATTACATAGATTTCAGGTGCACAATTCTGTACAATTTATTGAAATCTCAAACTATTATAATTCAGAGAACTTCCAGACACATTTCCAGTAAAGCTTTTTTCTTTTTGGAAAAACATCATGGGAGAAAGCATTACCTGTGGAATGGCAAATTTCCTGCTAACATTTCCTTACAAAGTTTCAAAAAATTAAAGGGAATGGCCAAGTAACACCCAGGCAAATGATTATTCCAAGTCTAACCTGTGCTGTAAACAGTTCTAAACACAGAGACTTGCAACAGTTGGAAATGTGCTCAGTTTGTTCTTAATCTGTCAGTCTCAGTCACGACTGTGATCATTTAGCACATCATGGCAGGGGTTACTTTTTAATAAAATGGGCCAACATGAAGAACATTCTGCCTAGAATTATGTATCACCAAGTTTCAAAGTAGGATACGAAGGCTCTTGGACTGTATCTCCCTAAGAGAGGAAATGCTCTGTCTATGGAGGCTATAGACTTTGTGCTTCTTCCAAACAAAGCTTGACCTTGAGACACACTTCAAAAAGAGCATGAAGCCATTGCTCACAACCTTCACTTAAAATGTCACAATTCAGTGGCCTTGTCGGGAGCCTTGGTGATAAGGACAGTAGGGGAAGTATAACCCTGTCCTCATCCTGCTCAGAGGCAGGACAGGTTATTGTCTCCACGTGTCACATCACAGAAGCCGTGCTGAGAAAAGTCACTGCTACTAAGAAACTCTCTTTCCCGGTGTCAGAGCACGTACTGAGGGATAGATCTTAGATTCTGGTTATTTACTTCGTATCCACATGATGTTGGTAATAACAATAACAGCAACTCCCACCCAATCTCACTACGTACCAGGCACTTTCGTTATAAGCAGTTCATATTTATTCATCTGTTTAATTCTCACAAGAGCTCTGAGAGGCACACGGTAGGACTGTCCCCATTTTACAGGTGAAGCACATGAGGGACAGGAGATCAGGGAATCTGTCTAACGTCACAAAGGCAGTAGGCGTATAGTTCTAATATCAGTTTCTTTTTCTATAAAATGGGGGCCATTTAACCTACATTGCAAGGCTTTTGTGAGGATTAAAGAAATAATAAAGATAAAGACTCTGGCACATAACAGATGCTTATTAAGTGGAGATAGTATTAATAATTCCTTTAGATTAAAATCCCTTCTCCTAACACCCTGCTGATATGAACCCATAATGATTCCTCATTTTATTTAGAGGTTGTTTATCTACCAAACACACAAGCCACCAGCTAAGAACCAAAATAGAAGCACAAAGCAATCAAAATAGTCTAATCAACGTAAGCAATCAAACAACCGTCTTGCGCATTATCCTAACAGAGCCCCGGGAGTCTTGCTAAGAGCCTACTTACTCCAAGGGGACCCGGGTTCTAAGGAGCTGGTTAGAAGGCTTCCCAACTCACAGATAATTAGAGATGCAAATTACAAGGGGGATAGTCTGCTGGGAGCAAGGCATGACAGCTGACAGTCTGGCCAGTGTAAGGGAACTGGAAACTCCTAACAGCCAGACAGGAGAACTCAAAATGCAGACCAGTCTGGACTCCCTGAGGAGGGCAGAGTCTGCAATAAAAAGTGACCAGCCTCCAGCAGCCTATCCCGGCATCTCGCCACCCATTTGGCAAAGTTGCTACTGCTCCTTTGTGTCCCATCGGCGCCCCATCCATGCCCTGCTCACAGCCCTAGTGTAGCCTCTCTTGCCCAGGACCATAGTCATTTGTCGTCAGTATCCTCATGCTCATTCGACTTGAAGCTCCTTACATGGCGAGGGCATTACTGCACTCATGTTTGTATCTCTGCATTTCACACATTGGTGCTCAGGATATGCTTGTGGAATGAATGGTTATTGATTCAACACATCACAAAAGACAGAGACAACAATTTGAATTCATGTTTGAAAAGATAGGAAACAATGCAAAAAATTCTGAGAAACTTTCTATTCAAAGCTCTTATGGCTTTGAATAAGCCATTGAATAATTATGGCTTTGAATAAGTTTTCACTTAAACAAGTAAACTTCAATAGCCTGGGAAGTTCGTGTCTGTGTGGAGTACCCCAGTACACGAGGGCTCTGCATAAGGGGGCATTGGCCTGTCCACTAACCCACTGGTGAGAAGAGGAGAGGACCACAGCAGAAGAGAAACCTAGGTCTTAACGAGCATGTGGGAAATTTTGTGGAGAGGGGGGAAAACGGAAGGGATCCATATCACAATTGTACAGAGGCCCAGCCCTTGTTCTGCCTTTTACCCAGAAAATGGAGTGGCGTTTTGGAAGAAATTTGGAAAATTGATTTGAGTTACTCTGGGAGGTGGTATTAACCTCATCTATTTGAAAGAATGAACATAAGGAAGGAGAATAAAGTGAGACAATAATTCATCAGCTAAACTGTGAAGGTTTTATGCCTTAGAGAAGGTTGCTCTTACAAAATATAGAGAAAAAGCCTTTGACTGACAAAGAGGACTAGAGCTTGAAAATAGAGAACATGTGACTATCAAGACTGATTGTTTTCCAGAACTGAGAGGAAGGAGGACAGTCAGAGAGGAAGCAAATAATGAGTGTCCATGGTGGGTTGCTGGGGTTGAGAATTAGGGGTGGGATTATGAGCTGAAGGTTTAGAGATGGGGCAGAAAGAGAAGACATATAAGGTTGGTTTTGGGGATCTGGATTGAGAGCGTCCCATGCCCACCTTCCAGTGTAGAATCAGAGAAGCAGCAAGACCTCCAGGTAGAAAGGCCCTGCTGATGTGCCTTGGCACACAGACCTGAGATGACCCATGGAGCCCCCTCCCTGACCCAGGAGCCTGGCAATAATTTCTGTGTGCCTATGTAGAGCAGGGAGGGGATGAAGGGCTGCAAAGGGCCACCGAGCTTTGCATGGACCCAAGCTTCACAGACACAGCAGCAGGATCCTGAGAGCATCATGATAGTGAGCTCAGGGAACCTGGACCCCAAGCAGCCTGAGAATGGGTTCTTGAGTGGACCCTACTGAAAATCAGATGGGAAAGAGAAACGTGAACACTAATAAGGAGAGAAGATCACCTGTATCAGATACAAGCCACCCAGATTATGTTTTAGCACTAAATAAGGCCCCAGAATTCGATTAGAACCTCAGGGTACACTGGAAGCTGTTTCATACCTGTGGAGGCGCCCATCTTTTGCTACCTTCTGATTGAGCCCAACCTAAACCCCACCATCCAGAACACCTTCCTAGGTGGGAGCCAAAGGCCTCTCATTTTGCTTTGCTTAAGAGGATAGAAATAGTACTCTGCTGACCTGTTGTAAATTTCAGAAACAATCTGAATCCAACCTTGAGAAAAATCACTGGGTATCAAGCGTGTTGTGTGGAATGAGGTGAGTGGACAGGTGTCAAAGTTGAGAGTAGGCATAGCGTCATCCTGTGCAGCTGCAGGGCTGTCTCCTTCCAGGGGAGCCCTGAGTCTCCTCCACAAAAGGGTCCTTTGCTTTCCCACCTGGAGTCACCTCCTCTGAGAGCTCTGTGACAATTCACAGCAGGAGAAAAGGTCAGTGAAACCTGCGACGACTCCTGGCTGAAAGTGCACAGAACATGCCCCACACTTGCACCCTTCCCACTTCCACAACCATGAATTTCATTCAGTTGTTCAGGCAGATGCCTGGGAGCGTATGGCTCTGCTTCAGCCCATTGTCTTTTCTTTTATAAAGTTGTTTTCCACCGCTGTTCATTCACATTTCCCATCATTGAAGGACTATATTTAGAGTCCATATTTTATAATTTTTAGAAGCATGAATTCAGTTTCACATGCAAAATGAAACCTGTGAAATTTCCCTTCTCCTTGTGTGAAAGAGCTCTCCTGTCACCTGGGGCAATTTTGCAAATTTTGCCAGAAACAAGAATCAGGTTTCAGCAGCAAATACAGAATTATGCAGCCTGGAAATTGTACTGCAAATAATATCCTAGAGGTCAACTGAAATGTAGCTTCTTGCCTTCATAAAACAATTGCAATAAAAGTAAACCAGACAAAATTATCATACCATTATCCATGCTCTCAACTGAGAGGCCTTATTACTAGACGAAAGTGTGTGTGTCAAAGAAAATGAAAATAATTTTTTTAACACTATATTAGTCAGCTTGGGCTGCCACACAAAATACCATAGACTGGGTAGCTTAAACAACAGACATTTATTTCTCACAGTTCCAGGCTGAGAGTCCAAGGTCAGATTGCTAGCCTGGTCAGGTTCTAGTGAAGGCTTACCAGGTGTGACAATTAAGTTCGTGAACTTGTTGCACCGATGTTGCTAATCTTTTTTGATATCAGAGGGATATTCTTGAATTTGTACCAACTGGACAAGCAGTTAAACAAGTTTACTATCTGGACGTGCTGAAAAGGCTACATGAAAAAGTTAGACGACCTGAACTTTTCACCAACAATTCATGGCTCTTGCATCACGACAATGCACCAGCTCACACGGCACTGTCTGTGAGGGAGTTTTTAGCCAGTAAACAAATAACTGTATTGGAACACTCTACTCACCTGATCTGGCCCCCAATGACTTCTTTACCTGAAGAGAAAGGAAATATTGAAAGGAAGACAGTTTGATGACGTTCAGGACATCGGGGGTAATATGACGACAGCTCTAATGGCCATTCGAGAAAAAAGAGTTCCAAAATTGCTTTGAAGGGTGGACTAAGTGCTGGCGTTGGTGCATAGCTTCCCAAGGGGAGTACTCAAAGGTGACCATAGTGATATGCAACAATGAGGTATGTAGCACTTTTTCTGGGATGAGTTAACAAATTTAATTGTCTAACCTTGTACTCCCTGGCTTGCAGATGGCCACTTTCTCTCATCCTCACATGGCAGAGAGAGAGAGAAAGAGATCTTTCTCTTCTTATAAAGCCAACAATCCTATCAGATTAGGGCCCTAACTTTATCACCTCATTCAACTTTAAATACCTCCTAAGGACTCTTACAGTCACACTGGGGGTTCAACATGTGAATTGGGGGTGTTTTATTGGCTTTAAAACTTTCAACATATGCTAGAGAAGTGGGAAATCAGTATAGTGAAAAACCCCTGGGACCTAGTCTAGAAGCAAACATTCTCTCATTTGACCAGTAACAAGGGTATTTCAAGACTTGTGAGTCTAATAAACACTAAACCTTTCTAATCACAACAGGAATATTCCCTTTAACACATGGTTTCCCCTAAAATAAGCTGCTCATAAGCGACAGCCATTGCCTGAAAGTATCACAGGTGAGAAAACCTAAATCCTATACACACTTTACTAAGATACCTTCCAGTAAACCTAATTCTTCTCCAATATTACATTGTCGTGCATTCTCTCTCTTTAGTCTCTCATAGAAATTCTGCATGCTATATAAGAAATCCATAGATAAAGGATTAAGATCTCTATTTAGGTAAGACTTCGTCTTTCATCACCTACTTACCTGCCTCCCAGAACACTGCTAACTGTATCTTATAGCACAGTAATAACTAGATTCCTCTGAGTTTTTGTACCACTTATATTTTGTTTATAAAATTCATTTAGCAATTCACTGTTTCCTGTAGTCTTTCTCGGACCTATTCTCAGGTACCACTAGTTCTCTATGAGAACTTTCGTGTGACTGTATATTGGTGTGTGTTTCATTTCAACGATATTCTGAAAAATGTAGGTGCGCTCTGAACCATCTGTCGAATACCTTATAACAGAATTGCCTTATCTTTTCAGTACCCATTTGGGTTTATGACTATTTGGGCCCAAGTAGTACCACTCTAATCACAGCCAGCTAATAAGACAAGGGCATAGGCAGACAATATGCAAATGATTATTTTGCATTAAGTGAAAGCTAAATGAAAGCAAGGTATTCTAGATGCAGAACAAAAGTCACCCTTAGTTCAAAAAGAACAAATGCTTCGAGAATTATGTCATTACTCAGCACACACTCATAGAAACAGGACAAACTCTAAAGAATTGGCGCCCTTAGGTTTCAGTAAAACTATTACTTACCACGTGAAATTGTTGGTTATTAATTGCAGTACGTGGCTTTCCTTATTTTCTCATATTTAATTTATAAATTTGCTCTGGTTTTGTAGCTATGTAGTAGCTGTAAGCATATGGAGTATACCTGGTCTATGTTTGAATATATTTAAGTTATAATATAAATAATGTAAGTCAACACTGAAATTCCACAGGTTTTTTCGAAGTTACAACTATAAGATACTAATGTATTCTAATTATTTCTTCTAATGTAATACTATATTGTGACACTTCTTTTATTGTGGCCTTAAATGGCTGTTTCAGTCTTTTACTATTTAATTATTTCCACCTGGTATTGCCTTGTTGTACATAAAATGTGAATTTCTGTGGGGAAGAAATGAGTTTTCAGGCCATTTGCATCCTCTTTAGCACCTAGCACAGTGAGAGCAGGACGAATGAACAGTAACATTTGTGGATTTTAGCTCTTTGATCAACCATTGGACTTGACTTCCCATTCCCAAATATTATCTATTTAGTTGTTTTTTAAAATCCACTTCCAAGAAATGCATTTTTCAAAATCAATTTAGTCTTATGTTTCTGGTGTCTACAGCCACCATGATTACACATTTGCAGGACGGTTACAGGCAAAGAACTGGGTGTACACTGGGTTGCCAGGAACTGCTCTGAGCATTTTACATAGGTTGTCTCACTTCATCATGACAATGGTGGGAAGGCAGGTGGCACAATAAACAGATGACTTCTGCTTATCACTGAGGAAAGGAAGTCATCGAGCGCTTAAGTCCACTGCCCGGAGGCCATACAGCTGGCTAGAGCGGAGACCAGTTTCCTAACGCCGGACGCCGGACGCTAAGCCCATGGTCCACCCGCAAGCTGCCTGCAACTTCAGTTTCCAGGAGGAGTGTGAAAGTCACCTGTTGCCCTGCTGATGCCTCAGATCACTCATCAGAAAAGTGCCGAATCGGTAGGGAAAATGTTCTCCGTTACTCTTCATGGGGATATGTGGCTCCCACATCACTTATTGAACACCTACCATATAACGTCTAGGGTAAAGGTGCAAATGACAAAGTTAAAACTTGTTCAAACTTTAAATTTCTTAAATGGACATGTTATTAAAAAGCAAGTACTTTGATATTTATTTGGTCTATTACTCATATTTTATTTGCTCTTTATTTTGCTTGGAAAAGTGCTTAGCATTAAATAGCATTAAAATATCTGTTGAATGGATGAAATCCTCTCATCTTTCAAGCTTAAAAATAACTCACTTTATTTTCATTGGCAATTTGTTGTTTACCAGTTTAAAAAAATCCACTGGTTCTGAGACCATGTCTGGATGCCTGATAAAATGACCTAATATTTTTATGATCTTAATGATCCAATCTATTTGGGCACATGGGTTACTAGCATCACGACATGTGTTGACTGCAGGAGACCAGTTTAGTTGTGGTCAGCGGACAGAGCCTTTGAAGCACATTATCTTCATGGTATTATTTTTTCTGCCCTTTGGACTTAGCTAGCTGAAGAGTGGGTGATGGGCTCTGACAGGGTCTCTCCTCCCATTGAGTACACAGACTTCTATAATGCAACAAATCCAGTTCGCTCACTTGTTACGTGGAGATCTGGTTCCCCAGGAAACTCGACTTGTTCCTGCCCAGGGATAAGATGTGTTCTCTTGTAACTCTGCAGCCTAGTGCATCACCTCACAGCTCCATCCCAGACTAACTGTGATGGTGACCCAGGGCCATTACCAGAGTGATACGTGGACAAAGGTATGAATTGGGGTCTGTCCTGGATAGTTTCTGAGACACATTCATTCACGCATTCATTCATCCAGTCCCTCGACATACATTTAATACTTGCTCTGTGACAGGAGCTAGGTGCTACAAATATAGAAATGATTAGGGAAAATAAAACCTGCTCTCAGAGCACTCCACTTTGGAGACACATGCAAATAATTAAGTGGTAAGATAACAGCTGTAGTTTTATAGGTGCTCAGACTCGGTGTTGAGGATGTGGTAGGGTGAGGTGGTGAACTTAGAAAGAAGCACTATGTGGGGCTGTTTGACATCTTTTTTCCCAGAGTTTTCATGATATATACATGACGTATAACATTATATAAACTTAAGTTATGTAACATAATGATTTGATAAATGCCTTACATTTAAGTGTTCAATCAATTTCAAGTTACTTTTTGTAGGTGGTATAAGATAGGGGTCTAGTATCATTCTTTTCATGTGAATATCCGATTTTCCCAGTACCATTTATTGAAGAGACTGTCTTTTCTCCACTGAGTATTCTTGGCTCCCTTGTCAAATATTAGCTGACCATATCTGCATAGGTTTATACCTGGACTCTTGCTTCTATTCTAACATCTTCATGAAGTCTGTTTAGAACAACACCCAGAGTGATAGGTATAAATGCCCCATCCACAAGACCATCTTTAGAAAGCATGATATCTCACCCAGAGATGGGGTGAGAAGCTGAAAATGCTGGCAGCCTTCTTAATAGCTATTTGAGGTCTTGTGTGCTGTTCTTTTTTAATATGTATAAATTCACATGAATTTTCATTCTAGCATAATATAGCATATTAATTTTAATGTGTTAAATTAATTAGCTTCCTCCATTTTGCAACCGACGAGTTTCTCAAGTAAAAATGTATACTCTAGGAAAAAACACCAAATTCTTACTGGGCCATTTCATACTCCTTGGCACTGGAATGAGTGCTCCTATTTTAAGCTGAGAAAAATAACACTTTAAGAAAAAAGAAATAGAATAACATAATGTTTCATTCAGTATGAGTATGGTAAGCCCCAAATATCTTTGACTAAGATAATTAACAAAACAGTAAAAATCCAATCTAAATCCATAGACTACAATTATGTTGGCAAAAAATTTAAGAGAAAGTTTACAAAGTTGTTGACGCAAGTAATTTTGAAAACACAAAATTCTTAACAATTCATCTTTTTTTAATAAATAAGAGAAGATTCAAGAATATTTACATATCAATTACCATAAAATGTATTTTAAATTTATACTTTGTAACTTATGATAAAATTGAATTTTGATCTATTTTCTTTCTTCTTACATTGAATATTTTGTGCAGGTGTTTCCAAGTTCTGCTGACTTGTAATCTTGAGACTGTGAATTTTTGTTATAAGAAGCTAGGAAGCATTCATTATAGGAAAAATCCCAAAACTATTTACTTAAATGTTTAAACCATTTGCCCTAGGAGGCTGATCTTACTAACCTTAAGATGCTTAACCCACTGACTGAAACCTCCCTGATCTGGTTCTAATGAATTAAGCTGGTATGAAAAGGTTAAACAAACCCTTGCGGAATTAGAAACACACCTAACGGCATTCCTGCTCATAAAAAGCTACTTTTACAAGTAAAATAAAGTGATCTGCATAGATTAACTTTAAAACACAACGCAAAAGCTTGATTTTTCCTCTAAGTTCCTCAAATGGAACTCAACCAAGTCCATTTATTATGGCACCTGTTCCTCGCTCTGCCCACTGCACATTCAGAAGGTGACTCAAGCTGCTGCTCCTTCCCTCTGTGACCTGTTAACGCCTCATCCCTCACCTGGTTACCCAAAGCAAAGTCGTTTTTTATTTCTCCCTTTTCTCTCTACCCACCAATTATTCACTCCCCTTAACTGCAAGCTGAATCCATTAAACATTCATTGTGGCTGCAAACTGCTCGGCACAAATTCTTTCCAGTCCTCATTTCCTGGCCTTGGCCTTCCTATAGCTCCACTCCACATTCTGGAACTCAGTAACTAGATTAAGACACCAGCTTAGTGCCTAATTTAACAGTCCCATAGATGGTTACTGTCATGTGGGAACTCTGGTCCCACTCCCTGCACGAGGACGCAGGGTATGGTGAGGCCAAAAAGGAACAATAACAGAGCCATAGATAGGGGAGTCACACCACTCACTATATTCTCGATATATTCTCGTGGCTGGTCGAGACAAAAGCAAACATCCGCCAGTATTCCAACAAGGGGTTTCCCTGCACCTGAGTCTCCCTGGTGGCCAGGCGAGACACAGGAAGTAGGATCCACACGATCCTCAGTCCACTATCAACGTTTGCTAATCACACTTGCTAGCTGCAATCTGCTGTCCACTTCTCTGCCACCCGACCTGCCATCTGCAGTCTGCTCCTGCCAGTGCAGCCACGTCAGTTATATCAGTGACTAACGGCTAATTGGTTACAGCCGATGGCCAACTAGTCACAGCTGGTAGATATCTATCTACTACCTGAGCCAGCACCCTTCCATGTGAGGTTGAGAGCCTGGAAATTGCTCTCTGGGATTCTGTCCCCACGGTTACTATTCAGAGTCTGTGCTGTCCAGGCCCTCTCAAGCCCATAGCCAGGCTGCAGGTTGGTGCACTCCACTCTGTCCACCAGGTCTGTTCCACTGAGGATGAGGGGGACATGTCTCCCAGCTGCCGATCACTCCCCATTTCAATGCACACCCACCTGCCACCAGAGACACCACTTCCTTCCCTCCTTCCACACTCAAGGCGCTCACTGAGTCTCTGCTGCCCAGCACGTAGTAACATCTGCTGCCTGCTCAGACGCACATCTGAGGCGCACTGTGCCCTGGACGTGACTGTTGGATCCCTTATATTCATGTCACGTTAGATTATCCCAAACATTCATTATTTTATTTTATATCCTCTGAGTGGTTGCCACATGCCAGGCATTGGGCTAGGAATTCCACCACAAGTAATTTGACATTCTTAGGAAAGTAATGTCTGGAGGAGTATGAGAAAACAAATAATTAAAACAGAGTGATGAGAACTATGCGGGGTGCTTGAGAGAGAGCCTGGGAGTGCACCTAATCTGGCTTGGAAGGCTCAGGTAAGCATGTCTTTCCAGAAGATAACTGGGAAAGGCGGGATCTGAGGAGGAACACATCCTAAGCTAGGAATTTAGCCATTAATTTCTCCCTTTTGAATGAGGCTTTTTCCCCCAGGAGAATTCTTACTTGCCTTCAAGGCTTTCTCCCTGAGGTTTCCCCTGACCTTCGGGCAGCGCTACCTGTTCTCTCACCCACGGGTCACAGACATTCTCCTACTCCCGTTACTCACTCACCCTATCGCAACAGCACAGAGATCGTTAGGACACTGGCCTCTGTCTCACCTGGGAGCCCCATCCAGGCAGAGAACGTGCCTTTATCCATCTTTGTGCCCACCCAACACATAGTATGTATTAAAGAGAGTTTGATGAATACTTGAACTTAACAAAAATCAATATAAGTCAACCTTGATATTTGAAGGTCATTCTAGGTAAGAAATCTGTGTATGCAATGTGTCAGGAGTATTCTTGATTATACAAAGTTTGTTTTTGTTTGTTTGTTTTTCACATTGTAGAAAACAATACACAAGAGAATCAGAAAAGAAATATTCTATATGGAAATGAACAAGGGAACAAATGCTTCATATGTTTGGACACATTTTCTGGCATTTCTGGCTGATTCAAGCAGTATTTATGACAGTTGCTAAGTAGTGTACTGTGGATACTTTGCCAATCACAGATTTCAGCTGTGAGCGGGGTCAGTATAGACAGCTCATGAAAGCCACCCCTCAGCCCCTGCCATTCCCACCTGGGGAAACCCACTCACAGGCTTCTAGGCCAGTAGACCTGCTCCCAAGTGTGAGCTTTGCACACGGCAGAAAGACAACAGGATTTCACAAGGACACACGCATGAGCGTGCTCTCTCTCTCTCTCTCTCTCTCTCTCTCTCTCTCTCTCTCTCTCTCTCTCTCTCTCACACACACACACACACACACACACCATATAATTAAAAAACAACAACAATTACACTAAGAGCTTACTATTTATTCTGTCATCTGTAAAGGTCACTCCCATTCAATTACTGGCAGACTTCCCTACAATTTTCAACTTCACATCCCCTGCTGGTATAACACATGGGCTATTTTGGTCACTAGCAAGTTCAGGGTAGCTGAAAATATACCCATATACCACATCACCCACATGTTGTTTTATAATTTCTTTTAAAATATTTAGAAGACGTTTCTTGTAGAGACTGGCAGACTATTGTTTTGCTTTTCCATCTGACATTCAATTAATACACTAATAACCACTCTAATTTCTCTTGCTATGATATTGATCTTATTTTTCCCTGTGGCATGTTTATTTTCCCTTGAGGACTGAAAAGTACTACAAATTAGCAGCGATATTTCATTTACAGCTACTTCATGTAATGTATCCCAATTGCTGTTACTGTTCTGTAATGGGGCATGGTAAAGGTAACTCATTTCTCCATGCACTCAGCAATCCCTGGGATATGAATGTTCAATAACTTTACATTATTAATTTTACATTTATAAAATTATGTTAATAAATAAGAACATATTGTAAAACACAAATGCAATATTAAAAGTCAGAGAGAGGTGGATTATAAAACACCTGCAGATAGAAGCATGTCTTGTGTGGGGTGTTTTCTCACTTTTCCTCTTTCCTATTAGTTCCCACGTTTCCTCTTTCCTGTTAGTTCGGTTGTTCCCTGTGAAAGTCACACACTGAGCTTTGCCCTGAAGTTTCAGGGGCATTTTGCAGGTGTGACACTGGGAATTTAAGGACATCTGAGTGAGAGGACAGGAATGTTCAGGGAAAAGTCATTTCAACTGCAGCGAGTGAGCTTGAAATCTCCTCACTGTACCTGTCCAAACCCTATTAGTGGGGAGAGAGTACAAGCACCTGATAGAGAAGATAATAAAGGTGAAAAACTGTCTCATTGCTAAAGGCCATCATCACAGACATCTCTGAAATCCAGCCACACTGTTGGGTGCACGTTTAGAAGGCATACTCTGTGGACAGTAGGTCTGAGATACTGCTCCTTTGTTACAGTTTTCTTTTGCACCCATCAAAATCTCTATGTAACTGCTAGTGCTTTCTCTTTCTGTCTGAATAGAAAAATACCTTTAAATCAAGTCCTTAAGTTTTCTCTTGCATAATTCCTAAATGTTGGGGATGAAGTGCTGGAAAAGATTGGGACCCCACTTCCCAGGATTTTCGCACATTGCTGTTAGGCTGGTTACCTGGCCAAAATGCAGGTGTTTAGTGAATGTCTGTGGGATTGAATCAGTTGAAGGGGACATCTACTTCCTGCCTCCTGACTATCACAATCAATTCTTTCTTAAAGATGCTTAGACTTGAAGAGTCTGTTTGACTTGTTCCTAAAAGCGTCTCTGTTGAGTTTTCCATTAAACTTCACAACATTTGTTTTTTATGCTTTTTAGTGCAAGGAAATTGCCATTATGGGCAAATTTGCTTTTCAAATATAGTCAAAAGTTATTTAGGCACAAGTCTCATAAATAAAGTGGCTGATAAGTCTGGGGCATAGCATTGTAATACCAAAATAAAATATGGTTATGAAGTAATGAGGTCATTTTCTTGTGCATAAACTGATCTGGAATGATGTAATAATAATATGAACTAACATTTCAAATACTTAATCAGCACCAAGTAGTTGCATGCTTGATTTCATTTAATCCTCATAACCAACGAAAACATTGTGTATCATTTTTATTTCCATTTAAAAAATGTAAGTAGAAAAGCTAAGAAACTTGCCAAAAATGACATAAGAGAAGTCATTCGAAGCCAGGTATACCTGGGACCAGACCTGTGTATTAAACCATGAAACAAAATGTGGTCTAGAAATGAGTTGAGTAAGTTTACCATATTATGAAGGAATTTGCAGGAATGACGCGGCCTCTTCAAATCCAGATACATTGGCTGTGGTATTTTGGGTAAAATTAGTCTGCAGTATATAATGAAAAAGACTGGTTCTTTGTTATGTGGCTGCAAGAGGTCAAGGTGATAACCTGTAACTAAGTTGGTAGTGTGCACTTAGTAAATAAACATGGATGTTTTCATGAATTATCTTAGAGATACTGAGGAAAGCAGCTTAACATTACCTCTTATTTTATCAACGGAATCTACATGAACAACACAAGAAAAGATAGGAAGGAAAGAACAAAAGTAGAATATGCTCAGTTTCAAGATTAGAGAATTAATCTGCCACATTTTCAATTTTCTCCTATTTTTTATAGAACCTGATAGGGTAAAGCAAGAATACAGAGTTAGTGTCCATTAGTTTTTGGTTTTGGTTGCTTTATGATTACCTTGAACACTTCCAGAAGTCACAAACTCATGAGGACATGCTCTATCTATGGTCTGTTGTAGACCATTTGTACCATGCCCATCTTTAAAAGAATCAAATCTGAAAACTGACGTACGGTTAGTAAAAAAACCAACAAAGTTCAACAAATTTTGGAATATAGAGGTGGTTAGGCAAATATTAAGTTGCTTCTCACTTTCACTAAATAAAATAAACATAACATCTAATTCTTTGAAAGGCACTTGTGAATGTAAGCTTGGAAAATACCCAGGGATGACTTTGAAATGCACTCTGTTCTGTGTGTGTGTGAGAGAGAGAGAGAGAGAGAGAGAGAGAGAGAGAGAGTGTGTGTGTGTGTGTGTGTGTGTGTGAGAAACAGAGACAGAGAGAGAGAGAAAGAGCCAGAGAGAAATAGAGAGAGAGAGAGAGAGAGAGAGAGAGAGAGAGAGAGAGAGAGAGAGAGTCAATTTTTATGGAACCTGCATTACCACTTGTTTCTGTCTTATCAGTCACAGGCATGCTTCCTTGAATATGGATTTATCATCTGCAGTTATACATTTAGAGTATGATCACTAAATTCATAATGGATTTAGATGCTTGTTAAACATATTTTTAAATTAATAGATTTTTACTAACAGACAAAAATATTAGTGCTAGAATAAATAATCATATACTGTTCAATCTTTGAAGATGAAAAACTTAAATGTGGAAAATAAAGGGCATTTAGTTACTGAATGTGTAACTTCAGGAATATCAAACAAAAAATCTTGGGGAATCAAAATACTCCTGGGTTTTTCTGACTCTTTCAGGTTCAGAAACTTTAATTTCAATAGTTTCACGATGTTATTTTGCATTTTTTTACAACTCATTAAGGAAGATGAAAATCTTTTCTTCAAACTGAACTCTTTTTAAAAAGGTGTACAAAAAGATCCAAGACAGCCCTGTATTTATTAAACCAGTATGTAACTTTAAAAACTAAGCCCTGGCTCTCATCACACATCACCAGCGTGCCAAGTGGTCATTGGATTGAATTTAGTATTAGACGGTGAGCAAATGAAACTGCTGTTTGGCCTTCATAACTCCAAGTAGATCACTCTAAATTCTTCCCTCCCGAATTGACTGCTTTTGACAGAATTGTATAATTTTGTCACTGCATAGATTTAGCCTTCATTGTTTGCTTCTGAATTAGCCTGTCAAATTGGAAAATGCTCTTAATTAAATTTTAAAATAAAAACAGTAAGTTATAAACAATGTCTCTAATCTGCTCATGTTATATTGTAAATGTTATATGTATATGTTCACAGAAAAAAGATAAAGAAATATTAAACTGTATGTTAACAGCAGTTATTTTTAGTAGGAGGGATTGTAGGAAATGTTTATTTTCTTTGTGGTTTTAAAATTATTTTCTAAGTTTCCTACAAGAATAAGTAAGTGCTGCTTTCACAAACCAGTGTGGGGAGGGGGAAGCGAAGCACTAATATTATTCCAAAAATTTGGCATAAAAGTTCAAATTAAATATGTTCAAAATATGTGTCAGTCTCCTGTTTGTAGTCTTTTTTCTATCGTACACCTAGAGGATCTGCTTAAATAATTTATTGACTTATGGCAAGAATATGGTAATTAATACAAATTATCTGGTTTTATGTTTTTGAATTTAGTTTGTTCATAATAGGATGACAAGGCTTTTTAAAGATGGTGTTCACCACATGTAGCTGTCACTTGTAGGTGCCAAATCAGTGCAGCTAACATATTATGATAAGAAGAGTTGAAAGACAATGGTAATGGCATTCTAGTTACCCACCCCACCAATGCCCAAGTGCCACCAGGTCCTCCCCTGAAGCTGAACTATGTCTCTCTACCACATGACTCCTCAATTCTCTTTGAAGGGCTGGCTTCAAAAAAGTGAAGAATCAAAAAGACCTACTTTGCAGTAGCTCTGAGGGAGAGAGCTAAGGCCAGTGGGGCCGGATCTAAGTTTAGCTTCAAGAAGAACGTGCTGAGAGTCACGGTCAGAATGTCTTTTCCCAGAGAGAGAAAATAGGGTGTCAGAGATGGGCTGGTTCAGCTGGAGCAGACGGAGGGAACCGCTTCACCCAAATCAGATTAACACTGAAATCAAGAGACCGTGAAGGGCAGGTTGGCCCCGATGAGGTAAGAAAGAGAGTGGAGCAGTGCCAACGGAGTGGAGGAAGCAGTTTTAGGGGATGGGGAACTAATAGGGACAGACACTGATGGGGTTGACTTGTAGGAAAAAGATTGGCTGCATAATTTGTGGAGCCCAGTGTAAAATGAAAATGTCGAGTCACTTCTTTAAAAATTATTAAGAATTTTAAGACGGCACCAGCAGAGCATCAAGTCAATCGTGAGGCCCTTCTAAGCACAAGGCCCCGTGAAGCCAGCCCTGCACTGGAGTCAATGGTTTACCATCTTCGGGGGGCCCTTACTTGTTAACTCAACCAGGAGTAGCATAGACACATGAGATGCGGTAAAATGACAAGGACATGGAAGACAGAACTTTTCAAAATGGATTTGGAAAGCATGGTCACAGGACATGTTCAAACAGAGGATGCTGCTTACAGAGAGAATTCAGCATGGGGTGGGTATTTAGACTTGAGGATTCCATTGATTCGGAGTCTAGAATTCTATGCTAGTGATACAGGTTAGCTAGCATGTCCCTAGGTAGACAGGGAGGTCCCTGGTGGAATAAACAAAGACAGCCATATCCTAAAACTCCAGGTTTTGAAATCACTCCTTCGCTCCAGGACATAATGTGACAAGGACTTGAGGTTAATCATAAAATTAACCTGATAGATAAGAGTGAGTTATTTTGCTAATTCTTTTAGGATGGGCAAGCAGAACAAACCTGGTAGACGAATTTCATTAGAAGGTGCCAGTTCCCTTTTTTTAAACAGTTCCCTTCAAACAGCTCCCCTTCCCCAAGCAGGCAAGGGAAGGTATAAAAGTAAGAGCTTTTGCCTCAGTCATGGGGCCACCCCCACTCGGGACCCCCTCCCTCTCGGGAGCTCTGACTTTTTGCTTTCAATAAACTACCCTCTTTTTACCACTCTTTGCCCCTCCTGAGTCCGTGTTTCCATTCTTCGGTCTCACGAGACAGGATCCCGGCCCACACCCAGAAACTGCCGGCAGATCCAACATCATTTACATCATTTGGGGACTCACAGGAAAAATATTCCTTCATCACTAGGTTGGTGGGGCTAAGTATAATTTCAAAGAATTCTTCAGGCTCTGGATTCTCCGAGTCTTGAGTTTTCCATATATTCCCAACTCCAGTTGTTTTCTTTCTCATGAACAGTATACTCTTACTTCTCAGCCAGTCCCGTCTCAGAGACATAGATGCTATAACACAGTATTGCTTGCTGGTCTACTTAGCCTTAAAATCACTGCCCACACAAGAGATTTGCAAGGGGTAGTATCAGAGACCTTTGGAACCTACTCTCTCATCGCTAAGAATTAGGAATAGAACATTAGATTCTATTTCTCTGCTCCACCGAATTAGTTGTCTTTATTTTTCTTCTTCTACACAACCATTCATGCAATGCAGAGAGCAGCTCTCCTCATGGTGGAGTGGGGAAGTCATTTTCATTTCTCATTCCTCCCTGCCTCCCCATGTCCACACTCTTTGCCACATGACACTGCAGTTATAAGGGTGGAGTGTATTTCCCCATTTCATTCATGGTGGCCTTTACTATATGGATACTTTGACCATGGAGCATGGTTGGAAATGACAACATGCCAGCTCCAAGTCTAGACCTTAAGGGGCATTGTGGGCTTCCATTTTCCCCTTCTGCACTTCTGTTAGTGCTATGAAAAGAACATGTTCTAGGGAGATAGGATGAAAGGCTTGTGGAGCAGGCCTGCGCCCAGCCTGCAGCTTGGGACTGTGCCCAGCCAAGCAAAGCTTCAATCAGCTCCACTTAAGGCATAGGTATATGAGCAACAAAAATAATTATTGTTGTTTTAAGTCACTGGTTTGTTATGTAGCACTATTGTCACAAAAACTGACTCATATGCTCCTAATTCCCTAGCTCTGCCACACTTTTAAGCAGGTAAGTGATGGCGAATGCTGAGTTCATTCCTCAGCTGTGAAGAGTGTGAGGGTTGAGAGTTCAGGTTTTGTGGTAAGTGGACCTGGACCAGCGAGCGTCCCAGCACTGACACACCAATCCTCTTTATCTTGGGCCTTCCTCTACTGGATGGGGATAATAAGATGCCTGGCTTTTTGAGATTATTATAGGAACAGAATGAGATAATGCACATAAAGTTCTCAGCACAGTGTCTGGTATACAGTAAGAGCACAATACTTTTCGACTGTTATTAAGAATTAAGATTGCACTTGAGTAAACACAGGATGGCCAGGAAAATATGTCTGGAGGGGGGTGGATATTTGAAATATCAGTCACTTCACGAGGCTCAAACAGTACCTGCTGTCACAGTAAACATAATCGAAAAGAATCAACAATGAGGAGAAGAAAAAGGTAGTATCAGGTGAGAGATATTAGGGAGGATGCACTCCAGTGTTTCTGAATCCAGTACTGGCTTACAGCTGCTACAGCAATTACTGGATTCTATCCACGAGATTTACCTGAAATGAGATAAAAGCCCAATGTGTCCTAGGATCCATTATTATTTAACATGGCACAATGAGTAAGATGAACAGATGGCCAATTATTTCTGCAAGTGTTTCTATTGGGTGAGGGTGAGTTTGGGTTGACTGCCCTGCTTCTATTCTAATAGGATGTGAAGACTGACATAATAGAGCTTAGCAACAACCAACATCCACAATCTGTTACCGGGTCACATAAATATTGTCATTTTTCTTTTGCAATAATTTGTTTGCTGATTTATCAAGGGCATTTGTGCTTTAAACAAAGCTTCAATTCTTTTCTGTCAATCATTTCATCCAAATAGATTTTTGTGACAGTTAAATGAGACAATGCATGTGAAAAAGAGCTTTTGCAAAGTGTAAAGGACTGTACCTTCTGGCTAATTTAATTTAAATTGAATTGTGCAAGGAATTAAACGTGCTTTTCTGTTCTATGATGGCAAATTGTGAGTTGTCAAACCTGGAATTAGAACTTGATGACAAAATCAAGGAAAATGAGCAGCTGGCTGGGGGGCGGAGAGTGGGGGAATAACTTTTCTTTCCAGAACCACACACTGAGGGTAGAGAGATGGGAACAAAGAGGAGAGCAGAAAAAGGAAAAGTGAGCTTTAGAGCGTTCTTCTCCCCCAACTATGTTTCTGCCTGAAATAGTGACCAACTTCCACTTTATTTTAGTTGAGTGAAAAGAAAATTTAACTTGCTACTTATACTTATATAATTGTTCCTACTGTTTCTGCAGGTTTCATTTTTCTGCAGAGCTCTACATCTTAAAACTGTCTTAAGGATTGGTCACCACTACATGACCCAAGAGCAGGACACAGTCTCTTGGCATTTTCCCTGGCCTCTCACCCGCACTTTGAACAATCTCATAGATGGTGGGCAGTCCCCAGTCCCCTCTGGTGGTGCCCCAAGGAGATGGGGAGGAGTCAAAGGTAGGGCTCTTGGCCCCACTTCTTATTGTCGTTATGACCATAAGTGGACAGTTCAGGCTCCTGATCCACTAAAAGTGGGATAACAATGGTACTTCACGGTCTATTATGAGAATTCTTTAAAGAAAATAATTTAGTCCAGTGCTTGACTGATTGTGTTTACTTACCTCTGCCATTATTATAGGCCCTCCGTGGTAAGGAAGCGGGCAGGATGTCTGGGATGAAGGGGATTGGAGGGAAAGATGCCAGAAAAAACTGTGAGCTGATACAAAGAAAAGACCAGAAAAGCCCATTAATTTAAACTAAGTCAAATTTTGTGAAAATGAATATCAGATAGGTCTATGTTCCTTTGTATTGTAAAGGAAGCAAATGCTAAACAAATTAATGGGGTAAGAAGATTATAGGGAAAATGATTAAGCCTTCTGGGGGTGGTATTGGGGCGGATACTGTTTTAATGACATTAGAAGAAGTTACCATCATGGCACTAGCACGTTCATTATATGCTAGTGTTATTTATTTGATAATGTAACCTAAAAACTCTAATTAGCAAAACAGCCAGGTTAACCTCACTGTATAAATACAAAAGAGAAAAAATCTCTTTTTTAACATTTCAGCCCAGGACACATTTTTACCAATTTATAGATTTCAATAATAATTTCCTGTAAATGTGCCATCTTGTACTAGTGAACTATGGAAACAGCATTTTTGAGCCCTTTTTATACAAAAAAACCTTGGCACAGATCCAAATAAATCATTCTCTTGTAATACTGCCAGTGACTATACTGTGTGAACCCTCATGAAGTAATTTTGACAAATTATATCCCAGCACAGCCATGTAAATGATTTTCAAATATATTTAGGATCATGGTTATTAGTTGGGCCCACACAGCAAATTAACTCCACCCCCACTCTTTTTAAGAAAATGAGTGGCCACCGTTGGTGTCAGATTACTCAGGTCACATGTCAGAAACAACACAATCAGATCTGGCTTGGCTTTCGGATTCATCTTAGGAACCACGGAGAGGGGCCACACTGAAATGTTCTCGTCAGGCTGCTTGCACGGGGTGTTCTCTGAGCTGGTGCTTGCCTGATTCTTGCTGCTGCATGTATTCCTAAACCACCAGGAACACACAACGAAATCAGCCCCAGCCAGAGAGGATCCAGTTGCCCAGGGTGGGCAAGAAGATGACTCTGGCTTTGGTGACAATCCCAGGCCACCCTCCGGTTCCTCACTGAGTCAGAGGCAAAAGGCCAGGAATGCCAGAGCTCCATAGTCTAGGGGACATGATTGTCAGAGAACTCTATTTGGACAATCTCTTCACTCCTGTTGTGAAGCAGGCCCCCTTTTCTGCCAGAAATATTTGTTTGGGGATTCCTAAAGTACGGTTGAGGATTACAAAGGTTTTTTCATAGGGATTTTTTAAATCTCTTAGACAGTTCCTTTGAACTAGAGGATAAATTTGAAACTGGGTGAAGAGATAAAGTAGAAACAGGAAAGATATCAGGGGTTAGGCAGCCGAATAATCCGTGCTCAAATATGATTTGAAATTCCTTGATCTTAAAAGTCAGATTCAAAAGTCGTGCCCCCCTACCTCCTTTCTTCTTCAAAATGTAGCTCTCCCTTGCAGGACATAATTTTTGTCTGGATTATTGCACGAGGGAAAGAATCTTCAGAGAGCCAGCTTAGAAACAGAATGTGTTGGCAAGTGGGGAGAAGACCAGAAATAAGGCCGTAGGGATGAACCTTTGAGTCTCCTGGCCTAGGTTATGGCACATATATTGTACAACAGGCAGTGACTATACCGTTTACATGGAAATGCAGTGCCTCGGGAGATTTGTAGATGGCCTTTGATAATTTTCTGCACTTAGATATGAGATACTTATGCTGTTTTCAGAATTAAATATAACAAAAACAAAACCACTAAGCTGTGGGTCAGTTGTAGCAAAAGATTTAGGGAAAGTTATTCCTGGAACGATCCCTTGTGTTTCACCAAGTTGGATTTGTGAGACTCCTACCAGGTTGTCAAAAATACAGTGTGACGAAAACGGGTCACTTTCAAGGTCAGAGCCGTGCATATTTAGTGAGATGTATCAACTCATTTCAAAACTTGAAAATGACAGTGAATGTTTATTCCTGTGTGGACAAGAAGCCGTGCTGCCAGCCCAGGACTGGAGTCAACCTACAGATGTATTTTGTTCAGCCCATTACACTGTTAAACATGTTTTTTTTTTTGTTGTTGTTGTTGTTTGGTTGGTTGTTTTTTTAAGAAGCATTTAAAAATTGGGAGATTTCACAGAAAAACTCATATTTCTGATGTCTCGTGAAAACCTGTCAGTCTTGGGACTACAGTCCCATATGGAAACATCTGCAAGAAGCTTTAGAAAGAATATACCCTTCTGATGGAGCACAGTCCCCTCCATGTCATGTTCTATCACATCTCCCAAAGCTCATTACTGTTACCTACTGGTTATAGCAGCATTTGGATTTGTGATTTCTAATGCAAATGCTCCATAAATAGACTAAAAATTACATTCTCAATAAAGTTATTTAATAGTGTGAATGATTTTCTGCATTTCTTAGCCTTATTTAACAGCCATACAAAGTGTGAGTGCTCCTATGTACACATGTACACACACACACACACACACACACACACACACAGAGACCATAGTTAAAAGGACACTAAAATGAGAACTAAAATATACATTTTTCTCCCTGTCCTGGCTCTGTGAGTAAACCAGTTGCATGACTTGAACAATTTTCTGTATTCTTTCTAGGCCTGAGAGACTCATCTGTAAAATGAACCCAGACAGTCTACTAGCTTCCCTCCCAATCTAATATACTATGTGTTTTTTCCCCTTAAAATTATTTAGGAAAATATATTTTGGGACTTCAGGGGTCCAATTTAATTTCCTTTACTATTAAAATTCATGGGATCATAAAACTAAACTGAAAAAGTGAGGATCCAGCACTTACATTTTATGGACAGGAAAAAACTAATGCTTGGAGAGATCATATAAATAAATAACAAAAACTGTGGTAAGCACAAATGGGTGTTCAAAATACTGTGTCAACACCAAGAAGAGAGTTATTTATTTTGTGAAAAGCATCTCCTGTTTTTTGCTTGCCGTTTTACCTCTAGGAGGGTACTCTATGAGCCACGTGGTTGGGATGAGATTTAAAAGTGACCCCATTTAAATCATTGACCCAATGATCCAACCTAGAATTTTTGAGTGGCTAGGTTTAAAATTACTATTTTCCCAACTTTAGTGTACTAAACCTTGCATTATTTGGGTCTGTGTCTATCTTCCCTACTAGGTAGGAAGCAGGCAATCCTTGAGAGTAAGTAAGCACCACTCATCTTTTTACTTCCTGTCTGCATTCCACAATGCCGAGCGTTGTACTTTGCACAAAGTATGTATTCAGCTCAGGTTTGCTAAATCCAAAGAGAAAAGTCCACATCTATAAACCATAGGGATACTTTTTGATTGGCCCAAATAATCATATGATACTGTAAATGGGCTTGAGAACCAAAAGCAGTAGACCAGCCTTGTCCTGAGTGTTACCTTATTTCGCTGCACAGAAGTTGAGTTCAGTAAATCTGTACGATGTACCTACTATGTGCAAAATACGCATTAAATCTATAGGGCAAAATTTCATAAACCTGGGTGATTATCAGCGTCACCTGAAGAGGTTTGAAAATGTAGTCGATTCTGAAGCCGAACTTGTATTTAAATTCTCCAACTGATTCTGATCATCACTCAGGTTTTGGAAAATCTGAGTATTGCTTAATAAAAAAATAGTACTCAAGAAAGAAATAAATAGTAATAACTGCTCATTACACACTTCATTTTGAGCTGTGTGATCTAAATTTCAGGACCTTAGTTACTCGCTTTCAGAAGGGAGTAAACAGAAGTTGCTAATCTCTTAAAACAAACCATAAAGTTATTAATGTCTATGAAGTTTAGAATGAATTGAGTTAAAAAAAATACAAGAATAGTAAATTACATGAAATGTTATATATTGTCTATCTCTCTAGGAGTAATAAACTACCATTTCTTTTTCTTATCAAGATAATTCAGGAATATTAGTAGTAGCAATAGAGGACTGCTTGCTTCACTCTTGACAAAAAGACATGATTATCATGGTAACCACTGAGATGGGACAAGATGTCTCCTTAGGGCCAGAGAGCAGAACCCAGCATCAGTTGGGTGAGAAGAGTCCTAACTACCCCTAAGTGCTACTTTAAGCTGTATTTCTATAAACTCAGGTCATGTTAGCTAACACTGCTAAACTGAGTAATTTTGAACACTTGGCACGGCAGCTGCTAACATGAACCACCCATATGCAGGTTTTGTGTATTCATGTTAACTGATTTGAATCGTTTTACCAAGTCACCTCGTCAAGAAAATCAAACCAGTTTTAGCATGTCAAACAAACCAACAAAAAGAAATGAAAGCAGATGAACTACTTTCTTCATGATAAGGATAATGGTGACAACTTTCGTATCATAGGGACTTACTAAACCAAATACTTTATATATATCATGTCATTTATTCCTTATAAAAGCACCACTAAGCAGGTATTATTATTCCATCTTATAGAAGAAGAAATTTAGTTATAGAGAGGTTACATGATTTAGCTACAAACACAGAGCTAGCAAATACCTAGTGGAGTTAAGATGAAATCATTCTGACCCAAGAATCTTGTCCTCCAAAATAAAAACATAATCTGTACCACAACAGATCTAAAATGTGGCTTTTCTAGTCCAGTATTCTCTGTCAAAGGACACTGGAAACACTTTGGAAAAAGATGGTTACTCCTCTGCATAGCACTCATTGCCCTCAAAGGTTAGCAATAAACAATCTTGTCAGTCCTTGAACTTATTCTGCAATTTCTTTAATTTATTGATATTGCTCAGCTGTGCAGTCATGTGACAAACATTATGGTGTGCCTACCAAGTGCCAACCGCTATACTGGTTACTGCAGATATGAAGGCATAAGGCAGCCTCTGCACTAAAGCGGCTCATAGTGTAAGAGTGAAACGCACAGGTCTCTCTGACTGTCTTAAACTCTGGCCTGCATTTTCCCGAGGCCTTCAGGCAAACAGCTCCTGCTATAGATATGCTAAGCATTAGAGGAATTCTGCTTGAGGCTTGAGGGTGCCTCTCCCGAGAGGTGGGGAAATATGTACAAAATAATGATTGTTTATCAAAAATTTGCAGGAGCCTCAAGACTGGACTCAGATCAGCAGGGGTGAAGGGATCAGGAACAAAGATTTAGAGATTTTGCACACTTCTTTGGCTCTCTGTTGGCGTCCAGAGGTCTGTGGTTTTCCCTCATCTCTTGCCCCACCCATTCTCCCTTTCTCTGACAGGAAAGAAGACTGAATTCTGGGCTCTCTTTAGATGGGTTTGAGGAAACTCTAAGGTCCTCATCTTCTTGATTGGGTGCCTTCTCGATCAATAAACATTTCCTTATTCCAAACTCTGCCATTTTGAATATGGTCTTTTGAAGTATTGGTCACATAACTTTTAGACCCGTAGCAATAATCCAGTGGTAGAGTAGTAAACACATAATCTCAATGTAATATATAGTAGTTGCACAAAAGAAAGAGGTGTTTGCCAAGGTGGGGAGGTCAGGGAAGTCTTCACAGAAACACTGCTTTGAGCTGGATCTGGGAATGAGTAGGACTGGCCAGGGAGATGGGAGAATGGCACTTTAACCTGAGAGGACACATACATAAGAGTGCAGTCATGAAGTGGCTTGATGCTGGACGGAGTGCGACAGATCTGTCAAGTTGGAATATAGTGGGCCTTGGGAGGAGAGGGGAAAATGAGATTGGAGACTAGGTAGCATCTGAGGGCTTGTGCACTATTATTTCTACAACCATTTTTTTATTTACTCAACCTGTAAGGAAGTTTGCAGTTGAAGAAACTGCAGCTCAGACATATGAAGTGATTTTCCTAGATCACATAGCTCAGATGGAGGTAGAATTTCTCAGATCAGATGTGTCTCCAAGCATACATTTCTCTGCTAAGTACCAAACACAGGTATCTGGAGATTATTCCCTAATAAGCAATGAGAAGCCATTTGAGGATTTCAAACTATCATGTAATATGATCAGATTGGCATTTCGGAAGGATCTCTCTAGCAGCAGTGTAGAGAATGAACTGAACGAGAAGACCAATTAGGAAGTCAGTACAGGAGTCCAAGTGAGGAAAAAAAATGAAAACCTAGGCCAATGGTTATCACAGTTGGTTGTCCATTGCAATCACATAGGAAACTTTAAAAAATATATAATGCTCGAATCCTGTAATCAGAGATTCTATTTCAATTGGTCTGGGATGTGGCCTGAGAGTTGACATTTTGAAAGCTTCCCAGATGATTCTATTATGTATCCAGAGTTGAGAACCACTGGTCTTGGTCAAGTGAATGAGAATGAGGACAGGAATGAAGAGCTGGTCTTGAGTATTCCTTAGGAATTAGGGTAGACAGGACTTGTGGTCGATTGGATGTGTGTGCTGTGGTGATGGGGCAAAAGTACAAGCCACGGAGGACCCTACGGGGACTCCTAGGTTTCTGATTTAGGGGATGGAAAGATTGTGGCGTCATTAACCAGGATAAGAAATTCAGCAGTAAAAAGTTTATAATCTCTTGAAGTAATGGAGTATAGGCAGAAAAATTATATAATGCTTTAAAAAAACATTTGTAATACATTCTAGCATAAAACAATACATATAAGTACCTGCTTTTGCTCAAAGTGAGAAAATATAGCTTTTAAGTCTTTTGAAACTAAATCCTACCCTGCTATCTCCTGTCCGTGGTGTTGACAACTTCACTGGCCCTTCTCTCCAGGGAGTCTCACTATTCCTAGCAGCTGTAGAAATCTGCCCAGTAAGTTTATGGAGGCAGTGGGCTACGACAGCTGCTACAACCCAACAATGTCAATTCTTCTCACCAGCACTGGTAAGAGACAGTCTCCACTTGTCTCCTAAGCTCAGATCCAGTCCTCATAGTGCTAATGTTGACAGGCAGATGAGTGGAGGAAACAACAACCTGAAGCAGCTCACACTGACTTATTTACACCCAACAGCAACTGGATCGTTGGGGGAAACAACAGGTGGCTTTCACCCTGGCTGCTCACTGGAATCACCTAGAAAATTTCGAAAAGTATTAATGCCTGGATTCCACCCTCAGGGAATCTCATTTCAATTGGTCTGGGGTACAACCTGTATATTTGGATTATTTTACAATTTTATTTATTTATTTATTTTTAAGTTATAGTTGACATACAATATTATATTAATTTTAGGTGTACTTCATCATGATTTGACATTTATCTACCTTACAAAGTGATCACCATGGTAAGTCTAGTAACCATTTGTCATTGTACAAAGTTATTACTATATTACCGACTAAATTCCCTATGCTGTACATTACAGCCTGTGACTTATTTTCTAACTGGAAGTTATGGACGTGGGTGATTATAATGTGTCAGTGTGGGTTTATCTGCTGCAACAAATGGACCACTCTGGTGCAGGAGGTTGAATATGAGGGAGATTGTGTATGTGAAGGCAGGGGGTATATAGGAACTCTGTACTTTCCACTCAATTCTTCTGTGACCCGAAAATTGCTCTAAAATATAACGTCTATTTTTTTAAAGTTAATTATGAACTCCAGAGAAAACAAAAGTTGTCCAGGAAAGGAAGAGCACTCTCCATTCACTGTAGAGCTCAGCCAGGGCCTGTCCAGGTTTTGTGGGCCTGAAACTTAAACAATTGGGGTGGGAGGATGGGGGGGATTTTTGAATAAAAGAAAAACCCTAAATCAGAAATAAATCTGATTAAGTCCAAGTATGTATATCTTTGACATGCAAAAATGAAAGTAAAGATACAGGTTACACAAAAAGAAAACTTTTGCTAGGTATAGTCTCAACGTGCTGGATTTTACTGATATTGAACAATTATGGTCATGTCACAGCTGCATCTAGGTTGCTATTTTCAGTTAAGTGCTACGTCTCATTTCCTCAAGCCAATTTGCAGGAGTAAAATTTAGAAAAATCACTTCCCCTTCTCCCCAACTCAAGAACTACCTTGGCTACATGTACTGAAAAACAAGAGTGGAGTTGTCTTTACAAACCTGCCATTGAAGGGGCCACGCAGGCATCAACTTTCTACCTATTGGTGGTCATGTGATATTGCTTAGAAGAATCTTGCTTTTTCCAAAACAGCATCCTTGGTTAAGACAGATGGACCTGGTCCCACAGGGGCCATCTGACTGGAACACTGATGAGAGGCACACCTTGATGAATTTGGACCAGCGTGCAATCTGGCGACTGCATAATATTCCTAAAGAAGCATCAATCTGAGTTAGTGGAAAACCAGATTATTTTCCTATCCCTCCCTTGAACTATAAGAAGATTAGAAAGAACAAGATAACTCTGGGAGGACTGTAATTTAGTCTTGGTTGTCTATTCATGAATCTATTTTGAATGAGATAACTGTTACATTGGATGAAACCCCACTGTGTTACAGTGGTTTCTTTTTTTAAAATGAGATTTCTCCAGAATTTGGTGGTTTGCATTCCTGAAGGCCCATGTTATACGGTTTGAGGAGCCCACTCAAGTGGGCAACTAAAGGGAGGCCTCTAAGTGCAGAGCAAGCAGAACAACATGTTAGGCCGTAGTTTGCTCTTAAAACACAAAGCACGGAACAACACTTGCTCTGGAAAAGCTCGATATGGCCAACCAGGGACCATGCCCATGATCTCACGTGATTCAGTGCTGTTTGCAGTTAAGGCAACACTTCTTGATTGAAAGCAACTTATAAAGGAAGATGTGGTAGAACGGTAAACCGAAGAGCTGTGGGCAATCATTGATACAAATTACACAAAAGGATATTGGGAATCCAATAGACATCAGTAGATATTCTTAAATAAATGAATTATTTCAAAATTATCACCCTCTCAGGACCATGGATAGCTACAATGACACCTTGTACTGATCTAAAAGGACAGCATTGTAAAACGAAAACTCCAAAAGCTTTTGATTATGTAGTCTTGCTTAATGCTTTAAAGTTTTAAGCATCTTAGTTATCATTTTAGGAGGAAAGTGCAGGGCAGTGGGGTCTGAGCTAATCCTTCAGAAAGCTTGCCTGGGCACCTCAAGTAGGAGACTAGTACTAACATTAGTAGATTGGCCAAGCACACTGCTATCCTCTAGCCCTCATGGCTGAGGAAACTTGTCTGAGGGGGTCTTATATATTTGTGTCTGTCTCAAAGAGCCTAATATTCTGAGAAAGTTCAATGGCCTGTGGCTTTGATCTACTGACAATAAATTTTGAGGCTAAATAATTTAGCTTAATAGAATGTTATAATGTTATGTAATTATGTGTGAGTATATTAGAAAAGCTGAAGAGAGGAGAAGATAGGAGAGAAATGGGAAGGTTAAAAATGTGCGAATAATCTCAAAGAGGTAGTTAGAGATGTGTGGTCAATGTGATCTAGAATATCTTGGAAGCCAGTGAAAGAAAAAAGAAAAAACAAAAAATGTAGTCACAGTGATACACGAAGAAAGTTTACTTTTACCTCAGTCACTAGACCTAGGAATATTTTACTATTAGATAAAAACCATTTTGAACAGTGTGGATTAGATCCTTCCATGGTTTCCTGATGGAATGTTAGCACCCAAGATAAAATGTGAGGACAAGTGTCCTGGATTAGGTCCTTGGCATAGTCCCTTCAACTTTTTGTGCTGCATTTCTATTATCTACCCTCCATCTCCCAAATAACCACATCTCTCCTTCGGTCCAGCCTCCCTACTGTCATTCTATTTCTGTAGATTTTGTCACTAAGAACATTCCCTTACACGTGAAAATGTAGCTGGTGTCTCTTGGGTGAGAGGTAAGACTAATTGGCTACTTTGGCAATCACTGAGTCCTGAGTCTAGCAGGAATGGATGGTTTTTGGCAGGCAAGAGAATTAAATGCTCAAATTCCCAAGCTGTCAGATAGCAGATGTATGTTCAAACAGGAGAACAAAGAACCTTCTGGAATGAAGTTGAGAGTTCTGGGAGCGTTGTCAGTTGGAAGGGGCATCTGACTATTTTGGCTCAGAAGCAAATGCTCCACTCCGAGTGTTCTGACTTTCTGCACCAATCCCATCACCTCACCTCTATAATCCCATGCCTCCAGCCTGCTGAGAAAATATCACTCTAAAGGGGACACATATGGTGACAAATTCAATTTTCACCCATGCCACATGCCTGTGCATCTTAATCATTGAGCTAATTACATTAGGCAGCATGAGGTGCTTTCCACCTGGCCTTTCTGTGTGGCTGTTACACATCAAGGCCAGGCTCAGGTAGGCCACTGGCCCCAATCACCGGCTAGAGGCCAACGTTCCCTACACAAAGAGCCAACAACCTGTTTCTTGGCTTTTGGTATCTGCCAGGATAACCCCCTTTGCAATATCTTTTGACTTTATGGTATGGGCGAGGGACCTAAGAGACTGGGATGGCTTGAAAGAACTCTAGGTATTATTGATGCTGTGCTCTTTTCAGAAAACCTGTAAGCTCTGTCACTCTCCTTGTCTAAATCACCATCAAGTCTCACCTATATCAATATCTTTGTGTCCTAACTAGCCTTTGGAATCTACCTCTGTTCCACTTCAGTCTAGTATCGAGCCAGCATCCAGGGTGATTCTGTCATAACATCACATCTCTGTTGAAAGCCCAACAACAGTGGCTTCCCAGCACACTCAGAATAACAGCTGAAGTCATTCAGTATTCTACGTGACCTGGTACAACACCAGCTCTCTGGCCTCAAGTCCATTGTTTTTCCTTTGGTCACTCAGCGTCAGCCATGTCTTCACTGATGTTTACTAGGCTGAGTCACATGGCTCACTTCTTCCCTTCCACCCAGCAGATTTTTTCTTCTCTGCTTTTTTTTTCTCCCTAGCATTCATCATTACATACTTGACTTATATTTTTATTGTCTTTCTTGCTATAATGTAAGCTTCATTTCCCCCTAATTTTCATGTTTGCCCTGTGAATTTTCCTGTTTATTAGCATTTGACATTCTTTGAGGTATGCAACTTGATATCTTTGCATCAAAGCTATCGCTATGCCCCGCCCACCCCAGCTTTATTGATATATGATTAACATATAATATTGTTCAAATCTAAGGTATACAATGTCTTGATTTGATACACTTAGGTATTGTAATAGGATTACCACTGTACCACTAGCTAACAGTGCCGTCATGTCACATAATTACCATTTCTTTTTTGTGGTGAGAACATTTGAGATCTAGTCTTAGCAATTTTCAGGTACTACATAATATAGAATTACTAGCTAAAATCACCATACTGTACCTGAGATCCCCAGAAATTATTCATCTTATAACAAACTTTATACTCTTTGACCAACATCTCCCCATTTAAAGCTATCACTTTGGTTCCCCTCTCCCCCAGGTTCAACTTCAAAAGGCCAAACAGGACACGTCATCAAAATGGCAGCGTGAGGTAAGCCTCTGTAAAGCTCCCCTGGAATTTATAACTAATCGAACAACAATAACTCCACAAAGGACTCCCTGCACAGCAGACAGGCAAGACGAAGAGGCCCACTACTGAATTCACCTAATGGTGGGGAAATGGCGGGAGGCGGGGGAGGGAAGGGAGAAGTGTGGAGACAAAGCCGCGTGGGCGCAGGACGCAGACCTAGCTCAGTGCTCCAAGCTCCCTGCATCCCGGAACTACCGCAGCTGCAGCTGTGGGAGAGGGAAGAACTCGGACTGCTAGGGCTCCGCTTATGGCCCACAGGGCTGAGGGGGCAGCATATAACACAGATGAACCCAATGTTCACGGCAGAAACCTTGGAGAAAAGACTGAGGGAAGAAGGCTGAAAACGGTGGTTTAAGCCCTCACGGCTGAGCGGAGAACGGAAGCCTTAGGCACGGAGACTAGCCACCCCCTCCCTACACTCCCAGAGTTCGCCCCGCCCCCACCTGCCCAGTGCTAGAAGCGGAACAGTAGCAGTGTCAGATCAAAAGAACATAATATTTGATGTTCTGAGAACTGTGGACCACAGACACAGATTCGCAGCCCAACTAGTTCCGGCAAAGGGGAGGGAGCTGTGGAAGTAGGACCGGCTGTGGTGGTGGTTGCCGCCATTGCTCTGGGCCACCTCTCACAACTCACCCCGCCCCTGGCCCCACCTATCTGGGCAGATGCCTGCAGGAGTGAACAGAACTGCTGAAACAAACGGGCTCTGAACCTGGAGCAGAAAGAGCTTTGGAACTTCAAAAGCTCTCCACATCCCCACAGGGACGTGGCGCCCTATGACCCAGGTGAACTGTTAACAGAAGAAAAGCCCATTTCTCAGGGAATCCCCCCATTTTGTGAGAAGGTGGAATAGTGCAGAGAAAACAGCACTACTGTGTGAAAGAGGAAAAAAAACGTTGCAGTTGGAGAGAAAATAAAACATTTTACCAACAAGTACTGGAAAACAAAAAAAAGACCTCTTCCTATCAACCTGTTGCAGAAGCCACTCCTGTAGATGTCTAGGAAGAGAAATAATAAATCAGTAATTGCCATGAATAACCAAGGCAACAAGACAGCTCAGAAAGAAAGTGAAAAGTCTCCAGAAAAGGAACCGAAAGATATGGAAATATGCGACTTAAATGACAGATAATTCAAGATTGCAGTTCTGAAAAAATTCAATGAGAGGCAAGAAAACACAGAAAGGCAATTTAATGAACTCAGAAACGCAATCAAAGAACAACATGAGCATTTTACGAAAGAGATTGAAATTTTAAAAAAGAACCAAATGAAATTTCTGGAGATTAAGAACTCAATAGGAGAAATTAAGAATGAAATAACCAGTTTATGTAGTAGAGTTGACCAGATGGAAGAAAGAATCAGTGATATCGAAGATAGAAACCTGGAAATTACACAGATGGAAGAAGAAAGAGACTTGAGACTTAAAAGAAATGAAAGAACTCTACAAGAACTTTCTGACTCTATCAGAAAGAGCAATATAAGAATAATGGGCATACCAGAAGGGAGAAAGAGAGCAGGGAAAGAGAATATATTCAAACAAATTGTTGATAAGAACTTCCCAAACATGTGGACAGAACTGGATCCTTGAATCCAAAAAGCAAATAGAACACCTAATTACCTCAATCCCAACAGGCATTCTCCAAGGCACATTGTATTGATGCTGTCTAAAATCAACGACAAAGAAAGAATCCTCAAGGCAGCCAGGGAAAAGAAGACGGTAAGATACAAAGGAAAGCCCATTAGATTATCATCAGATTTCTCAGCAGAAACTCTACAAGCCAGGAGGCAGTGGAACCAAATATTCAAACTATTGAAAGAGAGAAATTATGAGCCAAGAATAATGTATCCAGCACAGATATCCTTTAGATATGAAGGAGGAATAAAGACCTTTCCAGACATACAGAAGCTGAGGGAATTTTCTAATAGACGACCTGTACTACAAGAAATACTAAAGGAGGCTATACGACCATCATCCACAGGAACAATTTGTGGCAACGAAAACATAAAAAGGGGGAGAGTAAAGGCCTGAACCGGAATATGGGAATGGAGAAAGTAAGCGTGCTGAAGAAAATGGCATACTCTAAATATCAAACTTTCTTTTACATAAACTTAAGGGTAACCACTCAAAAAAAATTCAGAACTGAAATATATATGTAATAAAAGAAGAAACAGAGGGAAACATCATAGAATACCACCACACAGAAATAATAGACAACAACAAAAAGGCAAAGAAACAATGGAGACACAGCCTTACCAGGAAACTAAACATAGAATGACAGGAAATCCTCACGTATCAATAATCACCCTAAATGTAAATGGACTGAACTCACCAATAAAAAGGCACAGAGTAGCAGATTGGATCAAAAAACTAAACCCAACCATATGCTGTCTCCAAGAGACACCTCTCAGCTACAAGGACAACCATAGACTCAAAGTGAAAGGGTGGAAATTGACACTCCAAGCAAATGGTACCCAGAGAAAATCAGGTGTAGCCATAATGATTTCCGATGAAACAGACTTCAGGGTGAAAAAGATAACAAGAGACAAAGATGGACATTTCATAATGGTAAAGGGGACTATACAACAAGAAGACATAACAGTCATCAATATTTATGCCCCCAATCAGGGAGCACCGAAATATACCAAGTAACTACTAACAGAACTAAAGGGAGAAATTGACCAAAACACAATTATACTAGGGGACTTAAATACATCATTGACAGCTATGGATAGATCATCCAAACAGAAGATAAATAACGAAATAGCAGCCCTAAATGACACATTAGATGAAATGCACATAATTGACATATATAGAGCACTTCATCCTAAAACATCAGACTATACATTCTTTCTGAGTGTACATAGAACATTCTCAAGGATAGACCATATATAGGGACATAAAATCAGCCTCAGCATATTTAAGAAGATTGAAATTATACCAAGCATATTCTCTGATCACAGGCTTTGAAATTGGATATCAAATTAGAAAAGAAAGCAGGAAAAAACACAAATACATGGAGATTAAAAAACATACTTTTAAAGAACAACTGGGTCAAAGAAGAAATTAGAGGAGAGATCAAAAGATACATAGAAACAAATGACAATGAAAATACATCCTACCAAAATTTTTGGGATGCAGTGAAAGCAGTTTTAAGAGGGAAATTTATATCATTACAGGCCTATCTCAAGAAACAAGAAAAATCCCAAATAACTTCTTGTTACACTTTAAAGAACTAGAAAAAGAAGAACAAGTGAAACCCAAGTCAGCAGAAGAAAGGAAAAAACAAAAATCAGAGCAGAACTAAATGAAATAGAGAACAAAAGACAATAGAAAAAATTAATGTGACAAAGAGCTGGTTCTTTGAAAAGGTTAACAAAATTGACAAACCCTTGGCTAGACTCACTAAGATTAATAGAGAGAAGACACTAATTAACAAAATCAGAAATGAAAATGGGGAAGTAATCACGGACACCACAGAAATACAAAGGATCATGCAAGAATACTATGAAGGACTATATGCCACCAAATTCAATAACCTAGAAGAAATGGACAACTTTTAAGAAACATAGCCTTCCAAAGCTGAACCATGAAGAACTGGAAAATCTAAACAGACCGATCACCAGTAACGAAATTGAATCAGTCATACAAAACCTTCCCAAAAGCAAAAGTCCAGAACCAGATGGCTCACCAGTGAATTCTACCAAACCTTCAAAGAGGATCTAATACCAATCCTGCTCAAACTCTTCCAAAAAATTGAAGAAGACACGGTACTCCCTAACTCATTTTATGAGGCCAACATTACCCTGATACCAAAACCTGGTAAGGACAACACAAAAAAAAGCAAACTACAGACCAATTATCTCTGATGAATACAGATGCAAAAGTCCTAAACAAAATTTTAGCAAATCGAATACAACAATGCATTAAAAAGATTATTCACCCTGACCAAGTGGGGTTCATCCCCGGTGCACAAGGATGGTTCAACATCTTCAAATCCATCAGTGTGATACATCACATAAACAAAATAAAGGACAAAATTATATGATTATATCAATTGATGCAGAAAATTTGACAAGATACAACATCCATTTATGATTAAAACACTTAATAAAATAGGTATAGGAGGAAAATACCTTAACATAATAAAGGCCATATATGACAAGCCCTCAGCTAATCTCATAATTAATGGTGAAAAACTGAAGCCCTTTGCTCTACGTTCAGGAACAAGACAAGGCTGTCCCCTATCACCTCTGCTTTTCAACATAGTGTTGGAAGTCCTTGATTTCCAGAGCTATCAGGCAAGAGAAAGACTTCCAGGGCAATCAGGCAAGAGAAAGAAATAAAAGGCATCCAAATTGGGAATGAAGAAGTTAAATTATCACTCTTTGCAGATGACATGATGCTATATATAGAAAACCCTAAAGACTCCACCAAAAAGCTGTTAGAGACAATCAACGAATACAGTAAAGTTGTTGGCTACAAAATCAACGTACAAAAGTCCATTGCATTCCTATATACTAACAATGAAATCTCAGAAAAAGAAATACAAAAAACAATTCCCTTTGCAATTGCAGCAAAAAGAATAAAATACCTAGGAATAAACTGAACCAAGGATATGAAGGACCTATATGCTGAAAACTATAAGACATTTTTGAAAGAAATTGAAGAAGACACAAAGAAATGGAAAGACATTCAGTGCTCATGGATTGGAAGAATCAACATAGTTAAAATGGCCATATTACCCAAAGCAATATATAGATTTAATGCAATCCCCATCAAAATCCCAATAGCATTTTTAAAAGAAATAGAAAAAAAAATCATCAGATATGTTTGGAACCACAAAAGACCCCAAATAGCCAAAGCAATCTTAAGAAAAAAGAACAATACTGGAGATATCGCACTCCCTGACTTTAGCCTATACTACAGGGCTACAATAATCAAAACAGCGTGGTATTGGCAGAAAAACAGACACATAGACCAATGGAATAGAATTGAGAACCCAGAAAAAAAAACCATTTAAATATGGACAGATAATTTTTGACAAAGAAGCTAAAAACATACAATGAAGGAAAGACAGACTCTTCATGCTGGGAAAATTGGATAGCCATGTGCAAAAGAATGAAACTGGACTGTTATCTGTCACCATATACCAAAATTAATTCAAAATGGATCAAAGACTTAAGCATAAGACCTGACACAATAAACTGCATAGAAGAAAACATAGGTACTAAACTTATGGACCTTGGGTTCAAAGAGCATTTTATGAATTTGACTCCAAAGCCAATGGAAGTAAAAGCTAAAATAAGCGAATGGGACTATATGAAATTTAAAAGCTTCTGCACAGCAAAAGAAACCATTGACAAAATAAAGAGGCAACCAACTGAATGGGAGAAGATTTTTGCAAACAGTGCCTCTGATAAGGGGCTAATATCCAAAATATACAAGGAACTCATGAAGCTCAACAACAAAAAAACAAGCAACCCAATTGAAAAATGGGCAGAGGACCTGAAGAGACATTTCTCCAAAGAGGACATACAAATGGCAAATAGACATATGAAAAAATGTTCAACATCACTAATCATCAGAGAAATGCAAATGAAAACAACGAGATATCACCTCACCCCAGTCAGAATGGCTATCATCAACAAGACAAATAGTAACAAGTGTTGGGGAGGCTGTGGAGAAAAAGGAACCCTCATACACTGTTGGTGGGAATGCAGACTGGTGCAGCTGCTATGGAAGGCAGTGTGGAGGTTCCTCAAAAAATTACAAACAGAATTACCATATGACCCAGCAACCCCTCTCCTGTTTATCTACCCAAAAAATTTGAAAACATTTATACATAAAGACATGTGTGTGCCAATGTTCATTGTAGCTTTGTTTACAGTGGCCAAGACATGCAAACAACCAAAATGTCCTTTGACAGATGAATGGATAAAGAAGTTGTGGTATATGTGCACAATGGAATAGTATTCGGCGGTAAGAAAAGATGATATAGGAACATTGTGACAACACGGATGGATCTTGAGAGTATAATGCTAAGCGAAATAAGTCAGACAGAAAAAGCAGAGAACCCTATGATTTCACTGATATGTGGTGTATAAACCAAAAACAACAAAAGAACAAGACAAACAAATGAGAAACAAAAACTCATAGACACAGACATTCGCTTAGTGGTTACCAAAGGGTAAGGGGGATGGGAGGAGGGAGATGAGGATAAGGGGGATCAAATATATGGTGATGGAAGGAGAACTGACTCTGGGTGGTGAACACACCATGGGATTTATAGTTGATGTAATACAGAATTGTACACCTGAAATCTATGTAATTTCACTAACAATTGTCACCCCAATAAATTTTTAAAAAGGCCAAACAAACATCAAAATCACAAAAATCCTTCATACTACTTGTGGGTGGGGGGTGGGGGTGGGAGACATTACAAGATAATAAAGGAACAGATTTTCACAAGGCAGGTCTGTTTAATAGATAAAGAAATGCAGGATAGCAGAAGGAAGAAATAGTACTTAATGCAGAAAAAGGATGGGAAAGACATTCTAACCAGAATAGATTAACTCCAGACCTTTGCTGTGAAAGCAAGGAAAACAGACCGGCTCCTCCCAATTCTGATCAAAATCTCCACTCTTGAGTGGCATAACTCTGAGAAATCTCAGGCTTCCTGGTCTTTGGATCCTTCCTGTCTGACTGGGTCTGCTTTTCTGCAGACTCCTACATTCTTAACTATTCAGATATGTGTCTGGGTGGGAGTCATTTTAAGTCAACATAGGAAGGATTGCCTTTAGTTAGTTTTCCAGATCCTTAAAGAGTAAATGAACCATTATTGGGCTAAGTTATGTAATCAACCATTCTTCTATCTATACCTTTGGTCTAGGTAGTCTTTTTCACAGCCTTTTTCTGAGGCTACTTCTGGTGGAATGGATGGACATTGGACTCTTATGAGACTTTTCCCAATTTGGAGCATAACCTCATGCCCAATAATTCATAGATTAGGCTCTCTCAACTCTCACTACAAATAAATTAAAATTTGTCAAATACTTACTTTAGTTAAGAGCTCAAAGCAGCTGGGAGAGAGAAGGTTGCCCCAAACACTACCAATAAGGGTTAGAACAATGGTCTTTATTTTTGCTTATATACCCTTTCCAATAATTTTGAAAAATTATTTGTCACCTCAAGTATTTTTGTTTTCAGGAAAAATTATCATAATATTATATAGTTAGAAAGTATTTCTGGTACACTGTAAGAATTGACATTTAAAAATATAATTATTGACTTCCAGTCAAGATGGCAGAGTGAGTAAACACTGTGCTTCCCTCCTTTCATGATGACATCAAAATTACAATTAAACTATAGAACAACCATCATTGAGAATCACTGAAGTCTAGCTGAACTGCTTCTACAATTAAGGTCGTACAGAAGAAGCCATCTTGAGAATGGTAGGAAGGACAGAGATGGGGAAAGTGCTGGTCTCACATCCACATGTGACCATTGAAAATTGGGACGGATATCTTGGCTGTGAAGTTCTGCTCTGGAGGAGTGAGGGGTTCCAGCCCCACACCAGGCTCCCTAGCCTAGGGCTCCTCTGCTAGGAAGAGAAGTTCCCATAACTCTGGCTGTGAAAACCAGCGGAGACTGTGGCTGAGTGAGGCAGAGGGTGGCTGCAGTCCCAGGTGATCCTCTTAAAGGGCCTGTACATCAACTTACTCGCTGACAGACTCACTTGCTCTGAGCTTCAGCGCTGGGGCAGCATCTCCAAAGTTACCAAAGAATAAGGGGAGAAATTGGATTGTCTGGTTTTAGGTAAAGGGCTGGAGAGGCAGCTTTCTCCCAGACAAAAGTACTGACGGAAGCCATTGTTTCTTTGTTGAGCCCTCCCCACTCTCTGCCTGCAGATGCAGGCGGCCACCACATCTGAGTCTCCATCAACCTGGTTAATACTGTTTGTTCCAGCCCTGGTGATTCCCTGAGACCCTGTCCTACCCAACTTTTGGGCACAACAAGGCCACATCCAGTGGCTTTTCCATAAAAATGGCCTATCTTGGTTCATGCTGCAGACTTTCCTAAAATCTCTCAAAGGTTCACAAACCCCCAAAAAACAGCAACTGGCCTCAGCATGCCCCATACTTC